>NW_026294424.1:23135972-23740138 GCF_007827085.1 Peromyscus californicus insignis
GATCTTAAATCACAAACGTGGTATGGCCTGATGTGCATTCACACAGGTGACTCAAGCAGCAATAGATTTGACTTGATTTTTAAGGAGGACAGGAGTAAAAATACTTAGAACACTCCAGTTGTTCAGATGAGACATCACAAAGACTTCCCAATGACAGCGGCAGTCAAAAAGAGGGCTACCGTCATAGCTCAGTGGCAGGCTTAGCATGCTTAGCACATTTCCAGATGGGTCTAACCTGAAGTCCAAGGGCCGTATGTGCCCCAGGATAGCTATGGTACAACCAAACACAAAATCATGAACACTTAAACAGTATGAGATTTTTTTTGCAAGTTTTTTTCTTTGCAACTGAACTACGATGTTCTCAAGTATGAACTTTGTAGGTGACAATGTATCATAACAATGTCAAAAGACTGAACATTCCTCCAGGCCTTAAGTGCAATCCATAGCAACAGAAGGAAAAAAAAAAGAATCATCGCAATAGAACGTATGGTGAATGGAGGTTGTAGGGTAGGCTGGAGGTGACAGGTGAGTCAAACATGGCTCCCAGGCTGGAGAGACATCTCAGTGAGTAAAGTGCTTGCTGAGCAAGCCTGAGGGGCTGAGTTCAGGCCCCCCAAGAACCCACATAAAGGCCAGGTCTGGTGGTGCAAGTCTGTAATTACAGCGCTCCTGAGTGACTGACTTATCCTTGTGCCTTCAGCCGGAGTAAAGGATACAGACCCCAACCAAGGTAAGACACCAGTCCTTTATCCTCTGGTCAAAGCAGTGGTTCTCAACCTGTAGGTCACGACCCCCTTGGGGTCAGCATGCCAGATATCTACATTACGATTCATAACAGTACCAAAATTACAGTTATGAAGTAGCAACGAAAATAATGTTATGGTTGGGGGTCACCACAGCATGAGGAGCTGTATTTAAGGGTCACAACATTAAGAAGAGTGAGGACCAGGTCTAAAGCCTTGTAGAACCAAGTGAGAAGTCAATGTTTTCTAGCAAAGGCAACTCAGTTCCTTCCTCGTGACAGCAGAGGTCTGCCTGCTCTACACCACTTGGGCTCTAAAGCCCCACCCGTCATCACCAACCTCCCTCACCGCCTAGTCCATCCTTACACTGCACAGTGACTGTCTCCTGGGAAGAAAACCTCCCCGCCAGAGACCGCCAGCACTTACTGAGATCTTGTTTTTTGCCTCCTCTCCTTCTTCCGTGTTACTCTGTAGCACAGATTGATCTCAGACTCATAACCATCCTCCTGCTCCACTCTCCCAGGTGTTAGAATTATAGCTATGAGCCAGCATTGGTTCCCACTTACCCTTACCAATTCCTGTCTCCTGATTTCTCTGGAAACTATGGCAGTGTGTACTGTCCTAGTGCACAGTAATAGGAAGGCAGACTGTGCCCGGCCACATTAATCTTTCACTTGTGATCTGCTCTCCCCTGGCAAGGCAGCCTTAAAGGTGTTACTTATTTGTTATGGGCATTTGTTATGGCATCTGTGCTTTACCCTGAAGCACCGCCATTAGTAGGCAGCAGGTAAGAGCTAGGTACCTGCCCCCCCCCCCGGGGCGTGGCCAATGGGGGGATCCCTTAAGACCTGGGATGAGTACATGCTTGCTCTCTTGACCACCTCGTGGTCTTGGATGCTGGATGCTGGTGCTGCGGATCAAGGCAGAGTTCTCCAGAGAACCGCAGTGGACCTCCCTCTGCCTCTCCTGGATTCAACCAACTCCTTTATGCTTGTTGTAAGTTAATCCCAAATAAATTCCTTTGATTATCAAATAGACTCTATGGAATTTCCCCATTATGGGCATGTATGTCAGAAACATGGACATGTTTGTGTCTTTCTATAATGTCGGGATCTATTAAGTAAAAATAAATTCACAGCTTAACATCAGTTTTGTTGACTACGGTTTCCCAAGTAGTCTCCAGCTGCCCACTGGAGACCAGCCTTTCTTTTATTTTAATCTTAGTTATTAGCATTAACTCTCAGGTCAGTTCACACAATACATACATGTATGTGTGTGTATATCCATGCATATATGTAACAGGTTAAACAATGTCTAAGAAAGGGTAAAAGAAGCTACAGAGTCCAGAGGCTTTCCTGAGGTCAGAGACAGAAAGCATACACAGGCCCAA
This sequence comes from Peromyscus californicus insignis, assembly GCF_007827085.1. Classification (NCBI taxonomy): domain Eukaryota; kingdom Metazoa; phylum Chordata; class Mammalia; order Rodentia; family Cricetidae; genus Peromyscus; species Peromyscus californicus. Next base: position 23,138,106 of record NW_026294424.1, read on the forward strand.
GGAAGAATCTGCAGGAGATTGGGCAAGAAGTCTGACATACTTCAGGCATCCAGCCGTTCAAACACAGAGCTGTTCGGGTGCAGAAATGTCAAATGCCAGTCCAAGTGACAGGGTCAGTTTGATGTGAGCTGAGTGTCACCCGCAGGAGGTTCTGCTTAAGCTGGAGACTGGTACAGAGGCAAACACAGTCCTTGATATAGCAATTATCCCAGACTAGGATTATGACAGATAGCTGAGTGACAGTTAGCATGCCTGTCACATTTTGGTCTTGGGGTGCTCCTTCTTTTATAGTCCCAGGTAAGGGGGTTGATTACATGCAACATGATTTTTAAGTTCATGTGTGGGGCACTTCTGATTACCACTAGCTATATTTAGCTCTTGGTCTGTGTCTTCTGGTGTGCTGGCAGCTAACAGTTGTTTACTTGTAGAAGCAAGATGGTAGATTCATTCTCTCTTGGCACTTATACTCAAAATGGAGTAACTCAGGTCATGGCTGTTGTCTTGTAAAATGGATTAGTTTAAGGCTAGTGTGGTTGTTTGAATGGGAATGGCCCCAATAGGCTCATATATGTATACATATTGTTTTTTTGAGACAGGGTTTCTCTGTGCAGCTTTGCGCCTTTCCTGGAACTCACTTGGTAGCCCAGGCTGGCCTCGAACTCACAGAGATTCGCCTGGCTCTGCCTCCCGAGTGCTGGGATTAAAGGCGTGCGCCACCACCGCCCAGCTGAGGCTCATATATTTTAACTTGGTTCAAAATTGATGAAACTATTTGGGAAGAATTAGGAGGTGTGTCACCGGGGGTGGGCTTTGACGTTTCAAAAGTCCACACTATTCCCAGTTGGCTCTTCCTCTCTCTCTACCTCATAGTTGTTGTCTCAAGATGTAAGCTCTCAGCTGCTGCTCTGGTACCATGCCTTCCATGTTTCCCACCATGATGGTCACGGACTCTAACCCTCTGGAACCACAAGCCCTCAAATTAAATGCTTTCTTTTATAAATTACCTTGACCATTCATGCATTTTGTGACTGTCATAGAAAAGTAACTGAGGTAACTAGGGATAGCCTGAAAGGTGATATTCCATATCACAAAGTAAGTCAGAACAGGCCCAGCCTGTTCTCCTCTCTATTGGTACTGCAATATGGAAGGCACCTGGGTCACTCTTGGAAGACAGCCAGTCAACTCACAGGGGACTTTGTACTAACTTGTTGAAATTGAGTTTGTTAGTGATAGCCCTGAGCATAATATAAATCCACACCCTGCACCAGCTAGCACTCCATTTCTGTTTTCTTCAACACTTTCAAAAGTCTATACCTACCACATCCATCAGTCTCTCCTCAGCCATCAGTCTCCTCAGCCTGCTTCAATTCAGCTTCATGATCACCATTTTTATAGCACAGTTCTCAAGTCACAAGTGACCTCCATTTTTTAATAGCCATTTTATTGAAACAGAGTCTCCTAATATCACCTAGGCTAGCCTTGAACTTCAGATCCTCTGGCATCAGCCTGCCCAGTCCTGGGATTACTGGAAAGTGCTATTCCACCCAGTTTAATTACCTCTATTTTACCAAAATTGAGTTCATTAAAAAAATCCTCAGCTGAGGCTCTGCTGTCCCCCCATGTGAGGACTTACCCTTTTGGAGGGAATAGGGAGTGGGGTGGGGGGATAGGGAGGAAGAGGGAGGAAGGATGAGAGGGGGATCTGTGGTTGGCATGTAAAATGAGTAATTTTTTTTAATTGAAAAAAAAATCCTCAGCTGTTTCAATTTTACCAGCTGGCCCTGACATCAAATATCCGACCTCCTTTCACGGTGTCCTCTGCACAAACACTAGTGCAAAGCAAGGTCTCATCCCCATCACTGCAGAGCGCAGCTGCTCCGCCTTCGCCCGGGGAGCACAGCTAACAGTTTAACACACAGCCAGGGTAAAATCCAAAACGTACGTACGCACCCACCAAATGCATGGTTAAGATTGTCCCATAGCCGGGCGGTGGTGGCACACACCTTTAATCCCAGCACTCGGGAGGCAGAGGCAGGGAGATCTCTGTGAGTTCGAGGCCAGCCTGGGCTACAGAGTGAGTTCCAGGAAAAAGGATTGTCCTTTAGTTCAAATATCACTTCCACGGAGTATCCCTTCAGGAGAACCCAGGCAATTTCGATTACTCCAGCCACCTTATTTTCTTTATAGAAATAAAGTAACAAAAACATTCATGGATGTTTGTTTTTTTGAGACAGACTCTCCCATAGCCCAGGCTGGCTTTGTAAATTCATTATATAGTAGAGTATGACCTTGAACCCCTTCTCCTACCTCCACCTCCCTGTGTGCTGGGATTACAGACATGTGACACTCGGCACTAAAACTACCACATGCTGCTCTCTATAAACTCCAATAACTAACAGCCTTATCAGTTGTAGAGTAACACCACCTCCTGCCCAGCACAAGGCCTAAAAATCTCCATGAGAATTTAAACCTCTCTTGGCTTCAAGATGTAGCTTCCTATTTACTTTGTCTTTGGATAAAAACAATTAGACAAGTAGAAACAATATTGTATATATAGATCTGGCTACACTAAAGGCTGAAGGGTGTGTGTGTGTGTGTTCAGTTCACATGCACCACAAAGTCATGTTTTGCAGCTCATCCTCACTTCAAAGTTATGATTCTCCAGCCTTGGCCTCGGGGGTGCCGGACATAATCCACTCTACAAATCGTTTTTTCTGTTGCTGTTTTGTCTTTGTGGTTTGTCTGTGATTGTGTTTAACCAAAGAAAACAACTATTTATACCTTTTGTGAAGACACTTTTGAATTGACGGGTTTTAATTATTTCCTTAAGGAAATAATTCACTTTGGGGTATTTGTATGACACAATGATCTTTTTTTTTTAAATAACAGGATGGCATATATTTTAACTATCCTTTTCAGCGTCCTTCCAAGCACATGCGTTCTGGCACATGTGGAGGTCAGAGGACAACTGAGGTCGGAGGAAGTTGGTTCTCTTCCTTCCATGGCTCGAACTCAGGTTGTCGGGCTTGGTGGCAAGCGCAGTTACCCCCTCACCCACCTTGTCAGCCTTCAGGATGCCATTTTCTATTTCCCCTCCATACTTGTTTTAGTCAGTAAGTGACTGGAGAACGCAGGGGGCGGAGCCAGATAATCCTGGGTTATTTTTGTTGTTGAGACAATCCACCTGCCTCAGGCTCTCTTGAGTGTACTGGGCTGGGTAATCTGTTTTTTTGTTTTTTAAGTTTTTTCGAGACAAGGTTTCTCTGTGTAGCTTTGGAGCCTGTCCTGGAACTCACAGAGATTCACCTGCCTCTATCTCCCAAGTGCTGGGATTAAAGACGTGCGCCACCACCACCCAGTTTGGGCTGGGTAATCTTAAATCGTGCCTTTCCTTCGCAGGACAAGTACCGACAAGCTACTTCTTCTCCAAACCTCCTCCATCAACTCGTGTATACAATGAAGATGGTAACACATCACAGACCAAGAGGACAGGTGCCATGCGCAAGTGAGGCAAAGCAAGATTCCGCCAGACCCGTCAATGCACTACCAGTTCGGCCCAGGCTTAGGTCGTGGGTATCTCGGTCAAATCTTCACGGTCACACACTGGAGCAGCGGCCTCGCCGCGCAGCCCGGCCGGGCTGAGAACGTTTGGTTCGTAAAAGACGCAATGTCGATCTAGAGGGAAAATCAGACTGCGGGGGTCCCCGTATGCAAACCCGCGCCCTACAGCCGAACGCGGGCGCCGGCGCTTCCGCACTTCCCCTCGGGGCACCCGGCCGGCCGGCCGGCCGCGAGCTCGGGCGCGGGGGCGAAGATTTGCATGTGCGAAATCGGGAAGAGGGGGGAAGCACCGTTCGAAAACCCCGGGCGGGCCTCGGGCGGCCAAGGAGCGCGCCCGCTGCACCGCCCGGCCCGCCTCCGGCCGCCCGGCCGCGCGACGTCACGGGCACACCCCTCCGCTTACGGCGGCGCTGCGAAGGACACCGGGGGAGGGGGATTTCTCCGGGGCCCGCGGCTCCTCGGGCGCGCCCCCGTCGCCGCGCGGCCCCCACCCCGGGAGCTCCCCGCGCGAGCGCGCAGGCCGCCGGAGCTCCGGGAGGGAGGGGAGAGGGGGGAGCGCCCGCGCGCCCGCCGTGAGGCCCCGCCCCCCGCCCCGGGTGGGCGGCGGCGGCGGCGGCGCGAGTGACGCAAGCGGCGGGAAATCCCCGTTCCGCTGGGCGGTCCGCCCCGCCCCCTGCCCCTGCCGCGGCATCCTGGCAGGGCGAGCCGGGACACTAGTGACCCGGCGTGAAGATTAAGGGGTGGGAAGGTGTGAGCCGCAAACCCGGAGCGGGCCGGGAAAGAAGAGGAGGCCCGGGGGTGGCCCGAAGACTCGGGTCCCGGCGGCAGAGGCTGTCGGCCTCCTGACTGGCTGCCTGACCGACCGACCGACTGCCTGACTGCTGGCTGGCTGGCGGACGGACGGACTGACCGACCGGCTGACTGACTGGCTGGCAGCCTCTGGCCGGACGCTGGGAGCTGCGGCGGCGGCGGCGGCGGCGCGCGGAGCCGAGCCATGGCCTCGGGTGAGTCCCCGGGCGAGCACCTGCGGGCGGGTCCCGGGAAGGAGCTGTCGGGGGGCCCGGGTTGGAGTTGGGGCGTTCCGCCTTTCAAGTCGTCTCGGCTGGCAAATTGTCAGCCGTTTAAGAAGTTGCCCGCTTCGGGGTGTGCGTGCGAAATCAAAGCGGCGGCGCCCCGTAACCCGATCTCCTCCCCCGAGCTTCCCGACCGGAGGGGAGCTCAGTGAGGGCGGCAGAGGGCTGCCGCGATCGAGACCCGCGCTGGGACGCCGCCGCTTTCCACCCTCCAACGAAAAGAGGAACCTCCGCCCCGCGGGCGAGCTTTCCTTTTTAAGTCCAGCCGAGCCGGTAGCTCGCCGCTCCCGGGCTGACAGTTGTACGGCGTGGCGTGGCTGTAAAACCTCAGTGGCGTTGTAACCCGTTCCGAGTGAAAACACCAGCTTTCCCCCTCTGCGAGCTGAAGGGATTTCTTGTCTAGTTGGCCGTGTAGAGACGTCGACCTCCTCGACTCCCAACCCTGCACGAACCTTTTGTTGGCAGCAAGAAGGCGAGACGAGTTTTTGATGGTGCTTTAAAATAACTGGTGGGGATGGAAATATGATCCCCTACTGCAAATGTTTCTCGGAGGGGAACAGGTTTATCAGAAACGGTTTCCAGGCCAGGGGATCGAGCCTAGAATGACAGCCCTGTAGCTAAAGCAGCCCCGGGTGGCGGTGGTGGGCGCTCTCCGGGCCGTGGGAACTAGGAGCACACCTTCGGTACGGCGGGATGCTGACCCTTATCTTCCCAGTGACCCCGCGGGTCACTGAGGAGCAGGCGGCGGCCGACGTCTGGCACAGAAGAGGAAGTAGAAAGCTTAATGAACTCTTTAAGAGTTGAGCAGAACATTGCGTCGCTCCTGCTGTAGGCCGTAAAGGAAACTGGGGTGTTTCACATGACACTTGATTTCAGTTTGTCTGTGGTTTTCATGAGAAAACAAGTGTAGTTTAAAATATTTCAACTTTCTCTTTACCCATTTAAATGAACCGAGACTTTCAGGTAAACTTGTAAATTCGTAAATTTAACTCATGTTCAGATTAAAAGTACAAGAGATTTTGTATGAAAGTTGTGGCGTGTCAAGCTTTGTTAAGTAAAACATCTCTGCCCTTGTCTACTCAGCAAGATTTTATTAATATAGTACATGAACGTAATGCTTGACATTTTTTCAAGAGAAAAATTATTTCATAAAGTACTGTAAGACAGCTATGATTTTAAAATGTGATACAATTGAAATTTGTCTAAGGACACATAATTTGTGCTGTTATAAAAGTGATTCCCAAAATTAAAAGGGGGAATTTTTAAAGAAATGGCAAGAATTTAAAAGTTGTGTTCGTGTTGTAGCTTGTGATAGTGGGCTTGCTCAGCTTCTGTGAAGCCCTGAGTTCGATTCTCAGTACTGTCAGGAAAAAAACCAACAAACAAAAGAAAATAAATCTGTAAGTTGTAGTGTCGTTATCTTCTTGCTTTTTTTTTTTTTAAATCAAGGGTTGCACTAAATGAGACTATTTAAAATACATCATGTCATCTAACTTGTAATTCAGTTATTTGAAACTTCTAGGCAAACTTATAGTTTAAAGGAGTCTGGCTACATTATCAGGTGTAAAGACCATATAGAGAAAAAATGTGAAATACGTTTAAAAATCCCCATTCCATTTGGAATAGTAAGTTAAGAGCAACAAAATTTGCTCAATTTATCACTAATTTAGACTCTTTTTGTAATATGACATTGAAACCTCAAACAGTGTTCTTATTGATTACCAAGCATTTAAGATCATTTGTTCATTTCTCTCCGGATGTCATATGTAAATAGGTTTGTGTAATTGAATAGGTGGTGCTTATAATGTAAAAGTATCATAGATCACAATCTCGTAAGCAGAATTATGTAAATGCCACAAGTAGACAGGATTTTATATGATGATCCTAACTACTGCTTAGGTAAATTAGCAAATTATGACTTCTTAGCTAGCCATTAAGCTGTTTTCATTGACCTTTTAAAAATACTGTGCTTTGATTCTATCTAGCCTTTTGAGATGATTAATTGTAGCAGACAAAGTCATTATTCTTGTGATTCTATTCTGTTTACTTTTAGATGCCTTATGTACATATTTAAAATTTTTCATTATTTCATAAAAGAACAAAATGAGGGGGGCACAGTTACCTTGTGTGGCACATACTGTGGTTACTAATGATTAATACGTACATCTTTGATGAAATGTTCTTTTTAAATTTTAGAAAGTTTGTGTTTAGTCACATTTTTTCTTTAGTATGACTCTGTTGTATCACATAACAAGAAGTACAGGAAGAATTTATTTTTGTAGACCATGCTACTCACCAACTTTTTGTATGTGAATTTCAAGATAACCTTTTCTTCCCCTAATAAAAGTGAATGTAACTGAGAGACAGCTTACACTTTAATAATAGAGCTGGAAGTTAGGAGTGGTTAGCTGCAACAAATGACTTCCTTTTTTTTTTTTTTTTAAGTAAGACTGCTCACAAATGCAGATATTTCGGAAACGAAACACATGAAAAAGAGATAAAGGTGTTATCAAAATTAGTGATGGATAATGAAGAGAATGAGTGGAGAAAGTGGCCAGGAGGCACAATCATAATTGGGAACACAGGGTGTGTGGTCTCTTTCTCAAATACAGTTTAAGGGACTCAGAATATATTTTGTCTCAATGTTCCCCCATCTGTGTTTTCTGCGTAATTGTGTTTATGAGCACATGGTCTGAACATTGGGAAGGAGGATATATTTACCCAAAAGTAATTGTTCAATGAAATTTGTATTTAACTGAATCTCTTGTATTTTTAAGCCTGAAATCTTAATAGAGATGATTTTGATGCTGCCCTGTACTTTTTATTCTAGGAAAGACTAAACATTACTTTTTCATTCTAGCAGGTAAAAACCTTAGGATTTGTTTTTTTCCTGTACCCATGCAGTGAAATCTTACTGCAAAGCGTTTACTTCGCTTTGATTTGCCTTGTGGTACATACATCAGTTGAATTCCTCCTGGTTAAAAGTCAGCTGGTTATATTGAATTTTTAATATAGATTTATATGTTTATAATATTTATGTGTTTACAGTTTTGTTTTTTCAGATAGGATCTCACGTAACAAGGATAGCTCTGTAGCTATGATGACCTTAAACCCCTGATTCTCCTGCCTCAGCCTCCTGAGTGCTGGAATTTCAGGTGTGAGTGACCAGGTCTGGCTTGACATAGCTTTGATAGACCTGTCTGGAGGAAAAAGGGATACTCTTAATTACTCTTTTCCAGAATGAATAGTGATGATGTTTGGAAGGGTATGGTTATTAGCTGTTTGCTCCCTTGCATCCCAGGCAAAGCCTCTTACCTAGGATTCCTGTGAGAGAGGCGTCTCTGGTCAGCTGTTCTCGACCCTGGATAGCATGACCATCATTTGTGTGCCATATTGTAAAAAATAAGGTGCTGGTAGCAGTTATGAATACTACTGTTAGAAAAAGCAATCAAAAGCTGTCTTCAGAATGTCTTCTTGGTTCCAGTTGAATAAGCTTTTCTTTGTGAGTGGAAGAGAGAAAAGAACGACTGCTAACTCTGGCTGTTTGCCTGCTTTACCCATCACCCTGTCCATACTTGGATCTGAACTTTGGGTTGCTTCCCTGAGTAACGTGCATGGTTGTTTTTACTTCGTGTTTCAGGGCACTTGTTCTTCAGAGAATTTAGACTAATTTGGAAGGCTTTTTCAGAAATCTGTCTGGGCTTTGTTCTTGAAGAGCTACATTTCTCTTCAGATCTCTGTGAGGTTAGGGTATGACTTATGGTTTGGAAAAGCTGCCTAGGTGGACAGACTTGTTCCAGGGACTACTTTGAATCTAAATATTTGCCTTATGTTCCTAAGATAGCTGTATTGATTTTTAGATGATAGGTTATAGCCATATCTGTTATTGTGATTTTATGCTGAACTGCCTTTTTGTTACATAAATAAAGTAATTGATTTTATTCAAAAACATGGTTGTCTTCAGTTTCATGATTCCTATGACTTTTTTTTTGTTCTTTCAACAAAAAAAATCTCATGGAATAGTTTCACTCTTTATCATTCTTTTCATATCTCTTCTGTGGTCATAGACCCAGAAGACATCTACTTGGTAGGTAGATTTGTTAGTTTCTTAGATTATGATTTCTTCACTGATATATTATTAAAAATTGTTACTGTACATATATGTGTGTATGACAAGGCATAATGCTGCATTCCTTTAATCCCAACAGTTGGGAGGCAGAGGCAGGCAGCTCTCTGAGTTCAAGGACAATCTGGTCTATTAAGCATGTTCCAGGACAGCCAGACCACACAGTGAGACTGTCTCAAAAGATAAACAAACAAAAATATAATAGAATAATAATCTTTTTCTCACAATTTCATATTATTTTGAAGTTTAGTTTTACCATCTCTAAAGTGAGTTAATAACACCAGTTCTCTTTATGAAGATTAAAGTTAAGAGGATCAGTGAGAAATACCTATATGTGTGTTTTAATTAGTATATGTAATTAACATATTCTTATTGTGTACTCAATTCTGGTTTCTAATTCTAGCAATAATATTTTAGTGGGTATGCCTATTTTACATGTAATTTGACAATTATTTTATTTCTAATGTAATTTCTTTTTAATTTTAAAATCTCATACTTGAATTAGTAAATAGAAATTAGTACATTAGTAAGTAATAAATAGTAATTAATAAATAGTAAGAGGAAATAAATAGTAAAAATTAGTAAATAGTAAAGAGAAAAGTAAATAGGCTCAATGTTTTCAAAGAGCATTCCTTTTTGCCTGAGTGCACATGAAATCTTAAGTATATTGCAGGCATTTTAGCTGTAATTCAGAGGTTATTCTAGCTGGTATTAACATTTACAATGCAATTCAAAATATAGGGTTCAATCCTCACTTTACATTGTCCTGGTTAAAAAAATTAAATTGTTTAGAAACGATTTTGAAAACATTTCTGTGCTTTAAAAAACTGTAGTGACTTTCAGTAATCTTAGTTAAGAATATTTATTTTCCCTAAGATTCCCTGATTTGTAATTTTCCCTTTTTCCTCTCCATTGAGGACTACATTTTTGCATTTTTTTTTATCTTCAAGAGGAATGGCATTGCAAAGCAGTACTGAGGAAGGACATGATTGGCTCATTGTTCTGATACATAATATAAACGATTTCATAGCTAGGAGGGTTTTAAAAGTCATAGATATAATTCAACCAACATATGAACAGCTATGAGGAAGCATGAAGGTGTAATCACTCTAGTGCCCACAAAGTACTAATTTTTCAGTTATAGAGGAATCTAATAAGGAGGAACTGATTAATCATTAATACAGTCCCTTAATTTTTGAATAACTGACACAAAAGAGCTTTGGAATTTTAATCTACCAACAGATGCTGATTTAAGGCTTTAGTGAGTAATATAATTTCTGCCATTCAGTAACTTGAAGAAGTAAAACATGTAGCTTTATTTCAATAACAAAGCTGGGTGTGGTGGCAGAAATCTGTAATCCTGGTACTTGGAAGGTAGAGTCTAGAAGATCAGAAGTTCAAGGAAAGCCTCAAGCTATACATTGAGTTTGAGGCCAGCCTGGGTTACTTGAGACCCTGTCTCAAAAAAAGGAGGATGTAGCTCAGTTGGTAGAGTGGTGGCTCAGTACTTGAGAGCCCTGGATCTGGTTCCCAGCTCTGTACGAAGCCCTGTGATAGCTGAGCCTCTGATTTCAACACTTGTTCAAGACCAGCTTGGGCTACAGAGCAACTCAGAGGCCTGCCCTAAAATGAGATCCTGGCTCAGAACATAGAGAACACTGCCGGGCGGTGGTGGCGCATGCCTTTAATCCCAGCACTCGGGAGGCAGAGCCAGGTGGATCTCTGTGAGTTCAAGGCCAGCCTGGTCTGCAAAGCGAGTTCCAGGAAAGGCGCAAAGCTACACAGAGAAACCCTGTCTTGAAAAACAAAACAAAACAAACAAAAAAAAAAACCATAGAGAACACAATAGCTAATCTTCCCTAAACTGATGTCCTTTGGAATAATTGCCGTAAACAAAAATACTATGATTGTTGGTTTATAGCAGTGTTTCTCAACCTATGGGGTCCCATATCAGATATCCTGCATATCAGATATTTACATTACGATTCATAATTATAGCAAAATTACAGTTAAGAAGTAGCAACAAAATAATTTTATGGTTGCGGGGGGATCACCACAACATGAGGAACTATATTAAAGGATCACAGCATTAGGAAGGTTGAGAACCATTGATTTACAGGAAAGGAAAGTTATTTCCTACTGGGGGAAATGTATAAATCAGACTATAAATTCTGAAAGTTGGTTTTTAGTGAGGCTTGTTATTAATGAAGAGTTTCTTTTTTTGTTTGTTTGGTTTTTGGTTTTTCAAGACAGGGTTTCTCTGTGTAGCCCTGGCTCTCCTGGAACTCTCACCCTGTAGACCTGGCTGGCCTCAAACTCAGAGATCCACCTGCCTCTGTGCTGGGATTAAAGGAGTGCACCACCACCACCATCCAGCTCAATGAAGAGATTCTACAAGAGGAAAAATAAATATAAATACATGATATTACATGACAATATTTAGGTAATTCTTACTACTTTTAAGATGTGTGTGTGTGTGTGTGTGTGTGTGTGTGTGTGTGTGTGTGTGTGTGTGTGTGTTTGAAACAGGGTTTCTCTGTGTAGCTTTGAAGCCTGTCCTGGAACTTGCTTTGTTGACCAGGCTGGCCTTGAATTTACAGAAATCTGCCTGCCTCTGCTGGGATTAAAGGCACGTGCCACCACCGCCTGGTTCTTTAAGATATTTTTAAATAATCTTTTCAACAACTAACTTTATGTTTCTTTGTATTTCATAATTTCATAAATACACTCACGGGTTTAAAGAAATGTGTAACTTGTATAACTTGGTTAAATGACTCCACCGTGTTTTTTCTACATCTTAAAAAAAGTTAACAGCTAATTTTAGTGGTGTCATTCTGTATCAATTTCCCACCAAAACACCTTTTAAAAAGTAGTGGCTGGGATTTATTCGACCTTTTAGTTCAACTACATAAATTCTTTAAGATGCCACTGTAAAAAAATCATGTTGAATTTAACACAATTGAAAAGAAATGCACATTCTCCAATAGTCTTACAAGAATACAAGGTATGAAATATTTAAAACTGAGATGTAAAGATTACGTATACAATGATGCATAAATTGTGAAATATTCATTTGCTTATATTTTCTGTAATTATTATGAACTTGGTTGAATTAAAATCAAATTTCCTCTCTCTCTCTCTCTCTCTCTCTCTCTCTCTCGTTGGATTTTTTGTTTGTTTGTTTGGGGTTTTTTGTTTTGTTTTTGTTAGTACTGGGATTGAACCCAGGTCTTTGGCCTGCTTTCTGTCATTTGAATAAGCAAGTGAGTGATAGATTTAAAACAAGAGGTCTTAATTAAAATATATAAAATATTTATTGATTGTGTGTGTGTGTGTGTGTGTGTGTGTGTGTGTGTTCAGGTATGCATGTGTGCACCAGAGACTACCTTGGGTGTTAATTATCTTGGTTCTCCAGGAGTTGTTCATCTTGTTGAGACAGGGTGTTCACTGGTACCTAGTACTCAACCATTAGGCTAGGCTGGCTAGCCAGTGAACTCCAAGGTTCCTCCTGTCTCCCCCCTCCCCTTGCCCTGGGCTTCCGGTGTATACTACTATGCCTGGCTTTGTATGTGGGCACTGGGGATTGAACTCAGGAGCTTGTCTTTGAATGGCAAGCACTTTCTGACTGAGCTGTCTCCCCAGCCCATAGCACCAATGATTTATTTGTCTTTGATGTTTAGGTACCAAACTCCTGTGTTTTTTAAATAATCTTTTATTCTTATAATAGCCATATTTCAGACCTCCTTGCATTGTTGCTCATATGACAGTACTCTACACGTATCTCAACTGTACCAAGGAGCTGTCATGTTCTCATTTTTCATTTACTATCCAGGCTCCTCAGTATTTTTTTTTTTACTTTATTTATTTTTTTGTGCATTGGTGTTTTGCCTGCATGTATGTCTGTGTGAGGATGCCAGATCCCCTGGAACTGGAGTTACAGACAGTTGTGCGCTGTCATGTGAGTGCTAGGAATTGAACCTGGGTCCTTTGGAAGAACAGCCAATGCTCTTAACCACTGAGCTACCTCTCCAGCTCCCTCTACACTCATCTATGGTTTCATTTTCCTTAGTTCGTTTATTTGTAATTAACTATAGCACAAAAATATTAAAAGGAAAATTCCATAAATAAATTAAAACTTTAAGTAACTCATTATAAAAGTTTGTCATATTTGCTCTATTTTGTTGTTGCTAATCTCTTTATATGTATGTATTTATAGGAGAAAATCATATATATATGTATATATATACAAGTAATCTTTAAACTGATTATTTTCTCTCTTTTCTTCAGTCTATCCACTACTATCAGAATTCTTATTCTAGTATACTAATTTGATTTTGTGATTTCCTTGAATAAAAGCATTGATTCCTTTCCACATATGGAAAGGAATACATATTACTGAATGTGTTTGGACTTTCAGTTCTCTTTCTAAGAGTGGAATTGTATTCCACTTCCATTGGTGATTGATGCACCTGTATAGACAATTACTTCCCTTTTCTAGAATGTCTTTTCACTCTTGTTTTGTTACATTTTCCCCCTCTTCAACTGTTCGATTCCTCTTTTGTTCTTATTATAATTTCTGCAGAATTTTGTTAGTGCCTTCCCCCGTTTTGTGCACTAATAGTGGTGATGTTTGCCTCGCTGCGGGACAGACATCCTTTAGGGTAGCAGTATGAGAGTGATGATGTGATGATAGTGATGCCACTGTCTTCAAGAGAGCATCCGAAGTAACAGTAGAACCGCTCATTGACTGCCTCTTGTGTGTGTGACACTCGGTAGGAATTTAACACATATTTTACAGAGTACATTAACAATAAGATTTAATTAACACAGGGTCTTGCCGGACTCTTGCTGGATCTTATTTTGTTTAAGAATAGCATTCAGGAGACAGAAGCAGGGGGATCACTGCAAGTCCATGGTCAGTTGGACCTACATAGTAAATTCTAGAATGAAAAGAAGACAGAAGTAGCTGGGTGGTGTAGACCTTGTCCCATACTGTATTTAAAAGATCCATTGTCTCACCATTTCTCAAGATTGCATTCTAAGAGAATAAGCCCTAATGAAATGGATTTGTGATTTGGGGAATTTATACTCTTAAAGTAAAGGCACGTGGTTACCTACCCTAACTTGTAAACACAGTTGTCTTTTTTGAACTTTTATTTCATGATTTGGCTAATAAAAAGGATGAAGATGCATATGCTTTTAAAGTTTTATTGATATACAATTAATTATTTGTAAGGTAATAATTATATATAAACTTTCAGTTTTTTGATTTTTAATTTTTGAGACAAGCTCTCTTTATGACCAAGACTGGTTAACTATTGTTATGCATAACTCTTATTCTCTATTTAAACCTAAACTTCATGTTAGGACCCCAAAGATGGACTTTGAGGGGAGTCACTGTATCTTTTTGTCCATCCCGACTGGCATGGAACTTGCTATATAGATCAGGCTGGTCTTGAACAGAGATCACCCTACCTTTGCTTTTGAGACAGCTAAGATTAAAGGCCTGGTCCACCACACTTGGAAATAAATAAATAAATGTGTTTATGTATGTATGTTACACATATATACATATATATCTTAACACAATAAAAATAAACATGTCCACCACCCTCTAAACTTTCTCATCTGCTGGTTTTAAATAAATGGTAGTCAGCTGTATTTCATTGTAGACTGACTTACGTATTCTAGAGTCTCATACAAGTGGATCATATAGTGTGTGCTTGTTTTAGTTTAGCTTCTTCCACTCAACACACTAGTTGATAGCTGTGTGTATCAGTATTTTATCCTGAGGGTACATATTTTGAATTACATTTGTTATGGAAAGTAAATTATTTTATTTTTGTTTTTGTTTTTGTTTTTCGAGACAGGGTTTCTCTGTGTAGCTTTGCACCTTTCCTGGAACTCGCTTTGGAGACCAGGCTGGCCTCGAACTCACAGAGATCCGCCTGCCTCTGCCTCCCGAGGGCTGGGATTAAAGGCGTGCGCCACCACCGCCCGGCTAATACCATTTTATTTTACCCACATTATATGTTACATTTTGGAGGAGGTTCAGATGGAACTGATGTGAAAATTTAGTTGAACCTAAAGTCACTTCTGGGACTTGTTTTAGTATAGCCGGGCGGTGGTGGCGCACGCCTTTAATCCCAGCACTCGGGAGGCAGAGCCAGGCGGATCTCTGTGAGTTCGAGGCCAGCCTGGGCTACCAAGTGAGTCCCAGGAAAGGCGCAAAGCTACACAGAGAAACCCTGTCTCGAAAAACCAAAAAAAAAAAAAAAAAAAAAAAGACACTGTAAATTATTTTATTTTACCCACATTATATGTTACATTTTGGAGGAGGTTCAGATGGAACTGATGTGAAAATTTAGTTGAACCTAAATTTTCCACTTCTGGGACTTGTTTAGTATATTGTGTACATATCATTTGGTATTCCAGACTTGCAAATACAAGGATTTAAGTGTATTTTAATTTTCAATGAATGTCCTTTCATGTACTTAGAATCTAATTTAAAATAAAGTAGTGAAGCACATTTTACTCAGTTTTGGAGTATAATGTACTTCTGAATCCAATTTTCTTCACCTTTCTTGGGAAATATTGGGAGAAGACCCTTCTACTTGGCCTCATGTGGACAATAACTCTAAAGTGGTTTCCTCAGAACTTACTACTGCCATTAGCTTATAGGTATTAAGCAAGCAAGCACTAATCAGCTGTGTGTTAATACTACCTAGAGCTCAGTTTGTATAGGAAAAGGTATTATTCTCGTCTAATCTATGATGACTATGTTTGAACTTCATTATTCAATGTTGAGAAGGGAAAAGATCTTTGTTTTGTAAAACCCAAGTCATTAAAATCCATTGTATTGCCATGTATTCTAATCTCATTGCCCTGATCCTTTTAAACTTTTCAGGAGGATATAATCCATACGTAGAAATAATTGAACAGCCGAGACAGAGGGGAATGCGGTTTAGATACAAATGTGAAGGGCGATCAGCAGGCAGCATTCCTGGGGAGCACAGCACAGACAACAACCGAACATACCCGTCTATCCAGGTAACAGGCTTCCTCCAGTGTCTCCCTTTAGGTGGCTCGTGTTTCACTGTGGCGGTCACATGAAAGGCTCAGTTTCTTTTTTGTTTGTTTCAAGACAGGGTCTCTCTGTGTAGTCCTGGCTGTCCTGGAGCTCACTCTGTAGACCAGGCTGGCTTTGAACTCAGAGATCTGCCTGGCTCTGCCTCCCGAGTGCTGGGATTAAAGGGGTGTGCCACCACCACACAGTGGAAGGCTTGGTTTCTTAACAGTTACCTCCACAGTCTTTTGCTCCCACCCCTGTGTTTTTTCTTTGTACTTGCTTTGCATTAACTAGGTTTGCAGGGAGGTCTCTAAAAAATGTGGAGTCTTTCCTGCTACAGTTCACGTATTAATGTAACTGCGGTGGTTCACGGGGCTGACTGTGCACTGACAGCTTCGGATCTGATCCCTTTTGTAAACACAGAGGTTCTAGTGAGGAAAAAGCATTCTCTGTCCATTGTGGTGAGGGACAATTATTGTATATGCTAAACAATCTTTTAGTCTTGGAGCTATTAATAAGGAAAACTTTTTCCCTCCTTTTTCCTTACCTTTATTGCATATTTCCAATACTCTTGAGTTATTGACATCATCTAAATTATCACTTTTTTCTCTCTGTGTTTAAGGGGTGTGTGTGTGTGTAAGGTGTATGTGTGTGTAAAGGGTGTATGTGTGCGTGTGTGTGTGTGTGTGTGTGCGTGTGTGTGTGTAAGGGGTGTGTGTAAGGGTTGTGTGTGTAAGGGGTGTGTGTAAAGGGTGTGTGTGTGTGTAAGGGGTGTGTGTGTGTATGGCTAGCCCCAAACTTGTAGTGATATTCCCTCTTGCCTCTGCTTCCTTCATGCTGGGATTATAGGCATGTACAATTCTGCCTGGCTGATTTTTATCACTTAAATGCCAATTAAAAAGCTTAATAGTGAGTTGGTGTGGTAGCACATGCCTGTAATCCAAGCATTTGGGAAGCAAAGACAGGTAGATCTTGAGTTTGAGAACTGCCTGGACTACATAAGAAGTTCCAGGACAATCTGGACTTTTAAAACCTTGTCTCGACAAATAAATGAAAACAAAGTTTAAAACTAGTCAGGGGCAGTATCATCCACTGAAATCCCATCTAGTTGGGAGGCTGTGGTAGGAGGATTACTTGGGTCCAGAGACCAGTGTAGATAAAAGCAAGACATCATCTCAAAATGGAGTTTGAAAAATGGTTCTTAATCTTTCATCATTAGATCTGAAATCACTGCTTTGTAAATCACTAGATTATTTACAGTTTATTTTATCTAACCTAAGAAGAATTACAAAGTTTAAAAAAAAGTAAATTGCCAAGTTATATATTGATTTCCAAATTTTCGTTTTTGTTTTAACTGATATGTAGATGCTGAAATTATAATATTAATGGGATGTCATATAACGTTTGATAATGTATACATTTTGTAATTCTTAAATCAGGTTAAACATACTTAGCTCCTCAAACATTTATCATTCCTATGGAAATATTCCAAGTCCTCCTAGCTTTTTAAAAATATACAGTACACAGTCACCATATTGTATAATGTGTGCCTGGAGCTTTTTGTCCCATCTACTGTACAAATTGAATTTAAAATAACATTTTATTGATATATATGGATGTGTATGTATCTGTGAAAATGCATATGTGGGTGGAGGTCCACAGAGGCCAGAAGAGGGCATCAGATCCCTTGAAGCTGAATTTAAGGGCAGTTGTGATCTGCCTGATATGGATGCTGGGCTCTGGACTTTGGTCCTATGGAAGACCAGGAAGTGCTCTTGGTTGCTGAGCTATCACTTCAGCCCCCTAACTTCATGATTTTAAATCACATTTTTTGGCAACAGTATGGATTTGGGTTATCTAAGTTCTTTTAAGTATTCAAATGGAAGAGATGTAGTGAAAAGTTACCTTAAAAATTCTATTCTTCCAATCTTGTGAGTCATTTTAACTCCTCTTTAAAAAAATGTCCCTAAATTTTATTTACGACTTCATTCAAAACATTCCAGACCAATGTGTCTTGACCCCGTCTCCTGCTCCCCTTCGTTCTCATTACTCTGGAGGCAGCATCTGAGAGCTCTTTTTGCTGTTAGTGATGGTGCAACCAGATGAGCAGCCAGTCCCGCGGCCTGTTCTTCAGAGACTGTTTGGTGAGATAGTTCAGATACCTGGGAGGAGACAGTGATCCTGCCCTTGCTCCTTTTGATGGTCACAGCCTTCCCAAGATTCCCAGCTTTTCCTGTCACCTTGACTCTCCCTGGAGGAACAGCTGGACACTAGTAACATCCACGGTTCTGTCTTCTATAGTGCGGCTGCAGTCAAGGGGGGATTTCAAACCTGCTTTTCCCTCCTTCGCCACTTGCTTTTTCCATGGGCATGTGTCCTCAGAGGACCCTGTTCTTGTTGTTGTTGTTTGTTTTAATTTTTGAACATTTTTATTTTAGACTCTCTCCCTCTGTCCCCCCCCATTGTGTGTGTGTGTGTGTGTGTGTGTGTGTGTGTGTGTGTGTGTGTGTGTGGTGTGGTGTGTACATGTAGAGGTCACAGGACCCTTCACAGGGCTGTTCTCTCTGTGTACTAGTGAGATCCAGAGATTACACTTCTTGGTGGCAAGTGCCTTTACCTGCAGCACCATCTCACCAGCCCCTAATTCTTCTTAAATCATACTACTGTAGGCATCAAAATTATTTTGTATCTCTTCTGTTCCAACATATCCTAAACACTTTACAGCTTGAATTCTTTCTCCATCTGCCTGTTTTGTAGTTTTGAGTAATTACCTCTCTTTTATCTAGGAAGGCAGTAAATATTTTTTGATTACTATTCTGTTTAAAAAAAGAGGGAAATAGTAGCAGGTGGATATGATCAGTATAAACTGTATAAATAAATGTATGAAACTTTCAAAGAATAAACTATATAAAACAGCCAGGCACAGTGGTACATGTCTTTAATCCCAGAACTCGGAAGACAGAGGCAGTTGGGTCATATCTGTTTGATGTTATTTCCAGTGTGGCTTAACTATGTTTTCAAGGCATATTTATGGTATGACAGGTGTAACTAAGAGCAAAGCACTGAGAACCTAACCTCTAAGTATTTCCTTGTGCTCTATGATTTAAAAAGAAAAAATGTGTCAACTTGTCAGGTGGTGTTGGTACACACCTGTGATCCCAGCACTTGGGAGGCAGAGGCAGGAGGATCTCTGAGTTCAAGGTCACCCTGGTCTACAGAGTGAGTCCTAGAACAGCCATGGCTACAAAGAAAAACCCCATCTTGAAAAACCAAAAAAAAAAAAAAAAAAAAAAAAAAAAAAAAAAGGTATCAACTTATGTGATTTATTTAGGATTTTTTTTTTTTTTTTTTTTTTTTTTTGGTTTTTCGAGACAGGGTTTCTCTGTGTAGCTTTGTGCCTTTCCTGGATCTCGCTCTGTAGACCAGGCTGGCCTCGAACTCACAAAGATCCGCCTGGCTCTGCCTCCCGAGTGCTGGGATTAAAGGCGTGCGCCACCACCGCCCGGCTTATTTAGGATTTTTGAGACAGGATCTCATATAGCTCAAGGGTGCCTCAAACGAACCATGCAGCTGAGGAAGACCTTGAGCTTCTGAATGTTGCTGTCTCTACTTCATGAGTGTGGTTAATGTGGTGCTGGGAATCAAACCCAGGGCCTTGGGCGTGCTAGCAAGCATTCTGTCAACTGAGCAATATCCCCAACCCAGCTTGCCTGTTTTGTGTTTGATTTCTTGAGACAGGGTTTCTCTGTGTAGCCCTGGCTGTCCTGGACCTCGCTCTGTAGACCAGTCTGGCCTCGAACTCACAGAGATCTGCCTGCCTCTGCCTCAAATGTGCTAGGATTAAAGGCGTGCACCACAATGCCCAGCCTGCTTACCTATTTTAAAAGGAAAATAAATAACCAGATGATAGAGCTAGATGAAATTAGGGCAGAAAGAAACATTTCAGGAGTTGGAAGGTAAGTTTTCCCTGATGATATTCTCTGGAAACTTTAATCTCAAGTGAGCTGCTGAATATTTGAACTTTATTCAGTGCTGACTTCATTATATAAATTGAACTTGAATTTAGTGGATCAGCTCTTTATATTTGTTTGCTTTTAAAACAGGGTAGTATTGTTTGTAACCATAGCTGGCACTGAACTTGTACCAATCCTGCCTTCCAAATGCTGAGATTACAGGTATATGCCACAATACCCATCTAATAGATCTGTTCGTAACAAGATATACTTACGGATTGTACAATTAATTTCCCCTTCCAGATTATGAACTATTATGGAAAAGGAAAAGTAAGAATTACATTAGTAACCAAGAATGACCCATATAAGCCTCATCCTCATGATTTAGTTGGGAAAGACTGCAGAGATGGCTACTATGAAGCAGAATTTGGACCAGAACGCAGACCTCTGTTGTAAGTATACTGTCACAGACATCTTAGGCAATGGGACAAGGATATAATTTTAGTTTTTAGCAAAATTAATTTCATATTTAATTTAGTATACATTTAAAATTTTAATTTTATTTTTCATCTGTGGGGGGACACACATTGCTGTGGGTGCATGTGGAGGTCTGAGTTGTTTCAACTTGTGGAGTTGGTTCTTTCCTCCACCATATGGACTCTGAAGATTGAACTTCGGTCTCCAGGTGTGATGGCAGATGCCTTTAGCCCCTGAGCCACCTCACCATTGGCATTAGAACTGTGCTTTCATTTTTTTATTAGCAGCACCACACGATAGTCAGCAGAAGACTCTTTGAGAGTCGGAGGTTTAGACAGCTCATGTCGCCTAGGCTGGCCTCAAACTTGCTGTGTAGAATGAATCTGAACTTCTCTTCCTGCCTCCTCTTCCCAAATCCTGAGATTGCAGGTTACACTACCATATCTGGCTCAGCAGGATCACTTCTTTAAAAAAGTCTATGTTCTTCTTATTTTTTTCTTAAGACAGGGTTTATATAAGTCAGGTGGCCTTCCAGAGGACCCGGGTACTGAGAGCACAGGTGTGAGGTCATAGCTGTGAGACAGGGTTTATATAAGTCAGGTGGCCTTCCAGAGGTCCCGGGTACTGAGAGCACAGGTGTGAGGTCATAGCCGTGAGACACCACCTCAGTTTATGCAGACTGAACGCAAGACAGACTGCTGTAACGTTAGGCTAGCCATCTGACAACTGAGCTATATGTCTACCATTTCTTATCCTCTAAGTTTTGACTGTGTAGCTCAGCCTAGCTTCCAACTTGTAGTGATCCTCCTGCCTCAGCCTCCAGAGTATTGGCATTATAAGTAAGCATGCATTACCATGCTTAGATAGGTACTTCTTTATAATTACTGAAAGTAAAGACAATATATTTTATGTTGTGATTTATCTCTTCATTCTACATAATCTATGAAAAAATTTGAGGCCAGCGTGGAGTACACAGCAAGACATTGTCTCCCAAAAAGTTCCTCTTACTAATAGTAATAACACAAAACACAAACATGTGCATTTGACAAAAATCTTACTGCCTGCATCACTTGAACTTCCAGCAGTGTTTAAACTTTCAGCCGTTGGTGTCTTGAAATACTCTTTCTGACTTCTGTGAAGACAGCTTGTTTTCATTTAGTTTTCTGGCTGTTCTTCATATGGCCCCTGTGTTTTCATCTCTGTGTCTCTAATCTTTTTTGGGGGGGCTGGGAGAGTATTTCAAGACAGGGTTTCTCTGTGTAGCCCTGGCTGTCCTTGAACTCAGAGATCCGTCTGCCACTGCCTCTTGAGTGCTGGGATTAAAGGCGTGCACCTCAGATCTTACATTGCAGTCCTGAGAGGATTCTTAGTTTCCTCTGCTCAAAGTGCTCTTTTCATGATCTGTTCCTTTCGTCTTCCTAGTTCAGTTCACATTATCACTTCCCACAGGAAGCCTGCCTGCTCACCTTGAATTGATCCCGTTATATGCTCCTTTCTAAAAATTATGTTTACCTTCATAAAACTTGTTATGATTCAGTTGAGTGGTTTTTTGCATGTGATTATTTAGTAGTTCCCCAGACTTGAGCTGGCAGGGTTTTTTCTGTAAATGGCTAGTAGTATCATAGGCTTTATAAGCCATTTGGACTCTGTGTCCTACTCAGCCCTGCTATTGCTGCAGGAAAGCAGCCACAGATGATATGTGAGTGTATGAACATGTTTGTGTTTCAATTCTAACTTTATTTGCAAAAACAGCTGTATGCTGAATTTGGCCCATGAATTAGAGTTTGCCAATCCCGCATCCAGACACTAAGGTTCCATGAAAGGAGGAGATATTGTACATCTCCATTCCTTTCTGGAGTTTTAATGCACAGCTGGAACTCCAGAATGTGTTGAATAACTGTGAAGGAGTAAATGGGAGAATGAACCAAATACCCTAATGGTCCTTGATTTCCTTAAGTCACAGTTTTTTCTTCATTCTCTTCTTTCTTCTAGTGTTGGGGTTGATCCCAGGGTGTCATGAACTAGACAAGTACTATACTCCTGAGTTAACACCCCCATTACTTTTAATATTCTGTGCATAGCAGATGGGATTATTCAAATGAAACAAAACCAAGTAGTGTATATTAGAGTGAAGAATTCTTTTAAACCTTTTATTAGAGAAAAACTGAAAAAACACACGAAGACTCTTTCAATCTTTCTTTTTGAGAAAGAATTATTTTGTTACAGGATTTCAAGAAAGGATTAAGAATTCATAACTTATTTATTTTTTGTTATTGGAGGAAGGAAATGGCCGAGTTATTTTAGGTGCTGATTGAAGCCACAGGTGTGAGTGCCAAGCATGAAGCATGAACGTAAAGGCAGCATGAGTGTGGGGTCGGGTGGACCAGGGAGCTCCAGGGCCAAACGTGGAGAAATAAGACGTTCTTATCGTTGAGTTTTGCTTCCTTATTCACACCCACCCATCTCAAATGATGTCATGGTTTTTCCATGTGGGAACACGTATGACTGGGGGGTGGTAGGGGAGTTCCCCCACCATCATCTGTATTACACATATGCAAATGAGTAATATTTGTAGCTATTGAGGAGTTTTCCATAAATGACCTTTTAAACTGTTGCTAAATATTGTTAGTATTAAAGCTCTCTAACAAAAACCACTTTACTCCTTTTATTGTAATCCTATAACATGGCATAAAGTGTATTCTATAATCTGAAAAACCTTGAGGCCAGCCTAGAGTACACAGCAAGACACTGTAGAGCTGCTTGCTGTGACTTGGTATATTTAATGATACACTTTTCAGTGATGAGCTAGGGAGGCAGCATAAAGGACAGAGGAGTCAAATATAAGAAGGCCAGCCAGGTCTCTCATTAGAATGAAGAACTGTACATAAATGGAGCCCAGGTGCTTATCTCTACCCAACTGTCCCTGTGCCCGGATGCTGCCAAACCTCTAAAATGTTCACGAAGCCAGGAATACTGATGTTCATCTCTAATTATTTGACTTTTAAGTTCCAGAATGTATACAGTTTTTTTAATGCAGTAGCCACTCCTATATCATCTTTTAAAAATATAGTTTAACACTGCTCTAGGAGCAAAACATACCTTCCAATTTCAGGGTCTGGCTGTCTTTGCACCTCTTGATACACAAATTTTAGAGAATTGATCATGAATTTGTTTGGAAGGTGAAATTTTGCTTTTTGATTTTTTTTAATGTTTGTGTACCTTGGTATATTTGACTAGGCATATTGGTAAGATATAAAACAGTATATTTAAAGTGATACAGTACTATATATACTTCTTTGGTTTTGTCTTTTGAGACAGGGTTTCCCATAGTCTAGGCTAGCCTCAAACTTGCTAGGTAACTAAGGATGATCCACTTGCCTCCACCTAGTGCTGGGACTAAAGGCGTGTGCCACCATGTGCCCTGTTTTTCTATGAACAATTCTCTTAGACAGTTCTACTTTTCATTACTCTTGTATCTTCATTATCACAATTAGAAATAGGACTCATGATCTAGTAGCTGGATTTGACAGGAAGGTGACTTCTCGGTGTTGAGTATGTTTGATTTCTGTCATATTTTTGTTTAACTATGATGTGGTTTTGAAAGTTTCATTTTTTTGCTTTTAGTTTTCAAAATTTGGGTATTCGGTGTGTAAAGAAAAAAGAGGTGAAAGAAGCTATTATTTTAAGAATAAGTGCAGGAATCAACCCTTTCAATGGTAAGTATTTTGTTATAATTTCTACTATTTAGATATCGATGGACTGTGATTTCTATTATATTATAATTCTACTTGTTGACTTATATTTGTACCTGAGGAATCACGTGGATTTAAGTAGACAGTGTCTTTGTTTTCTTTGAGGAAGCCTCCCCTCCCCTTTCTTATTGTTTATTCTGACATAAGATCTTCCTTTGTAGCTCTGACTGGTCTGTTACTACATATGGCAGACTGACCTTGAACTCCCAGCAGTCCTCCCTTATAAGCGTCCCAAGCTTGCACTGTAGGTGTGAGCCATCATGCCTGGTTAAAACAAAAGGAAAACGAAAGCCTTCTCCAGGTGTTCTGATTTGTTCTCTTTGAATGTGCTTCTCCCTTATGCACGGTCCAGCAAACAGTCCTCACTCTTCTCTCTGAGAGCTGAATAGGCACCATGGACTTTCTTCCCTCGGTCTCCCACAGCTGTCTTTTAATAGGAATCTCATAAGGCCCAGCTGACTTGAATTACTATTTTGCTGAGGCTGCCCTTGTCCCTGCCTCTGCCTCCCAAGTTCTGTCATTCATTATAGGCATGCAACACCATACCTGGCCACTGAGAATATTTGTTAGACTTCTTTAGTTTTTCTGTGTATGAATGTTTTGCCTGCATGTGTATACATGCACCACATGTGTACCTGGTACTCTTGAAGGTCAGAAGAGGGTATCGGATCCCCTGGGACTTGAGTTGCAGATGGTTGTGAGTCATTATGTGGGTGCTGGGAACCAAACCCAGGTCCTCTGCAAGAGCAATAAGTACTCTTAAGCACTGAGGCATCTCTCTAGCCCTTCAAAATATTTTGTATTACTTTTTGTATTGACAAAATATGTCTTGCTGTTTAGCACATTTTATTGGTAATAACACTTAGTAACCATTTTATTTTTAACTTATTGTTTTGGGGACAGGGCTTTACCATATAACACAGACTGACGTCGATGCCATATCTATCCTCTTCTCTCAAGTCTCCCTCCTGCTGGAATTATAGGCACCTAATACCATGCCCAGTTTAAGCATTTGTTCTTTTTTGTTGTTTTTGTTTTTGTTTTTGAGACAGGGTCTCGAGAATTTCGGACTGGTCTCAAACTCACTGTATAGCCAAGAATGACTTGCATTTTCTGATCCTCCTGCCTCCACATCTCAGTACTGGGGTCATCGTCACACTTGGTTATGCATTGCTAGGGACTGAAGTCAAGGTTTCGTTGTGTACTAAACAAGCACTCTGCCAGCTGAGCTGCTTTCCCTGCTCCCAAGCATTTATTGTTTATTGTTTATGACACTATTTGGGTATGGCATCTGGTACCTCTTAGCATTCTATATTGTTAAACAGATAAATGATTGCCAGAGTGGATGCAGTAATGCTTACTTGAAAAAAGTCTTCATCCTAAAGTCCTGTGTAGCTGCTTAAATAGTTTTGTGGGTCTAGGCATGGTGGAGCACACATGGCTACTTGAGATTGCATCCTCAAACTCACTATGTAGCTGCGGATAACCTTGTATTCTATTTGAGCCATTAGTCACTTATTAATTGAAGAAATGTAATGAATACCCATTATATGTAAACTTTTATCTTCAATGTTTAGTGAAAATACAAAGATGTGACACCCATTCTGAGCTCATAAAACTTTGCCTTATTAATAGGATAGAAGCAGCACATGTAAATGATGATCACGTAAGATAAAAACCCAAGTTCAGATCTAGTGCTGCACTGATTTAGAGAAAAGGGATGTTTCTTCTAGTCCAGAATGAGACTTTGTAGAATTAGCTCAGGGCTGGGAATAGGGCTCTGTAAGTAAGTGCTTGTTGCCGAGCATGAAGACCTGAGTGTCATTCCTAGTGCCCGTTTGAAAACAGCCAGGTACTCCCAACACTGGGGAGGTGGCTACAGGGGGATTTCTGGGGCTGGAGGTTCAGTGAAAGACCCTGTCTCAAAAAAATCAAGTGACGACAAGTAAATAAGACACCCAGTATTGATCTCTGTCCTCCACATGTGTGCTTTTTCACACACAGCCATGTACAACACAAAGCAGTTATTAGTTGAGTTTTCAGCCTTTACTCGGAATCCTGATATCACTTATGATTCCTGATGTCAGTAGTTTTTAATCATGTTGTGCCACAGATGGGAAAGAAACATGGTTAAAAACCATGTTAGTGTTAGGTAACTTCTGTATTCTAAAAATAAAATTTTGACTCCCCCCTTTTTTTCTTAACTGTGGGAGAAGGTACATGGTATGGAGTCAGAGGACAGCTTCAGATGCTGTTCCTCAGGCATTGTCTTTTCTGAAACAGGGCTTCTCACTGGCTTAGAGCTTGGCAAGTCTGCGAGGGTCCACCGGCTCTGCCTTCCCTGCACTAGCATTATAAACCTCAGTACTGCACCTGGCTTTTGTACATGGTTTGGGAGTCGAACTCAGGACCTTGTGCTTGCAGAACTTTGCCACTTTGCCGACAGAATCATCTCTCTCAGCCGACTTTGACCTTTCTAGTTGTGCAGACATGTTTTTATAGACTCAAAGGTTAGGCTTAAGAATGCTGATACTGGAGTACATTTCAGTGTCAGGGTAACTCCTGAGACTGACTGACTGGCATTGTGTGAAATATGTTTTTTATTGGTTGTTCCCTATAAGACTGGGGAATTTGGCTAATTGTTTTTCACATTTAGTATTTTAATTTTAATACTAATCTACTTTCCAAGTAAATTTTTCACATAATTTAACAAATATCATGCTTTTAAAATATGGCATATATTAGTAACAGTTTATTGCTATAGGTTTAAAATATTATTTCAAAGGCAGCAATATTTTATTTTAGAAATGGGTTTCTTTTCTTTTTTTCTTTTTTTTTTTGGTTTTTTTGAGACAGGGTTTCTCTGTGTAGCTTTGCACCTTTCCTGGAACTTACTCTGTAGTCCAGGCTGACCTCGAACTCACAGAGATCCGCCTGCCTCTGCCTCCCGAGTGCTGGGATTAGAGGGTTTCTTTTCAAGATCAATGTAAACAAGCTGTTCTTGTACTGTATTCTATGACAAGTTTTTATTTTTTTCACAACTATAAAAATGCCCTGTGGTACATTTTGTTTGTTTTTAAGCAAACTTGACTTACACATAAAGTTTCTTAAAAGCTTACACCATCTGATATCTTCTTTACATTTCATCTCTAAAGCATTGGTGTACAGTTAGTATGGCCCTCTGGTTCAAAGTTCACTCTACCATTTAGCTATGAAATTTTGGACAAATAATTTCCTCTCTTTAAATCAATGTCTTACCTGTGAAAACAGGGATGATGATTCTTGCCAAATTTAGAAGGTGATTACAGACCGGGCCAAATACTATGTTAAATGAAGAATGCCTATTTCCTGGGGTCTATAACCTGTTTCCAGAATTAAGATTTTTAATTTGTGGTTGTCGGTTTGTGATTCTGCCCTTAGGTTCCAGGTTCCTGACCTAGTTCCTCCCTGAGCATGGCTGTCTGTAGCATGTGCTGTTAGATAGTGACTGTGTGATAGGAAAGCTGCTCTGAGACGTGTACCACCCTAGCTTTGTGCAGATTTCAGTGCTGCTTGAGGTTATTGGACATTATGGGCAGAGAGAAAGAACAGGACTTTGTATCACGTAACTGTCCGACATTCTAAAAATCACGTTGTGCTGTTCAGTCCCTGAACAGCAGCTGCTGGACATTGAAGACTGCGACCTGAATGTGGTGAGGCTGTGCTTTCAAGTGTTCCTTCCTGACGAGCACGGTAACTTGACGACTGCTCTTCCCCCCGTTGTTTCCAACCCGATCTATGACAACCGTAAGTGCTCTAGTTCTCTCACGTCTGTGCTCTTGGCTTGTCATTCCTTAGCTGTTAAAAATTTGAAGTATTTTCTTAATTAGAAAAGGAGTATGTTAGGCAGGTATGGTGGCTGTGTATGTAATTCTAGCAATCAGAAGTCTGAGTAAGAGGATAAAGTTTGAAGGCATTATGGGTTACACAGTGAGACCTTGTCTCAAGAAACAAAAAGAAGCCAGATGTGGTGATCTATCTGCCTGCCTCTGCCGTCCAAGTGCTGGGATTAAAGGCATGTGCCACCTTTTCCGGCAGCATATTTTTTATATGGCTATATATTAATTTTAAGAAATCATTACCCAGTTAAAGAGTATTTGGTTCAGTTCCTTCTCTTTTTCTTTTTGTAAACAAATTATAATGAAATATATATGTTTATGTGTGCATTTTAAAGACATATAATATATAGATATATATCATCTATCATCTATGTGTGTGTGTGTGTGTGTGTGTGTGTGTGTGTGTGTGTGTGTGTTCATGTGTACATGGAGGTGAGAAGACAACTTGCAGGACTTGGTTCTCTCCTCCCCCCATGTGCTCCCCGGGACCAAACTCAGGTGGTCAGGCTTGCAGCAGCAGGCACCTTTTCCCACTGAACTGCCTCTCTGGCTCCTCAATGTCCTTATCTTACGCAGATATTTCTGGCATCTATTTTCAGAAGCATAAATTTTGACAAACACTCCATCAGAGGATATAGAAGTTTATCTGAAAAGATTATAAAACTGTCCTCCAGAATATTTTGTGCACACACACATATACACACACACACTCACACACCAGTGGTGTGTGCTACACCTGTTTTGCATGTAGAATACTGGTCCATAGGAGCATAGGGGTAGATTATTCTTATCAGAGAGCCTTGGGTGCCTTGGAGGACTATCATAATAATAGTGGGCAGATAAATGAAAATTGCTTTGCCCTAGGGATATAGCTAATGATATAAAAAGACAAGTCACAGTGTGCCCTTACCAAGAATTGGGAGGCAGAGACAGGAGAATTGCTCAAATTCAAAGGCCAGCTAGCCTGGTATACATAGCTGCATAAAACAATGAGACTGTCTCAAAAGAGGTGGAAATGGAGGACTAGCAAGCATCTTAGATTGTTCTCTGGCCTCCACACACGTGCTGTGGCACATGGTTACCTGTGCTCACACACACCTACACTCAGACACACCTCAACACACATATAATACACACAAAAATATTTAGTTTTCTTTATCTGTACATTAAAATTTTTATCTTGTCTCTAAATTATTTTCCTCAAATTCTTCCTCTTACACCATAATAAAATATAATACTTGTACTGGCTAATTTTATGTCAACTTGACACAAGCTAGAGTCATCAGAGAGTTTCAGTTGAGAGATTGCCTCCTTCAGATCTGGCTGTAGGCAAAGCTTTGGGGCATTTTCTTAATTAGTGATCGATGCAGGAGAGCCCAGCCCGTTGTGGGTAGAGCCAACCCTGGGCTAGTGGTTCTGGGTTCCATAAGAAAGCAGGCTGAGCAAGCCATGGGGAACACACCAGTAAGCAGCACTCCTCCACAGCCTCTGCATCAGCTCCTGCCTCCAGGGTCCTGCCCTCACTGCTTTTATTGATGAACTGTTATATGGAAGTGTGAGTGAAATACACCCTTTCCTCCCCAAGTTGCTTTTGGTCTTGGTGTTTCATCACAGCAATAGCAACATATTAAGACAATACTGAGACCTATTTTTTTTTAAATCCTTTATATTTAGGTGCCCCAAATACTGCAGAATTAAGGATTTGTCGTGTAAACAAGAACTGTGGAAGTGTGAGGGGAGGAGATGAAATATTTCTGCTTTGTGACAAAGTTCAGAAAGGTATTTATCAGTTTTGTCCCATTGAATTAGTCTTCTACTTTTGATTGATACACCTATTTTACTTGTTTCCCCATTGTTATTATTCTTTGGCTTCTTATTCACTAGATGACATAGAAGTTCGTTTTGTGTTGAATGACTGGGAAGCTAAAGGTATTTTCTCACAAGCTGACGTACACCGCCAAGTAGCCATTGTTTTCAAGACGCCTCCATATTGCAAAGCTATACTGGAGCCCGTGACAGTGAGAATGCAGCTGCGGAGACCTTCTGACCAGGAAGTCAGTGAGTCTATGGATTTCAGATACCTGCCAGATGAAAAAGGTATGACATGGTGGTGGTGGTGATGCATACACACACGTATGTCAGTGTGTGTGTGTGCATGGGAACTCCCTGTGTAGCTAAGGATGAGTGGTCTTCCTGCCTCCACCTCCTGACTGTTGGGATTACAGACGAGTGCCACTGTCATGTCCCCCCTTTAAATGTGACGTAGGTTGGATGCAGGGTTGTCCCACACCAGCAAGTGCTGCCCCGCCCCCACCCCCGAGCTACAGTCTTGGCTCAGAACAGATCATTGTCTCAAGCTGATCATCCCAGTGACAATGTGAACTAAGCATTTGAGTGCGGTTTTATATATTCATAATTGATATTTCCTTTTCCTAGAACTGTTCAGTTGTGTGTCTTTGTCTTTGGATTTTTTTCATGCTCTTTGCATTTCTCAAGAGGATTGGAATAATTTGAGATATCTTGAACTGTTGGATCGTATTTTCTCTCAGTATTCGTATTTTTGGATTTACATTTTGTACTTACTGTGCCTTTTTATAGGTAGAAAGTTTGTTAATTAGAAATTGGTATCTGTTTTGGACTACTTATTATCAGACCTTATTTCATTAGTTCGTGTTGACTTATAGGTGTTTTTAGGGTGAAAAATTATTATTTTCAGCTGCTTTTTTTTAAAATTAAAAGTGTCCTTTACAACTGATATGGGATATATTGTACAATAATGTACTTACAGTTCTATACTATTCACATGTATTTGAAGTGTTTCCATATGTTGATAATGTGTCTACTCACGATGGAGGGGGCAGAACCCACGACAACTTACTGTTTTCCTGCTTTCTTTTTTAATCAGATGCATATGGCAATAAATCAAAGAGACAAAAAACAACTCTACTTTTTCAGAAACTGCTACAAGATTGTGGTGAGAATACTTTGGATTAATTTTTATTTAATTTGATTTGTTTTATTTATTCTGTTTTTAAAATTTTAATTATAAACTATTTTTTCAAGTTACATTTAATAATAGAAAAACTTTATCATAGCAGCTAACTTTCCTGAGAGACCAAGAAATGTTTCCGTGGGACCAGTTGGAGAAGGAAGATTCATTAAAAAAGGTATTTTATCCCTATTAAATACTGTTATTCCACTTTTTAGGAACAAATACTTTTTAAATATTTTTCTTTCCTACAAATTTTCTCATGCTTTTGGTATTGAATTGAGCTAGTCTGTGCCTCTGAAAGTTATGTTGGAAATTGATTATATTTTGGGGATTTTTATTTGTTCAAGAAAATACATTTTGTTCATACATAGTGTCTTCTTAGTTAGGGTTTCTTTCTATTGCTGTGAAGAGACACCATGACCACAGCAACTCTTATAAAGCAAACCATTTGATTGGGGCTGACTTACAGTTTCAGAGGTTTAGTATTATCTTCATGGTGGCAGGCAGGCAGACACGGTGCTGGAGAGGGAACCAAGAGTTCTACATGTTGATCCACAGGCAGCAGAAGCACCTGTGTGTCACACTGGGCTAGCTTGAGCATATATGACCTCAAAGCTCACCTCCACAGTGACACACTTCCTCCAACAAGGCCACACCTACTCCAACAAATCCACACCTCTTAATAGTACTATGGGCCAAGTATTCAAACATATGAGTCTATGAGGCCATATCTATTCAAACTACCACAACTGGTAATTTTAGTAATCGTATTATGTCATGGAAGAAATGATGTGGATAATGGTAGGCATTTGTTTATAACAATTTCGCTGGAACACGGCTGTGCTCCTTTGGTTGCATAGTGTCTCTCGCTACCTTTTTAAAATGGTGCTGTGTACTGAAAGTTTTCCTGTGCTCGCTCGGCACCAAGGTTCCACAGCCACTTACAAAATTGCTGTGTCCTGCCTGGTCCCACAACCGCTCAGACCCAAGTAAACACACACAGGCTTATATTATTTTTAAACTACGGCCATGGCAGGCTTCTGACTAGCTAGCTCTTATATCTTAAATTAACCCATTTCTATAAATCTGTACTTTGCCACGTGGCTTGTGGCTTACCAGTACTTTCCATCTTGTTCTTCTGGCGGCAGTGGCAGCGTCTCCTCTGCTCTGTCTTTCTCCTTCCTCTCACTCTGGTTGGAGTGCCCCACCTCACCCTATTCTGCCTCACCATTGGCCAAACCACTTTATCAACCAATCAGAGCAGCACATATTCACAGCATACAGAAGGACATCACCCATCAGTGCTGCAGGCATGCTGACCACTTGCTGTCATGCCCAGTCCACTCCAGACCTGGACTCCTACTACAGCAGCAGAGGGGAATAGTTCCAGCAGAGATTGCTCACCCCATCAATCTTAAAACTGTCCAGCCTTTGATAGAAGATATTTTATGAGCCCCTGACAAGTTTTCCATCTTCTTTCCTTAAATTGATACTTTATCCTGGTCTATGTAGTACTTGTGTAATATGTCAATAAATATAGTTTTTTATGATAGGAGATTTTGTACTACCTTAGGGTCATATCCTAATAAGTCTTAAAAACTGTATTTTTCAGTTTTCCCTAATGAATGTCTTCTCCATCTCTCCATTTTATCCTAAAAGTAGAGACCATAACATGATTTGGACTGTTGGATACCTGTTAACTGAAATTGCAATATTTATCTTCTATATTTTAAAAATGTATCTCTATGGCTCAAGAAGCTAGATTTTTCATATTTTACGGGAAGAAAATTACAAAAAAACAAAATAACATAAAAATCATTTTTCATGTATTTATAAAGCAATTTACATGTTACTGAATTTAGTTTTGAATTCATATAATAATTTTTGTGCTTTAATTTTTTTATTTGAAATGTATCAGTTCCTTAGAAAATTTTTAGTGTGTTTTTGTAATTTAAATTCAGAAATAATGCTTTACATTAATTTGTTCATCTTAATTTATAAAATACATTTTTCTTCTACAGAATCAAACTTCTTTTCTCATGGTACAGTTTTACCAGAAATGCCCAGGTCTTCAGGAGTTTCAAGTCAAGCTGAACCCTACTATTCGTCATCTGTGTCCCTCTCAAGTGGATTACCACATCACCCACCAGCCATAGCCTCAGTGGTGTCTCCACCTACAAGCTGGTCATCAGTGACCCACCCCACCTCACGCTCAGTCAGTACAAATACATTGAGTAGTTTCTCAGTGGGAACACTCCCCTCCAATTCACAAGGTATCCTTCCATTCCTAGAAGAGCCTGGTGTGAGCGATATAAGTGCTTCTAATGCTTGCCTTTATACCGATGACCTAGCTAGAATGGAAACGTCATCCATGTCACCAGCTGACTTGTATAGTATTTCCGATGTCAACATGCTGTCTAATCGCCCTGTGAATGTGATGACACCCAGCAGTGATAACATGGGGGACACTGATAATCCAAGACTTGTGAGCATCAATCTTGAAAACCCCTCATGTACTTCAAGGTTAGACCAAAGAGACCTGAGGCAACTACATCAGATGTCTTCTGCCAGTATGTCAGCAGGCACCAGTTCTAATTCTGTTTTTGTTTCACAGTCAGATGCATTTGATAGAGCAAACTTCAATTGTGTAGAAAATGGCCTGATAAATGAGCCCGGACCATCAAATGATGCAAATAGTCATAATTTTGTTCAGAGTAGTCAATATTCAAGTATTGACACTCTGCAAAGTGAGCAGTTGAGTGATTCCTTTGCATACAGTTTTTTTTAAATATAAGTTGTAGGACTTAAATCTAGAGGACTATAAAACTTTAGGTGTATAGACTGTAAAGCGAAGGTTCAGAAGTAGAAACTGCTTCTTACTTTGAAAGATGCCTAAAGTACATGTGCTTGACGTGAATTGTTCTTTCATATTTCCTCAAGACAAGCTATGTGTCTTTTGTAATGTATTAATGTATTAGTTAAATGAATTGATATTTGCTTTCAAGCAGATTTAAGGTAAAACATGTAATGGCTATGCCATTGGGAAATAAACTCATTATTGTTGAGGCCCATAGGCCAAAGTGACCCCTAAGGGGTTTTCTGGGGTTTCTTGGTACGTTTAGGGTGTGTGTGTGTGTGTGTGTGTGTGTGTGTGAGAGAGAGAGAGAGAGAGAGAGAGAGAGAGAGTAAGTACTAAAGGGAGTTTTCAAGATATGGAAGATTTGTCCTTATATTTTTTAGACTCACACCACTAAAGTTACTTATGAAATTAGCTTTATGCCCATATGCCCGTATAGACATTTTCTTGAGTCTTTTCTTTATTAGATGCCCTCATACTCTTTAATCTTATAAATCCTGTCTACTTCTCTATCAGGAATCTAGCCAGATGTTCTGGCCCATGTCTATAATCTCCCTGCTTGATATTGCAAGTTCAAGGCCTGCCTGGACTACTTAGTAAGTTCAATACCAGCTTGGGCAGCTTATGAAAATTTTGTCTCTGTATAACGATAGAAAAGGCTAAAGATGTGACTCAGTGGTAGAGCTTGCTTAACATTTGCGAGGCCCTGTGTTCAACCCCCTGTAGAGGGAAAAAGAAAAAATAACAAAATAAATTTAAGTTTTAGCTCAATATATCGATGCCTGGGTTTTGAACTCTATCCCTCGACTTGCTTTTCCTCGGCCTCACCAGCTCTGGAGACTGTCACACCAGGCTTCTAGTTACCAAGGCCAAGCCTGGCTGTTGTCCTCCTTCTTGTCTCCCAAAGCTGTCAGTGCAGCAGCAAATCCAGAAGGCCTTTCCTTGGTGTGTATCCGAAGCTGACCACCTCTTTTGAACTCTTGTTTGAGACAGGGTTTCATGTCGTTCAGGCTGGCCTCAAACTTGCTATATAGCCAAAGATGACCTTGATCTTCGGATCCTCCTCCTACCTCGGGAGTGCCGGGATTACAAGTGTGCACCACCACACCAGGTTTACGTGGTTCTGGCGTCGGTGACAGGGTTTGCGTGGAGAAGCATTGTACCAATTGAGCTTCAAGCTCAGATCAGACTAGTTGCTGTAATTTTGTATTAGTTGGCATTGATAAACTCAGACACAGCCATTAGAGAGCTCAGCAGATGTTCCCCACACATTGAAAAGCTTGTTCGCAGTTTTTCCTCTAAGCTGAACTAAGGTGTGTCTACACCTGTGTTTAGAGGATTTTCAAAGGATGTTTTATTTCTGGGTGCTGTTTACTGATCACAGAACTCATTTTATAACTTACAGTGCATTTAACCACATTTCCCTTTCTCCCTAGGTGCATTTGTATTTCACCCTCCTTCTCAAACTCCACCTTGTGCACTACATCTTGCCCTGTTCCCAGTGTCCTCCTATCCCACTTAGTTCCAGAATAAGTATCTTCTTGAGCTTAAAAGGAAAGGCTGAAAACACCCCCCAAAGCACTGCAACCCTACTGGCGTCACGTCCCTTCTTTCCACTTCACTGTAAAGTGCCGCAGCCTGTCTCGTCACCCCTGTGTCCCTCCTTCACCTGTCCATCGCTGGCTTCAGTTCACCCTGCCCCTTGTCAAGTCCGGATCTTTATGGGTGGTCCTCATCTGACCTGCCGACAGCCTGTTCTGACTGACCAGGTGTTCTGTGATGGCAGGATCCGCTCATTCCTAACCCCAGCTCTCATCTGTACCGCAGGTCGGCTTTCTCCCTGCTGTCTGAGTGCTCATGTAAACTGCCTTCTCTCACACTCTGCTTTCCTGCTGGCATTGCTGCTGTCACCAGAGATATTTAATAGAAACCTCAAAGTCATCTTCGATTGTCTTCCTCAATTCATTCATAGTCCTTTTGAGTCTGCCTACTAAAAGTCTCTTCATCTGTCCCTTCCATTACTGCAGAGGTCGTGCTTCTTTCTCTCCGGTGGGTATCTTTTCCGTATGTTCAAGGTGTAATAGCCCGCTCCTCTTGGACTTTGTATCGGAGCGTGTTGCTTCTCTCCCTCGGTCTCCTCTCCGTGTATGTAACCCGCTCTGTCTCTGCTCCTGACATTTACTTGTAGCAGCTGGCTTCTCGGCAGGGTTTGGGCGCGGTGCCACAGCTGAGGTGCAGCATATCTGGGACTCGAGCACTTGACAGAGACTCTGGCATAACCGGTGCGGAGTAAACGACAGCTGTTTGTTAGAGCGAGGGAGGATTATAAACCAGTATTTAAGAACACAGGTTTAATGGGAAAGGTGCTTAACTCCACAGGTGCCAAGACGTCATGGTGCCAAGGCGACCTGTCTTCTGAGGCACACTTCTCTTCTGGCCAGCCATCTCCTTCTTCTTAAAACCTATGCAAAGACTGGCACATAGTTTCATGGGAGAGCACAGCCCTGTGTTTGATACCCAGAACTGCAACAACAACAACACAATTAATTACAAAACAAAAGTATAAAAACCACCCTGAGGCCCTTTGAGACCCAAAGCAGCTTTCTTAGAAATTGTAGTTTCAGCAGTATCGAGGAGAAATTCTGCCTCTGTATGTGGCAGGTGAAATTTCAAGTACCCCTGAGATACCTACCCCTTGATAGTTTACCCTGCACAGACATGTCAGCAGCCAGTATTCATGTAATAAATCATATGACATTTTGTAACTGCATATTGTACAGTATACCATGTTCTGTGTAGAAGATCAGAGGTGAATGAGATTCATCTCCTGTTCTCAAAGCTATGTTTCTTTTCTTATGAGGAATCACACATACAGTCAACCAAATAAACATGGACAAACTTTAAGGTATAGCTTGAAGAATTGTAACTTATGTAAAAACCATGTAGCCACGATGTTTGGGACCCCAGGCTCTCATCAGCATCTCCAAACCACTATCCTGGTTCTTGTCATCAGAGCCTGCTGACTTACTATCCCAACAGCCTTTACTTTGCTAATTGAGTCCCTACTAAAAAGTCTAGTGGACAGAGTAACTGGTTGTCAGTTTGTCTTAATATGCTTCAGCATGTTTCAACAGCCTCAGAAAATCTATATTTTTCATGGTGAGACTTAGAATTGGTGATACAGGCTGTCTACTTGTACCACATTACATTTTAATTATAGATTGATATATTGAAAAATTATCATACAATATCAGACAACATGGAAAAATATAAAGAAGAGAGACTGTTTTTAGTCAGTTAGCC
The DNA here is from genome assembly GCF_007827085.1 of Peromyscus californicus insignis. NCBI lineage: Eukaryota > Metazoa > Chordata > Mammalia > Rodentia > Cricetidae > Peromyscus > Peromyscus californicus. Next base: position 23,175,147 of record NW_026294424.1, read on the forward strand.
TAGATGAGTCTGGAGTTACGGGCCTGTAATCCCAGATACTCAGGCAGAAGGATCACAAGTTCAAGGCCTGCCTGGTCTGCTGACCCAGTTCAAGAGAACAAACTTGTGAGCTCCTATCTCAACATATATAGTGGAAAAAAAGGTGCTAGGGTGTAGTTCACTGGTAGAGCACCTAGCATGCACAGCCCTAGATTCAGTGCCCACCCCCAGAGAAACAAAAACCGGTCTTTCCCAGGGTGTGTTTTGTACTAACTAATGTCTGGGAAGAAACACTGTAAATTGCAAGGTGTGAGTCAAAGACAACAACCAACAGCTGTGTATCTCATGTGGCACTGATTAGTCTACTATCCAGACACTCCTAGTCAGCAATGCCCAGCAGAGAAATCACCAGGGAGTAAGTCCTTCATGAGAACTATGATATGGGACTCTCTTTAGACTAACGTCTACATTGCCAGATGTGGAGAAACTTCTTTGGGCCTTACTCTTTCAGAGTACTCATTGAGGGAAATATCAGTTATTGGCTTTACTTTTGAAATTTTGTGACTCTTGATTTCTTTGTAAAAGTTGAGCTTTTCATTGGGAGTGTTTTGACTTTTATGAAGCTGCCTCTGCAAGGTGTCAGGTTTGTTTTCAGAGGCTGGATGTGCAAAGAAGAGGTTAGAACGCTTTTGTATCCTGTGTATGACAAAGTCCGTGCTGCTCTCCGAAGCCCAGCTGAGGGATGAGGGATGAAAGCTTCTCATGTTTATCCAGGGTCATCCCTTCAAGACAAAGTCATATGAAGATCTGGACTGAACACCAGGGCAGAATTTACAGCTCAGGGTCAACAGTGGATCTCAAAAATAATCATATCTAATTTTTTTCACGTGTGCAAAAAGACCAAAACCCACTCATGTCGTCACCATCTTTTTGTTTTTGTTTTGTTTTTATTTTATTTTTGGTTTTTTGAAGCAGGGTTTCTCTGTGTAGCTCTGGCTGTCCTGGAACTCACTCTGTAGACAAGGCAGGCCTCGAACTCGCCTGCCTCTGCCTCCTGAGTGCTGGGATTGATAGTACAGTGGTGAGTACTCTGCATTGTGTCTCGCCATCTTTTTAATAGCCAAGATGTAACTTTTTAACGAGTAACCATGCTCTTCTAAGCATGGCTCTAGGGCTGCAGATGGGCTTTTGGTTTGCTCTTTTTTTTTTTTTTTTTTTTGAGACAGGGTACCCTGTTGTAGCCCTGACTGGCCTGGAACTCACAGAAGCCTATCTGCTTCTGCCTCCCAAACAACTTCTTGGTTGTTGTTGTGTTTATTTTTTAAGCTTTTGGAACTTTAAAGAATCACAAACAAAATTCATTGAATATTTAGACTTCACAGTAACATAACAAACTGAGTTTTTAGGGCTGTTAGCAAATATTTAAACTTTTGTTAAAATACCAGATTCATCTTGTGTCATTTTCTTCTTAAGCTTTTTTAACCAAAATATAACTTCCCATGAGATGGAGTAGGGTAAGGTTGGAGTACTTCGGAGTATCTGTATGACATTCGGTCTTCACTAGACTTCACTGCTCTTAGTGAACCAGCCATGGTGACTCATGCCTGTTGCTTCAACACTTGGAAGGCTGAGGCAGGAGGTTTGCTTCAGGTAGGACTTCAAGATCAGCCTGGGCAACATGGGAGACCTCAAAGAATATTAAAATACCGTTGGCCATGGTTAATAGAGCCCAACAAAATAGTGAAACTGCCTGCCTCTCCCCTCCGAGTACTGGGATTGTAGGCATATGCCACCACACTGCACCTGGTTTAAAATACTTAGATTTTTGAGGGGAAGGAAGGGGAGCATCATAATGGAATTGAACCCAGGGTCTCATACATGCTGGGCAAGTGCTCTACCACTGAACTGTCTGCATTTGAAACTTATTTTATATGCTTGATGATGAATTAATTTCAAGGCACTGATGAAATTATTTTTTTAAAGTTCTCAGATACTGTTACCTAATAAGTTAAGCTTTGTATCAAGATGAAGTATTTTTTAAAATGTCAAGATGCCTTTTATTGTACAAAATATTGTGTTACTTTTGTAATATCTTTGTATATTGTGATTTTTTTCTTGGCGATGTAATAAACTATTTTCTAAAAGTGCTTGCTAAAATTTTGCTATTTGCTTACAGGATATCAATGAACTTTCCTTACTTTTTGTAACATTTTTGTTATAAGGAGCGGTTGTTTGGGTTGAAAAACATCAGGCATTTTATAAAATGTTCTCAGCACAATGTGCTTTTATCTGTAACTACCCTTTGAAATGGTAGTCTCAACGAGCAATTGAAATGCCTTTTTCAAAGGCTTTGTTTTTTGTTTTTTGTATTTTTTTAGACAGGGTCTCACTGTGTAATCCTGACTGAACTGGAACTCACTCTGTAGACCAGGCTGGCCTCAAACTACGATACCAGCCTGTCTCTGCCTCCTGAGTCCTGGGATTAAAAGCATGCACCACCACACCTGGCTCCTCGCCCCTCCCCTAACAAGGCAGAAGTCTCAGGGTGGCAGTATGGTCAGGTTCTTTGAGAGTTCCCTTCATGGCTTGCCGATGGCTACCTCAGTGTCCTCACATGGGGCAAGGAGGAGAGAGCGTGAAGAACAGAGGTTGAGATCAGGCATGCTGTGTGTTCTTCATAGAAAGAGTTTTAGGTTTAAATTTTGTATTACATTTTATTCATCTATGTGTGGAGGCCAGAGGACAACCTTTGTGGGGGTTAGTTCTCTCCTCCATCACACAGGTTCCATGAATCAAACTCGGGACATCAGATTCAGGGCAGGTGCCTTTACCCCCTGAGCCATCTCACGAGCCCCAATTTTATTTCTTTAAAGATAACCCCCCAAAATGTGTCCTTTGGCCAGCCATTTGCCCAGCTTCTCTCAAGTGTATCCTAACCTTCCAACATCCCATTCTATGACGTCATCATTTTTACATTTCATGTATAAATTATATCATGTGGTATTTGTCTTCGGCCTCACATATTTTATCCCAGGTTTACCTACGTTGTTACAAATGATGGGAACACCGTGCTTCTAGTTGCTGAGGCCAAGCCTGGCTGTTGTCCTTCTTCTTCATCTCCCAAAGCTGTCAGTGCAGCAGCAAATCCAGAAGGCCTTTCCTCGGTGTGTATCCGAAGCTGACCACCTCTTTTGAACTCTTGTTTGAGACAGGGTTTCATGTCACTCAGGCTGGCCTCATCCAGCTGTGTATCCAAAGATGAACACTATCTCAGTGTATATTTGTACTGTAGTGTCTTTAGCTACTCATCCATTGGTGGACACTCAGACAGACTTATCTTGTTTATTGTAAATAATGCTGTGGACATGGGGATGTAGATATATGAACCCAGGAATGGGCTTGCTAGGTCACACAGTTGTTCTGGTTTTCTGAGGAACTCTCATAACAGCTGAACCAATATACATTGTCATCAACAATGCGGAGTTTCTCCTTACTCCATGTTCTTACCAGCACTTGTTATCTATCTTCGTGTGTGTGTGTGTGTGTGTGTGTGTGTGTGTGTGTGTGTGTGTGTGTGTGTGTGTTGCTTACATGAGTGCAGGTGCCCTAGGAGGCCAGAAGAGGGCATTGGATTCCCAGAAGCCAAAGTGATAGGTGGTTGTGAGCCATCTCACATGGATGCTGGGAACTCAGCTTAATTCCTCTGCAAAATCAGCAAGTGTCCTTAACTGCTGAGCCATCTCTTCAGCCCCTGACTTCCCTCTTTTTGATAATAGCCATTCTAATAGGTATGAAGTGGTATCCCATTTTAATTTTTATTTCTCTGATTAATTGGGCTTTCTTTTTTATAGGCTTGTTGGCCCTTTATCTTTTGAGAACATATGTAATGGTTCATGGTCCATTTTACCACTACATCCATTTTTTTTTTTTTTGACATGTGGTCATATTACTTGCTAAGGAGATCAGGCTGGCCTCTAACTCAGAGCTCCACCTGCTCCTGCTTCCAAAGGTCTGGGATTAAAGGCATGTGCCACACCAGTGCGTCCTTTGTTTCTTTGCTATTGGATCGTTTTGGATAGTGACCTGGGATCAGATGTATGCTCTCAACTATTTTCTCCCATTCTGGGGGTTGTCTTTCCACTTCATTCTTTCCTTTGCTGTTCCAAAAGAGCCCTTTTAGTTTAGTAATCCCACTTGTCTAGTTTTGCTTTTGTTGGTCATGATTTCGGTGGCAAATACAAAACAGAGTTGCCTAGACCACAGTCATGTTGCTTTTCCCCATGTTTTTTTTTTTTTTCTAGTTCTTTCCCCATTGTGTGTTCTTGACACGTCTGTCAGAAATAAGCTGAACATAAATTCATGGACTTATTTCTGGGCTGGCATGTGTGGGTATTGCAGTCAGGCTGGCTTCAGATTTCCAGTGTCACTGAGGATGACCCTGAACTTTTGATTCTCCTACTTCTATATTCTATAAGTGCTGGGGTTTCAGGCATACACCACCACATCGATTTAGTGATGGACTGAGCATTGAACCCAGGGACTCATGCTGCTAAGCAAGCATTCTGCCGACTGAGTTACATCCCCAGTCCTTGTTCTTTATTATTTTAAAATGGGGTTTTATTGTACAGGCCATGCTGGCCTGGATCTTGCTGTATGCCTCAAACTCATGTTCTCCCCCCACTCCCCCTCCATCTGAGTCCTAGGATTTCAGATTGAGACACCATACCTATCTCTCCCTTTGTCTTTTGGCCTAAGCTCACTTTGCTCGATAGCTCTTGTGGTTCCATACATAGTTTAGGGCAGTTCTGCTACAAAATGACATTGCAATTCTGATTGCTTTTATCATATTGAACCATCCTTGAATCCTTGGGGTAATCCCTCATGGTCTCGGTGAGCTATATTTTGAGTATGTTGTTGAATATGTCTTGCAAGCATCTTAATTTTTTCATGTATGTTCATAAGGGACACTGGCCTGAGTTTTCTCTTAATGTCTTTTTGGAGTTTGCCACTGGAGTTTGGAAGCATTTCCTCTTTGCTTGCTTTAGAAAAGTTGGAGATTAGCCGGGTGGTGGTGGCACACGCCTTTAATCCCAGCACTCGGGAGGCAGAGTCAGGCAGAGCTCTGTGAGATCAGTTGGCCAGCCTGGTCTACAGAGTGAGATCCAGGACAGGTACCAAAACTATACAGAGAAACCCTGTCTCAAAAAAACAAAACAAAACAAAAAATCCAAAACCAGAAAAGTTGGTGATTGCTATCAGCTCTTTAAATGTTTGGTAGCAGTGAACCCATCAGGTGCTAGGATTTTTCTTTCTTGAGACTTTTAATAGTTTTATCTCCTTATTCATTATTAATCTGTTCAGATTTTATTGAACATCTGTGGGTAATGGGATTGTAGTGATCTGGAGTAAGAAGGTAGTCATAGGAGGGTGGTTATCTTTAAGGGTTTTATGCACGTACATGTTGTATGTGTTGAGGCTAATGGCAGTCAGACTCATCATCAGAACAGAGAATTAAGAAGTTTGAAAAGGAGAAATAGAGGGCAGGCACTGGAAATACTGACATTGTAACCATAGCTTTTGGTGTATGTAGATAGACTTTTCTAGATGTTATGTGTTCTATGAGAGGGCTTTAAAACAGCAATCCTCAATAACAAGAGCACATATAAAATCCAAGACCTTGGGTTTCTAAACCCAATTTCTGGGGTTGGGGGTGTAGCTCAAATGATTCTCTAGTCTGCAAGGGATCTTGCTCTCCGGCATCTCATAAAGCAGGCATGACATACACCTATAGTCCAGGCTCTTGATTGCAAAGAAAAATTCAAGATCGTTCTTGGCTACATTCAAGGCTAGTCTGGGCTACACGACATCTTGTCTCAAAAATTTTTTTTGAAAGTACTTTTGGGATGATGAGATGGCTCAGTGGATAAAAGCCTGATGACCCAAGTTCAATCCCCAGGACCCACATGGTAGGCAAGAACTGAACTGACTCCTATACATTACCCTGACCTCCACATGTGTGCTGCAGCATGCATGGATACACATATGATAAATGTAGTAAGAAGTTTATTCTAGAAAAATAACATTTTCCACAAATGGAACCAGATCTTAGAAAAATTGCCTATTTCATAGCTAGTGCAGAGGAAATACAAAGATGAGCATGGAATATCTTTGTTTTATAGTAAGAATATACTCAAAGAATGGTAGAGATAATGTCAAAAGAAAAGAAGAGCTTGGATTCCCACTGCTCAGGCCAATACTTAGAAATAAAAAAAAATGTTAGTAACAATTGCCACCTCATTGAATAAAATGGGATCTATGAATGGGGGTGATGGTGACAAAATGCTTTGTCTTGGTTCAATCCCCAACACCCCAAAAGAGAAAACCAAGGCTACAGTCCACCACGATGCAGCAAATGATGAACAGAGAAGGAAAGGCCCTGCCTTTCAGTGCGATGCCAATCATTACATGTAAAAGGAATGGCAGATTTTGGCAATTAGTATCCAGCAATCATGAGTCAGGTGGAGATCGTCAGTGGATGCTGTCTGATGAGTGATGATCTGGTCCATCTATAAGGTCCACAGAGGGGACGGAGGATTCTAAGACTGGAGCAGCTGGATAGACAACACCTTACCCAGCTGCCGACACCCAGCCCTCAGAAACTGGAAAACTTGGGAACTGTTTGACAGTTGGTAAGATGCAAGAAGAAAACATTTCTTCTGTGGCATTCTCACACGCCTAAATCTAAGAAGGAAGTACTAGGCAGACTGGAGCTGAGGGGGTAGTCTACTAAATAACTGGTCTGAAATCTTAAAACTGCTTCATGAATGTCAGCGTAACCACGGACTACAAAGTGTGATGACTCGATCATGATGCCTGTGACAAACGGCAACCTGAGTGAAGCCTTCAGGTTAGAGAATGGTAGTCTATCAGGGCTAACTTCCTGGTATGGTGGGTGTCCTGTGATTTACAAGATGTCTTCCTGGAATTACACACTGATGTATTTGAGATGGTGAGGTGTTGCTGACTCAGCAACTCAGTGGGAAAGTTCCTTTGTACTTTTAGTACTTTTAAGTTTGGAATTATTTTGAAATGAAAAAAAAAAGGGATATGAAAGTAACGTTTTCATAATGATAAAAAAAAAAGAGGTACTGTGCTAGCTGTTTTTTTATGTCAACTTGGCACAGGCTAGACTATCCGGGAAGAGGGAGACTCAACTGAGAAAGTGTTTCCATAGGATTAGCCTGTGGACAAGTCTGTGGTGCGATGTTGATTAATGATTGATGTGGGAGGGCCCAGCCCACTGTGGGCGGTGCTAGCCCTGAGCTCGTGGTCCTGGGTGCTATATGAAAGCAGACTGAGCAAGCCACGAGGAGTGAGCCAGTAAGCAGCGTTCCTCCTTGGCTTTTGCTCCAGTTCCTGCCTCCTGCCCTGACTTCCCTCAATGATGGAAGAGTAAGGGAAATAAACCCTTTTCTCCCTAAGTTGCGAGGTAAGTGGGTACCATTTAAAAACCAATTTAGAAAAGCTCCCACCTGGACTGTGGTTGAGGCCCTTGAACACAATCCAAACCCTTTGAAAGGCAGGAGGAGGATCATGAACTCAAGTCCAGCCCAAGCTATAACATGAGACCCTACCTTCAGTGACTACACAGTTCATTCTCGTGTGTGAACTTAAAGGGAACAGAATGATAGCTGAGCTGGCTGATGAGGAAGGCTGAAATGTAACCTTCTCGACAAGGTGGTTTGACTGTAGCGATCATGAACTCGGGCATCCGCAGTTGCCTGCGTGGGTCGTGAGGGGGGATGCGGACCCGTCCCTCCTTGAGAAACTACTAGCTGTTGATGGATGCTTGAAGGGGCGCTGTCCTAGGTGTTGAGGCTATTTGTGACCCCGCTGTGTCCCACAGCCATGCCCACAAAGGTTGTCATCTCAGGGGGTCACAAGGGACTCGTAGGGAGGGGGCTTCCTTGGGGATGGGAAAGGGTAGGGGTTAGTGTGGCGGTGCGCGCCTTTAATCCCAGCACCTAGGAGGAAGGGAAAGGCAGAAAGCCGTGAGTTCTAGACAGCCAGGGCTACATAGACTGTCTCAAAAAACAAAAAAGAAAAGATGGGGGTGTACGTGTGACCACTGTGTATTATGTGCATGTGTGAAACTGTCAAAGAATAAATTTAATTAAAAAAAAAACACAAAGACTAAAGCTCCAAGTGGGGAAAAAACCACACCTGCTGTTTTTCTCTTAGGAAATGAAAATTTAACTTAAGTCACTTAATTTAACTTGCAAAAGTAACCAGTTACCCTACTAGGAAAATTCTCATTTATCAATTCTACTTTTTCCTTGACTTCTTCAACTCTTCGGAGTTGATTCTTTTCCCCTAAAGTAAACTATAGATTATATTTGCAACCAAGAACAAAAAGCTCACTCTGCAAATGACAAACCCTGCTTCTACTGTAAACAAAGCACAGAGAAGGGACACCAGGTAAGGTAACAGTGCGACCCCTTCCTAATCCTGGTCCCCAAGTCCCGAGGACATCTGGAAGAAGTGTCTGCAGCCACTGTTGACCCTTCAACAGGAAATAATTCAAGAAACAGTTTGCTGTAAGTTCTTGGAGTTCATGTTTTGGGTCCATTGGGCTCAAAGCTGAACTAAAGAAACAAAGGACTTTCCCTAAATTATTTAAACATCTTTTGTTGTGAAATTTCATCAGAAACTGGGAATTATCCACCAGAAGTCTTTAACTTTTTATCAGTTATCCCCTTTGCATTTTTCAGACAATGAAAAAAATCCTTTGCTATTATTCACATATGATGAAACATGATTTCAAAGCAGTACGTTTCCCTCTTTATCTCAAGCAAAAACGTTTTCCTGATACAATATTTAAAATACATCTTTTTTAATAACATAATTCTTTATTGATTCTTTGGAAATTTCACATTATGCACCCCAATCCCGCTCACCTCCCAGTCCCTCCATATCTGCCCTTCAGCCCTCCCCCCCCAATTAATTAAAAACAAAAAAATCCACCTTGCTCCTACCACCTGTCTCCTCCATCTCTCCAACACCTCTTCATTCACCCTAGCGGCATTGGGAGCTGTGGTGTGTCACACAGTACACCCTTTTGTCCAATCAGCCCCACCCACAAAATGTTCATTGCAGTGAGTCATTGGTCTGATTCAAGGCCTCTGGCACTCCATCACCTCTGGACCCTCATGGAAACTCCTCTCAGGTATCCTGCTGTTGCCCCCTGCCATGGAGATCCTGCAGCTATTGTTCCGCAGGACCAGTCCCTTCATGAGCTCCAACAGGTCCTAGAAGGGGTAGATGTTAGGACTGGCCAACCCAAGACCCAGGATGTGGATCTGGGTGGTGGCTGGGCTGGACAGTATGGGCCACTGGGACCAAATCTCTCAGGCAAGGGATGGAGCAAGCTCTCCTACCCCCATGCCATTGGGGCCAGCTCTCCCATGCCCATGGTGAGGGGTGGGACCATCTCTCCAGAGTGTGGGGTTGGAGGGAGCTCTCCCATGAGGGGCAGGACCAGCTTTCCTGCTGCAGTATACAGCCAGGGGGCAGGACCACCTATTCCAGAGTCAGTGAAGGGCTGAGTTAGCTTAGCATAGCCCTTGGATTTCAACACACATGATTCTTACAGCCCTCTGTGGTAACATAGGCCATGGACATCATCACAGACCTCAGCTGCAGCAGGACCACTGACCCAGACATGGCCCTCAGCAGCAGCTCGGGCCCAGACATCACCATTGCCCCAGGTGGCAGCACAGGCCACCCAGATCAGTATAACCCTGGTGGTACCATGGCCCTCAGGTTGTGGCTTAGACCCCGGGCATCCATGTGGCCTTTGGTAGCAACATGGGCCAGGGACATTAACATGGACCCGACCATGGTAGGACCATGGACCCACACATGGTCCTCTGTAGCAGTCCAGGCCCAGATGTCACCATGGCCCCAGGTGGCAGTGCAGACCACTCAGATTGACATGGCCCCAGTGTGACCCTCGGACACCAATATGGCACCAGGTGGTGGCCCAGAACCCTGGCATCAGCATGGTCTTCGATGGCATCAGGAGCCATGGACATCAACACAGACCCTGGCTGCCTGAGGTAGGGCTACGGACCCAGACATGGCCCTCAGCTACAGCTCTGGACCCAAACATCACCATAGCACCTTGTGGCAGCACAGGCCACTCAGATCTGTATGGCCCCAGCTGTGGCATGACCCTCATACTAAAATACATCTTAAGGATCTGTGAATTGTGTGCAGAGAAACATGAATAATCAAACACTGTTCAATCAATGTATCAAAAACAAGAAAGAAAGATACAGGGAGATCGAGGGGGAGAGGGAGATGGATGGAGAGAGAGAGATAAGGGTCAAGAAGTTGTGCCAGACGATGAAAATTACACTTAAATCTAAATTTTATTGAGCTTTCCTTCTGGAATTTTTAATAATTAATCCATCTTCTTCTGGTTCAATAGGTTTTAAGATTTCTCTTCTTCATCATGCCATTCATTACAAATAATTATACGAAGTCATATAAGACATACATTAGCCATTTCTTGGGGAGCTATTTGCTATCCAAATTCCAGAAGGCAATCTCCTGGCATTGTGCATCTGACTGACATCCTTGAGGTTACTGTCATGCACAGGAGCAACAGGTGCTCACGACCAGAGTTTAGAGAAAGGAGCCTGGAGACACACTCCAGTTCCAGACCTGGTTAACAGGAGTAACTGATATCTTAGCCGTCATTTAACTTTATTTCCTTGTTTATGAAATATGTTAGCTATACCTTATTAAAATGTTTGAAGTTAGAAAATAATTGAAACACTGTAAAATATGTTTGTATTTGTTTAGCAACCTCAAATTTGTGAACTTGTGACCCAGGAACAGAAGTTATTGAAGGCACTTGTTTCACTTTACTTAAAGGATGTAGGAAAGTGTCTAGGCCAGTGGTTCTCATGCTCCCTAATGCTGTGACCCTTTAATACAGTGCCTCAAGTTGTGGTGACCCCAACCATAAAATTATTACATTGCTACTTCATAACTGTAATTTGCTACTGTTATGAACTGTAATGTAAATATCTGATTTGCAGGATATCCGAAATGCAACCCTTATGGGGGTCTTGACCCACAGGTTGAGAACCATGGCTCTAGAGTTACATCTCCAGCATTGCTACTGCCTTCTACAGGAGACAAGTACTGATAACTTTAGATTGTCAAAATAGTAACCTGAGGTCATTAGGACTTTTGACAAATCATACTTTAAAGTACTTCCACTGATAACAGCTTGAGGGGACTGGGGAAAATATTACTATCAGATGTGCACTTGACACATTAGAATACCATAGGACACTCTACTACAAGAGTCTAGTTGTAGCGTTTATTCAGATGATCTGAAAACTTTAGCAGATTCCTTCAAAGGTACTGTGTCTCCTGTAGGAAATTCGCTGGAAGAAGTCACAGCTCCTTTTAACAGTGTTCCCACTGCACACTTCTCTAAGTGACAGAATTAAAAAGGAAAAGGGTTAGATTCCTAGTTTGGCTTCATGGTCATGAAACAGGGGATGAGAAAACATCAGACATACTCAGAACAAGAGAACACAAGCTATGCATACATATGAATCCTGAGATGTTACAGTGAACTTTAGAAACAGATCAACATGATCCAAGTCGTTTTAAAGACACCGTTGTGGTGGGTAAGTCATTTTCCAGGATACGCCGCCTGTATGTCCACATCATGTCAGGAAAACCCTTTGTGTGACATGTGAGAGCTAGTCATCCAAAGCAGGTGGCCAGTCAACATCTACAGACTGAAAGAAAGAAAACAAGTCATTAAAACAGACGTTCTGGCAATCACCGCTGGGGACGGTTTTACTGTAATGCAGGAGAAATTACATCGGATGAGAGCGGCAACACTGAAGGCCCATTTCTGAACTAACGGAGACACAATTACTACTATACCTCCTGCTCCCAGGAGAAGAAACTGAAAAACCATAATGCCAGTTGTGAGTAAAGTATAGACAAATTCAGATTTGGGTAGGCACACTTTCCTCACAACACTCAACAACTGTTGTTCTGGTCATTTTCATTCTACCATCTATATTTAACAAAATATAGTTCTGTATCACTTAACGGTGGGGACATATTCTGAGAAATGTGTCATTAGGTGACTTCACCACTGGGCAAACACCAGAGTGTACTTTCTTACACTAAGGTATGATGTCACTAGGTGATATCAGCTAGTGGGGCCAGTATGACATGGCACATGGCTCAAGCAGTCTGTGACTAAATGTGAAGCAAATGAATACAGAAAATCACTAGAACTAAAAAGCATCAAGTATCTTTTCATTTCAGAATTTTTGTTTCTTTTAAAATTCAGTTCAAGTGCCGGGCGGTGGTGGCACACACCTTTAATCCCAGCACTCAGGAAGCAGAGGAAGATGTATTTCTGTGAGTTCAAGGCCAGCCTACCCTCTCCTATCCCAGGTCCTTCCTTCTTGCCTCTCCTCCACTGCCAGGGCTTGGGAAAATGGCCACATAAACTTGTTTCTGACTAACTTTTAAATGCTTCACCTTATCTGTTCAGTTTGTCTTGAGAAAACAAAGAAACATGTGACCACGTGGTCAGTCGCCATATTTGATAAGGGTCGTCACGTGGTCAGGTAGATGCTGTCTTTGCTAAGGTCTGAGGGGGACAGGTCATATGACCTCACCGCCATCTTTAGTAAGGGCAACAAAAAGTCACTTCCTGTCAGTGGCTCAAGCATGAGTGGGTGCCCGGCACTCCAGCTGTCTGGGCAGGGCAGAGGTCCCGTCACAGCCTGGCATTCATTCCTCTGCAGCTGCTTCTATGGGCAGGGCCCAGACATATGCGCCCCCTTGGGGGCATCAGTGGAACCACATGCAGGCAGTATCATTATATTAAGATTTTGAAATTTCAGATTTTAACATTAATAGAGTTCTGATGCAGTTTGGGTCACAAGCTCAGGATTTTAAATTTGCCTTGGTTGTCTTCTAAATATAAACTTAAACTTCTCATCAGGCCAAAGACATCTCTGCCCAATCTGTAACTGGTTCTCTCTAAATAAAAACAGTACATACTTTTTAACCCAAATCTTTAGTTTTGCTAGGACTCAAAGGTAAGAGCCTAGATACTCATTACCTGCTCTTCTACAATTTGGATTTTAGTACTGATTGATGATACTAATTCATCTAAAACTTTCATGTCCTTTTATAAAATAAGAATTCATATAAACTTCACAGGATCAAAAGAAGCCACTGGATCCACTTCACAGAGGTCAAACAAGCTCCAGACAAATGAGTTTCCTCACATGTCTGTTCCTGAGGATGGAATTTCTCTCCCTCCTGGTCTCCCCTTCCCAACCACTAAGACCATGGGCCAGAAGGTTCCAAATAAATTCATAAAATTTTAACTCTCTCGTCTCTAATCTAATCTGTTTCAGTGGGCTTCCATCTGGCTGACTGACACATCCAGGCATCGGCTACTGACTTCAATCTGTGAGACATGGACCTGCTGAAGGCTGATGGTGGACCAATCCAACCAAAAACATAATTATTTTCTGTCTCTACAGCTAGGTCAGACAACCACATACTTCTGATAAATGCCACATTGCCTGGGTTCCCTCCTTACCTTTGACTAGCCAGGGTCCTGAACACCTGTGTCCTGTTTCAGCTTGAAGCAGTTATGGAGAAGAATGCATCGTCTTATGCTCCCTGCTCTCAGGACAGGGTATAGGCCAAGTTAAAAGTGGAACCCCCGGCATAGGGAACTGACTTGGCTACCTAATGCTCATTGATATACCAAGAAACTGGACCCAATACTGCAATAAGACAAGACACTTGACCTTCTTTATGCAGAACAAAAAAGGTATTAAATAGGCCGGGCGGTGGTGGCGCACGCCTTTAATCCCAGCACTCGGGAGGCAGAGGCAGGCGGATCTCTGTGAGTTCGAGGCCAGCCTGGTCTCCAAAGCGAGTACCAGGAAAGGCGCAAAGCTACACAGAGAAACCCTGTCTCGAAAAACCAAAAAAAAAAAAAAAAAAGGTATTAAATAACCTTGAGAGATGATTATTTCTATATATATATCATTCAGGATTATAATCTGGCTGTACTCAAAGATCAGAACTACAGCATCTGGGCCTTAAAAATGGTAATAGATTTAGATATCACTGCCAATGGCTTAAAAAATGTCTCTCCTGGGCTGGAGAGTTGGCTCAGCAGTTAAGAGCACTGGCTGCTCTTCCAGAGGTCCTGAGTTCAATTCCCAGCAACCACATGGTGGCTCACAACCATCGGTAATGAGATCTAGTGTCCTCTTCTGGCCTGCCGTCATACATGCTGTATATATAATAAATAAATAAATCTTTAAAAAAAGTATCTCCTTACTCAAGGTCTGTTCAGGCTTAAGAATGTGAACCTCCCTGTCCTTGCTAACTTCATTAAGCTGTAACTAACTGGGAAACCTGTATATCTACATCTAACAGATTTTGTTCCCTCAGTCCTCAAACACCTGTACAGATCTGAGAATATGGCATTTAATATAAAAGCTCTTTATAATAGAGAAATATCTCAGCTCCTGGCAGCATCCTGTATCTTCTCCAAGAAGACAGATGGTCACAAAAAAACTTCCAACTGGAAGCTCATGGCAAGGCTGGCCATGTAGTGAAAAGCTGAGATCCTGTCCAGACTGTGAATAAAAGGAGCAACAGGGATTGATTGTGCTCTCTGCAAAGACAGATAGGATGATCTCCCAAATTTCTACTTCATAGAAAAAAAATCTGTCAGATCTTCTGGGCCTATCAGCTGAACAAGTGCTGCCTTTGGGACTTCTGTCCCACAACGACTACGGAGAGACTTGGGACTGCTGCCTAGGTAGCTGGAAAGCTGTCTCACTTCTTAAATTTATCCTTCTCAGATGTGACGATGTTTGATGACTAGGGTACCAGTTTAACAGCCCCAATCCTGAGATTACAAGCACCTTAATAGTTCATCAATAAGTTTCCTGTTGAAATTACAGACAGGTATGCCTCATTCACAGACTTCATGGTACAGGTTTCAGGTATAACTCCAGAGGTTCAAAGTTTTAATATTGATAAATGAAGTTTTGATAAACTGATAAAACATTGACTACAAATGGTTCTTAAAATTTTCAACCCTTTTGCTATGATGTAAATCCACTCCAGCTGTCTTACAGATACCCACAAGTTCCTGGGAAAGTTCTGCTACTGCATCACGAAATCTGGTCTGATGAAAACTAACAACGTGCAGAGCCATTTCTGACCCCACCTATTTTTCGAGCATATTTTGCAGATTCATTTCCCGCCTGACCTCCAGAGAAACAGCAGATGCCATGGCTTCTGTACTCCTGATTTTCCATTTCCCCCCAAGCTCCCAGAACACCACTGCTGCAGCCTGCCTCCTCAGCTCCCTCAAGGAACAGATGCCTGAGATCTCTTGCCGTGAGTGACTCCGTGTGTGTGTGTGTGTGTGTGTGTGTGTGTGTCTGCCAGTTTCCCCCTCCCCACTTCGACCCTTGTCAGCTTGAAGCAGTCTTGGGAATTCAGTGCCCTTGTTCCCCCACTTGCTCCATAACTCATCTTTTTATAATAATTAAAATGGAGGACATTTAATAACCTGACCTGCCCCTTGGAGACCCGCCATTTGGGCCACCCTGCATCATCCTGATATAAAAGTCCGATTTAAGGAGCCCACCTTCTCTCTCTTCCACTCTCTTTCTCTCCATTCCCACGAGGTGTTTACCCTTGACCCCCCCTTCCTCTCTCTTCTGTCTTTCCCTCTTCCCCTATCTTTCTCTTATCTCTCTATTATAATAAACTCATTTCCACGTGGAAGCAGCACCTGGGTTATGAATGACGTGCCGCTACATCTGCCCAGCATGTTTTCCGACACGTGTGGGATACCCTGGCCAGCCGGGGTCCCCTGAGCATGTACAATATCATAAAACAACCCCAAAACCAAACCAAACCAAAAGCTTGAAGTGCCTTACTGCAACTAATGTGTCCATTAGCCCATGGGTCACTTCACACTTCAGAGTCCCTAACCAGCAGAAAACCCAAACAACCACTGCACAAGTATGCATGCACAGCTTTTCTGACTCCCAGGACGTGCTGTGCTAGTGTTTTAGATACAGCCATGGACCAAATCATCATGTGTAGTTCATGAGTAGTTTCTCAAACCAAAAACGAGACACAAAGAATCAACTGTGTGTGCAGAGGATAGGGAAGGGGAGCCATAGCACGGTGGGTCAGTAGCTCTACAAGGTCCTACTTGACCAGGCTGAGAAACTGACCCAGGGCTGACTCTAAGCTGTCTATTAACATGGATTGGAGCATGGCTCAGTGTAGAGTTTTGCCTAGCATCCTAGGAGAAAATGTCTTCAATTATTTATTTGAGATTATAATATAATCACATCATTTTCTCCCTCGAAACCCTTCCCTCTATCCTTCCTTGCTCTCTTTCAAATTCATGGTCTCTTTTGTCATAAATTGTTGCTATATACACACATAAATATACACATACACATATATTTTCCTAAATACAACCTGCCCAGTCTGTGTAATGTTATTTGTATGTATATTTCCAGACCATTTGGCATTGGATAACTAATGTGGTCGGGACTTCTGTGACACTAAGTTGTCTCCTTACAGTAGCTTCATGAGGCTCCTACCGTCTGGACAGTGGGTCCTGGCTGCCCCGCAAGAGCCAAGTACCATCTAACGACTCTGTGACTGCCACGGCTGTCTTCACATGGGCACACGTCCACTTCTTGTACCTTTGCAGAATTCTAGCCTCTTCTAGGATTTTCAGTGGAGTTAGGCAGGAATTCAACTTCTACTCAGGTTTTCTTCGAGGAGCACTGATTCCTGACATCACAGCCCAGCAGAGCCGTTCTTTCTCTGGAGGTTAACCCTGTCTGAACTGACAGCTACAGGGCAGAGCAGCACACCACAGGGCTCTTACCTGCCCTGAGAGACAATCCCTGCTTTGCTGTGTTTGTTCTGAGTCAGGGTCTCACTGGCCTCAAACTCAATCCATTCTCTTGCCTCTGCCTCCTGTGTGCTGGGATTACAGATGTACAGATGCCTGGCTTGAGAAATCCAACTTACCTGATTTGCTACCTAGTCTGAGTAGATGCTCTTGAGCAAGTGGTCTTAAATACCCCCCTTGAACACTTACTGATTTTGTACGTGTGTGTGCATACTCATGCTTGCACACACGTGCCCATGCCCCAGCACACAAGGAAATGAGTGGTTTCCTCTCTGCTTCTATCATGTGGATCCCAGGGACTGACTGAATCCAGTGAGGCCTCGGCAGCCACAGCCGTTACTGAGATGAGCTCAGCCCAGCCCGAAAGTTCACCACCCCACTCCCCTCTTTGAGAAAGAGTATCTCTATATAGCCCTGGCTGTCCTGGAAATACCTATGTAGACCAGGCTGGCCTTGAGCTCAGAGATCCACCACCCCCTGCTTCTCAAGTGCTGGGATTAAAAGTGTACGCCCTCATGCCCAGTTCTAACATTCTTTATAAAACACAACCCTAGCAATCAGAAGGATGCATGAGGCGTTAAACTTTATTTTCTTTAAAGGTTTAATCTAATGCCATAGGTAAATTAGTAAATAACAGTACCTGATACCAATTAGTAAATTATATAATCCACAAGCATCACAATGGATCCTGGTTTGTTGTTTGTTTAAAATAATTACAAAGATAATTCTTTCCTGTACCACAAAGCTACTGTGAGGTTTTACTATTTTCAAATACCTATAGAGGGCTGGAGAGATGGCTCAGTGTTTAAGAGCACCAGCTGCACTACCAGAGGACCTGGGCTCCATCCCCAGCACTCACCTGGTGGCTCACAATCATCTGTAACTCTGATTCCAGGATACCCAACACCCTCTTCTCAACTCCAGGAGCACTAGGCACACATGTGGCACACAGACATACATGCAGACAAAATACTCATATACATAAAAGAAAATAAATCTAAGAAAAAAAAAGACCCTCATATAAAAAAATACCCATGGAGACAGGCAGTGCTATTTAGTTTAGTGTCAAAAGACCTAATTTAGCTGAATTTGATTTGCAGATGCACACTCCCCCATAAAATACTTTACCTCCACATCTAGCTCAAGAATGTCTGCGGTCACGTTCATCAGAGAGCCAATATTCGGCCTGGTTCTCCCAAAGTCTCCGTGTACAAATTCTTTAATGTAGCTAGGTCTGTTTAAGGAAAAGATCATGCAGTACCAACTACTTTGGCAAGTGGAAGGGAAAAATAAATAGAATTTTAAAATGTTACAAAAGAGATGTCATTTCTAAACTCGGACTTGAGATGTGCATCTCAGAAAATAAGCTGAATGCCAGCGGCCTGGATGCCAGCAGAGTAACCAGAACCTCTGTTTACATCAAACTCACCAGAGGCCATGGCTTTGCTTTGTTTCAGACAGGGTACCCCGGGCTACATGAACTTGACCTGGATCCTCCTGCTTCCACCTTCCAAGTGCTGAGACTGGAAACCTGCAGCCTCTCCCACCCCAGCTTTGGGTTATTAACTCATCTCAAAATGCCAAGGTTCGGGTATACATTAAATTAACTATATAGTTCAGTGCATTTTCTTTCTTTCTTTCTTTCTTTCTTTCTTTCTTTCTTTCTTTCTTTCTTTCTTTCTTTCTTTCTTTCTTTCTTTCTTTCTTTCTTTCTTTTTTTTTGAGATAGCATCTCACTGTGTAGATCTAGCCTAGAACTCACTTTGTAGACCAGGCTGACCTCCAACTCAGAAATCCACCTGCCTCTGCCTCCTGAATGTTAGGGTTAAAGGCATGTGCCACCATGCCCAACCCAATGCTTTTCTTTTTAAGCCTTTTTTTGTCTCCATTTCTATTTTGATATCTGATCCCATTTTTTAATAATGGCAATTGGTATCTACCAAATGGTAAGTTCCACAAGACCCCTCAGAAAGTGACCTCAACGATGGGGCTCCTTGTAACACATTAGCATTAAGATGGAAGGGAAAATTAAATTATTAATTTAGTCTTCTTTAAAAATAAACGTAATACTTAATATTTACGCATGCATGTGTGTCTCGTGCGTGTACACCATGTTCGGGTGATGTTGGAGGTCAGAAAGGGAGCAGGACCTCTACCCTGAGGCTGCAGCTACAGGCAGTTGTGAGCCAAAGAATTAAGGTGGTTTTTGCTTGTTTGATGTTGTTTGCTTTTTGTTTGTTTCCTTCTGTGTGTTTGCTCCCGAGTGCTCCGCCATGCACCCCAACCTGCCCTTGGAACCACGGTGTAGTCCAGCCTGTCCTGAATAGAAGCAATCCTGCGCGACAGGATTCCAGTGTGAACTACCACACCTGGCTAAATTATTTTTGAGTTTGGTTTAGCAACTTTGTGTTCTCTTTCTAGGTCTTTACATTTTGAAGGCAATGGTTTAATCTGGAATTTGTTCTTAATAAGATTAGCATTCCACAGCACTCTGCTGTAGCCCTGACATTATCTGAAAAACACACACCTTCCCCATTGTTCACTAAGAAACAAGAACAAGAACACTGCGTGAGTAAAACTGCATCCGTGCAAGTAGTTACTGGCGTCTGCACGGGCAAATGAATGCATCCTCAACACTAAGAGACAACATTACAAGTTTTCTCACCTCCTCCTCCACTACATGTTCTGAATCAAACAGAAGACATACTGTTATTTAGCAGCTTTCCCCTGAATTCACAGATTCTCTTCAATTGCCATTCTTTTTCTCTGATTTTCTTCAGAGAAAGCCAGTAATAAAGAAGGAAGCTGACCAAACAGGAGGCCAGAAGCAGTGGGAAGGTCTGGACCTGACTCATGCTGGAGGGATGAGGCTGGAGGCAGTCAGCCTGGATGGAGTGCTGGGCTGTGCAAACCTGGGCCAGCACACAGGAACTGAGAACACAAAGGACATGGACTTCTATGAGAACTACGTGCTGTTTACAGTTACCAGTTCTTCTTGGCTAACATATTAAATATATATATGTAGCTGTTTCCAAAGGGTGTTAGTTTTTCCAAAAGGCAAAGAATTCCTTCTTGGCATGTAAATTAAAGATGGGGTTAGTTTTATTTTGTTTTTATAATCTCAGGCAGGGCATGAAGCTCAGTGGTAAGACATGTACTTAGTATGTATGAGCCCTGAGTTCAATCCCCAATACCAAAGTCAAAATAAATTTTAACATCTGTGATTTCTTTGAATTCCATCTACAATAGCCAAATGTGCTCCAAACAATAAAGAAGAAACAAGCTGCCCATCAGAATCTGCACAAATCATCCCTGATTCAAAGTGCAGAACGGAAAAGGTATTTGGAGTAGATTTGGAGTAGACACCCCAGTTCAGCAAGGTCAATCCAGGGCACTGGATGGGAACAAAGGTGGGAAAAGATGTTTAAGAGGAGAGGCACCTCAGATACAGCAATATGATGACAATACCATCTGTGACCAGCCCTCGATTCTTCCCACTGGGAAGGGTATGTTGTTGTACACAGAACTATGCACTACCTGCATGCCAATTAAAAGAGATTTATCATTTCATGCCACTGGAACACACACACACACACACACACACACACACACACACACACACACACACACACACACACCCCCATGCTGGGAAGGGCATACACACACACACACACACACACACACACACACACACACACACACACACACCCATGCTGGGAAGGGCATACACACACACACACACACACACACACACACACACACACACACACACGCTGGGAAGGGCATACACACACACACACACACACACACACACACACACACACACACACGCACACACACCCATGCTGGGAAGGGCATACACACACACACACACACACACACACACACACACACACACACACACGCACACACACCCATGCTGGGAAGGGTAATAAGGAAACCAGGCATGGTGAGACATGCCTGTAACCCTAGCACTTGGAAGGCAGAGGCAGAATCTGGAGATCAGGACAGCCTGGGATTCACAGTGAGATGCGGTCTTAAAAGAAAGCAAATATTAAACTAAGCCTAAAACTGTTGGAGCTCTCTGGCACTTTGATTAGAAACTCAGTTCTGACCCCAAAGCCACAAGTCAAAATAGGTTATTAACAACGTATTAGCATTGGCAGGTAGGTATTTAAAACTCTGAGTTACAATCTTTTCTATTTAAAACACAGTCAAAATGTTGGAGTTTTGAACTCTATCCTAACACTGATGTATTATTGCTTATGGTGGTGACATGTGGTGTTTGGGTTTGGGTTTTTACACAGGCCAGTATGTAAGTTACGATCACTATGTCACAAAGCACTGGACACAGTGTGTGGGGCTTTCCTGTCATCCCGGAGGCACACACAGAGGACTGCTTAGTGTTCGTCTTGAGCCTCTGGACAGCATGGCGAGCGCTAATCTCAGACTTTAAAGATAGTAAAATACCGATGTTTCTATCACCCGTTTCATCAGTTGGGCAAACATTTGAAATACTCAGAGGATCAAATAGGGTTATGAATATGTGACTTGTAAGATGTGTAAAGACAGCAAATGAATCAATTAAAAGTACTTTTTGAGTATATTATATGATAAACACCGGGTAAGACACTATAACAGAACTGTACATTTTAAAGCTGGCATTGAACTAACTGATGGATACTTCATGGTTTAAAACACTGTTTTGAAACACAAATGGGAAAACAGACTTCAAAAAACAAAGTATTGATTCCAATCCAAAATATTAAACGAATACACGCAAATCCTTTCCAAAACATCCCAGATCACCTGAGGTAGCACTGGCCTGTAATCCCAGCACTTGGGAGGTAGAGGCAGGAGGATCAGGAGTTCAAGACCAGCCTGGAGTACAAGAGCCCTGGGGTACAGGAGAACACATCTCTAACAAACAAGTAAGTGTCTCCCAGATCAATGGAACCTGTTGTCAAGGGCAGCAGGAGCTACCTGATCCCATCCTGGTTAGGTCTCTGCAAACGCAAAGGAGAAGGATACGTTCCAGCTTGGGTCTTCAAATACAGACGAAAATGATGCTCGTCCAGGTAGCGTGTCTCCATAGAGTGAATGGCCCGAGTTCTCACGGCCAAAGGCCTTCGGTGAAGGACCCGGAGAGGTGTTTTCTGGTCAATCTTTAAGTCCTAGAGGAGGATATGATGCAATCACAGAGCCACCCAAAGCTTACCACATTAGTTCCCATCATTGTCAGAGTAGGATGGGGACTCGCTAACACAGAACCAGCTGCAGCTCCTCAGGCTCTATCTCAACAGGACTTCTCATTTTCTGAATACTACCACCCCTATCATAAGACAGGGGCTGGGAAGGGAATGATCCCACCGGCTCTTCTGCCCTGATACCTAACACATCAGTCGGGATTCTGGCATAGGACTTTGCTAGAAGACAACATTGTTACCTTTGTTTTCTAATGCCACAAAGTGACTGACATAAAAGTAAGGACTTCAGTCTTCCAGTATTTACATAAAATTCCAGCTTTCAAAAATAATATTCGCCTGTATCTTAACAATTCTGATTTTTTCAGTGATACATGCTGCTTTTTCTTATAATTACATCAAATTAGAGATTTCCCCATATGCTAGGTGATATAAATTAAGAAATAGGGATTAGTACTATAAAAGGTCAACTACTTCAACCTTTTAAAAATAGATTTTAGGCTAACCAGACAAGTTGGTTCTTAAGAACTCTGACTTCTCTGCAGTTTCTTGCTGGAACAGCGCCTCCGAATTTGCATGATGAGTGAGCAGTCTCCACTAAGGAGGGAAAGGCTTCAGCCTGCATTCCTTTCCAGACACCAAGGAAGAAGAGCAAGTTCTGACTAAGGCCGCACTGAAGGGCACGGCTGATCCTGAAGGCAGAGTCCACAGCCTCTCCCCACTGTGCTTTTTATGAGTCTATAATTCTTAGGAGTGAGCTGTCTCCACGGGGCTTGACTTTTCTCTAGCTAAAAAGACCAAGGTTTTCAAGAATGAACTGTGATGAAGAGTTATAATGATGTATATAGAGACTCAGAGAACAGAAACACACAGCCTTTAAATTCGCAGGGATGGCCTAGCACGGTGGCGCGCGCCTTTAATCCCAGCACTCAGGAGGCAGAGGCAGGTGGATCTCTGTGAGTTCGAGGCCAGCCTGGTCTGCAGAGTGAGTTCCAGGACAGCCAGAGCTTCATGGTAAGAACTTGTAGAAAGAGAGAGAGAGAGAGAGAGACAGACAGAGACAGAGACAGAGACAGAGAGACAGAGAGAGAGAGAGAGAGACAGAGAGAGAGAGAGACAGAGAGAGAAATGAATAAACAAATACAAACAAATACAAGTAACTATCCAGTGAGAACTCCTCTCTGGCTTCTGTGACTTGACTCCCAGGACTGACTAGGAGCCAATCACCCAGAGCCATTAACTCAGTACTCATCAGTACACATGCCCATGTGTCCTTTTGGTCTGCTGTTTAGACCACAAAAGGAAACCATTACCCCCCTCTGAGCTCTGTGCTGTGCTGTCCCCACGGCTGATTTTCAGAAGCACACAAGGACAGCTCTTCCTTTGCAGTAGGCTGCCCTTTAAAGAGGCGCCAGTGTGAACCTGCAGAGAAGTAACTCAGCTTCTACCTCTAAGCCAATGGGAATTTTGTAAACTACAACAATGTCACTAGAAACCAACCCGGCCCAGCAGTGTGCCCGGGAGTGGTCTCTCACCACTTGCAATGTCCCTACACAGCCACCGTTCTATGTTACTTTTTAGTTAGCGCTACGGTAACCCCCGAACTGTGCTGTTTTGTCTTGTTTCTGCAGTGCTGGGACTCAGGCTGAGGGCCTTGCCCTAGGCAAGCACCCTGTCACTGGGCTACACCCCCAGCCCTTGAATCTATTTTTAATGGACTTATTTCCACTGACCCTCAATGCCAGCTCCCAAACCTTTTTTTTTTAAATGAATTTCTTTTTTAATAGCATTCTAAATGATTCACACATCTACATTTTTGGTGGGTTTTTGGTTTGGTTTTTTAGACAGGATCTCACTATGTAGACCAGGCTGGCCTTGAACTCAGAGATCTGTCTGCCTTTGCTTACTCAGTGCGGGCTTAAAGACATGCACCATTATATCCAGCTGACTTATACACTACGAAGGGTATATGATCTTACAGAGTCCATAAATCTGTCTGCATTGCATCTACTTCTCTGGGGCTGGAGATGTGGCTCACTTGGTACACTGCTTGCATATCCGAGTTCAATCCCTACACAGCACAAAAACAGGCGTGGTGACACATACCTGTAGCCCAGCACTCAGAGGTGGATGTAGGAAGACCAGAAGGTCAGCACCATCCTCGGCTACACAGTGAGTGTGAGGGCAGTCTGGGCTACACAGTAACCTGTCTCAATCAAACCACAACAAAACCCAGACTCCTGTCCTGAAGGCCCTAGGTAAGAGCAAGTGCAAAGCCTGTGGAGGTGACAGGCGTCTCTGGGTGGACAGAGGATGCATGCCCTCCCTGCCACATTCACATCTCTCGCTTTGCTTGTCTCCCGAGCCAGACTCTGACATTGCAGTCTTTCCCCAACGTTTTTTGATATGTACAGACACACACTAACCCACATTAAGTAAAATCACACCCTGCTTCTGGCTTTATTTTTAACAGCTACAGGATGCTCGTTCACTCTACCACTAGCTCATCCAAAGCTGCTCTGTTGGCTTGCTTAGTCTTACTCACAGCCCAGGCTGGGCCTGAACTCAGACCTTTATGTGCTGTGCCACTACATCCAGCTAACGTCATTTTCTTTCCAGTTTGACACTGCTGATTTTGCCACTGTGAACAAAGTCAGAAAAGCTCCTTTCACGCACGGCCTTCCGCAGGAGTCACGCTCCGCAGAGAGCCTGTCAACAGAGGTGAGGTCATTAGCACGGCTGGTTCTTCTCACAGCACTGCCACTGCCTTCCAAGTCTGAAAAGCTACTGTCTGCCTTGCCGACTTAAGGAATGGAGTAATGCCATCTATTACTCTGTCCTGGAGGTGGAACAGCATTCCAAACGATTCTTGATCATGGAGTTGTTCCTTTTCAACCGTCTATTCATTCACCTTTATCCATTTTTTTTTTTATCTATTCAGTACTATACTTTTCATGACTAAGTATAAATCTTATTTATGAAAATTTTTGCCATATTGTTTTCTACATAACCACACGTGTGTACACACAGCACATTTGGATGTGCTGAAATCAGAAGGCATTACCCTCTAGTTATTCTTACAGCTTTCCCCTTAGCACGTAGGATAACATTTTCCCATGTTAACAAGTATCACTTTAAATAATTGGTTCTTTGAGGTAGGGTCTTGCTGTATTTCCCAGGCTGACCTCACACTTGTGGTCCTCTTGCCTGAATCTTCTAAGCCACCACACTCAGCTCTACCACATAATTTTAAAGATCTGGGTAGTAAGACTCCATTATGCAGATAAGTTATATACGTTTTGTGCTCATTTATGCTCACTCAAGCCTTGAACTCTCCTCTCTCTGGTGCATGCACAGGACAGAGGACCACAGGTGTCCTTCACTGTCACTGGAGACTGCTGTATCTGCCTCCACAGCCCTGGGGTTAAGGCACACATGGCCACGCCTGGTTTTAACATGGAGCTGAAACTCAGACTCATGCTGGGGGATGTCTTTCTGTACACTGTGAATATATGTTGTTCTCATTAGTTAATAAATAAGCTGATTTGGCCTACAGCAAGGCAGCTTAGAGGCAGGTGGGAAATCCAAGAAGAGAGACAGGAAAGAGAAAGGCAGATGCCCAAGGAGCAACATGCCAGCAGACTAGTAAAACCACAGAACTCATGGCGAAACACAGATTAATAGAAATGGGTTAATTTAAGATATAAGAGCTAGCTAGCAAGAGGCCTGCCATAGGCCATACAATTTGTAAATAATATTAAGCCTCTGAGTGATTTTTATAAGCGGCTGTAGGACCACAGGGCCGGGTGGAACTGGAGAAAAATTTCGACTACATTTGGCTGTCCAACATGTTGGCTGGAGTCTCCACTTAAAACCTGAGAAAACTTAATAAGAGATTCTAAAACGGAGCCAAAACCAGCTTCCTACTGCATGCCTCATTCAGGCCGAGATACAGGGACGCCATGGAACAGAGACACCACAGCATTCGGGCTTGAGCACAGCATGGAAGATTCCTGCATCAGTACACAGGTCTCCAAGCTGCGCAGCATGCTGCATGGCAGATTTAGCTTTTACTAATATAGACAGAAAGGTTTATGGGTCAGCTGTATGCTACCTGAAGGCAGCATGGACCCCAGAGTGGGTGGGGTAAGTGTAACTTCTCCTGGATATCTCTGCCATGTTGGGAAGCTGAAGTGGGTGGAGTCAGCAGCCAGGGCTGCCGCTTCAATCTTAGCCACACTGCAGTTTGCAATGATCAGAAAAGGATTATAGATACACAAAAGACAGAATCAGATGGAATAAAACTCTAAATGGTTTACATTCTATGTAAAAATGTAAGTAGGCTTGGAAGAGAGGAAAAGGAGGATAGACAGTTATATAAAGAAATAGATCATTTTAAAAATTAAAGTCTTTAAAGAGAGAGTAAAAGTAATATAAAAATAGCCATGCAAAGATGGAAATCACACAGAGAGTCTGGATTATATTCTCTTTGGGATTTTTAACTGGAGAGAGACATGTGATTGTAAAGGCTGCTGAGTTAAACCAATATACATATTTTAAAGGTATCTTGACTTTAGAATTCATGTCTAAGGATACGCTGCTTTGGAAAAGAGGTTCTGCTTTTGTTTCCACAGAAGATAAGAACCTGTGGATTCCTTCCAGATTAATAGAGTTCCATCAGGGAAGACCCCCGAGAGGTCTCCGGATGATCCAACATCCAGAACAGCGTCAAGGCAACTGGCTCAGAGAACACAGCCTCACAGACTACTCCAGTCAGGACTTGAGCATAATCCTAAAATTTTCTTTGTGTCCCCATAAGACTACCAGCACCGCCCCATCAGCAGGAGGTAGCCTAGAAAACCACACCCACATTCCCAAAAAGTGGATTATGGATATTTGTCTTTGTTTATGGTTTGGTTACAAATTGTTATTGGTCATAGTCAATCTCTTTCTAAAATTAAAAACAGGGGATATGATATAGATAAGATAAAAGGGTAGATTATTGAATCTACTTTTAAAGAGCAACAACTTGTTTAAAATGTTTTATATTGCTATGGATTTTAGTTTATTTATACAAATTTAAAATTAATTTTGTTATACTATATATATTTTTTGTTTAAGGTATTGTGTTTATGCAACTCATTTAAAATTGTAATGTATAACTAAAAAATACAGATTAAAGTCATCTAGGATTATCAAACTTATAGTCATGTTAATTAAGTTTTCTAGGTATACATAAATATATTTCAATTAGGTAGGTAATTTTCAAACACTTCAAAAACCTACAGAATATGGCATTTAAAATGTTTTAAAAACAGACTTTCTGGACAGTGAGACATGTCTGCTCCTGGCAGCACCAATTTACTTCAAATAGGATGATGGGCATCGAAGAAATACCATATGGAGTTTGCTTTCCTTATGGCAAAAGTAGCCATTTGGGCAAGAAACTGTTCTTGCCTGGACTGCTTGACAAAATGTTGTAACTGGACATGCAGGACCCATGGAAAAGTGACCACTAAATTTTGCCAAAACAAGGCAAGATGTTCCTGCTTTGCAGAGGAGGCTGCCAGACATTTTACAGGACACAGGGAGGAGCAATTGAGAAACTCTAGACCTATAGGCTGAAGATGGATGCCCCAACATTGCAGAGGAACTTTGTGTGACTGTCCAGGCAGCCAGCTGTCTCTGTCATTTCCAAAATTTTAGAAGTTGATTACAAAGCACTTCCTGTTTTCTTAGGTAATATTATATCCTTCTGGTGTCTTTGATGTAGTTGAAGACTAGATAGTTATAATTTTCCTTGGTTATGATACAAGATAAATTAGATATGAAACTTTAGACTCACAAATATAGAATAGTTGATAAAATTTTTTTTAATTTTGCCAAATACAAATAGACTAGATACTGTAATTGTAATTCTTGCTTGATAACTGTTCGTTATATATAATTTTACTATAGTAAAGCTAAAACCGGGCTGGAGAGATGGCTCAGTGGTTAAGAACACTGGCTGCTCTTCCAGAGGTCCTGAGATCAATTCCCAGCAACCACACGGTGGTTCACAACCATCTATAATAGGATCTGATGCCCTCTCCTGGAATGAAGGCATATGTGCAGACAGAGACACCTAAAATAAAAAAAAGCACTAAAAAAGAAAAGTAAATGCCACACAGATAGTAAAATGCTTCAATAATATATATATATATCTATGCTGTGAATATGTTGTTCCCATTGGTTAATAAATAAGCTGTTTTGGCCTATGGCAAGGTCATAGGAAATCCAAGGAGAGAGACAGGAGAGAGATAGGCAGAGTCTGGAGAGATGCCAGCCTGCTGCCCAGGGAGCAACATGCCAGCAGACTGGTAAAGCCACGGAATACGTGGCGAAACACAGATTAATAGAAATGGGTTAATTTAAGATATAAGAGCTACCTAGCAAGAGGCCTGCTACGGCCACACAGTTTGTAATAGTATCAAGCCTCTGAGTGGTTGTTTTATGAGGGACCTCGGGGCCGGGTGGACCAGAGAAAACTTTGGAGTACTCAGGTCCTCATTCTTGCATGGAGAGCTCTTACCCACTGTGACTGTCTTTACAGGAGAGACAAGAGCTGTTCCACAGGACAAGCAGGTCCTTTACAGTGACATTCTCACAAAATACATGTGCTTCACATAACTGTTACACTTTATTCACTCATATATGTAATTTTAGTATCAATTCTATTAAATACATTTTATTTTATATTTAATTTTTATAGATAACCAAATATAATAGGACTCCTCAATATTTTCTATGTGGTTGGTACCATTTGAAATGCTTTGTACAATTGAACTAATTTAGTTTTTCTAACATAATTTCATAGATGAAGCATACAGGCTAAACTAAGGATTTGTCCAGAGTCATACAACTACAAAATGTAGACCCAGGGTTTAACCTGTGAGTCTGTCTTCAGAGTCAGCAACACAGATTCTTCTTTTTTTCCTTTCTTTCTTTCTTTTTTTTTTCCTTTTTTGATTTTTGAGACAGGGTTTCTCTGTGTAGCCCTGGCTATTCTGGAACTCACTCTGTAGACCAGGCTGACCTTGAACTCAGAGATCCACCTCCTCTGCCTCCCGGGTGCTGGGATTAAAGGTGTGCACCACCACCGCCACCCATCGAAACACTGCTTCTCCCAAGAGTTAGACAAGCATCTGATCACTCTGCCAGTGAACTGGAAAGCCAGGATTTGAAGGTAGGTCACACAGACCCCAAAGCCTACGCACTATGGCTTGCTGGTAATAGACTAGAAGCAAAAGAAAACAAATCAAAAACTGCAGGTAAAGTACCTTTAGGTCATTTAGGAATCCAATGTCTTTCTTCTGTATGACTTTATTCGTCCAAATCAAGGCACTGTAGGTCTTGGTCTTACCCTCCTCACCTTCCTTCATATACCCGATTGCCTCTCTAAACACCAATAACAAAGGAAAGTTTGTCCCAGGACATAAAATACACACAAACCTTGTCCCGAATCTCTGCTCCCTTACACAGCTTGGCTGAGGTATAACTGCACGTTTCCCCGGTTAAACGGTACGTTCTATGAACTCTCCTGTTCCTGGAGCTTTGCATCTAGCACAGTCTAACTCCGACTGCTCCAGGAGGACCCTCCACACCCAGCAGCACTTTCTTCCTATTCCTTTCCCAAGCCCAGGATGACCTAGCACTACTTGACTTTCTACCTACTAGGTACGATCACCCAGTGGTGACTGACTGGCTTCTGTCCTTCACAATGCTGTCAAGGTCAAGGGCATTGATGGTGCAGTATGAATCAGTACTCCATACTTCTTCATTTTTAAAGAAAAACAAAGCAAACAAACAAACAAACCATATTACATTGGAGGGGTACGTAGTAGGTCCCCCTTACCCATAAATTCACTTTGCCTGCTGTCAACCTCCTACTAAAAGTATTACATACAAAAACTTAAAAGCAGGCAATTGATGCTTACCTTATAGTATATTGCTACAATTGCCATGTTTTATTATTAGCAATTATTTTTTCATGGCTTTTTAAAAAAGATTTATTTTTATTTTATGTGTATATGTGAGTGCTTGCATGTAGGTATGTATGTCACATGAGAGCCTGGTGTCCTTGGAGGCCAGAAAAGGGAATCAGCTCCCCCGGAGTGGGAGTTACAGGTTGTGAGTCACCATGTGCATGTGAGCTGGGACTGAACCCAGGTCCTCTGCAAGAACATCCAGTGCTCTCTCTGGTCCTGACTGGTTCTCAGTTTTTTAGTCAATCTTTTTCATCAATTATATACAAGAAAAGCATACTATTTATAGAATTCAGTATTATCTGCAGTCTTGGGTGCCCACAGCAAGTCCTGGAACACATCTTCCAAGGATAAGAAGAGACAACAATTTCACTTTGTGTTTTTCTATAGATAGATAAGTGGTATCTACTTTTTTTAAAAAAACATAATTGTTTTATGCAATCCAGGCTGGCCTGCAATTCACTATTTGGCCAAGGAAAGCCCTGAATTCCAACCTTCCTGCCTTGGCCTCCAGTTAGAAATTATAGGCCCGTGCTACTGGTGGCTTCTTCTCTGCTTTGTGAAAACACTACTATGAACATCTCTGGTGATCTTTGGGTGACGTATGTTTTCACTTCTGTCATTGATGTGATACCTAGAAGGGGAACTGCTAGGTCATATGGTCACCTTACGTTTGAATTTTTGACAGACTGTCAACATGCCATTCAGAGTGGCCCCACTTTCAACCCCATTAGCAATGCGCATGGCAGCTTCTCTATGCCCTCGCCAGCATCTGTTATTTTATTTTATTTTTTCAATGATAGCCTTCCTCGGGGGTGTAAGTGAGCCTTAGCTCACTGCAGCTCTGACCTGCACAGCCCTAGTGTAAGACGCTGGGTATCATTTCACGTTCGTTGACTACTCACACATCCTTCCTGGAGAAATGTCTACTTAATCATTTTCCCATTTCTTAATTGGAGTTGGATTTTTTTTCTTAACATACTCTGTGTGCAATCCCCTTACCCAATATATGAGCTACAAAAACGTCCCTTTAGAATCTCTCCAGCATGCCCATCCTCACCTGGTGACAAGCTGCAAGTCACGTACTTGGATTTTGTCAGATGACTTATTAATCTTCTGTGGCAGCAGAGAAAGAAAAACAATTATCAACTCTAGCTCAGTCACGGGGTTGCACAAACAAGATGCGTCCACACAAGTGTTTACCTGCTGGAGCTCCCTGACTTCTTGTGAAGTGAAATGCACTCTATGAGGGTTGAGCAGCTCCACTGCGAAGGGCCTTCCTGGAAGTGCACGCCCATCATGAAACAGAAATGTGTCGATGGAGTTAACATTGGGGCAGAGGCAGGAGGTGTGAGAACAGGCTGTGCACTAGAGGCCTGAAGGTTCAGTGGCATGACTACATCTGGGGGAGGGGAGAAAGTGTGAAGAGCAAAGGGGCTTTCGGGGGTGGGGCAGGAAGGCTGGTGTGAAAATGACTGCCTTCCCAGAGGGCCGCACACAAGCCTGGGTTAATTACAAAATAAAATTTAAATAACCACTAATTAAGTTGGTTACACTAATGGAACTAACATTGTCATAGAGAGCAAAGCCCAGATACAACAAGGTGAGATCCATTCTCCCAGTTAATCTACTAGTGACATGGAACAACCGTGATTCCACAAGGGGAAGGCACTACAAACATCAAACAGTTCAAAATTAATTCTCATTATCTTTCTTATAACTCAACAAGATAAAACAAGAGAGAGAAATGAAGGCTAAAAGAGTAGAATCATTTTCAAATAAAGATAGACATATTGAAAACTGGTAACTTCTGAGATATTCTTTGTTTGTTTTTTGACATAGGGTCTCTACATAGTCCTGACTGTCCTGGAACTCACTATGTAGACCAGGCTGGCCTTGAACTCACCTGCTTCTGCCTCCAGAGGCATGGGCCACAACCAACTGGCCTGAAAAGTTCTTAAATGGAGTAACTAATAAACTTTGAGGGAAAACCTTTTTCTTCTTAATGCACATGAAGTCCATTACAGATTACAGCCTGTGGTAAGAACGTCTCTGAAGAAATGACTGCTGTTCAGACACAAATCATAGTCTACAGAGGTAGCCGCACAAGCCACATGCTCCCCATCTGGAGGAGCCTGGGTCCTCCCACTGTAGTTCTAAGTGACTACAGAAAGCTACTGCCTCACAGGTGATTATCAGCAGCCAGTTCTCATCAGGTGGTACTGAGGCCATCTTACCATTTCCTAAAGTTCTCACATCTACATCTTCTCTTCCAGAGGATGAGAAATTAAAACCTGTAAGAAGCAGAACAAGGAGAGGAAAGGATGAGAGACTCTAGTATACTTTGTTCCAACCGCTGACAGAAATCCACTGAAGGACTTGTGGTCCCAGCAATCCATGGGAGAGGACCTCAAGCAATAATGAATCACCCCATCTCTAATCTCAATCTTGGCTAAAAACAGTGATGATAATAATAAATACTACTCATTATAGGTACTGGGGTAAAATTATACACACATCATTTAATCCTTATCATAACTTGATGAAGCATTAAATAAATGAACATTATGCTTCACAGATTTAGGTAATATTAAACAATCCAGTGGCAGAGCTATATCTTTCTGACATCAAAGCCAGAGTTTAACTAGCATCTATATCCCCATCTCATAGAAAGGCAAGGCTAAGGAAAGGCCCCACCTCCTTGGCCTCTGGCTTGCGGCAAAAACTTTGTCTTTTTTCTTAAAGCAAGCATCACAACAAGAGCAATCATGTTAAAATTAAACTCTATGGGGAAAAAAGTGAGAGAAGAAAGTTCTGACCTTTAAATAGCAAGTTGAGTATACAACCAAACCCAACATGGAGCCATGTGAAAACCACTGGACAAACCAAGACGAATTTATCACCACAGACCAAGAGCTGAGAATGTCAGACAGGGAAAGTAGTTTTAAGGATCTACATAATAATGCTCATAGATACAGATCAAATGGAAGACTCTGTCACCACAGCAAACACTTGAGCAGGCATTACTCCAAGTGCTTTAAAACAGATGCCACTGGCACATTTTCGTTTTCCTTCTAAAGAAGGTGAGACAGGCAGGATGAATCCATTGCCAACAGTCACATCGGATGAAGAAATGCAGTTCTGGTAGCCACCCACGGGTAGTGGGTCAGGCATTCTGACACCAGAATCAATTAACCACCAGGTTACACTGGACCACCAAGACATAAGCAGAGGTCAGGGCTGAGAAGGGCTGGGAGGCTCTGGGAACCCTGAGTAGTCTGTACAACGATGACATTTAAGGTCTCTGACAAAGAGGAAGGGGCAGGAGGGTTCTGGTTCACAAAGCACTAGTGTGTTCACTCAGGATGTCTGCTGGGGCAATGCACGTTGAGTGACATTAGAGAGACACAGGAAACAAGGTGGACAAGGTCCTCATCCTCAGAGTCACCCTTTATGGAGAATCAGAGAGTTTAATGTGACATGTAGACACATGTCAGGAAACAAACATAAGGACATTCCTGCACTGTGAGCACAATTCTAGTTTTGAACCTTTATTCTATTTCTTACCACGGTGTTACATGTGTATGTGTGTGTGATGGTCTGTGAGTACAGGCGTGTGCCATGGTGCACATGCGGAGGACCTGGGGATCAAACTCATGCCATGGATCTTAGCAGCAAACGCCTTCAGCCACTGAGCCATGTCACCAGCTCCCGTTTAGAAATGTTTTCCAACTTGAAACTAAGAAAACACTTTGGAACTTAGAATAGAAATCATTTATAGGGGAAAACCCTTAAAACTTTATAAAGTGTATAATGAGAACTAGCTGGAAGTCTTTAGTACTAGAGAATATATACTTAAAACTTACTTTTCTGAATCTCAACTGTGCCTGGCCTTATGCCCTAAGTCCCGGGTTTTAAGCATTTCCTCGAAGGGAAGGACATGCCAAAAACCAATGAAGAGCAGTGATTATCTGGACCAGTAGGCAGCTCGGCTACTCAGCGGCTCTCAGACCCCAGGCAGGTGCCAGCTGACTGAAGGTCCCAGAATACCAAGACACATAGCTTGGACTTTACATTGTAACTCATCATGCCCACAGGGAACTGACCCAACAAACATTTTAGTCAGTAAATAAAGTAGTAAATGTAGTATTAGGGGAAAATTTCCTAGACTCATTGATTTTGAGTGTATCAATACTTAATACTCATTAACTACAGGATTAGCAAGTACATAACAGGATGTGCCATTAAAGCAAGGAGAGACAAGTTTGTATGTCCTCCTTAGGGACAGAGTGGCTATCATGAAACAGAGCTGCTCACCCAGCTATTGTTTATTCCATACAGTTGTCAACCTTAAGGAGGCAACTGCTAAACTCATCTCCCCAGAGTCTGCAAATATGAACCGCTGACAGAAATAACAGTCACCCAGCTGAGAAGCATGGTGGACAAATGCTGTTATCAGTCAGGAACTCTGAACAAGCTTATACCACCCACCCCGCACACAGGAGCAGTGAGCACCCAGGTGCAGAAGACTATACCACCCACCCCACACACAGGAGCAGTGAGCACCCAGGTCCAGAAGACTATACCACCCACCCCGCACACAGGAGCAGTGAGCACCCAGGTGCAGAAGACTATACCACCCACCCCGCACACAGGAGCAGTGAGCACCCAGGTCCAGAAGACTATACCACCCACCCCACACACAGGAGCAGTGAGCACTCAGGTGCAGAAGACTATACCACCCACCCCACACACAGGAGCAGTGAGCACCCAGGTCCAGAAGACTATACCACCCACCCCGCACACAGGAGCAGTGAGCACCCAGGTGCAGAAGACTATACCACCCACCCCACACACAGGAGCAGTGAGCACCCAGGTCCAGAAGACTATACCACCCACCCCGCACACAGGAGCAGTGAGCACTCAGGTCCAGAAGACTATACCACCCACCCCGCACACAGGAGCAGTGAGCACCCAGGTCCAGAAGACTATACCACCCACCCCACACACAGGAGCAGTGAGCACCCAGGTCCAGAAGACTATACCACCCACCCCACACACAGGAGCAGTGAGCACCCAGGTGCAGAAGACTATACCACCCACCCCGCACACAGGAGCAGTGAGCACCCAGGTCCAGAAGACTATACCACCCACCCCGCACACAGGAGCAGTGAGCACCCAGGTGCAGAAGACTATACCAACCACCCCGCACACAGGAGCAGTGAGCACTCAGGTCCAGAAGACTATACCACCCACCCCACACACAGGAGCAGTGAGCACCCAGGTGCAGAAGACTATACCACCCACCCCACACACAGGAGCAGTGAGCACCCAGGTCCAGAAGACTATACCACCCACCCCACACACAGGAGCAGTGAGCACTCAGGTCCAGAAGATTATACCACCCACCCCACACACAGGAGCAGTGAGCACTCAGGTCCAGAAGACTATACCACCCACCCCGCACACAGGAGCAGTGAGCACTCAGGTCCAGAAGACTATACCACCCACCCCGCACACAGGAGCAGTGAGCACTCAGGTCCAGAAGACTATACCACCCACCCTGCACACAGGAGCAGTGAGCACCCAGGTCCAGCAGACTATTGTTTTTCAGTAAGCTCTCAATCAGTTTCTCTATGAACACGCAATCTGCTTTTGTTTCTTGTTTGGGGGTTTTTGTTGTTGTTTTGAGATAGGGTCTCGCTGTGTAGCCCTGGCGGGACTGGAACTCGATATGTAGACTAGGCTGTCCTAGAACTCAGAGATCAGACCACCTCTGTGTTGGGATGAAAGGCCTACGTCATCATCGCCTGGCCTGTGTCTTTGTCGTTTGTTTGTTTGTTTGGAGACAGAGTTTCAGGAGCCCAGACTGGTCTCAAACCACCTTATAGTAAGGATGATCTTAAACTTGTGGGTCTCCGGTCTTTACCTTCCAAGTCCCAGGATCCTAGGCCTATGCCGCCATGCCTAACTTAATGGTGCTGGGAATTGATCCCAGGGCAACTGAGCTACATCCTCAGCCTCACAACTTGTCACTTTCAGTTGGAGGACAGTACTCTCCCTTCAAGAGGAAGGACCATAAATAGCTTCATGAACACATGAAAAACTGCCACTAGCAGTCCCTGAGCCCTGAAGAAGCCAGGGTCTTGAGACCTAAATAGTCCGAACTGAAGACACCTGAATTCCCACAGAAAGGAAGTGAGGCAGCCACACACACACACACCCCAAAATCGAGCAAAGCGTCTTTTCTTTTTTCTTTTTGGTGCAGTGCTGAGAAGCAAAGCCAGAGCCCAGTGCATGGTGAATGACATCTTCAGCCCAAGAGAGGCTTTTAAGTGGAGCTTATTTTCAAGTCTTCAGTAAATGACAGCAGTTTGCAAATATTAAGTAGGTGAAATGCCTCAAAGTCTTTTTCCTAAAAATCTGGAAATATTAGGCTTCTAGGTTATTTTTCTTCTCTGTTCAGAAAATAATTCATGGCAGCTAAGGAAACAGCTGAGTCGCTTGTCTCATGTATAAGCACGAGCAGCCAAGTTCACAGACCAGCACCTGTGTTAACACCAGGAGCCAAGTTCACAGACCAGCTCCCGTGTTAGCACCAGGAGCCAAGTTCACAGACCAGCTCCCGTGTTAGCACCAGTTAGCCTAGCTAGAGGGATGGCTCCACAGCAAGAGTACTTGCTGCTCTTGAACATCAGGTAGCTCACAAATACCCAGAACTCCAGCTCCTGGGGGACACAATGCTCTTATCCCCCCTAAGCACAGCACTCACATGCACCCCCACACACATATACATACACACACACATACATATACACACACATACACACATATGCACACACACATACATACATATACATATACACACACACATACACACATATACACACATACATACATATACACACATACACACATATACATACACGCACATATACACATATACATACACACATATACATATACACACATACATACATATACACACATATACATACACACATATACATATACACACATACATACATACACATATACAAACACACATATTACACAGTTTAAAAAAATAAAAATCTTTAAAAAAGGGAAGCGAAGTGTGGCGGCGTGCATCTGTAACTTGATGGGTATGGTGAATATAAGCAGGTCCCTGGCGCCCCTGGCTAGCCAGTCTAACCAGCTTGTGAGCCCCAGGTTCAGTGGGCCTTGTCCACAGAGTGAGGTGGAAGCAGCTGAGGATGACACCAGCACTGGCCTCCAGGCTCCAATGCACCCACACGTGCACCCCCACATGTGCCCACACGTGCACCCACACGTGCACACCCACATGGGCACATCCACACGGGCACACCACACGTGCACCCACATGTGCACCCCAACACGTGTACCCCACACATGCACCCCATGTGTACCCCCACATGTGCACCAAACATGTGCACCCCCACACGTGCACCCCCACACGTGCACCCCATGTGCACCCCCTACATACACACATATGCATATATACACATATACATATACACATATACATATACACACATACATATATACACATATAACGTATGTGTATGTGTGTGTGCACCTGTGGGGTGCACAGGGGGCATTCCTGGACAGAGGGGTCTGCAGTTGAGAGTGCAATGCTCTTGCACTCACATGGCCCAGCTCACAACCCTCTAAACTCCAGATCCAGGGGATCCGAGGAGGCCTGCAGGCATGCGCAAGTCCCAACACCACACGAGTAAAAATAGTAAGATAAATAATAAAGGGCGCTCACCATGCAGCCTCTACCCAACTCGTGAAGGAGAGGTGGTTGGTGCCTCTCTGTCCTCCTGACATCAGGAGGACAGCACCGCTTATCTAGACGGCTGCTTGACTTTACAGACGTCCCTCAGGGTTTCCCAGGGAGAAAGGTGCCTCGCTGGGCCACGAAAGACCTCTGTGGGGCTAGAAGGCCCACTCCAAAGATGGCCATTGCCCACTGCCTGCAGTTTTTCTTTACAATACAAGGCGTACACCTTTTCTTCTTCTATACTCCACACAAACCACAGACTATAAGCTGCCTTTGACTTCCAGGCCTGTTGAGACAAGGAAAACAAGCCTTCCCAGACCTGACTCATCCCACAGATATGGCTCATTGATAGGAAATTAAAACACAATACCCTCCATAAAAACCTCTGAAAAATGGCTGCTCTTGATCTATTTTCTCTAGTCATGAACTTCCTCCCAAATCACCCCGTAGGTTAGGGCAGCAGGCAGCTGACGACTCCTGAACAAGCACTGGACATAAAATCGGAACTTCTTCACACTCAATGCATTCGTCTAAAGCAGACTCGGTGCTTCTGAGTTTCCCAGGAGAGAGCAGTCACTGAGAAAGGACAGACACTCTTGAATATCCGGACTAAAATCTAGCCTGAACCTCAGAGCCTGCATATCAACAGCACCTGTTCTAGGGAAGCCCGGAGTCCAGGCTGGGTGAGTGACTAAACAGAGGAGTCTTTCCTGGAGCCACCAAGGGAATAACAATGTACGGAAAACATGAACACCATAACACTTACTCTCTGCTTTGAATACTGCCAAGAGATGATCTGAAATTAATTCTTCTACCGAAGATTCCATTTTCCTTTCTCCATCAATTATCCAAGGAGTTTGTGGTAGATTCCTGGAGTATTTATTGTATCTGCCTGCCAAAGAAATATCAGGTAGTTGGATTGAATGCTGTGATCAATGTATTAGGATAAAAAGGGAAGTGACTAGTAAATTTGATACTCTACATGCTAGGATATAAAATGAGGCCTAGCCTTTAACTAAGAAACAGTCTAACTTGGGAAGCCATAACACAGACATGGAGATAATTAAATAAGATTTAAAGCAACAACAGAATAGATCCCTTAGAGACAGAGACAGTGCGTCAAGTGAGTGAAATGATTAATCATTTGACCACTGGAAGAGTTACATGATATTGTGGAACATAACAACAATCATAAAAAAACTTGTTTCTACAGATAACTAATAATAATTCAAATATAATAAACATTGGTGATGATGTATTACAGAAAATTAAATTTGTGAAAAGTTTAAGAATCAGTAAGCTAAAAAAACCAAGAAACTCCCTAACACATTGTGACTCACTCACTGCCTTATGAATAGTCACCACAAGAGAGCTGCTGTCACGGCTGAGGAGGCGGCAAGATTCAGAGCAATTTCCTTCAAGCTTTCACTAGGAAGCAACTGTAACTTTTAAAACAAAACAAAACCCTGCCTGTCATATAGCAATTGGGAAAGTCGATACAACATTGTCTCTCTCTCTCTCTCTCTCTCTCTCTCTCTCCATAAAGCCAAGTGTTTAGTCAAGGAGAGTATAGGAACACTAGCTCTTGGAAGTCTGTTTCAGGTTACTGGACACTCTGGGTCTGCCTGGTTTTCTCTGCATCTGGCCCTCAGTAGGAACAAGAGGAAGAGCAGCGGACACCATCAGGAAGGGGCTGACAGGGCATCTATAGATGAGATAGTTACCAGCAACAAAAACAGCACCATGAGTACACTCAATTCCAAGGACAGTGCACACGGTCTTTGGTGAGTTTGGAGGACAAGGGAATTGCCTGCAAAACAAAATACACTTGATGGACACTAATATTTGAGACATGCGTCATAGAACAGATGAGTCAGCACTGTCCAAGCAACTCAGAACCTGAGCCCCAAGGACTATACCTCTCTCCACCTTTCAAGTTTTAAAGCAAAAAGGATTCTTCAGGCTTTTACCACTTTTCAAATTTTACTGTGTGGTGACAGTGTGTCCCCCAATATATTGTGCACCCTAATAAATTTATCTGGTGTCAGAGAACAGAACAACCACTAGACAGACATAGAGGACAGAAAATGGTGGCACTCACACCTTTAATCCTATCCACTTGGGAGGCAGAGATCCATCTGGAACTCTGTGAGTTCAAAGCCACACTGGAAACAGTCAGGCATGGTGACACACGCTTTTAATCCCAGGAAGTGATAGCAGAAAGCAGAAAGGTTTATAAGGCGTGAGGACCGGGAACTAGAGCATGTTAAGCTTTTAGGCTTCTAGCAGCAGTTCAGCTGAGATCCATTTGGATGAGGACACAGAGGTTTCCAGTTTGAGGAAACAAGATCAGCTGAGAAGTTGGCGAGATGAGGTTAGTTGTGGCTTGTTCTGTTTCTCTGATCTTTCAGTGTACACCCCAATACCTGGCTCCAGGTTTGTTTCTATTAATAAGACCTTTTAAGATTCATGTTACATTACTGTTTTGTTTTAAAGGTTTACTTATTTTTATTTTATGTGTATGGATATTTTGGGAATTGATCCTAGGTCCTCTGAAAGAGCAGCCAATGCTCTTAATCACTGAGTCATCTTCCAGTCCCTATGTTCTGATTATTTTGAGATAGGGTCTCACCCTGTATCCCAAGTTGGTCTGGAACTCACTATGTTGAAGTCTGGCCACAATCCATTTGCCTCAGCCTCCTGAGGTCTCGGATTACAGGCATAAGCTACCATATCAGCTGTAAAGTACCATCCCTCCCCCCTCTCTCCCCTCCCCCTTCCTCCCTCTAAGATTTATTTTATTATGCAGGGAAGTGTGGTACACCTCTTTAATCCCAGCACCCAGGAGGCAGAGACAGGCAGATCTCTGTGAGTTCGAGGCCAGCCTGGTCTAAACAGCGAGTTCCAGGACAGCCAGGGCTACACAGAGAAACCCTGTCTCAAAAACCAAACAAGCAAAATCAAACAAAGATTTATTTTTATTATGTGTATAACTATTTTGCCTGCATGTACATCTGTGCACCAGATGTGTGCCTGGTGCCCAAGAAGGCAACAAACCGCCATATGGGTGCTGGGAATCAAACCTAGGTCCTTTGCAACAAGTGATTTTTAACCAGTGAACCGATACTCCAGCCCCGGAGAACCACTTGTAACACATAGCAGTGGCACTAAGTAAATTGGGGCTTTGATGCTGCTCTTCAGTCAGGAGACCTTATCTTCCCCAGAGATAATTTCTAACAGTCTTCAGATGTAGGGAAAAACCCACGTATACAAAGCAGAAGCCCCTCCAGGCTCGCCGGCCATTTTCCTCTGTGGTCACATGCTGCTGCCTTGCATGAGCCTTAACTGATGGGGTAAAGCTGTTCTGTCGTGGGTAACTGCTCCCACTTGTGGGGACCTGCCCTACCTGTGGGGAGTCCTCCACTACTGTTGTGTCGCCCTTTCTTCCTTCTCATTTCTACTATGACATGGAGCCAGAGAAAAGTGTGAAGTTGG
Source organism: Peromyscus californicus insignis (assembly GCF_007827085.1). NCBI lineage: Eukaryota > Metazoa > Chordata > Mammalia > Rodentia > Cricetidae > Peromyscus > Peromyscus californicus. Next base: position 23,216,679 of record NW_026294424.1, read on the forward strand.
GATGCCATTCTCTTAGCTAATGGACTTCAATCTGAGGACAGGGACAGGGAGGAACAACTTCCCCTCTGTCCTTCATGTAGGAATTTCCAAAGCCATGAACTGGAGGCTACCTGTAAACAATTAAATTCTGATTTAACCCCAAACAGGTGGCTTGGAATTTTTCTATAATTTCCTAAGATTCTTTAAAAATAAAATCATTTTGAAACCCAAGAACTGGTATTTATATAAAGTATTCTTTTTAACTTTATGTGTATGAATGTTTTGTCTGTGCATCATGAGCCTGCCTAGTGTCTGCAGAGGCCAGAAGAGGGTGTCAGATCCCCTGGACTAGGGTTCTAGACGGCTGTGAGCAGCTGCCTGGGTGCCAGAACTGGACCTGATCCATCTCTCCAGCCCCTAGATAAAGTACTCTTTACTCTTTAAAGTTTAATGAAAATATTTTCATCCTGAGACTCATTTTTTTTAGTTCATAAATGATAAGAAACCCTCATCATGATGTCATTGCTTGATATCTATTCAAGGATCTTCTAGAAGGAAAATTACAATAATTAGGTTTTTTTAAAAAAAATACTGATAATTAAAATATAAAATTTATTGTATTTCTACATATTTTGACAATTTATATTTTAGAAATGGGCACTGATGCCCAAAGAAGAAGTTAGAAGAAGTCCTAACTCTCCGGCCAGTGCTCTTTCTGGGCGAGCGAGGACACTCCTGAGCTTCCTCTCCTCTTTTAGAGATGGCCACACTAGAAAGTACCAGATTTGGGAAGTAACAGGAACAGCTCTCAGCCCATGGGCCACTAAATTACTCAGCTGAAAACCCAGGCGAGGCAACTCCTTTTTTGGAAATCAATATCCTCTCAAATTCAAAGGCTTAGGCTTTGGTCCCAGTGACTGAACTCAGGCCTCAACTCTGCCAGGTAGGTACTGAGCACCGAGTCACACTCTGGCCTCCTCTTCAGTAAGATGAGGAGGTCAGACTTGACTCACACTGTTAATCTGATAAACATTTACTGAGTACTGCCACACATCAGGTCCTCATGGGCCATGAGGAGGACTAAGACGTGCACAGCCCGGGTGATAGCCAGGCTTGTCTGAGGTAATCCAGAGTGCCTACAGTATTCCCATTGTTTCTAAAGTTATACAACACTTTCTTATTTCTATACTTACTCGAGGAAATTGTCTTCTTTTATCTTATTCAAAGCTTTCAAAACCGCCATTCTGGTGAACACTGACTATATAGGGTGAAACGAAAAGACATTTTATCTAGACAAGAGCTGAAACACAAATAATCTGAGGAATTATATCACCCTACATATTTAAAATCAAGAAATACTTCATAGTCCCAAGAACGTAAGTCAAACTTAAATGCTCATGTTGGTCTGTTTCTGGCAGGCCTCTCAAGGCCCTTTCTTCTCTCTATGTCCTTAATAAAAACAGCCCCGGCAGATCACGGCACCAGGAAGAAAGGAGAAATGGTTATTTGTGTCCAGCTCACTTTCTCCATTTTGTTCAGTACTGTGCACCAAAATCTTTTGTCAAAGTATTTTACCACAGCAATAGGAAAAATAACTAAGGCAGTATTAGGGCCACTTGTGGGATGTTTTGATCACACTTTGACACTCCCGATACTGTCAATAAAGTTTGATTTGAATGAGAGGGTGGAGCTAGCTACTAGCTGACCAAAATTAGCCATAGAGGTTTTGGAGGACCAAGGACATATAGAGAGACACAGGAAGTAGTAGGGTGGGGCTTAGAAAGATTGTTGGCCCTTTTAGATTGAGGAGGGAGAGCGCGAGGAGGTCACTGGTCACTTCTCTGCTGCTTCTCTGATCATTCAGGTTCTTACCCCAAATATCTGACTCCAAGTTTTTATTGATAAAGGATAATTAGATATGCTTCAGCCACTGTTGTGTGATGAACCTGATCATGTAGTTCTTAAGCCTTTGGCACTGATTTGTGGGAAGAATGTGGAAGAGTTTGGACTTCGGGTTAGAGAAGCTCTTGAATGCTCTAAGCAGAGCTTAATGATGTTGGAAGGGACCAAAACAGCTTGACCACACAGCTGCCATGACAGGCTTAGAGGCCCAGACACAGCTTCTGACAGGCAACACCTAGACCCAGGAAAAGTCATAAACTGACCCCACCCAGTGGGGCCGGCATCTAAGAGGAAATACCTGACATTCCAAACATTCCCTATACCCTAGACAAATGTCAGCCAATCAGAGTCCTGAACCCTGGAAATCCCCCACCCCAACCTCTGCTATGATAAAACCTCCCACCCTGCCTGGGCTCTGGGCTCTCTCTTTCACCGCTGCCTCGGACAGACAGAGTCAAAGCTCTGAGTTTGAAAATTAAGGCTCTTTGCTTTTACACAGGGGTCCCCGAGATCTGGGCATCACCAATGATCCATTTTCAAGGAAGCTTAAACAACAAGAATGCTGAGGAAAATGTAGGAGGCACTGGGCTGGCTCCTGAGGTGTCAGAATGGAACAACACTTCCCTCAGGAACTGGAGAGGGGCCATTCAGGGCACATCTTGGCCAAGAATCTGGCTTCATTCTTCCCATGTAAGACTTTCAGTACAGTTGAACTTAAACGGAATGGAGTAAGCAGTTCAGCAGAGGAGATTTCAAGACAGAACAATGGGCTGAGAGAGCAGCTGTGATTATTAAAGAGACAAGAGAAGCCGCCTGCCCAGCACTGCGCCAACAGGAAAGGTATCTTGAGGGAAAGCCCCTCCACTGGAGGTTCCATCTTGTGAAGATCCTAATTCATCGGAAGGAGGTAAACCTTAATCGAAACAGCACTCAGCTCCTTGAAGGAGCTGCCAACGGCCGTTTGCCCAGGGTCAGCACACAAGCTGAGACGACTGTGGGCCGTCCTGAGCTGGCAGCCGAGCTGGCGGCAGCACACCCACATGGTACTGTTTCTGTAGGGACAGAAGATGCAAGGTTACGGGGTCAGGGAGCCCTGCTGCGTGGTGTCACAGAACACCCGAGGCTGGGCAATGTGTGGCAGGACTGGAGTCCTACAAAGAGGCCCTTGGATGGCTACAAGTTCCAGGACAAACTGGTTTACACAGTGAGTTCCAGGTGATCCTGAGTGAGGCTATCTCAGAAAACCCAAAGGAATAAAATAAATACATAAGACAAAAGTATATTAACCAAATGGAAATATTTAAAGACCAGTTCTTATCACATGCATATTATCCATGTTACCATATCACATCTTATCCAATGCATATTTATTTTATTGGTAATTTTAAGAAGTAAAAATCCTTACCTGTTTGTTTTTGGCTGGTTTGAAACAATCTGGGCAAACTTCACCTCTGAAATAAAATTCAAGTTAAGATAAAAGTTTAGCCGGGCATGGTTGGTGGTGCACGCCTTTAATCCCAACAACTGGGAGGCAGAAGCAAGTGGATCTCTGTGAGTTCAAGGCCAGCCTGGTCTATATAGTGAGTTCCAGGACAGCCAGGGCTAAATAGTGAGGCCCTGTCTAAAAAAAAAACAAAAACAAAAACCAAACAAACAAAAAAAGAAGAATGTTTAATGAGTTTATATTAGGTTGACACAATTCAAATACATTTTATATACTTAAATTTACATATTATATATGTGTGTGTACATTTGTGAACTATATTAGTTTCCATGAGGAATCTTCTATGAGAGGTCACATTTAAATCTAAGGCATGACAAGTTCTAAATATTCATGAGAAAGAAAAATAATACTATCTTCATGAAAAAGAAAAGTACTACCATCTTACATAATTGACACTGTTTTACGGGGCAACTTACAGGAAGTGGCAATCCTCAGCTGTTTCTGGATGAGCAAAGACCACACTCACTTCAAACAAGCTCTAAAATTATAAAGAACAGTTTTCAAATGAACAAAAGGAAAATAACAGCTAACAACTTATGAATGGAAATAAGTTAACTCCCAAAGGCTGGCTCAGAACAGCTACCAGGACCAGAAACACTGGCGCCCCCGCCTGCCTGTCTGCAGGCCGCTTGGAAGGGAGGCGCTTTACTTCTGTTTTAACTTCTAAACCCGTCACCAACAGGACTGCCAAACCTGGTTTTGTTGTGTTGTTTTGCTTTGTTTTTGAGATTATAATATAATCCCAACATTTTTCTTTTCTCTTTCTCCATCCAAACCTCCCCAAATGTCCCTCCCTTAAACTAAGTTTTTTTTTTTTTTTTTTTTTTTTTTTTTTTTTTTTTTGGTTTTTCGAGACAGGGTTTCTCTGTGTAGCTTTGCGCCTCTCCTGGAACTCACTTGGTAGCCCAGGCTGGCCTCGAACTCACAGAGATCCGCCTGGCTCTGCCTCCCGAGTGCTGGGATTAAAGGCGTGCGCCACCACCGCCCGGCTTAAACTAAGTTTTTAAATCAACTTGTGTTGGGCAAATGCATACATCAGAATGAAGATGAATGCGAGCTCAGGGAGCTGGATAGAGATAACTAACACTCCCAGAGAACTTCCGTGCGTTACTGACAAAACACTCTGTTCAAATCTGTAAGAACTCTGGATGAAGCCTGCGTGTGCGCGCACGCGCACGTCTGTGTGTGCATGTGGGTGTGTATACGAGGCTAGAGGTCAACATCGGGTATCTTTTTCAGTCCCTCACCATCTTATTTTCTGAGATGCGATCTCACTGTGACTGTCCCTCACCAATTAGCCTAGGCTGGCAGGCCACAACGCCCCAGAGATCGGCCCCTGCTTGGCTTTTACACGGTGCTGGCAACCCTCACTCAGGTCCAAAGGTCTGTGGCAAACACCACCCGAGCCACCTCCCCAGCCTTCAAGCTTATTCCCAAAGTATTCACATCTGACTTTTAAAAAAGTGCTCTTAAGTTTTGTTTCTTCAGAGTGATGCTTCCAAATTATAAACTAATCAAACACAAGATAATTTTCCAACCCCCCTCTCCCCCCGGGGTGGAACCACAAGCCACGGGTATGGCTCTCACTAGCCATCTGTTAGCTATACTGAAAAGCTGTCCTGTTGATCTGTGAGACAGTAAGTTATAGAAAACATTCCTATTATTAAAGAATTGCCACAATAAGCACTTCCGTACTTGAATAATTTCGTGTTATATACATCTTATCTCGCAGAGAATAGTCAAGATGTGCTACTGAAGAAAAAGCTGTAAATGCCACATACCAACTGCCTTCTCATACCCTGAGCTCACTAGATCCTTTACCAAGCCGATTACCGTCTCTAGAATTACAATAACAAATGGCTTCTGTTTTGCTCCTTATCCTAATGCACATGATAAAAATAAGACGAACCAAGTGCTGTCCACTCCAGGACACCGGCTGGAGCCTACCCAAACATTACTAGATCTTTCGTCTCTCACTTCCTTTTCCCTGACTCAGTATGCAAACTTTAAAATTATCGGCTTCAAAACTGAAATTGGAGGTAAGAACAGCGCATATTAATGACTTCTCTAATTTCCAAAGTACTTTCATGACTTCATCTTCTTTTCAGACCATCTGTGAGGTATTTTCACTCTTTATTCTTTCAGTATTCAGTCGTAGCACTTGAGAGGGGGAGGTAAAAGGTCAGGAGTTCTCAACTACATAGTAAGTTCAAAGCCAGCCTGAGCTATGAGACCCTGTCTCAAAAAGCCAAAAACCTGAAATGGATTATTTTTACTATGAGATGGAGTATGTACTTTAGAATGGTTTTAAAAACCTAACTGGTTTTTAGAGGGCAGTGCTGGAATTGTACTTGAGTAGGGTAGATCTAATATTCAGGAAACTTCCTTCTAGTGAAATGAGCAATGAGCTGAAGTCTGATTTCAGATGAGCTGGAACCGGCCCTGTTTTCGCACAGGGCGGCTGGCTGCTGAGCTGCCCCCTGATTTCAACCCATTCGCACAACTGAGGCCAGATCTTCTCTAGAATGGAAAAGCGGCCAGGTGTCCTAGCTTCAAAGGCAGCCTCCACCGAGAAACAGGAACTTAAGAACAAGCCCCTTCCACTGGGCTGAATACCTACTGTCTGTACATTTGAAAGCAAGAGAGCCACAGAAAACCAAGATTAGTCTGGAGCTGATTTGATACTTGCTTAGCTTTAAAAAACAAACAAACAAAAAAAAAAACGTGTGTGTGTGTGTGTGTGTGTGTGTGTGTGTGTGTGTGTGTGTGTGTGTGGTTCAGAGGGCAACCTGTGGTAATTGGTTCTTTCCTTTCACCAAGTGGAGGCAAGGATTGAACTGAGGCCATGAGGCTTCCCAGCAAGCCCCATTACCCACCGCGTCAGCTCGCTGGCTCCTTGCTCAGTTTTTTGTTTCTTTGGGTTTTTTTTGTTTTTTTTCGAGACAGGGTTTCTCTGTGTAGCTTTGCGCCTTTTCCTGGAACTCACTTGGTAGTCCAGGCTGGCCTCGAACTCACAGAGATCCGCCTGGCTCTGCCTCCCGAGTTCCTTGCTCAGTTTTTAATACATTACTTTGCATCAGTAAATCTGTCCTTTCAGCTAAACTACAAAAAATTTCAGGGGAAGATTTACTTCTGGGCTTTTAAGGTCAATGTGTTCACATTATTTGTTATCGTCTTAAGTGTCTTGGATCACAAAGAGTAAAAACAAACAAGAGGCTTTAACATCAATTTAGACAGAACTAAATGAGCATTTAAAACCTTAGGAGGGCACAGTGGTGCACACCTTTAATCCCAGCACTCGGGAGGCAGAGGCAGGCGGATCTTTGAGTTCCAGGACAGCCAAGGCTACAAAGAGAAACCCTGTCTCAAAAAACAAACAATGAAAAAAAACAAAAAACAAAAAACAAACCCAAAACCTGAGGAGATCCGTCATTGAGTTATATAAAGGGGAGATGCTTTTGGCTAACCAAGTCTCTGCAGTAACAGGGTGAGCCCAGGAACCCAGAGATCAACAAAGCCGATGTCTGATACCTTCCCATCAATGGGAACTCCAAGTTCCTCTGAGAACAGGGGGTGAGTTATCCATTTGAAGGCTTCTTTCAGCTGAACCACATCGTTTCTTCCCATAGACAGACTCTGCTTTCTGAATAACATAAGAATTGATTCACAACATGAAAAACTTCATTGTTCATGTTAAAGAAAAGGATGCATGCAGTTATCGTAGAATAATGAGTGCCTACTCTATGTCAGGCACCATTTTATACAGCAGAAAGAAGATCAAACAAAGCACGCAAAATTCCTCACCTCAGGCCTATACTCTAGAGAGCAAAGAATTAATGTTTTTAGTGGCATGTGAGCCCACTTTTGAAGATTCAAATAAAAGCACATTAATTTATTTTCCTGAGTTGGAATCATCAGATTCCAAGATTCATACATTCTAGAAAGGTCAAAAAAGATGAATGTTTGTTGCTTGGAAATTCAAAACTACCCTACTGCAACAGCTAGACTCATGTTACAAATGTCTGCAATCCCCCCCTGCTGAAAATGGGGCTGACTTACGGGAAATGAAGTAAAAGCTGTACTCTCCCCTCCTTACTGCTTAAGAAGAAACACTAAATCCTGGAGTATCTACATTCTAAAATGTTTACCAGTGTAATATTTGTTAAATAAAAATCTCACATTCCCCTAAATCTACTCATGAGCCAATATCTTGGTTTGATAAATGCCCATTATGAGAACTCGTAGCTTACCATTGTAACAGGAAGGAGCTGAGGAAATACACAGCACAGCTTTAGCATATATTACTAAAACCGTTCTCCTTGGTTGAGAACCCCCAAGATGTTAGTTACTACCAACTAACAAGCCCGTATCATTCAAGTGGTTAACATACGCAGCACTCCAATGGCTGACCACAGGACAGATCATAGCAAGAGACAGGCGGAGTGCAGTCACAAATCACCCTTGGCTCGTTTGTTGTTGTTGTTTTTCTGAGACAGGTTTCTGCGCAGCCCTGCTGTCCTGGAACTCATTTGCAGGCCAGCCTCTGCCTCCCGAGCGCTGGGATAAAGGAGTGCACCATCGTGACAGACTCTGGGTCATTCCTTCTAATGTCCAATCTTTGCTGATAGAGTTACTACCTACAAATGCTATCCCTTATAATTTAATTCTCCAAGACCAACAGAACCTACTAACTGCAGGCAAGATACAAAAAGTCTTTTAGCTAATGGTTAAAATTAATTGATCTGGGAGAAAAAATATAAAAACTACTGTTCTGGTATAGCCTCTGCTAAGTTGTCCATAAACTAATAAGTAACCCCATGCAGGAGAAAATAAAAGTATATGATATATAGATTATATACATACATACATATACACACACACACACACACACACACACACACACACACTGTTCCTCTAAAAATGCAAATTAAAAAGTTATCCACTCATTCTATATCCAGTTGAGACCATAACTTTGGTTATAGTTAAAGTGCTTTGGGGTTACAGTTTAACAATGAAATACCCAGATAAATCTTTTATTTGACAGAATAGCAAGTCACTTGTCTACAGTCAAGAGTTTATTCAAACACTAGGTTTCATCAACTGTTTCTACTCCTCTGAATATCAGAAACCACCCACACACACACACACACACACACACACACACACACACACACACACACACGTTTATTTACTTTATGTGTATTGGTGTTTTGCTTGGAAACTACAAAACTGTGTGTCACCAGGTATGGAAACACAGGACTCTAATCCTAACACTCAGGAAGCAGAGGCCCTGAGTTCAAGGCCAGCTTGGTCTACATCTCCAGTTGTAGGATAACCAGTACTACATGGAAAGACCCTGTACCAAAATACAAAACAAACAAACAAAAACTGTGTGTCTGTGCACCATGTGCATGCCTGTTGCCCAAGGTCAGAAGAGGGTGCCAGATGCCCTGGGGCTGGAGCTATTATGGTTGTAAGCCTCCATGTGAGTACTGAGACTTGAACCCAGGTCCCCTGCAAGAACAACAAGTGTTCTTAACCACTGAGTCAACTCTCGAGCCCACATTCAGATGCTTTAAAAGACTGTTTTGATATTGTGTCAACAGTTTAATTACATTTGCATAAACTCACATCCAAGTTGAAGGTATGTAACTAAGATATGAGAGCATGTCTTTGAGAATGTGGTTAAGAGTGTCCACTGCTCTTGCAGAGGATTCAAGTTCAGTTCTGAGCATCTATATTAGGGTGCTCACAACTGCCTGCAGCTCTAATTCCAGGGGATCTGATGCCTTCTTCTGGCCTATACATAAATAATAAATCTTTTTTAAAAAGAAAATACATTAAACAATTTTTATTTATGTGTGTAAATGTTTTGCCTGTACATATGTATGTACACCATATGAGTGCCTGGTGCCCATGCAGGCCAGAAAAACTAGAGTCACAGATGATTGTGAACTGTTCTGTGGGTGCTGGGAATCAAACTTGGATCCTCTGGAAGAGGAGCAGCAAGTGTTCTTAACTATTGAGCCATCTCTCCAGTCCTAAGAAAATATAGTTTAAAGGATAAAAAGTAGAAACAGAAAAATAAACTGTTTTAAAATTGTTTATAGATCTGAGAATCTGAAGAGCTACAGCAAAAGTCAATCCTGCTAAAACATTGTTCATTATACATTAAAAAATCTGCCATGCCTTTAATTCCAACAGAGGCAGGGGGATCTCTGAGTTCCAGGCCAGGCAGAACTATACCTTGAAACAAACAAACATACACACACAGAAAAGAAAACTGGTTTATATGAAGAATTTCAAAATTGGTAATCTTGCTAAAAATCTTCCAAGGGCAGGCACTTTTCTCCTCCAGATTAAAAAACCAGAGCAAAGGCTTAATCGACAGCTTGAAATGCTTATTCATACATACGGCCAAAAGTATAATGTTTAAGATGCTAAGGTTTTTTTTTTTAAGATTTTTTTCTGGGTGCCTCCCACCACTTAGGAGGCAGAGGCAGGCAAATCTCTGTGAGTTTGAGGCCAGCCTGGTCTACAGAGTGAGTTCGAGGATAGCCAAGGCTACACCGAGAAACCCTGACTCAGTAAAAACCAAAACCAAAAAGAAAAAAAAAAAGTTAAGAGTTTTAATCATGAAATTTGAATGTGGCTAATAACTTTTCTAGTATAATTTTGGATACATGTCTCCACAAAGGTCCTTGGCCCGTATCTGATTGTCCTTTAGAAGGATAGTGCTCCTGAAGCAAATCTGGCCTTCTGTGACCCTCCCTAACCGCACTTCCTATCCGCTGCAGTCGATCTCACTCTAGACAGCCAGCAGTCTAAAGAGAAGCCAACCACAACACCCTAGCAACTATTCTGAGCGAAATTCCCTAAGTCAATCCCTTAATGGGAATTCTTAGTGCTCTTCTCACCCACAGTGAGCTGAGGACCCTGGAGGAAGCAGCCTGTGCTTGTCTGTCCCAGGACTCCTATCTGAATCAAGTTCTAGTCAAAGAAACAGCTTGGTACAGAACCCTTAGATGTGGAATGAAAGCAGTAACTCACAAGCAATGTGCATGCCAAGGAAAAGCATTTACAAAATGGCATGTTCTCATGATGGCATTCTTTTTCTAAAAATAGATCAAAATTTGTCAGACCTAAGTCTTAAAGGTTTGAAACTTAGGGACTAAAACTTCACTAAGCCTGCAACCTTGGATAAATATGTGGTTATTTCTCTTTTGAAGAGGGAAGATGTGGACATAATACACAAAACAAACAAACAATGTTAATTTTTTTCTATAAATCTCAGAACCACAGATGAGCTTCTAATGCAGAAAGCTATGTTTTCTCCTGGTTTTTCTCACCAAAGTACACAGGAACCTCCTATAATCCACGGCCCCTTTTCAAGGCACAGAATGCTTAGTTTTAAAAATCAAACAAAACCAAAAACTCTGAAGATTCAACATTTTTTTAAATGCACTTGATTTGAACATGTGAGGCTGTTTACCGAATTTTATGTATTTTCTTCACTACAGAAATAGTTCATTTAATTACACAGTACCACCCTAAAAAGGTGTACATTATATATAAGATTTAACATCATATTACATTCCTAAAATCCAAAGATCTAAATTCCAAAACCTTATTTGTCTTCTAAGAGTTTCAGATAAGGGATTGATTACTAATTTCTGTTTTCCGGGTGTTACCTGTAAATTCATTATTACTCAGATTTAACCAGAATTTTACTTTTCGTGGCTTATCATCTAGTTTTATTAATTTAGCTTCAAGTCTAAGTCTAAAATTTATTAATAACTACTTTCAATACATGCCTAATGCTTGTAAATACATATCTACAATCACATTGAACAAGTCCCTCTTAAAAGGCTGCTGTGTATGTAAGCAACATGGTACATAATGAAAGCATTTACTGTGCCAATTTTTCTAGCTGCCGAATTTACTCTAATACAGGAGGTAACAATAGTAAAAGTACTTTAAGACTCAGGTAGCTTATATTTAAATAATGGTAAAAACTCCCTACTTACCCCATTTCCTGTTTCACCAGCAACCATGCAGCATGCTGTAGACAATTTAGTCACATCCAGAAAGAAGAAAAGAGGAAAAGTATTCAGTAAAATGAAGTTCCAATGCCATTATCAAAGTGCTTAAATAATCTGTTAATCAAACTCCTCTTATGAGAAGAGGAGTCAGTCTTGAAGGCAATGACCTCACGCAAGATCTCAGTTTGCAAGGCTAACCTGCTGTGGTCTAGGAATTCAAAGCAGCAAGGCCTTGTGGTATATACCACCAAACTCAGCAAATGGGAGGCAGAGGCTGGAAGATTAGGAGTTTAAGGCTAGCCCTGGCTGTATAACAAGTTTGAGGCCAGCCTCCACTACATAAGACCCTGTCTCAAAAACAAACAACCCAAAGAGACTCAGTACCCACACAGCTTCTAACACACAGATTTGAATGGTCTGGGTTTTATTTTTAATAACACTGACTCATCATATTCATGCGTGTATGGTCAGGAACTAAATGCAGCACTTCTACCTGCAACTCTCTCTGAAACACAAGGGAAGCTAAACAGACCGGAGAACGGGTAAATGAAGAGTAGATATATAATAAAGCAAATACAGTAATGGTAATCACTATAGAATCTAATGTGGTTGACATTTCTTTTATCTTTTTCATGCACTTAAAAATCCTATGTTAGAGAAAATATTCTGGGAAAAAAATAATTAAAACTTGCAAAGAGTTGGGGGCTGAAGAGACGGCTCAGGGATTACGAACATGGGCTGCTCTTACAGGGGACCCAAGTCTGGTTCCCAGCACTCACACAGCGGCTCACAACCACATTTACTCTAGTTCCAAGGGACCCAGGGTCCTCTTCTGACCTCCGTGGCCAACAGGTATGCACATGTATACATATAGGCAAACACTTATATAAAACCTTTTAAAAATTCTTTTTCTAATTGCAAAATTCCTAAAATGGAGATACATTCCTGTTATGAGGAGTAAATGATAATAATGCAAACTGCTTTGCATTGTAATGTGTGACACAAAGACCTCTCAGTTTTCCATGACCCTCCTCCAGCTTATAAACAAGGAATGCCTGTCCTGCCGCAGCATGACATTTTGTGAACACAACAAGAACACATGTAGATCACTAATACCCACAGTCTCTGCTCTTATGTGTTACAAAAACGGCCAACCATTAGCACTCACATCCTCTTCAAGCAGTTATACCCTGTGACACACATGCAGAGGCCTGTTCTTCCTAGCAGGACACTAGAGACTCCTAAACCTCAGGACCACTCAGAAACATTACGTGTCCCAACTTAAGCCAAGTACCACAAAGTACTCCCTAGTTAGGAGAAGTGCTCGGCATGCCTCAGCAGTTGCTGGATCTGCTGCCTCTCCAGTACCACCTTCTGCACTAGGAGACTCCTTCCTGTCCTCCACTGACTCAAGCCTTTTCCCCAGTGGACGGGCATGGCTCTAACAGATAAAGTGAGAGAACGAACTAAGAGTGTCGGAGTTTAAACTTCGGGATGACTAAGGGTTATGACAAAGGGGCATTGCTTAGGACACTGTTCCAAAACAAATGCTATTATTGAGACTGACAGGACTTCAAGATTAGAGAAATAACAATGATTTCCTGAAGTTGAAACGTCCTAGAGAATGCTGTCCTACCCTTCTTTATAATACAAGAGATCAATAATCTTATGTCTGTATATTGAATATTAGTATTTGTCCTGCAGATATATTGTGAGGATTTGTGAAGTCGTATATATATAACAAAGTAGGGTTCCTGACATACTTAACACAGTTACGAAAGCAGTAGTGGCCACACTAAGAATGCCAAACTCAAACGAAAACAACAAGGAGCGATTGTTGTTACCTTGAAATCTCACCTACAGTTAACAAGTAATACAATTCAGATGTCCCCCTTAAAAGTTTGCAGGATTTGATCCATTCCTTCACACCCCCAAACTGCCATGGTAATTCTGAAATCTCTCTCATTGGTCCAATCTGAGCTATGGAAAACTTTCTTTCTGACACAATCTCAGACTCCTCGGAACTTTCGTTGTTGCTTTGACACAGGCTTTCACTGTGTAGCCCTAGCTGGTCTGGAACTCACCACATAGACCAGGCTGGCCTTAAACTCAAGGGATCTCCCTGCTTCTGCCTCCAAAGTGTTGGGATTAGAGTTGTACACTACTATGCCTGGCTCCTCTGTACTTGTCAGTGACTTTTTTGTCTCTTCTTTTGAGCTACTTCCACATGATGTCATCAGTGTACAAAGTATCCTGTCTAACTATGATTACGGAGCAGCAGAAAACTGAAGGTTGCCAAGGGAAACCAGATAGCCATGTGTAGTACAAAATTAATCAGAAGTCCTTGGCACCTGAGACTTGCTAACAGTTTCCCTTCCTACCCTCTGCAGGCTCCCTGTTCAAGCATGCTGCAGGTTAGATAAAACTAATGCCACAGAGGAGATAAAAGGCTGAATCCCAAAGAAGTCAGTACTGCTCAGTTATTCCATTTTTACCACATGCTAATGATGCCCTAGACCTGTTTCTGCGTAGGAAAAAGAGGCACACCTCTCCCTTTCAGATCTCCAAGGTAACTTTAATAAACACTATTCTTTAGTCAGTTAAAAACCCATTGTCTAGAGTAAATAATTAAACTCTTCTGCCCAACAGAAACAAATGTCATTAAAGCTATCAAGCTTAATCAAATTTGATACCAGAGGTGTTGTGTCACCTCCTGAAAATTCAGGAGCCACACAATTTAATCCTAGACTCAGTTTAACTTTCTCTGAGAATTCTAGCTAGGCAAATCCTAACTAGGGAAGTTGACTAACTGTTTGCTGAGATGTTGTGTTCTCTGGTAACACAGCCTAAATGCTGCCAGGCGGTCCACGGCTGGAATCCAGACTACACAGAAAGGAGAGCGAGAGCTGAACACTGACTGTGAACACTGACTGTGGACACAGCATGACCGCCTGTGTGCCCGCTGCGCCCGCTCCCCCATCTCCAGGGCCATGCGTCTCCCCAGACTCTGAGCCAAAGCAGCCACCCCTCCCTCTGTTAGGTCGCTTTCGCCAGTCATTCTGTCCCAGCAATGAGACAAGTAATGAAGACAAATGAAGTTGGAAACGTCGGAATGTTTTGAGTGTCAAATCAACACGGACCCACAGACAAACCATAACATAAGAACTGCCACATTTACACACATGCAGCATCTCACAAAGATGTACAAAAGGTACACTCGATCCTTGAGTCTTTCATAACTCATCAAGTTATAACCATTTTCACACTATCGCTTTCTTTAAGTGGTAGTGTAAGAAGAAGGTAAAGAATTACTTGTACCAAAGCATGGATCACACGTGGGGAAATTTAGCACAAGAAAGTCCTAAGTTCCAGGGGTCTGGAGGAGCGGGAGGGGAGGTCTGGCTTGGGTGTGATCAAGATATACTGCATACACGTATGAAATTGTCAAAAAAAAATATAAAATATTCTAAAAAAGAAAGTCATGCATCCCAGAAAAAATGAATAGAGCATGACCAGCCTACTTTTTCATTCTTAGAGATATCTGGGTCTGTAATTCCTGTTAGAGTAAGAACAAACATCTGTACATAAGGTAGGCACTATAGCTCTGAACATCGCAAATCACTTGCAAGGTAACTTATTGTCTTTGGCCCTTGGTACCTTAACCATAAGGTAAAAGTATTCAACGTTTTATTACTGGGGTACCTCACTGACATGCAGGAGGAGAGACAAGTCTCCGTCCATGAGCAAACACATAAAATAAAAGCGGGAGAGGTAGAAAGACGTCAGGAAGCACAGTAACACAGTAATTAATAACATTAATGGGTTGTATTTGAGGGGGCAGGTAAAGGACCCTCTGTCCTACACCTGAGTTTGGAGGAACTGGTTACTAGAAGCACTGGGGTAACCAATGGGGAAAGTGCACTCCAAATGGTGTATTCTAGGTACAAAGCCAAGAGGGTGCTAATAACAGGCTCTGGGAGCTCTAATGTGGCTAAGGCTGTGTGGCCAGGAAAGCAAAGGAAGACACAGTGCTCAGCTCACAGGACCACTGTTCCCACACAGGGACACAGTATGATTTCACACTAAGGCAAATTTAAAAGAATCCCATGCGTGGCACAATCATATCTGTCTCCAGGAATGCTCAGTGTGATTGAGAACCAAGGAGGAAGATGGGAATTGAGCAAAATGAAGACGATTGGCAATAAACCAGTGATCACGCAAGGAATAACGTTTCCAGTACATCTGCTGAGGACTAAGCAGAAGAGGTGAGTTCACCAAGTAAGGAATGGGGCTGCACGTCCAGAGGACCCTGGATCAGTTCCCAGCACCCACACGGCAGCTCACAACCCTCTGTAACTTCAGTTCCAGGAGTCCAACGTCCTCTTCTGGCTGGTGTGGGCACTGCATGCACAGGGTGCAGACACACACATACATGCAAAACATTCACACACACTAAAAAAAACAATTAAACAGGTAAGGAAGGCACAGACTCACAGGACTTCCACACTAGCAGGACTTCCACACTAGCAGGCATCTGGGTGTTTCTAAATACAACCAATGTCATTGAGACCCTAAAGCCTGAATCACATGCAGCTCTTCAACTCAATACAAATATACACTCCTCCCAGTGGGGAATGATAACAGTTGTGGGGGCAGCTAGAGGCATTAAATATACCTCCTGCTCACAACTATTTCACACACACACACACACACACACACACACACACACACACACACACACACACACACACAGATTTTCTTGCCCCTAAAGTGGTCAGTTATAAACACTTTAATAAGAAAAACCCTCCCTCTTCCCCACCCAAGATTCCCTTCCCCACTTCCTCACTCACTTCCCCACCCCAAGCCTGGTATAACCTTCATCATCTGTCCCATCAACGGTCACTCCTCACCTTGTATCTCCAGCATGGAAGGCAGACAGAAGGTAAAGGACTGGGAAGCACTGCTCGGCCCCACCCAGTCGGCTGAGAAGGAAGTCCTGTACCACCTTCCCCTTGCCTCCACTGCCACCCTAACTGCAGTCCTATGCTCTTCTTTCCCCAGTGCCTCTGACAACAGACCTGGAAGAAGCAACTGTAACAGACTAAAGCCTAGGAGCTGCTTCTGGAGAACAGTGTTAAGTCAGCCATGCTTAAAACCCACCAGAGGAGCCAGGATGAGGATGCACACCTTTAACCCCAGCACTTGGGAGGCTGAGGCTAATACCTTTCTGTGAGTTCAGGTCACTCAAGGCTACAAAGAGAGAGCCTGTCTCATCCCTCAAGGCCCCCAGCGGGGATGGAGAAACAGCTCAGTCGCTGACATGCTTGCCCGAGTTTGGATCCCAGCACCTATATAAAAAGCTAGGCATGGCAGCATGGACACATAATTCCAGCCCTGGAGAAACAGGGACAAGAGGACCCCTGGGCTAAGGAGTGAGCTCCAGGTTCAGTGAGACACTGCAGGCGCTAATCTATGGTTCAGCACCCTGCCCCACCCCCGCAGAGAGACAGAGACAGAGAGAACTGCTACTTTTCTCTGAGGGAAACAAGGCACTAAGACTTTCTCTACTCTAGGTCCCCACTATGCTGGCAATAAAGACCGAGGGTGTTAAAGGCTTACCTGTCTTTTTAGGACAAAGCAAGGACAGGTCAGCACAGACAGAACAAGCCTGCAGGGACAAATCAGGTCACAGGTCCACTAACCCAGTTCCCACGACGGCTGTTTCTACACTGTCCGTCCCAAACTGCTGTTTGCTTAGCTCTAAGAGACTCGACTGGAAATAACCCCTGCAGGAAACTCCAAGAGTAGGGTGGGAGAAGAGGAGGGAGGGCGACCTGAGCACCTGGGAAGAAAACCATTCACGAGCTATAACGCAGCAACTGAACTCAGCTAATTCTCGAGTTAATAGTGAGGGCTGGAGAGATGGCTCAGAGGTTAAGAGCACTAGCTGCTCTTCCAGAGGTCCTGAGTTCAATTCCCAGCAACCACATGGTGACTCACAACCATCTGTAATGAGATCTGGTGCCCTCTTCTGTCCTGCAGGCACACATGCAGGCAGAACACTGTATATATAATAAATAAATCTTTAAAAAAAAATAACATTAGTGAAGCAGGGAACATCTATTGCCAAGAGCTGTGACTGGGACGTGCAAATATATTTTCCCTTTGAATTTGGTGCCGGAACACCAGCACCCTTACAAAACTCAGTGACCAAACCATGAGGAGCAAGCTAGTAAGCAGCACCCCTCCATGACCTCTGCATCGGTTCCTGCCCTGCTTGAATTTCTGCCCTGACTTCCTTCAGTGATGGACTATAAATATGGAAGCATAAAAGCCAAACAAACCCTTTTCTCCTCAAGTTGCTTTTGGTCATGGTGATTTATCATAGCAATAGCAATCCAAATAAGGCATAGATCTAGATCAGCAGTTCTCTAAAAGTTTGACTAAATGACCTGTCACATTCCTAAACATTTCTGAGAATCCTGAATACCTTGTTTATGCTAGCTATAACCATCATCATTTACCATGTAAGAAAGTAAAAAGCACATTTTTGAAAATGTCTAATTCATTTAAATCACTAACAACACAACAAATCTGTTACCTGTCAACATTCTGCAAAGATGCAAATTTTAAACAAAACAATTTAGCAATAACTAATGTAATTGTAATACTTAAGACAATCAATTAAAACCAGCAACATTAATAAGACTGAGATAGTCAGTTACAAGAGAAACAACAAATATGTCAAGCAGACATGCTCGCTCTCTCTCTCTCTCTCTCTCTCTCTCTCTCTCTCTCTCTCTCTCTCTCTCACACACACACACACACACACACACACACACACACACACACACACAACTTTCCTAATAACCAGGTAGAAGATATTACAGGAAAAT
Organism: Peromyscus californicus insignis; assembly: GCF_007827085.1. NCBI lineage: Eukaryota > Metazoa > Chordata > Mammalia > Rodentia > Cricetidae > Peromyscus > Peromyscus californicus. The sequence continues at coordinate 23,235,002 of NW_026294424.1, forward strand.
ATAGATCCCACTAAACTTTCAACTAAGATTTAAAACATATACTCACAAACACCAAAGATGAAATATTACACAATTGAAAGGCATAAACAATTGGAACAAATATACAGAAACTGTTCCAGACAAAAAGTTCTATAAGAATTATAAATTTAGCTGGGCATGGTGGTGCACACCTTTAATCCCAGCACTCAGGAGGCAGAGGCAGGCGAATCTCTGTGAGTTCAAGGCCAGTCTGGTCTACAGAGCAAGTTCCAGGACAGCCAGGGCTACACAGAGAAACCCTGTCTCGGGGTGGGGGAGCCATTACATCCCAAACAACTCTTACTATTCAATTTTTTAAAAATGAGAAAAAATAAAATAAGCTGTGGGAAAAGAAAAACAAACAGTCCCAGCACTTGGCAGGGCGAGGCAGGAGTTCCAGGCCAGCCTTGGTTGACTAGCAAGTTGCAGAGTAGCCTGGGTTACACGAGAACTTGTCTAAAAAATAAAATTGGCTCAGCAGTTAAGAGCAATTGTTTGCTCTCAGAGAGGTTCAATACCCAGAACCCACATAGTACCTCACAACCAATAGTAACTCCACTCCGGGGACCCAAAGCCCTTTTCTTACCTCCTCAGGCACAGGCACACATTTGGTGCACAGGCACACATGCAAACACAACATTTAATCACAGAAGATACAAAAATAAATAAAATTTTAAAAATAAAGTAAAATAACTGGGAAAAATATAAAAAGATTGTGGTTAAAAATCAAAGCAAGATAACTTTTGCAAGTTGATTAGAAAAGTCTTTTTAAACTATGACAATCCCAGGTTGGTGAAGGTCCGAGGCTATAACACACCTGTAAACTCCTTTTTAGGAGGTAAACTTGTAAACATTCACCATATTTTAAAATGTCTGTCACCTTTGATCCAGCATTTCTCAATGTAAAAAATTTTCAGACAAAAGAGATACACATCAGTTCTTTGTGCAATGATGTGTAATTGAAAATTTCATTTGTAATAAAAACTGAAGGTGATCTAACTACTGGTTAATTGGTTAAATGAACTAATTTAGGGCACTATAATTTAACCATATATGAGCTCTGTATTGAAGAGTGCCTATTACACGATGTTTATAGAGCATTAATGTTCCATGAAAACCCAAACTAACATACAGCATATATATGTACGTGTTTTATACATACAGCGAAAGTGTTGAAGACACACTAACATGTTACTCTAGAAGACGGGAGGTAGGAAAGAGGAAAGTTAACTTCATGTTTCTGAGTCATTTCACTTTTCCAATAAGCATGTCCTACTTTTATAACCTAACAAAGAAAAAACTTCATGTAATTTTATAAATATTAACAATCATTTTGTGAACTCATAATTATCCAAGTTATCTTGTATAACAGCACATCTCAGTGCTGTGGGATGTTCTGTATGGCAAATGTGTTGCTAATTAGTCAATAAATAAAACACTGATTGGCCATTGGCTAGGCAGGAAGTGTAGGCGGGACAAGGAGGAGAATAAAGCTGGGAAGTGGAAGGCTGAGTCAGAGAGGCACTGCCAGCCGCCACGATGACAAACAGCATGTGAAGATGCCGGTAAGCCACGAGTCACGTGGCAAGGTACAGACTTATAGAAATGGATTAATTTAAGCTGTAAGAACAGTTAGCAAGAAGCCTGCCACGGCCATACAGTTTGTAAGCAATATAAGTCAGGTCTGAGTGGCTGTGGGACTGGCAGGTGAGAGAGATTTGTCCTGACTGTGGGCCAGGCAGGAAAACTTTAGCTACATCTCAGTTCATCATCAAATTCATTAACCAAAAATTAAAAGTAACAGATCATAAACCAAACACTATGCAGTATATTTGCTTGCAAACTACTGAAGAGCCTGTTACTGATTTGATTAGGGCAGAAAGAAGGTTTGCCTTACTTCTCTTTTTAAAAGTTCATTAGTGTATAGTCATTGTGCAAAGTGATGTTTCATAAGTTTTGTCCAGTTATTAGAAGAACCTTTGTTTGTTTGTTTGTTTGTTTGTTTGTTTGTTTTTGGGAGACAGGTATCTCTCTGTAGTCCTGGGCATCCTGGTACTTGTTATGTAAACCAAGTTGGTCCTTTCTGTCTCCTTCTACACTCTTCAAAAGAAGTTTAGCATTCTTTAGCATTTCTTTTCTTTTGAGAAACAAACTAGACTCAGAGTTTTTAAATGTTAAAAGGGGGGTGGGTGGGAGTGGGTTGGGAATGTGGCTTAGCTGCTAGACTGTCTGCCTAGCTTGCAGGGAGTTCTCCATAAGTCCCCAGCACCATACACCCAACAATGATGGCAGGTGCCTGTGCACTTGCAATCCTAGTATTGGGAGATGGGGGGAAGCAGGGGAGGATCGGGGTTCTGGGTTAGCCTCTGCTACTCAGAATGCTCAAGGTCAACCAGGGTTACAAGAGAGCCTGTGTTGTGTGATATTTTGATTGTAGTCTGACAATAAAGTGTGTTTTGAATCAGAGGACAGAGCAGGTCACTAGCTGACCAAAATTAACCACAGAAGCGTTGGAGGACTGAGGAAGTAGTAAGGCCCCCTGCTCAGAGAGGCTTAGAGAAGATCTCGGCCCCGTTTTGGAGGAAGGAGTGAAAGAGGCAGGAGGTCACTGGTGGCTGCTCCGCTGCTTCTCTGACCTTTCAGGTTCTTACCCTGATATCTGACTCCTGATTTTTTTATGATAAAGAATAATAAACACATCACCTGGTGTCGAACTCAGGGCACAAAAGCCACTCACCTCTGGCTTTGCATCCAATGCAGCCTCTAGCCCTAGCTGCAGCTACCAGAGTCAGCTGGCTTGTCCTCCCTTTCCCAAGTCCTCTGAGTGAGTCTGGATTTTTCTGTTGCAGCCTCTCTACAACAGCTCCAGCTTCTACTCAAACTTCAGCTCTGCCTTCAATCAGCTCTATGCTCTCACTTCCCACCCACCACACATGCTTCTTCCGAACACTCCTATGGCCACTTTTCAGGCGGCTAATTCCTTGGCTCCTTTTCTCCGTGGGTTGTGGGTTTCCCTGGACCTCATCCTCAGGCTGCTGCCACTAGGTTAGCCGCCTGGAAACCAGCTCAGACTTCTATCGATGTTGCGACCGCCACACTCTCTCAACTCAAGCTACGTTTGAGCAGCTGCAGCTTCGCTCAGCCAGGCTGTGCACCAACAGCGTTCTCCACCCAAATGTGCTGTGAGCGACAGCCAGCCTCACACTTCACCGTCATGTCACCAGATTTGGTGAGACAACTGGGAATTCTTAAAGAGGGGATTAGTTTTAAAAGGGGGGAAGAGGTTTTTTTTCCCCACATTAAAAATGGGGAACAATATTACGATGCATGGAGTTAGGTCTCTGTATAGTTCTACAATGGATGGTTTGAAAATGGAACAATTAAATGATGGGATAATCAGCTTAGCTGGGATAGACATAATGTCAATTATCATTTTGGTAATTCTTGTTTTATTCCTAAAAAAGTTGTTTGGTATCAGTGACAAATGCAAAAAAAGAAAAGACTAATAATATAAAATCCTTAGAAAGACAGACTAATGGAACTAAGAAAAATATTCACATGCAGACAGAGGAGTTTAGAGCAGAACCTGCTTCACCACTGCATTATGAAATTGAAGAGGAGCAGCCTAAGGTTATTATAAAACAAACTTCAATTTATCCAGCTACCATACAAGAATGACCACCAGATGACAGGCATCACCAAGGCTATTCAGAAGTTAACTGGGATCCTGTAGAAATGTTAGATTTGAAGAGATTAAGGAAGCAATAGTTTCAGATGGTATGCATTCACCTTTTGTGAGACAGATGTTAAATTTGTGGGCCACTCAGAACAGAATTATTCCACAAGACTGGAAAGACTTAGTTACAACAGTATTGGAAGCTGGTCCTCAGTTACAATAGAGGTCCTGACAGAGAGATGAAGCTAGGACAACTGAACATCGAGGTAGGGCTAGAAGATATGAGATTTCCCAAGATCAAATTCTTGATGAGGGTCATTATGCTAATGTGGAAAGAAAGTTTACATTTGATGATCACACCCTGGCCCAATGCCTACAGCAGCTTTGAATACTTGAGACAAGACTGAAGAATCAGGAAAGAGGGCTGAGTAGGTTACTAAAATTATACAAGGTCCAAAAGAAGCCTTCACTGATTTTTTTTTTTTACAAAGATTGACTTCAGCTGTAAATAGAATGATATCAGATCCAGAAGTTAGACAAATATTAACTTAATCTTTGGCTTTTGAAAATGCTAATACGGAATGTAAAAGGGTGATCAGGCCTTTAAAGGCAAGATCAGCACCCATAGATGAATGGATTAGAAATATAGCTGATATTGGATCTCACGCTTATGATAATACTTGGCTAGGAGAGGTGACTTCTAAAAATCAAAGGGTTAGATGTTTTAATTGGGGTAAATCATGTCATCTGAAAAGGGATTGTAGGCAAGGCATTCTTAGAGACAATGTTTTTTCTAGAGAGAATCCAAACAGAAGGCCCCAGCCTTCTAGAATATGCAGGTGTGGCAAAAGTCTACACTGGACTAATGAATACAGATCAACATGAGACAGGCAAAGTAACTCTTTGCCATCAGGAAATGTCATAGGGGGTCTCTCACAGGCCCCTGTGTCAAATCTGGTTCAATCATTTTCTGTCAGCATTGGGGAAACTCTTCCACAGAGCAATAAAAGATTTAATGCCTGTTACAGAAAACCATACTGCTCTGTATGACAGAACAGCTTTAGAAGATAAAACAAAATTTTGAGGAGAAACCATAAAGCAAATATCTTAGCAAACTTATATAAATGATCAAAGACCAAAGTTAAAAATACAAATAAATGACAATGTAATTGAGGGTATAGTAGACATAGGGGCAGATATAACAATAATTACATCCAAATCTTGGCATCCAAATTGAAGAGTCAGGAGGTAAATGTTCAGCTTTTAGGGATTAGAACTTTATCTCAGGTAAAAAATAAAGCACAAGATGGGTTGAATTTATAGAGCTGGAAGAACAGAGAGAAAAAGTTAAAGTCATATGAAGCTAACATAACAATGAATTTATGGGGTTGTGATTTGTTACAGCAATGGAATACCTAGATTAACATTCCTCCAATCTCAGAAACAAATCATAAACTAATATATGCTTCTGGGAAAAATATTAAAAGGTATTATAAAGAACAGTCACCGACCATTCAGGTTGTACAAAAACAGGGCACAACAGCTGCTAATCTTTCAAAGGTACCAACAGTCCTACCTTTAAGATGGTTAACTGACAAACCTGTCTGAGTGGAACAATGGCCTTTGACATCATAAAAATTACAGGCCTTAGAACAGCTGGTAAAGGAGCAGCTAAATGCTTAACATATCAAAGAATCAACCAGTCCTTAGAATTCTCTTATATTTGTTATTAAAAAGCAATCTGGAAAATGGAGAATGGTAACAGATCTAAGAGCTGTTAATAAGGTGATTCAGTCAATGGGCTCTTTACAGCCTGGAATTCCCTTGCCTTCCCTAATACCTAAAGGATGGTCTATTATAGTGATTGATTTAAAAGACTGTTTTTGTTTTGTTTTGTTTTGTTTTAACTATACCTTTAAAAGAACAGTATAGAGAAACATTTGCCTTCACAGTGCCTACTTATAATAATCCCCAGTCTGTTAAAAGATATCAGTAGAAAGTTCTTCCATAAGAAATGTTAAGTAGCCCTACCTTGTGTCAATATTTTCTACAACAGCCATTGGAAATAATTCATAATCACTTTTCTCAATCTATAATTTATCATTATATGGGTGATATCTTACTAGCTGATTTGGATGCAGATACCTTAGAGAAAATGTTTAAAGAAGTAAAGAAAAATTTGCCTTGTTGAGGATTACAAATTGCTCCTAAAACAAACAAACACACAAAAAAAACCAAAACAACAAAACAAAAAAACAAAGAGGAGATTCTATTAATTATTTAGGATATAAGATAGGTTCACAAAAGAAAATTCAACTACAGAAAGTACAAATCAGGAGAGATCAATTACAAACTCTTAATGATTTTCAAAAATTGCTAGGAGATAATAACTGGCTATGGTCCAAAATTGGATTGACAACTCTAGAACTAAGTAATTTCTTTCAAACCTTAGGAGGTGGTAAGGACTTAAATAGTCCAAGAAAATTATCAGCAGAGGCTGACAGAGAATTGACTTTGGTAGAAAAGAAATTACAGGAAGCACATGTGGATTGTTTGGATCCATAGTTTGACTGTATTCTGGTTAGTTTACCATCTACATATTCCCCTACTGGAATTCTAATGCAGAGAGAAGATAGTATCTGAGAATGGATATTTTTACCACACAAACAGAGGAAAAATTAAAGACATATGTAGAAAAAGTCTCTGAGTTGATCCTGAAAGGAAAATTAAGAGTTCATCAGTTAGCAGAAATAGACCCAGCAGAAACTGTGGAACCTTTTACTAATGCTGAGATTTCCTCATTATGAGCAGGAAATGAACATTGGCAAAGAGCTTGCAATAATTTTTTGGGAGAGATTAGCAACAAATATCCCAAAAGCAAGAGACTTCAATTTATAGAGAACTAACTGAATCCTTTCTCACATTGTACAGGGAATATCAATTTCTGGAGCCCCTATTTTCTATACTGATGCAAACAAATCATGAAAGACAGGTTACAAGTCAGGGAATTTAAGTAAAGTGGCTCAAAGCCTTTATGATTCTGTCTAAAAGTCAGAATTATATGCTGTTCTCATGGTATTACTAGATTTTCCAGAACCTCTTAATATAGTTATTGACTCTCAATATGCAGTTTTACATATTAAAACTGAACTTATACCAGATGATTCAGAATTAACTTTGTTATTTATTCTATTACAAGAAATAATCAGAAATAGAAATCATAACACATATCAGATCCTATATGGGTCTACCAGGCCCTCTAGCACAAGGTAATAATGAAATTGATCAACTATTGATAGGAAGTGTGCTAGAAGTCTCAGAATTTCATAAGAAACAATGTGTTAATAGCAAAGGTTTGAAAAAAGATCTATCACTTGTCAACATGCCAAACAAATTATAAAGAAATGTCCTACTTGTTCTTTGTATAACCAAACTCCACTATCTGCAGGAAGTAACCCAAAGGGTATTCAAAGAAATGAAATTTGGCAGATGGATGTGTTTCATTTTGCAGCATTTGGAAAATTAAGATATGTACACCATATATTCAAGATTTCAATGGGCAACTGATTTTAGCTGTGAAAAGGTTGATTCTGTATTTACACTTTTATTAGAAGCTATGGTCATCTTGGGAATATCTGTACAAATTAAGACTAACAATGAAATGCTCCAGTATATGTCTCTGGTAAAATGAAACATTTTTTTGCATATTACAGCAAAAAGCATATTACAGGTATACCACACAATCCTACAAGACAAGCAGTCATAGAAAGATCTAATCATACTCTAAAAGATATGCTTAATAAACAGAAAGGGGTAATAAAGACCCCCAGAGATAGATTGCATAATGCTTTATTAACTGTAAATTTTCTAAATGCCAATGAGAAAGGAAATGACAGCTGTGGAGTAACATTGGATAACAGAAAAAAACTACTGAATTAAATAAGCCTGTATACTTGTGTTGTCCTCAGAATGGAAACCAGGATATGTGCTACGTTGGGGAAGAAGTTTTGCTTTTTTTTTTCCCACAGAAGAACATCTATAGATACTATCAAAATTGATAAAGATTAGTTTTGAACAGGAGAGACTTCTTGATTAGAAGAGGTGATAGTTCATCAAACAGTGTGACCATTTAATCTAAACTAACTTACATGACTAACAAATGCTTTTCATTTGATCAGATATAACTTGCCAAAAAGGAGACTCCCCAAAGTTAGGGTTGGGGCAGGGTTTTGTTTTTGTCTTTCAGGAGAATGAAGGCTAAGGAATCTGAAGACCACTGGACAAGTGAGACATCTGAAGAAAAAGGATGAATCATCCAGAGAAAATGTCCCAAGGAAAAGAGTAAATTGGCCTATTGATGTATCAAATTTTCAAGAGGACAAAATTTCATAAATCTTCCCAAGTGTTTGCTTCTGCTATTCTCTACAGACAGATAATGCAAATGGTCTTTTTATAGTCCCAGTTCAATTAAAAATTAAAGCTGGCTTTGGAGTTGGAGCATGGTTCTCTCCTTATCTAAGTCAAAATCTCTGTCTCATGTCAGAGGAGCCACCTGACATGGGACAGAAGAAAAACCAAATTAAGGGACTTTTCTATTGCCACTAATCTCATAATTCTTTGGTTTTATTTCGACTCTTTTCAAGACTTTTCTTAAGGTATAAATATTATCTCAAAATTTACAAAATTAATATTATATATATTGAACTTTCTGTCATGATATTAATGATCATACAGAGTACTAACTAGCTTCCTGTACATGATTTCAGGTTTGAGTCTTGAATCTCTATTAGGTAATTAGGAATTAAGTTCTGGATGTACTTAACAAATTGTGGTCCTTTAACCTCTTTGAGAGCTGCTGCACATGACATTTAAAATGTTTAAGTTTTCTGCAGTGAACCATGGCCATTCCTAACAGAGACCTTTGAAGTCTCCAAAAGGATGACGAGGCCCCACAACAATTCCACCTGGATTGTGGCAACACCACTAAGCTGACAAACACCACCCAAAGATCAGCTTTGGACTACAAACTGCTCAGGACAATTTTGAGGTGGCTAGCTGAGATGGTCCAGGCTCATGTACTACTCCACCAGGACTTCAGATAAATCCTACATTTCCCCATTACACAGAGATTAGCAACAAATGATACAGCTAGCTCTCCCAGGACTTGGCCATTATTTCAATTTTCTCAGGGTCCCCTAGAGATGCCATCACCCCAGACAACAGGAAGAAATTTTGAGAACATGATGTCTACATTTCCAAGAGGTGGGGTGGATGGTTTTTGGTCATTCAGTGGGTTATGGGTATTTGTCATTGTTTAGGGGGATTGGTTACAAGTTGTTATCAGTATTGGTCAGGGCAAAAGCTGAACACAAGAGATTAGATTCAGAGATCTCATTGTAAAAGAAAAAGGGGGGATATAGGCATAGGATAAAAGGGTAGATTATTGAATCTACTTTTAAACCAAAAAACAATCTACTAGTCTTAAATATTTTACATTGGTTTGGATTTTTGTGTATTGATACAAATTTAAGGTTATTTTTGTTAGAACATACTGTATTTCTACTCTTGTTTAAAGTATTGTGCCTATGCAGCTCCTTTAACAATGTAATGTAAATTCCTACTCCTTAAAAGTTATTATTACAAACTATTTAGGAGAATAAAGAAATGCAAGTGAATAGTCACCTATTACAATCAAACTTGTAGTCATGTTAGGTATGTTTTCAAGGTCAAACAGAGATATTTTAGATAGACAGGTGGTCTTCAAACACTTCAGAGACCTATAGAACATGGCATTTGAGATGTCTTAATAACATAGGGTTTTTTATGACAATGAGACATGTCTACTCCTGGCAGCACCAATCTACTTCAGAGAAGATGATGGTCATCAAAGAAACTCCATATGGAGTTTACTTTCTTTGTGGCAAAAGTCAGCCACTGGGCAAGAAACTGCCTTTGCCTCAATTGCTGGCAGTGTGCTGTCCAAGTGGGACAAGCAGGACACAGAAGAAAGCGACTGATGAACTTTGCCAAGACAAGGGGGGACAGTCCTTCAAAAATCCTGCTTCACAGAAAAGTCTGTCAGACATGCTAGGCCTGTAGGCTGAAAATGGATGTCCCGACGTTATAGAGAAACTCTGGGTGACTGTCCAGGCAGCCAGATGTTTCTGTCATTTCTTAGTTTTGTTTGTTCTGCATTTCCTGTTTACTTAGGTAATATTATATCCTTCTCAGGTCTCTGATAGAATTGAAGACTAGATAGCTATAGTTTTCCTTGTTACCAAATTCAGAAAAGAAACTCACAAAAGAGGTATAAAGCATATAAGGTTGAAAGACATAAAACGATAGTTTGGGTTGGTGATACAAGTTAGGATGGAAAGTGAATTAGGTATAACACTTTGGGCTCACCAAGATAGGATAGATAATGGAGTATTTTCTCGGAACTTGCCAAATGCAAATTGACTGACATTACTAATGTAATTCTTACCTGTATATATTTGTATTTGTACTTATTGTATATAGTTTTACTATATTAGTGTTAAAAGTTTCCCTTTTTATTTAGACAAAAAAATGGGAAATATTGTGTTATATTTCGATTGTATTCTGACAATAATGTTTGTTTTGAATCAGAGGGCAGAGCTAGCCACTAGCTGGTCAAAATTAACCATAGAAGTTTTGGAGGACTGAGAAAGTAGTAAGGCAGGGCTTAGAGAAAATCTCGGTCCCTTTTTGGAGGAAGGAACAGAAGAGGGGGGAAGTCACTGGTGGCTGCTTCTCTGATCTTTCAGGTTCTTTTTTTTTTTTAAGATTTATTTATTTACTATGTATGCAGCATGTATGTCTGCATGCCAGAAGAGGGCACCAGATCTCATTATAGATGGTTGTGAGCCACCATGTGGTAGATGGGAGTTGAACTCAGAACCTCTAGAAGAGCAGTGAGTGCTCTCAACCTCTGAGCCATCTCTCCAGCTCCAATCTTTTAGGTTCTTACCCCAATCTCTCTCTCCTGATTTTTTTATTGATAAAGAATAATTAAATAAATACATCAACTCTGTGTCTAAATAAACAGCTTTAAAGGACTCTCAAACAACAGGCTCTCAAGACATTTTTAGCTATATACTTAACATGTTGAATACAAATTTGTTTTTATCTGTTCATTTAAAGATACCCTCAATGGCCTTTTTAAGCTAAAATTTGAATAAATGGAGTATGTCAATGTATGTACTTATTACATGTATTTAAGACTATAGTTCCACTATTTTAAAATAATCTACAATTTACTTTCTTCAATTAGAGGATAGTTCCCCAATTCTGAGGGTCATGAAGACAGAATGAACCATTTGTAAACTATAAAATATACCATATCCACCTACATAGCCAAAGCTCATTATTAAAAAATGTATTTCTAGAATTACTGGGTTTGATTATTATAATGTAAGAATTAGGTTACATGCCAAGCTACTGATATTTGCATTTTCTAAATTTACTAAGAGAATATACTACAAATCTCTAGCAAAGGATTTCCATGTACACAATGGAGCTTTCTCTGCCCACTGAGGTTTAGCATGCCTCACCCCTCTGCTTTCCAGGGACTTGCCTATGGAGGTCCATCACCAGAACCAGAAGGAGACAGATTCTGGGAAATCTAAGATTCTAAGACAGTGGAGCTGGGTTCAAGCTCTCTTTCCTATTTTACAGCAAGTGACCTAAGGCAAATTAAGTACCCTCTGGGAAAATGTGGCTCCTTGTATGACTGAAAAGTTAAACAAAAATGCTCATTGTTTTTATAACACACATGCCCTGAATCTGTGTATAATAATTCAAACTAAAGACGCTTACTTTCTCTTCCTCCTCTTCCTCCTCTCCTCCCAGCACCACCACCTGCTCCTCTTCCTCCTCCTGTGATCCTAGAGATTGAATCTAGGGCCCGGCACCTACAAGACCGACCACTCCAGCACCGAGCTGCAGTCCTTTTCTTTTTGTATCGTGAGTCAGGGTTTCAGTTACTAAGTTACTCAGCTCTCTGTCTTTCAACTCATAATTTTCCTGCCTCAGCTTCCTAAATAGCTGAGATTGCAGTCAGTCCTGTGCACCAAGGTTGGCTCTAATCTGCTTCTTTCATTGGTTTTTGAAACAGGTGTTTACTATGCAGCCCTAGCTGGCCTGTAACTTGCTATGTAGACCAAGCTGACATGGAACTTTCAGCAGAGCTGCAGCCTCAACTTCCCAAGTGACAGGATACATGTGCCGACACATCAGCCTTCTAAGTGGTTTATGAAGTCATTAAATAACAAGGGGGAATTTTGGGGGGCCTTGTCTTTTCTGAATGTTTCGTTCTGGTTTTAGACAAAACTTGAAGCATGACAAGATGAATATTTGAATTTAGTCATACATTTGAGAAGGGAACAGCATCTGCAGTGGGCTAGTTTCAAGCTATTAGTGCTTGCCAAAAGGTGTGCAGGTCAACAAAGGTAAACGGTCAAGGCAAACCTAATCACACCTATCAACAAAGCACAACAGTAGGACATACCAGCTATTAGGGGAAAGGGGGGAGACAGGGGAAGTTGGGGGGAACTCTTTAACAGGGAGGGCAGAGGGATGATAATACACAGGGAAATAAGGAAAGAGTGATAAATAACACATAAATAACTAAGGATGTTTATAAAAGCTATAAAGAAACATTATTGTATGTGTTTATTTAAAATACATATGTCTATACGTACACACATAAACATGTGTGCATATAGACAGTGTAAATGGGGTGATAATGCTCCCCTTCAAGAATCACAGATTATCTAACAAAAACCCCCATGCTAGACATGGGAACCCCTTTAAGTTGTTGGTCAGTGGAGTCTAAGAGACACCCCCAAACAATACAGGCTATTGTCTTGCCTTGGTTGCCTTCCAGAACTTGAACGTAAGATCCTACTGTAAAGATACCACACAGTTTGGACACAGGACGTGGAGAAATTGAGCTGGAACTGACCTGGAAGCTTCTTCCCTGAGGACTGGTTTTCATAGTATCCAAAGGTGCCATGCAAGATGCCAAGGGAAGAAGCAATCAACAGTCCTACACAACTGTGAAACCTACGAACCACACCAGTGACGAGCCCAGGAGGTACCTCTGCCGGCACAGTAGTGGCACAATCATCTGGGGTAACCAACACCATCTAATCGGACTCAAGGTCTACTCAACAGAGGGATTCACGTCTGGTCCCGTAAACCTGGCGAGGCCAGCGGTCCGAGAGGAGCGTCCACTGCTGCCGTTCTGTAATTAGTCTAAATACTTATCCTTACACCCACAGATAAGTGCAGCTCTTACTCCTCTCTTCAAAGAAGCTTCTTTATGCAACAGAGTCTACTTCAGAGACCCACAACTGGTCAAAATACAGAGAGTAAATGACCACAGGATGCCCGGCCCCCACTGGTATCGACAGCACAGCCCCTACACCTGAGGCTCAGGGAGCATCACTAAAGGAGGTGTGGAAAGTTGTAAGAGCCTGAGAACCAGACTGCTAGATATGACAGGAACGCTGCCCTCATGATCTCAACAACAGGGTTGTCTAAAAAAGAGCTGCATAAGGACGACATCAATCCACATGCTAATGCAATAATGGCTTGTTAACCACAATATGAAGAGCTAGCTACAGGCAAACAATGGCTACTGAGAAGGGAAATCAGTCTGTCCAGGGACGAGCCTTGACAGGTTGTTATTCAGCCTCAAGTAGTCAGCTCTAAACTCTTGTACATAAGAACAGTAATGGGCTCAGTAATTTCTCTGTGTGTGTGTGTGTGTGTGTGTGTGTGTGTGTGTGTGTGTGTGTGTGTGCGTGTGCAGATGTAGATGTGGAAGTTAGTTGTCTCCTTTTGCCACAGACCCTAGGAAATAAGCAAGCATGCGTGTCACGATAATAATTATAGGAAGAGGTCATGAACTTGAAAGGGAGGCACAGAAGAAGCTGAGGGGTTGAAGGAAGGCCAGAAATGATATAAATACTGTACAATTGTATGAAATTCTCAAAAAAAAAAATTTTTTTAAAGATCCTGGAGAGAAGCAGGGCTCTAAGTTCTATTCAGTTTAAAGCCTGCCAATATCTTTATTTGGACACACTGACAGAACGTGTACAAAAGAAAGTAAAAGGAGGTAGAGCACAGAGAAAGAGTTGTGAAAGGTGAGAGAAGGCAGAGGAAAAACCCTACAGGTTCCTAAGAATAATCTGGTGAAGATCTGTCTAAAAGCTAGGTCTAATGACGCAAGTTTGGTGTACGGGAAATTTTAATCAAATTTCTGAAGAATGGCTATGTGATGAGATAATCATATGTCATCATTAACTTTGTACAATATAATATAAAAATGGAAATCAAAATAATTAAACAAAAACATTTAGGAAGTACTGGAGAGAATGAAGAATACTGGCTCAGAGTTAAAGCTTTTGCTGCTCTTGCAAAGGACCTGAGTTCGAATCCCAGCACTCACGTGGCAGCTCACAACCACCTGTATATAACTCCAGTTCCAGGGGCTCTGCCACTCTTCTGACCTCTGCAGGCTGCTATACACATGTGATATATATACATACACTCAGGCACATACACATAACAACAAACTTTTTTAACAATTTTTAAAAATTTAGGGCTGATATAATGACTCAGTAGGTAAAGTGCAAGGCCAGTACCTGAGCTCAAATTCTGAAATGCACACAGAGACGGAAGCAGAGAGGCAAGTGCACACAGGTGCCCTCTCACTTCCACACGCGTGCCATGCACGTGTGTTCACATGTCAACACTTCCTGACAACCCTGCCGCAAACCGTCTGGCTGGCCTGTTAAAGGCCGTGTGCGAGGAGGAGCCAGAATGGAGACAGCTGAGCAGGTCAAAGTCTATGCCCTGGGCCTGACAGCCTGAGTTCTGTCCCCGGGACCCACTCCCGAAAGCTGTCCTAAGACTTCCACAGGCACACCATGGCACATGGCACACACCCCCACACACATACACAAGCACACAGTCGTACACCATGCATACACACAACAATAATAAATAAAATAACTTAATGTATTTTATTTGAAAACCCTTTTGTACAAATTCTAGTCATCTATTAACAAAGCTTGAATTTTTCATTTTTATCTTATATACAAAATTTTAGTTATTAAGAACACAAAAACTGGCAACAAAAACTGACCATCACTCCTATTATCTGTCTGTGTGTGCATGCACATGTGGATGCTGTTACCCGGGGTGCTGTTCCTCAGGAGCTCCCCATCTTGTGTCTTCGAGACCAGGCCTCTCACTGGGGACCTGAGACGCACTAATGAGACTCAGCTGACTGGCCCGTGAGTCCCAGCCCGTCCTGTCCCCGCCCCAGTGACATCATCACAAGCACACTTCACCCACTACACATGGCTTTGCGTTTGGTGCTGGAGATCTTTTCACATGGGTGTGGGGATCAAACTCAGGTCCTTCAGATTGTGTGGCAACCACTTTACTGAATGGGCCAACTCCCTACACCTTCAAATTATTTCTTTTGTTAAAATAATACAAGAGCCCTTGTTTCATTTAGAAACAAACCAGCAAAAAGCCAAAGATTCTTTTCCTAACTTGGAAGATATCGCAGCATTTGGAGAAAATACTGAAGAAGGTCCATCTCTCCTATAAACACAAAACACAACCCATGCTTAAGATCTTACCAAATCACAGCGCAGGCAGTATGGCCAGGAATAATTAAAAGCATTCTCTTTGGAGTTGGCTAGCTCAAAGTTCAACTCCTAACTCTATATTACCAGCAATGTGATCTCGAGTGTCAATATCATCACAGTAAAACGGAGATAAGAACACAGCCTTCTTCGGGGGCTGTGATAACTGTAAGATTACACTACACAAATACTCAGGAAACAGTGGTGGCTTGCTTTCTTAAGAAAGGAGTTTTATCTTGCTGCTCCTAAAAAACATAGTGCTTATGTAGCTGTTTTATATCTTATAAATTATCATTTTTTATAATGACTTATCATTTTATAAATTCATGTAAGTATAAATCACACATAATTTACTATCATTATCATACATGACTTTTCAGAAGAAATCATAAGTCAAATTATTAAATCTTAAAGCAAAGCAATTTTATCAGTCAAAATAAAAATATTTTTAAAAGATGGTTGATATGACTTCTCTGTGTGACGTGAAAACTCAAATCAGAAACAGGAAGAGCCTAAATTAGAAGTTCCCTTTTTTTGAAACTTAGTGCACTAGGCCACAGTCCTAAAAATTTATGTACCCAAAACACCTCATAAGGATTTCCACTGTTAGTAAGTGTGTAATATGATAATTCACTAGAGACCGTTTAAGTGATTTGTCTCTTCCTGATTTTCTTTAAATTCTGTTAGACTACCAATTCTTCCTATAAATTCTGAAGGTGCTATGTGACAATCCATTTTTAAGGCTGCTCATGTTCTTAATGCAGCCTGCACATCCACACGGTGGAAACCATAGCGACCTCTTCCTTCTTGCTCTTCCTCCGCAAGGACCAGCTGGAGACAGGCCAAGAAAAAAGACAACGCTAGAAAGTAAATACATATCTTTAAGGGTTTAAAATATACACTTGAATGTGCTTTCAACTGCATTCCTGGATCCAATACAGAGCATGTCTCCATAGTGATCCAGCCCTACTTGACCACTGCTGGAGTCAGAACCGAGTATAATGACACATGCATGAAAACACCACAGTGAAGCCTATCACTCTATATACTTGAGAAATAAAAACAATGTGAGAAGTTAAGAGAAAGTCATTCTCATGGAGCCAAGATGATCAGGTAAAGTAAAATACACATAAATTTATAAGATGAAGAGATAATGTGGCTTTAGAGGAATGTTTTTAAAGGAGTGGAAAAACATTCAAATGCCAATAAATGTGACACAGGACATCACATGAACTCTAAGAGCTTTGGTTTTTCTTCAAATGAAGATGAGATGGCTAGACAAGTGGTCACTATCCTTAAGGATGGGGAAATTACCTTCTTGCTAACCCACACATACAGATACATTAAACTTGAAGAGGGCCCCTGAGATGGCCAAATCACAATGCAGGCAGTGTGGCCAGAAATCATGAAGAGCATTATTAATTAAATTAAAAACAGGTAAAGCCACTTGCCTCCAAGCATGCTGACCAGGATTCAGTCCTCGGGCCACATGGAAGGACGAGAGAACTGACTCCCACAAGTTGTCTTCTGACCAGCACATATATACCGTGGTGCGCGCGCACGCACACACACACACACACACACACACGCGCGCACACACACACACACACACACACACACACACACACACACACACACGTCACATCCAAGTGGACATTCATGCACAATAAATAGACAACTACAACACTTAAAGACCTGGCTAGATGGCTTGGCAGGTAAAGGTGCTGCTCTCCAAGCCTGGCAAAGTGAGATGGGTCCCTGGAATCCACATAAAGTGGGAGAAAACTCACTTTACAAGTTACCCTCAGATCTCTACACAGTCACTGGCGTGGGCAACACAGCGCGCGCACACAGTGACAACTTCTAAATGGCAGCAATCACCCTGTATAGAAAGGTCGGCAACTTGCAGACGTTCTCAACATGTATGAATGCGTTTGCACCTGCAGAGAGAGTCTGGCCAGGGCTGTGATAAATCACAATGTACGCACTAACATCTTTTAAAGTAAATGCCATGAAAAGCTAAGGAGCCTTGTTCTAGAGGACTAGCAAGGTTCCTAAAGGCCTATGATTCCATGACTCTTTTACTACCGTTACATTTTATTTTGTGTGTGTGTGTGTGTGCGCGCACGGGCATTGTGCATGCCATGGTGTGCGTGTTGAGGTCAGAGGACAAATCTGGGAGCACCGGTTCTCTCCCGTCCACCATGCAGCTCCCGGGGCCTGAACTCAGGTCTTTGGGTTTGGGGACAGGTGTTAACTTGCCGAGTCACCCTACTGGCTTCTCGATAACCCTTAGTGCAAAACTGTACATGCTGGCTGGTGTGCCTGCAGGGCAAGCTCTTGGAGTTATAGTGTACAGGAAGATGTATTTGGATGGCTGCATGAAAGTACTTGTGTGCTACAAAGGGTTTTTAAAGTGTAGCCTGGGGACAGGAAAGATGATCCAGTGGACAAGAGCACTTGCTGTTCAAGCAGGAGAATGGGTTCAAATCTCCTGTACCTATTCAAGAGGCCAACTGTGGCTGCATATGGATGTGTGATCTGGTTCTGCGGGGTGTGGGGACAGGAGCTGTCACCCTAGCCTCATAGCCATTGAGAGGCCTGGCTCAAGGCGCTAGGGCAAGGAATGATAGAGCAGGACCTGTGACATCCTCGGGCTTCTGAGTCCACTCACGTGTGTGCGGAAGCAGCTATCAGTGAAAAGCATGAGGACTTGAGTCTGATCCCCCCACATGAAAAAGCCAGGCACGCTGGCATGCAGGGGCGACAGGTGGGTTCCTGGGGCTCTGGCCAGCCAGCCAGCTTGGCTAGACTGGCAAAGCCCAGGTCAGTGAGAGACTAAAGTGGACCTTTGGTGCGTCGTGTATCTTATAATTTGCCACACAAATTATAAATTGAAAATGCATGGAAAATGGAGCGAAAGAAGAAAATACAACTGCTGAATCACAAGACAGACAGCTCAGGGTGTTTCATATGATCAGAGTAACATTTATAAGACAGTATAACTCATTTAATTAGGTCACTAGGGTGAGCGATGTGAAATGAACCAAACTGGTAGTACAATGTCGCCCTCTGCTGGACTCAGCTGGTAAAGATAAACCTCAAAGAATTAACAAGACTAAGTGAATACTCTCATTCCTAGTCTAGCCTAATAGTGTCTGGGGCACTCTTCCATTAACAGTTTCAGTGCCGTGCTATGTACGGCTTTAAAGAAGCCAGTAGTGAACGCAGGGCAACAGCAGCACAAAAGTCCACGTGGATTAAGACTCATGTCACAAGAAGGAACCTGTACAGTGCTGCAGGCCCAGGACACTTGTGACTGAGGTCACAGGCTACAAACGGGAGCTGTTACTGTTCCATTAAACAGATGTGACGTGTGTGTCAAACTGATTTCCAAACATTTGTGAAACAGGACAATAATCACACATTTACAGTGCCCTTCCCCGCCAAGGCCTGGGAGCATCACAGAGGAAGAGGAAGGCGTAGAAGAGTGTAAAAGCCAGCAGAAAGGGAAGACTTGTGCAACCATTTCCTCTAGACTGAAACATTCTCTCCAAGGACAGACACACCTGGGACTCATGAGATTAGATGACAGCAAACAAGTTCAGGAAGACAAGAGACTCTCGGGTAGAGCAGCTGGCTACAGGTTGTATAGGGATCCCATGATGCAGCTTTCACGGGTCACCATTCTGGCTGAGGTGGCCTTTTCAGTGGCGTGGCTACATGAGTCACTCACGCTCCTGTACGTAATCCCAGAAAACTTCCTGGCTCACCAAGCCCACCAGGTGGAATCACTCATCATTGTCCTCTTTATCTGAACCAAAAAGATGTAGACTCACAGGGGAGGTAATGCAACAGATTAAAATAGAAGGTTTCCTTAAAACTACACTGGATCTTCATGAGGAAAAGGCTTTATTTAAGAGCTTCTTTCTGCATACCTGCGATGTGGCCCCCAGCCCCTAGGTTAATCTGTGATAGAAAACTTACTTACCCTCTCTGGGAAGTCCTTTGGGATGAGAATTATTTCCATCCTGCATCTACCGTCTGCACATGGACTAGCCAAAATGCCACCTCACCTGTCCCTGCTCCTTCTCAAGCAGAAATCCATCTAAGCAGACACTCTACAACTGTCACCTTTTCATCCCACACGGGCTGAGACGCAAACATTATCTACACTGTACCCCACTTTGTACCATCTAATTAGCTCACGATAACCAGTGCTAACCTGCACTACTAAGATGTCTCTGTAAACACATAATTCATTCCTTTACTTGGCAGCTGCTCAAGTGTAAGATACCATATTTATTCTTATTATTTCGTCTCTGTAGATTGTCCCTAAGCTCCTGTGCATTAACTAGAACATTCAGCATGTCTGCTCGACTCTCACCCCGAGTCATGTAGGCCATAGTGAGGGTTCTCACCGTACCTTCACTACAGGAAAACTATGCAGGAGAGAGTGGGAAAGTGCACATCGGGACCGTCTCTGCACTTCAGTGACGCTCGTGTTCCCATGTGCAGGCGTCATCAAAGGGCGTCTGTGTCCTACCTTTGGAGACCAGGATTTGGGAGGACAGAAAGTCAAGACCCAGCAACTATTTTCAGCACCATCCCTCAGTGGAGTTTCACACACCTGACCTTCAGGCCATGTTTAGGAGCACTGGCCCACTTAGCACTCGTCTTCGGTCAGCTCCTTTTGGATACAGACAGAGCAGCACAGTCCAGCCAACCGTACCCAGGCCTGTTCGTGTTCCAGCCACTTTCAGGAAGTTATCATGAGAAAGAAGAGTGGTCACCTGTGGGTGCCGCCGCCACCGCTGCCGCCATGCTCTACCAGCCCTGCCAGATGCTGCAGACACACTCTGCTCCAGCAAACTTGCTCTGTGCTGTGCTTCCTCATGCTCAGTGCCCACAACTCAGCCCGGGGCTCCTAGTCAGAACCTCACTGAGGTCTGCAGTCAAGTCACCAGCTGCTAATTTTCAGAATTACTCACCTTGGGAAAAGGTGAACCACACTCTGTCTCCAACCACTTGGAAAGTGTGCTGCCTTTCAACGGCCCCGAGGACCGCCTTGAAATGGAGTTTACGAAGCCAGAACACTTGAACCCCTTAGGAAAGCTTTACTTTGCAGAGCCTTCATTCCCCCTAAAACTCAACCTTTTGTTTTTGAGAAAGATCACATTTTCCCTGATAGACAGGCCAGAAGCAAAGTAGGATTTTCAGAACTCAGCTTTCTCTCCCCATCCCAGCTGTGTACCAGCACTCCAAACAGGTCCTAACTAACCTGCACATCTCCCTAGGAATTCCTGCAAGCTTTATGCACTGGAGGGTCCAGTTCTCTGCTGCTGTTCTAACAGATCTAAGCCTCCTTCTCATATCTGCATTAATGTGACTCTGTCACTTTTAAGTTTTGTTTTGTTTATAACTGATCTCAACTTTGCAAAATAAAACTCAATTGTTTCATTTGTCAACAGTTACACAGGGAATTCATGGGACTACTCACAATACTTAAAGTTTTTCAAAAGAAAAACCTCTCCCTCTCAACAGGATCTTACTGTATAACCCAAGACCAATTCATGATCCCCTTGTCTCAGACATACACCTCATTCTCATTTTTACTTTTGTAAAGTTATTATTTCTTGAGACAAGCTTTTCCCATGTAGTCCAGGCTGGCCCTAAGCTCATAGCAGCCATCCTGCCTCAGCTCCCCCAGGGCTGTATTTACAGGCATGAATCACCATACCTGCTTCCCAATTCTTTATGGTGATTTTTCTTTAAACTTTCTT
Source organism: Peromyscus californicus insignis (assembly GCF_007827085.1). Lineage (NCBI taxonomy): Eukaryota > Metazoa > Chordata > Mammalia > Rodentia > Cricetidae > Peromyscus > Peromyscus californicus. The sequence goes on from NW_026294424.1 coordinate 23,256,163, forward strand.
TTATTGGTTAGAATAATTTGGTTTGGATTCAAATCCGAATTTTTTCTTTCTCTGAACTGCCTAAGAATTGTAACTTATCTTTTAGCTCAGATGTTGATGCCACTTTTTCTTGCATTGCTTGAAATTCACCTAAATTTACCAAAATACATACCCCATGTCCGTCTCCCCCGACTCAGGAACATAGTTTTTTTTTTTTTTTATTTCTTAATTTTGAGCTGGCAAGATGGTTCAGCAGGTAAAGGCACCTGTCAAGTTCAATACCTGAGACCCACACGGCAGAAAGACAGACTCAGTTACTCCAAGTTGTCCTGACTTCTACACACACACACACACACACACACACACACACACACACATGACTTCTACACATGTGTATACACACACACACACACATAAAAATGTAAAAAAAAAAAATTGAGTATTAGTTTTTCGAACTGCAGTCTTTGTAACAACAGCACCAGTGAGCTTGTTTAGAATGCAAATTCCTAGGCCCTAGCTGACTGACATACAAACCTCTGGAATGGTGCTTGGGAAATTCGCCAGGTCGGGTTCAAATTCCTGACAACTCCTCTGTCCCAAGCTTCTAAATACTGGGATTACAGCAGAAGCCACCATGCCTAGCTATGCACAAATCTTACACGGTAAAAAGTTTAAAAACCACTATTGAGGTGGTTTAAAAGAAAATGGCCCCCAGAAGGAGTGGCACTATTAGGAGGTGTGGCCTTGTTGGAGGAAGTGTGTCACTGTGGGGGGAGGGGCTCTGAGGTCTCCTATGCTCAAGCTACTCCCAGTGACAACAGTTGCTTGTGCAGCCTGAGGATCAAGATGTAGGACTGTCAGCTCCTTCTCCAGCACCATGTCTGCCTGCACACCACCATGTCCCACCATGATGATAATGGACTAATCTTCTGAAACTGTAAGCGAGCCTAATTAAATGTTTTCCTTCATAACAGTTGTGGTCATGGTGTCTCTTCACAGCAATAGAAACCCTAACCAAGACAACTATCTAGGAGAAGAAACTTCAAATTCAAAAGTTCTCAAATTATGTACTTTTTAGCTAAATGTGGTTTTTATCAACCCAGCTTCTTAGACGGTGGTGGCAGCTTCTTAGACGGTGGTGGCAACCACATCTGGGGTCCCGTTACTGCATGTGGAGGGGTTGCAAGAAAAAAAAACTGACACAAAAACTAATTCACAGTCAACTATGTAATGAATCTGGGGCATTTCTGGCCACACTTGCTCATGCCCCATCATGCACCTCCACTGTAGTCTTGGTTCTGTACACACAGCATGCCCTGGATGGTCTCAAATTCCCACCAGCTGGCTTTCACAGCAGTACTGAGATTACAAGTGTGAGCCTCTATGCCCGGCTTACATTCCCACCTTTGTTCACTTTTATTTTAGAAATTAGAAATTCCCAGCATACATTTCATACATGCTCTGATGTGTGCAAATGACCTTACCTCTCTCACAGACAGCTGTGGCGGGAAGGAAACTGATAAAACCACACTGGTGAATTCAAACCCAGAGGCTTCAACCTTTTGGCACACCTAAAAGAATATTACAAATATATAAACTCCCAAGAATTGCTGAAAATGAGGCTCGAGTCATAACATTCCTCCCAGGAGATGGCATTGCACGATTTCCCAACATTCACTTAGGCGCTGGGGGCCGAGCCTCAGTAGCACTGCGGTGCCCAGCACGCGCCAGGCCAGTCGTCTCTAGCACTGCGGTGCCCAGCACGCGCCAGGCCAGTCTCTAGCACTGCGGTGCCCAGCATGCGCCAGGCCAGTCTCTAGCACTGCGGTGCCCAGCACGCGCCAGGCCAGTCGTCTCTAGCACTGCGGTGGCGAGCACGTGCCAGGCCAGTCGTCTCTAGCACTGCGGTGCCCAGCACGCGCCAGGCCAGTCTCTAGCACTGCGGTGCTCAGCACGCGCCAGGCCAGTCGTCTCTAGCACTGCGGTGCCCAGCACGTGCCAGGCCAGTCTCTAGCACTGCGGTGCCCAGCACGCGCCAGGCCAGTCTCTAGCACTGCGGTGCCCAGCACGCGCCAGGCCAGTCTCTAGCACTGTCCAAAACAAAAGCAACAAGCGTAACTGATACGTGTGGGTGGAGCACTCTTCACAGACATCCTGAGATGAAGCATGTGTTAGTTCCCACCCTACACAACTGGTAGTTTCAGGACCACATGTTGAGTGTCAGACAATTCTCATTAGTTTTGCAATATGTTGACACAACATTTCAGAATAGTTGGTCTTTTCTAATTAGGAAGAGAGTTCAGTGATCAAGTGGTCTGACCAAATTGAAACAAATGGTACTGTTTAGGAATGGTAGGTTTAAGAACTCTAGCTTTAAGGCTAACACCGTCTCTGATCACACCTATAGTGAGATTGTTTACCTTTATAATAAACTCTTTCTCACAGAACTCTTGAAGAATTCCTAGGCAAACATTGCACACACTCAAATTTGAAGGGTCAGAGGCAATGCTTTCCTCTTCCGTGGCAGAGATCCCTTCCTCTCCATTTCCACTCAAATTATCCATTCCGTCTTCTTGAAGACGAATTTTCTTCAATGGTGGGTTTGGAACTTCCACAATTAATTCATCTTTTTCAGTTTCTAGAAATTTCTGTAGATCATTGAACAACTCCTGAAAAGTTATGAAAAAACAGTAGCATTTTAAAGTGGCTTTGAGGTTCCTAAGATGAAGAGTGAAAGTCAGCCAGGTGTGGCAACATGTGTCTTTTTTTTTTCTTTTTAATTAGTAGTTGAATGACCTTCCCAAAAGAACTACAAGACAGATGTGTAAATTTGTTGATGGAGCCTTTCTACTTAACATTACGGTTTTCGCTTCACTAATTTGTGAAATTCTTTTGGAAAAACATACACATATAAAATAGGCACTTGATTAGTGTGTGGATTAAATGCATTAATAATAAATTCAGTCATCAATCACGCATGAATGTCACATAGGAGATCTGTCTACCTCTGAGCACTGAGATTAAAGGCATGTACTGTCCCAACTGCAATGCCTGTCCTGGGTCCCAGGCCTCTGGTCCCACTAGAGTGCTCAGAGGGAGAGGCAGCAGATCCTTGTGAGTTCAAGCACCTAGGGCTACACAGTGAGGCACTGTCTCAAAACAAGGTGTAGAGAGGATTATAACAGCATGGACTCATACAACGCTGGTTTACATCAATTCAAGAGTAACCAATTTACTACAGCAATGGCTTTCTAGGGAGTCTGAGACCAACTTGTGCATTGTAATAGAAATACCTTACATACTAAGAGGCTGGAACTCTTGCTGAAACTCAGTTAATAGTGCACCTTGGCCAGGCAGTGGTGGTGCACGCCTTTAATCACAGCACTCGGGAGGTAGAGCCAGGCAGATCTCTGTGAGTTCGAGGCCAGCCTGAGCTAACAAGTGAGTTCCAGGAAAGGCGCAAAGCTACATAGAGAAACTCTGTCTTGAAAAACCAAAAAAAAAAAAAAAAAAAAAAAATAGTGCACCTTGAAGTCACTTCAGACTGCTGTCCTACTGCGTGCCCAACCTGTCTGTTTAACCTGCCTTTAAGGGAACAACTACCAACCAACCTTGCCTTGGCTTTCCCACGTAATCCTTTATAACCTAAGCTAACACACAGCTATAATCTTAAATTATGTACTCTCCCATACTCTTGGCCCAAGAGTAATGCACATGTATATTATGATAATCATTTGCTAGAAACAGCAAATGAGCTAAAAGCAGCCTTATAAAATGAATATCCACATAAATGCTGAAAGCAGATGAATATTCAGCTACTGACTGACAGGGTTTGCTACCTGGGTCAGCTGGAGTCATAACTAACTCCTTGTAAAACTGTTAAATAGTTCTGTAAAGCATTCCTCATTCCTTCTCCATGTGATGATTTCTATGCTGTTCAATAAAAGAAATAGTTAGAGAGGTGGTTCAGTGGTTAAGAACATGTATTGTTCTTCCAGAGAACCTCTTCAGGCGGCTCACAACTGTGTAACTCCAGCCCCAGGGACCCAATGCCTCTGGCCTCTGCAGGCACCCACACATGTGACATACACTCAGACACACACCATTAAAAATAAAATTTAAAAATATATTAAAAAATAAAAGAGAACAAAGTCCTTTGTTGGGAACGGACACACAAGGACAGACAGATACAAGGATAAATTTACAAGACAGCCTTTGGGTGGGCACAGTTCAGACTCACACACCAGGAGGCAGAGACTGACAGACACACAAGAGCAAGGTAGAGAGGTCAAATCTGGGCTCCCTCTTGGTTAAATGATGCCAAGGACTAGTGCTTTGATTTCTGTCCTTAATGCGACATCGAAGAATTTATTATTATTAATGCATTTAATCCACACACTAATCAAATGGTTATTATATATGTGAATATTTTTCCAAATGAATTTCACACATCAGTGAAGCTAAAACCTTAATCTTAAGTAGAAAGACTCCATCAACAAATTTACAAGTCTGGCTTATATTTCTATTGGGAAGGTCATTGAACTACCAATTAAAAAAAATTCAATTCTAATTACTAAAACACAAAAAACATAAACTGGGGCTGGGCAGTGGTGGCCAAGCCTTTAATCCCAGCACTTAGGAGGCAGAGGCAGGCGGATCTCTAAGTTTGAGGCCAGCCAGGTCTATAGAGTGAGTTCCAAGACAGCCAGGACCGTTAGTTATATATAGAAACCCTGCCTCAAAAACAAAACAGAGTGTGTGTGTGTGTGTGTGTGTGTATAGATAGATATATATCTATCTATATATATACTGAGATGGAGATATAGTTCAGTGGTAGAATACCTGCTTAGCATGCATGAAGCCCTGGGTTCCAACTCCAACAGCAAAGAACAGAGACAGACAGACAGACAGACACACACACACACACACACACACACACACACACACAGGAAAGTACAAGCTGATTTTTTTCCTTGCTAAGTTATTTAACACTTCACAGCACAGTGTTAGTTAAGGTAAAATCTCATCATTTAGAGGTTGAGCAAGTGAAGATAATTTTTGAGACAATTTACCAAAATACCTAGATTAGGCAGTGCTAACATCTGGCGCCTTGATTACAGTTCATTTATAGCACTAAGCGAAAGATGCCCTCTTCTACATTTCTGTCATGCCTTGAGTTGGAATGTAAAAACAAGCCTCCCCTTAAGAACGCTCCAGTTCTTCTGCCACTCCCTCCAAATGCTCAGCTTTCCTGTGGTTCTTCCATATCAGCTCAGTTGTCGAACAATCATTTGAATTCAGTTAGTCTATATTAACTTAAGAATATTTTTCACTCAAACATTAAATTTGTTTTGTTGATGCATTAGCACTCCAATTTTCACAAAAAATTCACACCTACATCCACACATTCAGGTATATTACAGCCCACACAAATGTTGATTGCTACCTAATATCTGTAACATGAGTATAACATAGTATGTACATGTATGTCCTCACGTACGGCTTATATGACTAGAACAAAACAAAGCTTAAACTATTTCAAAAAAGCCTTCGAATATTTTGTTTATATTTATTCACAAAGAACATTACAGTCAAAGTTGCTGACAGTCTCTCTCTATAAAGTGTACTTGAATCTAGTACACATATCTAGGGTGACGTGTAGAAAAGTATATGAGGAAGATTACCCAGAGCTGGCTGTAAGCTGGGCATTCACACACACAGCAACTGTCACTGCATATGTGTCACTTCTGGTTTCCAATTGCTTTCACATACTCAATAGATCATGTCCTTAAAATCCTGGGAGGCAGAGGGTGTCACCACTCCCATGGACAGAGGAGTAACTGAAGGTGTACAGTGGCGGAACTGAGGTTCAAATCCACGTCTTCTAGCTCCGAATCCTAGGCTTTGGATTCAGACACACTGCTCAATTCCTAGCTTGCTCATTTAATAGCTGTTTAACTTTGGGCAGGCTGCTTAACCTCTCTTTGTTTCAGTCACTTCATGTGAAAATAGAGATAATCATTGCATGTACTTACAAAAGAGTAAATGAAAGCTTAACATGTAGTAACACTAGACGAACACCAGGAACTATTATTATTGCTAACATAGTAGAAACAACACAATCATATAGAAAAACAATAGCGATTACTACATAAAAGTAGCAATTTTTAAAATAAACTGAGTATGTGTGTATGAATGTATATATTTTACACATGGATACAATTATTTGCCTTTGGAAAAAAAGTCACTGTTAGTATCAACCGTATGTCACAGGCATAGTCTATATTTTATGTGAAGATATTCTATTCAATGACAGCTCTCTATGTATTACTGTAAACGTGAAAATTTCTGTAAGTTTCTTGTGTTACGCTAAGCACTTACTTTTAAAGGCTTCCTGACACAGCCAGGAATCACGCAATGCTCCCGACAATGCAGACTGCCTGGTAACACTGCATCTTAATTTAAGTACACTCCGTGAGGTTCCCACAAGCACAAAGCCATCGAAGAGCACACTTCTCAGGACATGTCCCCTTCACTGAGTGAAATAGGCAGAAGGCTGGGGACATGGATCAGTGCCAGGATTCACTGGCACACGTGAAGCCCTGGGTTCAATGCCCAGCACAGAAGAATACATATGTACACACAGATGGTAACACACAAGGAAATAACCAGGGCAAGCAGCACGGCCTGTGGGGTAAAAGCACTTGGCACACAAGCCTGTTTGACTCCCCAGGGTCCATGGTGGAAGAAGAGAACTAACTCCCACATATACAGCTGTGTGAGCAGACACAGACAGACAGACACACACACACACACACACACACACACACCATACTCATAAATATATACATACTCATAAAAATAATAGGTAAAATTTAATTTAAAAAAAAGTAACTAAACTCATTTTCTATTTAAAACAAGAAATTAGGACTATGACCCTGCCCCCTCCTGTTGAATAGGATTAATGTCAGGTAAGAAGCATTACCTTGTGCTATTTTGTTTAGATGCCCTTTATAAAATGTCTACACAGGCCGGGCAGTGGTGGTGCATGCCTTTAATCCCAGCACTCGGGAAGCAGAGGCAGGCGGTTCTCTGTGAGTTTGAGGCCAGCCTGGGCTAACAAGTGAGTTCCAGGAAAGGCGCAAAGCTACACAGAGAAACCCTGTCTCGAAAAACCAAAAAAAAAAAAGTCTACACAAATAATGAATGTAGCAAAAAATTCCAACAAAGACCCCTCTCTACACTAACTGTTAAATGGTAATATAATCAATCAAAAAGCAACTATATTCCTACATCAATTTTTTTTTGGGGGGGTAGTTTTTTTAAGACACGGTTTCTCTGTAGCTTTGAAGCCTGTCCTGGAACTCACTCTATATACCACGCTGGCCTCAAACTCACAGAGATCCACCTGTCTCTGCCTCCCAAGTGCTGGGATTAAAGGTGTGCACCACCGCCACCCGGCTTCTACATCAAATTTTTAAGGTAATTGCAATTCCAAAATTACCTTAGTAGGAATAGTTTTATTAATTTTTCTTCTTTAGTGGAGTTATGGACCACTGTACTCAAAGCTAGTGACATTGGTTCTAAACCATAAAAGACATCCCTTAACTTAAAAAGAAAATACCTTGGATGGGCGTCTGTAAGGTGCATGAAGATCCACACCACACAATCTGAAGATACATCTTGGACAGGTACCAGAACTAAACAACAGCTGGGCCACATGCTTGTTTTCCTCACTCAGTGGAAACATACTGAATAATTATAACTAGAAAAAAGAAAAACAAAATGAACAGTTTCAGGATTTTACTGCTACATACAAATATGCCCTTAAGAAAAACCAGCTTTCATTGGAAAAACTGTTTTACACTTTTCAACAATGCTTGTTGCATCTATATTCTAAAATATGAACTTGACTATGTGAGTATGTGAGTTATAGGGAAGATGAACAAAGAAAGTCAAGCTCATTCTGGACATGACAGTAAGAACTTTCAGACACCAGGCCTGGGACCACTCAGGATTGCCTGTGTAAACCTTTCAAGAGAGTGCTTAAAATATGAGAACATACTCTATTAAAAAAGAAACTCTGTGTGGTCAAGGAGTTACTTCAGTATCTGAATCCCTTCCACCAGCTCACTTAACCTGCTAGTTTAATGTCAAGTAAAGATTCTGTGAGGAGCTAAAAATAATTATGTAAAATGCACTTGTAGTTTCAGTACACAAGAGGCCAAGGCAAGTGGATCACCATGAATTCAGGACCACCCTGGGCTTGATAGGGAGTCAAAGCCAGTCTGGGCTATGGAGTGAGACTCTGGAAAGGAAGGAAGGAAGAGAGGGGGAGGGACAATTCCCTAACAGAGAAATGCTACGGAATAATCCTTCTGTACACTGTGAGGATGTGTTGCTTACATTGTTAATAAAAAGCTGATTGGCCAATGGCTATGCAGGATTTTCGGTGCAGAGAGAATGCTGGGGAGAAAAAGGGTGGAGTTGGAGGAGGTGCCATGAGACCACAGAACAAGCAAGATGGGAAGTACTTACATGAGGTAAAGGAGACTTGGGGCAGCACACAGATTAATAAAAATAGGTTAATTTAAGTTATAAACACTAGCTAAAAACCAAGCCTAAGCTAACAGCCGAGCATTTATAATTAATAATAAGTCTCTGTGTGGTTATTTGGGAGAGAGCTGGCCAGACAGAAAAACTTTAGTGTTAGTTAACATCAAACATTTGATTCAATACAGAATTAACCTTTAATTCAAAAGAGAAACGAATACACCTTTTTCTAAAAAAACAAATCAATAAGCTCTTTTAAATGACACTTCACTTTGGTGGTATTGTGTTCCCCCAAATATTGTGCACCCTAATAAACTTATCTGGGGTCAAAGACAGAACAGCTACTAGATACAAAGGCTAGAAAATGGTGGCACTCACACCTTTAATCCCAGCACTCCAGAGGTAGAAATCCCTCTGGATCTCTGTGAGTTCAAGGCCACATTGGAAACAGCCAGGCATGGTGACACACGCCTTTAATCCCAGGGAGTGGTGGTAGAAAGCAGAAAGGTATATAAGGCGTGAGGACCAGAAACTAGAAGCATTTGGCTGGTTAAGCATTTGGCTGGTTAAGCATTTGGCTGGTTAAGCGTTCAGGCTTTCGAGCAGCAATTCAGCTGAGAGTCATTCTGGATGAGGACTCAGAGGCTTCCAGGCTGAGGAAACAAGACCAGCTGAGAAGTTGACCAGGTGAGGTTAGCTGTGGCTTGTTCTGTCTCTCTGACCATCCAGTGTTCACCCCAATAACTGGCCCCGGGTTTGATTTTTATTAATAAGAACTTTTAAGATTCATGCTACACTTCACAGTGAAACCTTACCTCTGGACCTAGTTAACAATGTTCAAATTTAGGCTCTTTGTTTTGGCTTAAAAACTGAATGCTATTTCTCCATAGTTCACTAGAATAAAGGTGTCGTGCAAAGCCAATAAATAACAATCACAATCTCCAGGCTCTGAAAAGTTCCCAGACCTGTTGAGAATTGCCAAACCTCCTGTCCTGAGTGATTTGATAAAGTCTCAAACAAGCAAAACCCTCGTGAGTGTGTTAATAATCAAAGTATAGGAGCTGTGTAAAAGGGCTCAGTACCATTCTCACCGAGCAATACTCCAGTGACTCCTCAAGCACGTTAACATTAAAAGGACATACACCTTGAAGACGGTTATTTCATCTCCATGTGATAAAATGGTAGGATTTTGTAAAAAGAAATGAGTTGTGACCTTGGAAAACAAGCCCTGAGAAATACCTCTCACACTAAGTTTTTCAACGTGGATCTCCGCTGTTAAGACTTTTGCTGTTTGTTTCTTTTACAGAAAGAACTCGAAAGTTGCAACAGAAGCCCCTCCCAGGTATCAGAATGTCTACAGGGATTGACTTCCTTTCTCCACAGGGCACGTTAACTAGCCCAGCCTCATCAAATGGAGAGGAAAGACTAATTTTTGTTTTTACAATTACAAAATAATAATAATAATAATAATCGAAAAAGGGAAGAAAGAATAAAGCACATGGAGGAAAAAAAAACCCTGAAATAGCCTGCGTTTCCCCCATAAGATCTGTGTAACTGCATGACCACATGCACAGGCGCGGTTCCTCCCGGGACACAGGGAGGAGAGGCATGGGAAACGCTCACAGCCCTTAACTCTCTTTGCTAAGGTCCGAGAAACTTCCCACTCACTCCACCTGGCTAACAAACAAAAAGGACTCCAGCCACACCTTTTTGGCACCCAGTCCCTAACCCCTCACCTCATACCTCCTCGGCCTTACCTTCTCCCAAGAGATTGGAGCCAAGATTTAAACCCTTTGGGCCGTGGGTGGACCGGGGAAGACTAAAGACAGAGCACCTGCTGCGCTAACAGTTCTGTTCCCCAAGGAAACGAGAGCTTTAGAACGAAAGTACCAGGCCTTTCTCGAACGGACTGCGTGAACGCCCCCTCTTGTCTACAGGGCGATCTGTAAGGCTGGCGGGCTTGCAGTCTTGGCCTCAGGCTAGCTCCGCGAACGCAGACAGCAAGGGGTTTCACTGCTAGCCCAGGGGTCCACCCGCAAAGAAGCCTCCGTGGGACTCGGCATCTAGGGCGTATTAGCTGCTGCCAGAAATGTCGATGAGCCCCTACTCAAATTTGAAACCCAAACCGGGGAAAATAAAAAAGGAACGTTCCGTCCCCGTCCCCTCCCCCGAACCCCAGGGATTAGATGCCCCCTTCCTCCCTCGCACCTCAGCTTAAGCGGACCACAATCCTTGGCCTGACGTCAGGCGTGGGCGGGGTGGAGGGCTCGGCGCTCTTCCCGTCGCGCCTGGCAAACGAGGCGAGCCTTCACACAGCCGGCGCAGTCGCGGCCCTGAGCAGGCGAAGCGGACGGAGCAGGCGGAGAGATGGCGTCCCAGCCGCCGCCGCCCCCGAAACCCTGGGAGACCCGCCGCATTCCCGGGGCCGGCTCCGGCCCGGGGCCAGGCCCCGGCCCCACTTTCCAGTGAGTGCGAAACCTTTGGGAGGCGAGTTTTGCGGCCGGAGCGGGGGCCTGGCAGCAGGCGGTTGAAGCCGTTATGGGGGGAGGCATCGCCGGCCCGCCGCCGGCCCCGGGCGAGCGCCGAGCGGCTCTCCGAGGCTGACATCTGCTGGCTGTGCAGCCGCCGCGAGGTCTCCCCGGGGGCGCCCTGCGGGCTTCACGGGTGCCGGTGCTTGAAAGAAAAGCGGCGGCTTTTTATTTGCGGGACATTGGGGGGCGCGACAGCCTGACCGGCTCCAAAGCTTCGAGCTTGGGTCTGTGGCCGAGCGCGACGTCGGCCCTGCCTGGACGAGGATTGGGAGCAAAAGTCATTGGAAAAGCTGTTTACAGCCTCTCCAGAACTTGGTTGAACGCCCCAAAGGTCACTTTTACGCAACCTAGAACCCAAGCTTATACCCTTGGCCTTCTTATCCAGCGTAACTCGGTTAACGTTTCGGGTTGAAAGAACAACTCTAAAACAGGAATTCTACATCTGCGGGTGGCCTTTGTGTGCCAAATTGTGCGTGCGTGTGCGTGTGTCTGTCTGTCTGTCTACGGCCTGTAAAGTTTTTATATGCTGTGATTTGAATCAGTAACAGATGCGTCGGCAACTTTTAAAGGTTTACAACAGAATTAGAATTTCACGAACCTATGTTTTCTTTTGCATAGATAGACATCTTAATCCAGGCGACGTGATTCCAGGGCCCATTTGTATGTTTTTTTCTGACATGTCAAAATCTCAATATATTGGAGCTCTTCTCTGCTGTTGGGGAATCTGGTGATCTTTTAAAAATTGCGTGTGGGAGCCCATTGTTAGGTTTCCTAGTGGCTTTACCCAGCAGGTCCACATAGAGAGCATAATTGGACCACTGGGCCTGGGTGCAGGTGTCTGAGATCTGCACTTGGCTGTGCTGGGGGGAGGGGGGTGTCCTTTGCTCCACCCCTTGGCATTCCTTTAAATACCCTAGGGCAGAGCCAGTCAGGCCCTCTCGAGGCTGTCCTGTATTTTCCGTTCCCCGCCCCACCTCTATCCTTCTAACTAATATTTTCTGCTGGTCCTACTCAAGAGTACTCTGGGGAAATGTGGGGATGGTGGGTACCCCACCCCCAACAAGTGCGTAAACACTTGGACACAGTAACTAATAGATTCAAATAAAGTGGCAAACTGTATGTATTTATTAAGCCAGAGCAACACTTGTATTGGTACTTTCATTAGAGTGCGTCTAAGTGTGTTCTTTTGCCTTAGATAGCTATCCTGTCAAATGCCTATCACCTAAGATAGGAGTTTGGGGTTTTTTGTTTGGGGTGTGTGTGTGTGTGTATGTGTGTGTGTGTGTGTGTGTGTGTGTAAAGCAGTAAATTTTATGATTGTCTTTTCTGTATCTACTTACTTTTACTTTCAGTATGCAAATACGGGTTATTCCAATAATGTTGAACTTACCTTGCATTTTTAAGTGAATCTGCCTAGCTTTCTTTTTTTTTTAATGTACTGCCCTGAATTCTGTATTATTTTAAGGTCTTTATTTATATTCCTATGTGAAATTGAATTTAAAGATTATGCTTTTTGTCTTTATATCTGTTTTATAACTTGAGAAAATTTTACATTGAAAAAAATTCATTGAAAACTTTCCATTTTATTCCTTTATAGGTAGATGGTTTTCTCTTTAAGGTTTTATATGCCTAGACCCTCTTTAACATAATTATATGCATATATCTGTATTTTTTCCATCCATGTCAGTAGCTACAGTATTCAGTAGCCAGAGTGTTTAAGAGTTCATTCATTCAATTTCTTCCTTCTAGCTCTCTTCCCAGACAAGTGTCTTGCTTATGGAGCCCAGGCAGGCCTTGGATCCCAGTGGGCTTCCTCCTAAGCTTCCCAAGTGTTGGGACTTACAATCACCTTGTATTGCTTGAACACTATCCCAGCTATTAAACCAGTGGTTCTCAACCTTCCTAATGCTCTGACCGTTTAATATGGTTCCTTATGTTGTGGTGACCTCCAAGTATAAAGTTATTTTCATTACTACTTCATAAATATAATTTTGCTGCTGTTAGAAATCATAAATATTTTTTGGGAAAGGGGTCATGGCCCACAGGTTGAGAACCTCTGCATTAAACATTGTATCAGAATATTTCTCATACAAGAAGCATTATCTTTCTTTTTAATTTTTCCTTTGAGGCAGGGTTTCTCTGTGTAGCCCTGGCTGTCCTGGAACTTGCATTGTAGACCAGAGTGGCCTCGAACTCTTTGAGAGCCTCTGCCTCTCATGCTGCGATTAAGGGTGGGCGCCACCACCAGGCTTTTAATGTGCCTTGAACTGTAAAAATGCCTACTCTCTGGTTAGCAAGAAATCTGGAGATCACCTGTCTTAACATCAGGAGACCTCCTTTTTTCCTGGCTTTTTGTTTTCTGTTAGTTCTTTTTGATCATTTCAATCATCCTTGACTTATTCTTGCCTAAGCATATGTCCCCTGCTGTCTGCGTGCACTAGTTTTCTGATTGTTTTCAGCAATAAACTGTTTCAGGCCTCTGTATGGTTGTCTTTGTATTATTCTGGGTTGGAGTCCTAGGAATACTTAGGTCTGACTTAATGAATTTAAGAAAAATTTCAGCCATTTTTTTTCTTAGAATATTGCTTCTGCTTGCCTTCCCCCGCCCCCCACCCCGCCTGATTTTTTTTGAGACAAGGTTTCTCTGTGTAACCACTGTGGCTACCCTGGAACTTGCTCTGTAGACCAGGCTGGCCTTGAACTCACAGAGTGCCACCACACCTGGCTTTGTTGTTCCTTTATATACTCCCTTTTTATTTTTATTTTTTATGTTTTTATCTTTTTGAGACGGTCTTAATAAATTGCCTAGGCTGACTTCAAACTCAAGATCCTCTTGCCTCAGCCTCCCAAGTACTGGATTATATGTGTGTCTGTGTGTGTGTGTGTGTGTGTGTGTGTGTGTGTGTGTGTGTGTGTGTGTGTGTGTCTAGAGGCCAGAGGTCAACCTCAGGAGTCTTCCTCTATGACTCTCCACCTTATTTTTTGAGACAGGGACTCTCACTGAACCTGGAGCTAGTCCATTAGGCTAGACTGCTGGCCCAGAAGAGCCTGGGAACCTCCTGTTTTCCCATCTCTGGGATTACAGGAACCTAAGTGCTAAAGATCCAAACTGCGGTCCTCATGCTTACACAGCAAGGACTTCCCACTCAGCCATCTCCCCAGCCCTCGGCCTTTATTTCCTATATATCCTGTATCCTGTTAAACCAGTCATAGAGTTTATAGATTGAAAGGTTTGGGGGTTGTTTATGATTTCTTTTGGGTCCGACTTTATGTCTTCTATGATTTGCTGAGAAATCCTCATCTTTTTTTGTTTTTAATATACTAAGCATAGCCGGGCAGTGGTGGCGCACACCTTTAATCCCAGCACTCGGGAGGTAGAGGCAGGTGGATCTTTGTGAGTTCGAGGCCAGCCTGGTCTACAAAGCGAAATCCAGGAAAAGGCGCAAAGCTACACAGAGAAACCCTGTCTCAAAAAACCAAAAAAAAATATATATATATATATATATATATATATATATATATATATATATATATATATATATACACACACACTAAGCATAGTTTAAAATTTTCATTTTCTGGATTTCCCTATAGATGTGGAATTCTTTGTATTGTCTTAGGTTGCTTTTCTAAAATATATATAATTTTGTCATCATACTGGCCCATTATTTTTTAAATGGGAGCTGAACCTTACATACAGGTATTAAGATGATTTGAGACCTAGGAACTGTATCTTCCTCCAGAGACTTATTTCTGACAAATTGTCAGGGTTGCAGTAGCAATCTAGGGTTGCTTCATCCAATCAAGGATGGAGCTGATTTGAAGAGTGGTGTTTAGACCAAGGCTGGTTTATTTCCTCTCAATCTTTTTCCTTTAAGGCCCCAGTCTGAGCTGTGATGTTTTACCCCTCCTGCTTAGGTCTCTGAACACCAGTTTGTATCCTTTAGTCCATGTCTTAAGCAGCACTAACCAGTTTCCATCACATCTCTTCCTGGATTAGCAGCCAGCCCTAGAGAAAACCTGAAAATGTTAAACTCTGACTTTGTTTTTCTTCTTAGATCTTGACTTTAAAATTCTCAGTATCTTATTCTCTAATATATTTATATTATAAATATAAAAATATTTAAGCAAATATATTTTTCATTTGTGACCCTCTTCAACCGACTTTTCTAGTTAGTTGCTTCTAATTAAGTCTGATTACACAGTCTACCCTTAGCTACAGTTCTCAGGTCTTCCTCTCCCCTCAATTTACAACAACTGGTCTTCTTCTTGTGTTTACTTACAAGGCATTCTGTAAAGCTGTGGCATCATGTCTAAGATTCCCAATACATTTCTTCACATTTACATGGTTTTTATTTCATCGGTTTGCTTTGGTTTTTTTTGAGACAAGGTTCTTCCTTGGCAGACCTGGAACTTGCTGTGAAGACTGGCCTCAGACTCAGAGATGCATCAGTCTCTGCCTCCCGAGTGCTGATATCAAAGGTGTGCACCGCCGTGCCCAGCTCATCTGACTTTTTAAAAATAGATAGTACTGTTGTGTCACTGATTGTCTTAAATATCTAGAATCTTTGCTTTGAGCTGTTAAATTGTTTTTTCCTTTAACTTTATTTTCATTACTGATTTTTGTTAACCTGGTATCTTAGTTTTTCTTTTGTTTTCTTTTTTTACTTCATGTTTATGACATCTCTAAAATAGGAATTTTAGAATTCCTTTCTTCCACATGTTTTCTCTCTCTCTGCAGAGTAGTTTTCCTGCTTCTACCTGTGTGCACCTCTGGCACCCAGTTCCCATAAGAACCGGGTGTAAAAACAGTGGACTAGACATTACACACTGACTGTGAAGTTACTTTGCTTCCTGGGCTTCTTTGTGTTTATTTCTGACATTTTCTTACATAGAAACAGTACATCTGATAGTCTGCACCTCCCGCTCCCCCCAGGCACCTCCAACACACCCCATCTCTCCTCGTGTCTCTTTTGTAACCAGCTGAGCCCTGCCTGTTGGAATGTCGGCTGATACTGTTGGCTCATCGTGTGCAGGTTGACACAGCTGCGATGTGTTCCTGAGATGTGAGGCCATGGCAGGTCTGGAGGACAGCATTTCACGGCACTCCTCTCCATCCCTGGCTCGCACATTTCTCCCCGCCTCCTCTTCCCCAGTGTTTCCTAAGTTTGTAGAGCAAGGGTTGATAGAGAATAGAGATGTCCTATTTAGGGCTAAGCAATCCATAGTCACTTATTCTCACTTGGACCAGTTCAGAGTCTCTGCTCTTGACCACTGCAGAGACAAGCTGCTCTGGCTGAGGAGGGGCAGCCCTATGTGTGTAGACACAAATGTTTAGAGGGTAGTTTACAATGTGTCTATTTAGCAAAGCCAACAGTATCAGGTGTGTGTCTGTGTGTCTGCTCCCCCGACCCAGGCCTTTGATCTGACTAGCCATGGGCTTTTGACCAGATTTATAGCACCAGACATGAATTCCTTCCTGGGTAGCAGGCCTCTAAGGCCTCTAATCCAATCCAAAAGTGGTTGGTTACTCCTTGCTGTTATTTTATTACTGGACATATCTTGCCTGGCAGGTTAGTATTGTAGCATGCCAGGGTCACTGCTGGGTAATACCACTGATGGGTTTTCTCCCCCACCCCCACCCTATGACCTGCATAACATCCTGTGGCACAGAAGCTAGTGAGCAGGGAAAAGGTTGTCAGTCAGTTCCAGCTTGATTTCTACATATTCTGCAACCAAAGTGTGCTGCTCTTTAGCAATAAGATTTTACTATCTAGTTCTAGAAGGCGACCAAGAATAATGGCAGTCGCCTGTGTTGTTCTGGGAAGGTACGTAACTTTCTTTAAAAAAAAAAAGGAAAAAAAGATGGACAGCAAATTCTCTAGTATCTTTTTTGGCACCAAGGACCTGGCCCTTAGCCTCAGTGAACTAGTTTTCACTTTGTTGTTCCTGGTTTCCTGACTCACTGTGCTTGGGACTCCTGACACACAAGTCAGCAGGCCTGTAGCTCATGCTGTCCCGTCTGTGTTTTGTTCCCCAAGTGTACTGTGTTTATCTGTGTTAAATCTCAGTGCGTCAGCTTTGCTCCTACGCTTTTACTTTGGGGCAGAACTGCTTTGTCAGAGCCTACAGTGTGTGGCTTGCTGTTTGGCCTTCTCAAGTTTTATTTCCTTCTTAAATATTGGATTCAGTTATTTGTTTGTTTGCTTTCTAAGTAAGATTTCTAGTAACTTGTTTATAATGTTAAGTTAAAGCTTTATCCAGGCATCAGATACTACAATTTTGTAATTAGACGTGAAATGTTTGATATAAACAAGGATCATGTGTGAGTGAGGAAACATGCATCCAAGCCCATGTGTGGAGATCAGAGTACTGCTTTTGGGAGTCAGTTTTCTCCCAGTGTGGTTTTAGGATCTACCTGACATGATCAGGCTTGCAAGGCAACATTTGTATGCACTGAGCTGCCTTGCCAGCCCTGATTGTCCTACTTTAGAATAGAATGGAAAGAAAAAGCCAGATACAATCTGTAAACTAATTAAATTTTTTATTCAAAAAACAGTGTTAAAAGACATTTCAAGGTAGCTGGAGAGATGGCTCAGCACTTAAGAGCACTTGATGCTTTTGTAGAGGACCCAGGCTTGGTGCCTAGCCCCTGCATGGCAAGTCATAACCCTCTGTAACTCTAGTTTCAAGGGACTCAACACCCTCTTCTGGCCTCTATGGGCACTGAATGCACATAATACATATACAGACAGACAGACAAAACATCCATCCACATAAAGTAAAAATAAACGTTTCTTAAAGACATTTGACTCTTTCAACTCAGTAATAAAGATAAGTACTAAAAAGACAGTGATAAAAGCTCATGTAATGTGAAGAAAGTAAACTGGTGAGGTAGCTTAATGGTAAAATGCCTCTCATCCAGGCTGATTACTTCAGCCGCATCCTGGGATCCACAGGGGGGAAAAGAGAGAACATAATGCCCACAAGCTGTCCTCTGACCTCCATGTGCACATCATAGCATGTGCCTATTCACACACAAAACAAGTAAATTAAAAAATGGAAGTGAGGAAAGTATGTAGCTGATTCTACTGGTAAGATTTTAAAGTGGCCAAAAGGACATAAAAAGATGCCTAATATTATTACCCTTCAGAGAAATGCAAATCAAAGCCCCAGGGAGCTGGGTGAGGTGGCACATACCTGTAATCCAACACATGGGAGGTTGAAGCCAGAGCTGAGGTTCAGAGTCAACCTTGGTTTGGTAACAAGTTTGAGACCAGCCTGGGCTACATGAGACCCTGTCTCAAAACAAGCAGAAGAACCACAGTGAGATGTTACTCCTTGCCATTACGTTGACTACTTAAAAATGCCACTAACAAGAATGTGGGGAATCCATAATCTTCAAACACTGCTGGTGGGAATGTAAAGTTATGGTATGGTTGCTTTGGAAACTCGTCTGGCACTTCCTGCAAAGGTAAGACATAATATTTAGTATACAACCCAGCAATTCACTATAGGTATAGACTCAAGAGATATAAAAGTGTCTTACAAATCTTGTGTATAAGTCTTCATTAGTGGCACTACTCAAAATAGTCAAAGCATGGAAACAGCCCAGATGTCCCTCAACCGATACACATGAATAAACATACTTTGGACATAATGAGTAATGAATGCTCCAGAATCTGAAACTTCGTGAGGAATGACATAATGCCACAAGTAGAAAGCTTTCACAGCTGACATCAGGTGATAAGCTGAGGTTAAATGTAACATATACCTGTAATCCCAGCACTTGGGAGGCTGAAACAGAGGGATCATGAGTTTGAAGTCAACCTAGACAAGTCCTAAGCCAACCTATAGTAAATAGTGAGATCTTGTCTCAAAAAGTAAGTTAATTAAAAATTAAATAGGTGTACTCACATGAGAGTAAGTTCAATGCCGTGAGTTCTAGGCCATCCAGCATTGCAAGAATTTGTCTCAGAAACAGATGTAGGCATACTAAAACTTTCGTATGAAATTACCACCAGGTTATGAGTATAAATGTGTACAAAACACAAATATAATTCGTTTACTTGCATCCCATCCCCACAACACCTCATTATATGTATGCACATGTTCCAAAATCTCAAATCTGAAACACTTGTACTTTGAGGTATTTTGGGGAAGAGGTACTCACCTGAACTCATACATTCTCCCGTGGGGTAAGCCTGGAGACCTGCTGAAGGGAAAGAAGCGAGTTATAAAACACAGGTACTGTGAGACTACCATAGACCTTCTTTATTTGTAGATTTCATATTTGCAGATTTGCCTACCCACCAAAGTTCATTTATAACCTCAGCATCAGTACTTGATGGTCATTTGTGTGCATGTATAAGACGTGGAGATCTGTCATCCCAGCTGCAGTGGAGTAAAACAGTGTTCAAGTTTACTTCGACTCTCACGCTATGAACACATGCCCATTTCATAGTCTGTTTAGTTCTGGGTTTTTCACAATAACAAATTGATTTCACTGTTTAAAATGGCTCCCAAGTGTAGTTCTCTCTAATATTCCAAAGTACAAAATGGCTGTGATAGACTTTACTAAAGAAAAAGTATGTGTATTAGATTTGTTATTGTGCTGATAGCCGTGAGTCATTGATACATTAACAGTATATCTTTAACAGAAATGCATGTAAAGCAAGTACATGTACTAATTGGTTGATGAAAATATGGCTTGAACAACAGGCATGGTGACACATGCCTTTAGTCCTTGTACTAGAGAGGCCAGCAGCTACACAGTGAGTTATAGGCCAGAATGGGCTATCTCAAACTAACAAAGTGGCCTGAAGCCCATAGGAACCTAAATCTTTGTATTACTTCCAGGAGTAATGATTAGGTATTAGTAGGATTAGTAAGTAGGTAGGTATAGGATTAGTTCATAAATCTTTTAAGGATATAACCACCTCAATAACTAGAATCAACTATATATGAACTATCTGGAATAGACAAGGTCATAGGGACAAAGTGAGTTTGTGTTTAGCAAAGGTTAAAGATGGGAAAGTGGAAATGACTGCTAGTGAACACAAGCTGTTTTAAAACTAGCTTAGCATGACAGCAATGGGTTTCACTGTGATATTTTCATATGTGTTGTTATGATTTGTTCTCGTTCTCATTGTCCTATGAATTCAGGATATCTTTCAGGGGTAATGAAAGTGTTTCAAAATAAAATATAATGGTGTTATAACTGGGAATATTAAAACACACACACATTGAATATTATATTAAATGGGTCAGCTGATGGTAACTGAATTTTATTTCAAAACTGTTTATTAAAACATTTCTAGGAAATGGATTAGTTTTAATATTAATTGAATAATAGATTACATGAAACTTAGTTTTCAGTGATGGGTTGGTGGCATAATTTGATCTGAAATATATTTTTCTTGAGAAATGTATTCTGAGATATTTAAGGGTAATGTAACAAGTTTAGAAGTTGTTTAGAAGAATTTCAGATGTTTCAAGAATTTGTGGACAAGAGATAAAAAGTAAATATAAGATGATAGTAGTTACTGAATGTACTTTAAAAATATGTGTGTATTCTGCCAAGTTTTTTTTTTCCTTTTTAAATTTTTTCAAAAGAAAAGGTTGAGTGGAGGAAACTAAACACAGCATTGAGACTATACATTTGTCCTTCTGTCATAGGCTTGCTTAGTCGTCTTTATTGTGCTGGTTGTAATAGAAAACAAGAATGTATTGTGGACACTAGATGCACTTAAGCGTGTCACAATAGAAAAGCATTAAAACCTGGTGCCCATGGAGGTCGGAAATGGCTGTTTGATTCCCTGTGACTCCAGTTATTAGAGTTATAGATGGTTGTGAACTGCTGTGTAAGTGTTGGAAACCAAATCAGCTCCTGTGGAAAAGCAGCCAGTGCTCTTAGCTGCTGAGCCATCCATCTCTCCAGCACCCAGCATACAGACTTTAAAATCATTAAGCTTAAAATGGTAAAGACAGCTTTTTAAATAAAAAATATACAGTTCTTAGTTGCTGAGCTCTCTCTCCAGCATACAGACTTTAAATTAAGCTTAGTATAGTAAAGATAGTTTTTAAATAAAAAATATAGTTTTTTTAAAAAAGGAATTTTCACAGCAAGTTATATATAATTTAAAAGAAATGGAATTTCTAAAACAAACAGAAAAATACATAATTAAAACTTGCTTATTGAACAAAAGATTTATTTTGTGCCAGGCGGTGGTGGTGCACGCCTTTAATCCCAGCACTCGGGAGGTAGAGCCAGGTGGATCTCTGTGAGTTGGAGGCCAGCCTGGTCTACAGAGTGAGATCCAGGACAGGAACCAAAACTGCACAGAGAAACCCTGTCTCGAAAAACAAAACCAAACAAAGATTTATTTTGTGCTTAAGTAACCCAGAATTTTCTTGTGTTTTAGATCTGCTGACTTGGGCCCTACTTTATTGACGAGACCTGGACAACCAACACTTACCAGAGTGCCCCCACCTATTCTTCCCAGGCCATCCCAGCAGACGGGGAGCAGCAGCGTCAACACTTTCAGACCTGCTTACAGTTCTTTCTCTTCTGGATACGGAGCCTATGGAAATTCATTTTATGGAAACTATAGCCCTTACAGTTATGGATATAACGGTTTGGGCTTTAACCGCCTCCATGTAGACGATCTTCCACCCAGTCGGTTTGTTCAGCAAGCTGAAGAAAGCAGCAGAGGCGCATTTCAGTCCATTGAGAGCATTGTGCACGCATTCGCCTCTGTCAGCATGATGATGGACGCCACCTTCTCAGCTGTCTATAACAGTTTCAGGGCTGTCTTGGATGTAGCAAATCACTTTTCCCGGTTAAAAATACACTTTACAAAGGTTTTTTCCGCCTTCGCGTTAGTTAGGACTATAAGATACCTGTATAGACGGTTGCAGTGGATGATGGGTTTAAGGAGAGGCTCTGAGAATGAGGACCTGTGGGCAGAAAGTGAAAGAACTGTGGCCTGCCTTGGTGCCGAGGACCAAGCAGCCACCTCAGCGAAATCCTGGCCAATATTCCTGTTCTTTGCTGTTATCCTTGGTGGTCCCTATCTCATCTGGAAACTTCTGTCTACACACAGTGATGAAGTAACAGGTAAGAATAATTAAATGAGCTGGGGATGGTGGCACACACCTTTAATCCCAGCATTCAGGAGGCAGAGACAGGCAGATCTCTGTGAGTTCAAGGCCAGCCTGGTCTACAGAGCAAGTTCTAGGACAGCCAAGACTGTTACACAGAGAAACCCTGTCTCAAAAAATATATATATATATAAAAAACAGCTTCAGAAACATAACAGTCTCACACGTCAAAAATGGATTTGTTAAATCATTCAGTTGCATTTACTATTTTAATATAATTATACTTTTAGTTAAGAGCTTCAAAACCAGAAGAGGAATACTTATGTAACAAAGACAGGCTTGCCGATTATTTATTCAGTTTAATAGTACACACTAACCAAACTTGTTTACAGAGTACTGAACTTGGTGCTGTGGAAATATATGGAGATCCAAAGGGTATAATCCCTATTTTTCTGAAATATCGTTGAAGGAGAGTCTTAGTTAAGACAGCACCAGGCGGTTTTAATAAGGGAAAAACAGGGCACAGTAAGGCAGAAGCAGGAGAGCAGGTCCGGGTCTAACTGACTGTGAAGCCGTAGTGGAGGGGCGGAGTCGACGTCTTTGGCCATGGTAATGAGGAAGAAATGGCATCTGAATTAGCTTTTTGATAGCTTTTGATTGTTGGGGGAGGAGGTAGCTCACTGGCACACGTGAAGCCTAGGGTCCAATCTATACTACCACCAAAAAGAAAAAGCAAGAAAGGACCATCAAGCAACTACAAGCAGGTGGAACTGCTTGAACAAAAATACATGGGCAGGAAATGTGAGGCCTGGCCAACAGTTGTCTTTATACACAGAAAGAAAGGGTGATTAGAATTAGATTGAAGGCTAATGATGAGAGAAAGATCTTAATTGCTCTTATGAAACTTAATTTTCATTTGTAAGGAATTGGTGATTTTTTTTTTATTGGTAGTTTTTGTGTTAAGCATTTGTAACATAAATAGTTTTCTAAAGAGTTCAGACTGGGGATTGGAGGTATAACTCACTGCTAAAGTGTTTACTTGCTTACATGTATATGTAAGGCCCTAGGTCTGTTGCCCAGCATATGAGAGAGAGAGAGCAATAACAATTTGTCCAAAGAGTTTGAGATAGATTCAGATTGAAGCAAATTGCAGTTAAATAAATGGTAAGATTTATAAAGGGTTGGATCGTGTTTAGTATCTAGTAACCTGTTTGGCACATTTTAAAAAAAGGTTTAGCCAGGCGGTGGTGGCATATGCCTTTAATCCCAGCACTTGGGAGGCAGAGCCAGGTGGATCTCTGAGTTTGAGGCCAGCCTGGTAAGATCCAGGACAGGCACTAAAACTACACGGAGAAACCGTGTCTCAAAAATCCAAAAGAAAAAAAAAAGGTTTAATACTTACTAATTTGAGAAGTTAGATTGGATGAAAGAGGTTGAAGACCTAAATCAGGGTATGTGAGAAGCAGGACAAATACAGTGGGTTGGTTGATAAGGCAAAGAAGGAATTAAAATGTCATAGACTTTTAAACTTGAGTTATTATGGATATTTTATTAAGCAGGTATCCGCTAAATGCCTAATACAGGTCAGTTACAGTCGTAGAAGATGGCTATAAAGCGTGGTTTGTGGCAGTCTGGTGGGAGGCGATAGACAAAACACGGAGTGAGCCAGAAACGAGTAAGTGCTGCAGGAAGGAGAGATAGTCGAGGGGACGTTGGGGTCCATGGAGGGAAGAGGAGTGGAGAGGGCTGGGGTGCTTCAAGTATTTAAGAAGGGCCTTCCTGAAAGAGCTGAGCAAAGAAGCCCTCCAGCTCCTGGAGAAAAGTTCCAAACAGTAGAACTTCCAAGGTATTTCAGTGGCAGTACACCTAACATGATAGATGAACAGCAAGGAGTCGGAGTGCCTGGGGCAGTGTAAGAGTAACTGGCAGGAAATGGAGAGGAGGAAAACAGTGGTTGGGCTCATGTTGAGTTGATGTACCATTGGGGCATTCAAGTGGAACTTGACAGAGTTTGAGAAGGGGTGTGTGTGTGTGTGTGTGTGTGTGTGTGTGTGTGTGTGTGTGTGTGTGTGTGTGTGTTTCTCATTCTGTAGCCCAGACTCTTTAAACTTGGAACAATCCTCCTGCCTCGACCTACCACATGCTTAGATTACAAATATGAATCACTGTGTTGGGTTGCAGAAAGCACTTTTAAAAGCAAGTGGGGGCGGGTGGACAACAGACATGCACACATACACACACACACTGGGGGTTGGGAGAGAGCAGATAGAGAGCTTTTAAATGGCTAGCCTCCAAGTCTGACAACTTGACATGAATCTCTTGGACCTACCTACATGGAGGAAGGAGAGAAAAAAGGCAGACCTCAATCTTAGGAAATAAACAAGATTTATGAGTCATTCACATCGAAGTGATAGTTGAACTAGTGAGTGGGTATCACTGTACTAGAGAACTCAAGAAGAGAAGACAAGATAGAAATCACCTAGAACAGGAAGAGCCATGTTACTGCTGCATTCCAGAAGCAAAGGTGAGAAGCAGAACCTTCAAGAAGGTTGGTGAATACTGCTCCGTAGTAAGGTGAAGGACTGGGTAGAGATCAGATTTGGCGATTTGAGTGCCTCAAGCTCCAAAGCACACTTGTGGTGAAGTGGAAGGGAAGGGAAAGTCTTTGAGGTGGGAAGGTGAGCAATGATAGGAGAGGAAAACAACGGGTCGGTGTACTTGTTTCCTGGTTTCCGCCCCGTGCAGACTGGACTCAGGGCCTTACTTACAGTAGTCAGCCATTGAGCTGCATTCTTAGCCCTGCTTTGTCTGTTAAGAGATTAGATCTCTGGGGCTGCGGCGGCACACGCCTTTAGTCCCAGTACTTTAGAGATAAGGGCAGGAAGGTCCATGTAGCTAGTTCCAGGCTAGCCAGGGATCTATATTAAGATCTTAACTCAAAAAAAAAGAGGAGGGGGGAGGAAGTTAGATCTCATGATGTTTTTAGGCCAAAGGAAAGAGGTTAAATATCATGGTGATGCCCATGCCACATAATCTCACACAGAGAGGCCAGCTTGGCAGACAGCAAGTTCCATGCCACCTGGAGCTACAAAGTAAGATCCAGTCTCAAAAAAAAAAGGGAAGAAAGGAGTAGATAGCAATGGAGTGATTATAGATTAGGGATTGGTGGAGGAAGTAAGTAATGAACCCTTTTTATAGGAAAGAGGAGAAAAATGTGCCACAAAGAGCCAGGTAAAAAAGAAGGGGGGATGTCTTTTTCTGAGATAGGTCGGTAGGTAGGTAGGTAGGTAGGTAGGTAGGTAGGTAGGTAGGACAGACAGACAGACAGATTTCTGAGAAGCAAAATTGAAGAAATTTGGTTCTTAAAATTCAGTTTCCCACCGCTTAGAGCAGACTTCCACAAACCGGCCTCTGCTAACCCTTCTCAGTTCGCACTGCGGTTGGCATGCAATTTAAGACTACTGTTTATACTTTTCAGTAACCAGAAGAAAGAATATTTGTAAAATCAGAAGACAGGCTGAGGAGATGGATGAATCAGTAACGGGCCTGCTGCACAGACAGGAGGACTTGCTTAAGTTTAGATCACCAGCACGCAAGAGCCTTGTGTGTGTGACTCTAGCACTGGGGTGGGTAGAGACAGCTAGATCCCTGGACCTAGTCTCAGCCAGCCTATCCGGTCTGTGAGCGCCAAGTTCAAGGAGAAACGTGGTGTCAAAAAACAAGTGATAGAGGAGGATGCCCAGCATCAACCTCTGACCTACATGAACACATATTCTCTCTCTCTCTCTGTCTCTCTGTCTCTGTCTCTCTCTCACACACACACACACACACTCTCTCTGTCTCTCTCTCTCTCACACACACACACTCTCACACACATACACACTCACACTCTCTTGCTCTCTTGCTTTCCCTGTCACACACACTTTTTCTGATATGAACACATAGACAACACACATTTTAAAAAATCAGAAGAAATCTGGCATGTAAAGATTATAGGAAATTCAGATGCCAATATTAATAAAGTTTTATTGAAATATAGCCATACTTACTCATTGCTGTGGCTGATTTTGTGTTGAAACAGCAGAGTAACTTGTAGAAATTTTATGTGGCACTGTAATTGCTTCATGCTTCTGGTCTGTATACTACAAATCTCCAAAACTCAGTTACACTGTGGCAGCATATAGAGTGCCACATATATTGTTACACTATTATTGTGGTTTGAATGAGAATGGCCCCGTAGTCTCATAGATTTGAATACTTAGTCACCAGGGAGTGGCACTATTTGAAAGGATTAGGAGGTGTGAACTTGTTGGAGTATGTGTGGCCTTGTTGGAGGAAGTGTGTCACTAGGGGTGGGCTTTGAGGCTTCAAAAGCCCAAGCTAGGCCCAGTGGTGCTCTCTTTTTGTTGCCTTCGGATCCAGATATAGAACTCTCAGTTACCCTATCTGCCTGCATGCTGCCATACTCTCCCCACCATGAGAATAGTGGACTAAACCTCTGTAACTGTAAGCAAGCCCCAGTTAAATGCTTTCCTTTATAAAGTTGCCATTGGGCTGGAGAGATGGCTCAGAGGTTAAGAGCACTGGCTGCTCTTCCAGAGGTCCTGAGTTCAATTCCCAGCAACCACATGGTGACTCACAACCATCTATAATGAGATCTGGTGCCCTCTTCTGGCATTCAGGCATTCGTGCAGGCAGAACACTGTATATGTAATTAAATAAATAAATCTTTTTAAAAAATCCTTTAAGCCGGGGCGGTGGTGGCGCAAGCCTTTAATTCCAGCACTCGGGAGGCAGAGCCAGGCAAATCTCTGTGAGTTCGAGGCCAGCCTGGTCTACAAAGCAAGTTCCAGGAAAGGCACAAAACTACACAGAGAAACTCAGTCTCAAAAAACCAAAAAAAACTTAAAAAAAAAAAAAAAAGAGTTGTCATGTGTCTCTTCACAGAAATAGAACTAAGACTTTGTATTTTTTTTAAAGGATTTTTTTTTTTTTTTTTTTTTGTGGTTGTGGTGGCACTGTGCTGGTGCTGGGAATTAAACCTAGACCCTTAAGCATGCTAAGCTAGTACTCTACATCTGAGCAATGTCTCATACTAATTTCATGATGATGAGTTTATCCATAGCACACAAGAAGTGAAAAGGAAGAGTAAACTTGGAGAGTTAAACTTTAAAGACACAGTACAGTGAGTGTTGGTAAAGTACTGTGTTTATTATACAATGACACAATTGCTGTGTTAAATGAATACCGTTACCAAGCTTTCCTTTGCTAGCCAGTGGAGGAAATCTTTATTGATAATAATTATTGCAGCAGCCAAGGAAATCGATCAGAGACAGTAAGTCTGCTTAAGACCGTTCGCCTGCCGATGAGAACAGGTTTTTACCTGTCAGAATGACATGTCAACTGAAAACAAGACAAGAAGGCTGGTGTGTATGGGTGGGTTAGTAGCAGAGCTGGTGCTTAGCGTGCGCAAGGACCTGGTGTCAGACCTCAGCACCCCGCAAAAGAAGAAAAGGGCAAATTATTTGAGTAGCTTTCTCTGGCTTGTGATAACCCAGTAGATCCTGATACTACTTCTCAGTTGCTTGAGGAGGCAATGGTAATTTGAGGTAATGATATAGTTGGCCACTGTGAATAAAATATACAATACGACTATTTTCAAAATTGAAGCAATAATTTATTACAGCCTGAGGTATACTCTAGTAAGATATATTGCAACTGATGATAAGAATGTAAGTGGAGTCTAAAAATGTTTAGTTAAACAAAATTTACAAATCTTTTAAGAACAAGCTTTTTAAGTGTATGATTATTCATTGTTTTACTCAGCAACGGAGAATATTAGATATTATTAAGCCAGTAGTTTCAGTGGTAAACTTTCATCTGCTCTTATGATATATATATATATAACAATTGTCATTATATTAAGTTGTGTCAAAAGCTGAAGTGGGGACAGGAGAGAGGGTGCAGCAGTTTAGAGCACTTTCTCCTTCCCCAGAGAACGAATTCTTTTCCCACCACCTACATTGGTGACTGACTCACAGGCAATCTCTTCTGGCCTTGCTGGAACCACAGACGTGTGGCATACTCATACCCATATACACATACATATAAATAAAAAACCTTTTTAAAGGATTTTTTTTAAGTAGAAGTTGGAAATACTGACTTTGACTTGTTTGTCTTTTGTTTTCGTACGTGGCAGAGTCTCATGTACATAATGAAAATAGAAGATGGATTAGTTGGAAGACAAAGGGGGTCAGCAGCAATAGCAGGGACAGGAGGATGGGGTTGTATATATCAGCATGCATTACAACAATTTATGAAAGTATCATAATGAAACCCATTATTATGTGTGTGAAATAAATGAGATTTCCCCTCCTACAGGTTTCAAATTTCAAACTACAATGCTAGGATTAGTTTTGGACTTGCAAATGCAAAGGAAATATCGGTATTTCAGAATCTCTGTAACTGTGTAATTGAAGAGATCCCACTATTTGTCATTTGGAAGTGATTAGTCAGCAGTGTACTAACATGGTTCACAGCGCAATCTGTCCACCTCCCAAGTAATGAATATAATCAAACTTGGATGCCCATGAATTGTACCTCAAGTCTTACTACCAATTAGCATTCACAAATGAATATTTGCAATTGAACCCAAAATAATTGAAATATTATCCTCCCCCCAAGTATTCCTTTCTTCTTGGTAGACATGCACTGATTAAAAAAAGAAAAAACTTTTTTAATTTTGTCCCAAAAAAAACATGAAACTTCTTTTTCTTTCTTGTTATATAATATCCAGGAAACTTCCCTCCTGGCCTTTAGGACCTAAAATGTATACTACTAACCCTCTACAGGGAAAAGGAAAAAAATCGTCAGCCCCTGGCTGAAAGTAAGAGAGTTTAAGAAAAGGGAAACATTCATAAACATTTTCTTAGCTCAGTGTTTGCTGTGGGATTTCCGTAGGAAGGGAGACCTGTCCACTTGGCAAATGAAGTTATGCAGTTTACAAGCCATAGCCAAAGAATATCTGCATGTTGCAAACTTTATTAACCGAATCTTAATTTTGTTTATAGACATCAACTGGGCAAGTGGTGAGGATGACCATGTAGTTGCTAGAGCAGAATATGATTTTAATGCCACGTCTGATGAAGAAATTTCTTTCCGTGCTGGTGATATGCTAAATTTAGCCCTCAAAGGTAACAAATCATGAATACATTGTAATTATCTTGAATTTTTAATACTTGTAAAGGTAGTATTGGAAACTGAGACAACATGACTTTACTTACTAGTTAACTTGGAAATGGTTACTAGAATTTTACTTTTGTCAGGTTTGGGGTCGGGGGGAGCCGGGGGAGGGGTTGGTTGATTTTTGCAGGGAAGAGATTGAGACAGGGTCTCATACTGTAGCCCAGGCTGGTCTGGAACTCACTGTTAGCCCAGGCTGACCTCAGACTCATGGCAGTCCTCCTCCCTCAGCCTTCCAAGGGCTAGAACCACAGTGTTAGCCTCCACTCCCATTACCCTGTTTTTCTCTCCCACCCCTGCTTACCCACCTTACTCTTCCTAACTAGTCCCCTCCTGATATTATGGACATGAGACCCTGTGTCAAAAAAACAGTAAAGTGCCGGGCGGTGGTGGCGCACGCCTTTAATCCCAGCACTCGGGAGGCAGAGCCAGGCGGATCTCTGTGAGTTCGAGGCCAGCCTGGGCTACCAAGTGAGTTCCAGGAAAGGCACAAAGCTACTCAGAGAAACCCTGTCTCGAAAAACCAAAAAAAAAAAAAAAAAACAGTAAAGTCAGAGAAAATACCCCATAGTGGTGTCCCAGCAACACTTCTCTGTAGCTTCTCTTCTAAATCAAAACAACTGAGTTCCAAATCTGTTTGTCCCTACACAGTATACAGTATTAAAGTAACTCTGTTCGTCCCTACACAGTATACAATACTAAAGTATTAATTTCTCTAATTCTGATTCAAAATATGAAAGACACTGATGGGATTTTGTTGATTTGTTTGTTTCAAGCAAAGTCTGAGTCCAGGCTGCCTCAAACTTGTCATCCCCCTGCCTCATCCTCCTGAGTATTTACAGGTGTATAGCATCTTTATAACACTTTGTTTTTGCTACTTAGTATACTTTATTACTTTACTATAAATGTAAGGACAGAACTGAAGCTAGGCACACTAGCACAGGCCTATAATCCCTGCTCCTTGGGAGGCTACAGCAGGAGGATTGCCAACCTGGGCAACTGTGAGATTCCCTCTCTTGTTTAAAAGAAAAATGGATCTAGAACAGTTAAATGTGCTAGAGTTTGCTTTTGAGTGTGCGTGCACATGCTACTTGTTTACATATCTCACTGTGAGACTTGGATTTTGCTTAGAATAGTTATCATTAATATTCTGTTGGCCTCCAAATTATAGTTACAAAGCTGTCTTTCTCTTTCTTCAGAGCGACAGCCCAAAGTGCGTGGTTGGCTTCTTGCTAGTCTTGATGGTCAAACTACAGGACTGATACCTGCAAATTATGTCAAAATCCTGGGCAAAAGAAGAGGCAGAAAAACAAGAGAATCCAGTAAAATACTCAAGCAGCAACAGTCTGTTACCAACCCAACATTAATTAAAGGAGTCACTACTGCCAACTCTTTGGATGAACAGGAAGCTGCCTTTGAATCTGTTTTTGTTGAAACTAATAAGGTTCCAGGTGCACCTGATTCTACAGAGAAAAATGGAGAGAAACAAGATCTTTGATATCTTTCATGTTTTCGTGCAGGTGAACAATACTTTAGAGTACTTTTAAAAATTATTTCTTACAGAGAAATTAATTTGCAGTTGAATGAAAGCATTTGCTCATGGCTGTCCAGGCATTTTGCTGCTAGAAGTTACTTAGTCACACACTAATATGCTGGTCTAGTGATCTGGCTACACTTGGCCATTTATTGGACTGTGAGGACATTTGTTTCACCTAGCTTTTAGATTATGGAGATGGTTGTCAGTTTCATCTTATCTAAATCCCTAGGCTTATTGGAACAGTAAATTTGATGAACAGTGGAATACACAAGTTGCCTCAGAAGGGATCATTAATGCTTTTTAAAGTTCTGAGTTAATTGATTTGAAGTCTTCAAAAATTGAGTGATAACATCTACTTACAAGAACAGGCGAAAAGGCTGAATTTTTATAACCTTTTAAGTAAACTAAATAAAATTTTCTGATCTGTATTATGTCCAGTGTTGGATTTACTTTAGGTGATATGTTTCTACCTGCAAAAAATTGATCCTATTATCTTTTAGTATTTATAAAATTTACTGTTAAAAGGTCACTGGGAGTACTCTAATGGAGATGGTTCTAGAATGAGGGTCTCTTAATCTCTACAGTGTAACTAGTTTCCATCCTGAGTAACGTCAGAATATATACAGTTTATTTCTTTTCCTCCAACTAAGATGTAAGTCCTTTAATAGTGCACTTAGTGATACAATCAGTTCTGGCAGTAATGATTTTTAATCTTCATGAATTTTCTTCTTCAACATAGGAAAATTATTTTTATAAATTCCATAATCAGGATATGCTTTAAACATTGAAAATGTGTCACACTGGGTAGATTTCTTTTAGATTTAGTTTTCACTACTGAGACTAAATAATTCGCTTGCTATTTCAAATATATTATTTGACCTTTTTTTTTTTGGCTTAATGATTTAGTGTGTTTCATACAGTTTCCCCACAAAATTGGAATGTTCTTACCCTTGCTGTGAACAGACTACAAATTAATACTGTCAGAAATATACACAAGAATATATTTACAAATACTGCTAAAAACTGTGGTTTTGGTAAGTGATTTGTGTTTTTACCTTTCATACAGATGTGTTTACCAAATAAGTAATTCTAGAGCAGTTCATATTAAGCCATATCTAACCCAATATGTACTAGGCACAGAAGAACTAGACTTCTTGAGAAGGCCTGTTTGAAATGACAGTATAATAAGTGACATGTCCTTTTATCTCTCTCGAGAGAGGTGAGTCTTCATGGTACTTGTTTATCTCAGGCCTGTCTTCTGACACTGAGTTGGTAGCCTTCCACTCTACCACTGAACTGTGTCCCTAGCTCTCAAAACAAATATGAACTTCAGTCTTGAGATGTCTAACTGCTCGAATGTCTAAATGTTACTCTAGACATCTAGATTAAATAATAGTAATAAAATAGAAATGAAATGTTGAGTCGGCACTATTTAGATTTTTTTTCTTTAGAAGATGAGCTTTTTTTTTTTTTTTTTTTTTTTTCAGTTTTTCGAGACAGGGTTTCTCTGTGTAGCTTTGCGCCTTTCCTGGAACTCACTTGGTAGTCCAGGCTGGCCTCGAACTCACAGAGATCCTCCTGGCTCTGCCTCCCGAAGAAGATGAGC
The DNA here is from genome assembly GCF_007827085.1 of Peromyscus californicus insignis. Classification (NCBI taxonomy): domain Eukaryota; kingdom Metazoa; phylum Chordata; class Mammalia; order Rodentia; family Cricetidae; genus Peromyscus; species Peromyscus californicus. The sequence continues at coordinate 23,288,714 of NW_026294424.1, forward strand.
TTTAAGGTAGGATTTGTGACTGATAGCTGTATAGGAAAGAGAGCTTAGGCAAATAAATGACAGAAGCACATTTCTCTTAGGGTCTTTATTGTGTGCTGACTATACTAGATTACGGTATTAACCTGATAGCTACTTGTGTCCATTTTTATTAAAATTGTATAAAAGCAACTGTAGGACTAGAAAGGCAGAAAAATTTTGCAGCCTTTTTTTTTTTTAATCACAGCAGACTTAGAGTAATTTTTAGAGAAGATGGAATGTACTGGTCACAGCTCCAATATTATTAATTTAGGGGTTTCTTTAAGTAGTGCTTCCTCACAAGAAACTCCATTTTCAATTAACTAAATCACAAGTTACAGTAAGAAAAGAAGCCTCCAATTTTTTCACTGTAGTTTGTCAGCTCGGAAAGAAAATGATACAAGGACTGTAAATGTTTTCATGATCTTCTTCAGGGACTTGACCCAATCTGTCAGTCTAACACAATTATTCACTTCCCTGAGTACAGCTGAGGTTGATTTTGTGTTTTCTTTAATGGAAAAAGGAACAAATTACAATTAAGTTTTTATTTTTAATAGACTGTGAAAATACTTTTACTGGAAAAATAAAAATATTTTAAACTTAATTTCTTTTTTCAAGATAAATGTTCACTTGCAAATCAGAGTTAATATAGTCTACAGGATCTGTGTGTGTGTGTGTGTGTGTGTGTGTGTGTGTGTGTGTGTGTGTGTGTGTCAGTCATTATATATAGTTATGTTACTACAAGCCAGTGAGTCTTGTTCTGTTCTTTTTGATTTAAAGAAAAATAGTACGTTTGTATTTGTAGAAAAGTTATCTACAGGTGAGTTAAATAAAAAAATCTTGAATTTAGATTTTGGAAGACTTGGGCTAGTGAAAGAAATGACTTAGTGGGTAAAAGCATACTTGCCACCATGCCTGACTTCCTGAGTTCAGTCCCCGGAACCCATGTGGGAAGAGTGAACCAACCAGAGCAAGCTGCCCTCTGACCTCCACAGCTGTGCTGTGTCACAAACATGCACACACCAACTAAACAAAAATGTCATGGAGTTTGAAGACCTACATTCCAGACTGAACACTACTTACTCACTGGAAGTTTTAAGTCTCGTTAGTTTTCAGTTTCTTCATTGATAGCATTGAAGATAGTTGCCACATCTGCCTTTTATTGGAGCTTCCTTTTTTAAGGACATTAAAAAGTAAAATGGTGTGACAATTTTATGTTTTATAAGTTTTTCCTTATGCACTTAAACATGCTACATCCTTTGTGAATGTCACAGAGTATTCCAGCCTAAAACCTCAAGTTCACATGTATTTAGTTAAGAATTAAAATTAGGGCCTAGAGAGGTGACTCAGCAGTCAAGCACTTCCTGTTGCAGAAGATCTAGGCTCAGTTCATCACATCCACATCCAACTGTAACTCCAGCTCCAGTAGATCCAAGGCCTTCTTCTGGCCTCCACAGGTACTGCATGCATGTGATGCATAGAAACTCATGCAGGCACACAAACATACACATAAATAGTAAGAAACAGTTAAAATTAGTGCTGGGCATGGTAATGCAAAATCTAACTTTTTTTTTTTAACAAGTTGAAGCTTAGTGTAGTGGCACACATCTTTAATCGTAGCAGAGGCAGGCACATCTGTGCTTTCAAGACCAGCCTGGCCTACTTAGTGACCTCCAGGACAGCCAGGACTACAAGAAGAGACCCTGTCTGAAAGACTAAAAATTAGCTGGGCAGTGGTGGCACACACCTTTAATCCCAGCACTCAGGAGGCAGAGCCAGATGGATCTCTGTGAATTCAAGGCCAGCCTGGTCTACAGAGCAAGATCCAGGACAGACACCAAAACTACATGGAAAAACCCTGTCTCAAAAAGACAAAAAACAAAACAAAACAAACAAAAAAAAAAACCTAAATATTAAAGGCCAGGCAGTGGTGGCACACAGCTTTAATCCCAGCACTCGAGAGGCAGAGGCAGGTGGATCTCTGTGAGTTCAAGGCCAGCCTGGTCTAAAGAGCGAGTTCCAGGACAGGCTCCAAAGCTACACAGAGAAACCCTGTCTCAAAAAACCAAAAATAAATAAATACCAAAAAAGAAAAATAAGTGGAATATTAATTAAACTCAAGAAATTTGGCCAGGCGGTGGTGGTACATACCCTTAATCCCAGCACTCAGGAGGCAGAACCAGGTGGATCTCTGTGAGTTCAAGGCCAGCCTGGTCTACAGAGCAAGATCCAGGACAGGCACCAAAACTACACGGAGAAACCCTGTCTCAAAAAATAAAGCAAAAAACTCAAGAAATTTTCTTAGTGTTGCCTTGAAATGTCCTTTTATATTGTGTAGCTTCTTAGTTTATCTCTTGGGAGAATAAACTTTGTTTAAAGCCAATTAGTTACTTATAAATCATGTGGCAGTTCAGCATATTTTGTATTGTACATCAAATTTCAAGAGAGTCTTTAAGTCTTAAGTGTTTCTGCTCACGTAAAATAAGTGTTGGGTTTTGCTCATAATTTATTGATTATATTCTTCATCATTGGTGACACCAGTTTCATCCCCTATTTCTCATTCCCACCTGTATTTAGTGTTTGTTTTTCCTAGATATCTTCCATACTTTGGATATAGTTCCCTAAAAATCTATATAAAAGTTTGGAAATTTTACGCCGGGCGGTGGTGGCGCACGCCTTTAATCCCAGCACTCGGGAGGCAGAGGCAGGCGGATCTCTGTGAGTTCGAGGCCAGCCTGGACTACCAAGTGAGTTCCAGGAAAGGCACAAAGCTACACAGAGAAACCCTGTCTCGAAAAACCAAAAAAAAAAAAAAGTTTGGAAATTTTTAAGTTTTATATAAATGATATTACAGTATAAATTGTATTCTGCTTATTTTATAAAATTGGGTTTTCAAACCTATTTGTGTGCTTTGGGCCAGCAGATATTCCTATATTGTGTCTACATACCGTAGTTCACCTTTTCATCTCGTCATAAACCCTTGTCATTCTCTCCTCCGGCGTCTGCATAAATGTCTTCCTGTGAGTTTACTGGGTCTCCTCTGTCTGTCTTAGAGTGAACGAGGTCTTTCACTTGTGCCTATTGAATTTAGAAGCTAAACCAGTATTCTCTGGAAAGGTGTTCCAGTTTTCCATCCACCAGCAAGACGTGAGCATTTCCCATTTCTCTTATGTTTTCCCAGTACTTGTTTTTTTTTTTTTTGTTAATCTGATGCATGTAAGCGTATCAAGTAGATTTTGGTGGTGAAACAGATGGGTTTATGTTAGGTGAATCTGCCCAACAGTAGTCTGTTTACTCAATATGCTTTCTGTGTTTTTGTTATGTATATGTTTCATGTGACTTTCATGATGAATGATATTTTCTGCTGATCTTAATTCCTGCTTAACTTAGAGAGACTGGACAGCTAACTGGAGGCTTTGTGCATACAGGCAGGCTTGCTGGCTGTGAACTCAGTGTTAAATCTAATCTGAAAGGCATGGTGTAGAGCTTGGTAATGTTTTCTTTAGTTTATCCACCCAGTCTCAAACAGTGACCCACCAGACGTACAGACTGACCAGGACAGCAGACTAGAAAGTCCCTTAAGTACAGGTAGGCAGATACAGTGAAGGGTAGTAAAGGATTGAAGTTTCTCTTTCCAAACTTACCAACCAGCTGACTTGTTCTTCAGAACAAGTACAGTCGTCCAGAGGGAAGAAAGAAGCAGGAGGGGTGTTTCTCTAGAAAATACTTCTCTGTGGAAACATGGAGTAGAGAATTAGCTGAGACAGAATCGTGTTAGCTTGGATTTATGTTTTCTAGTTTGTCTTTATGGTTGCTTGTGTTTTAGGTTTTTTCTCTTTCCTGCCGTAAAGAGGAATTTATTGCAAAGTTAAAACTTGCTGATAGTTAGGCAGGCGATGGTGGTGCACTCCTTTAATCCCAGCACTCAGGTGGCAGAGGCAGGCAGATCTCTGTAAGTTCAAGGCCAGCCTGGGCTACAGAGTTCCAGGACAGCCAGGATTACACAGAGAAACCTTGTCTCAAAAAACCAAAAAAAAAAACTTGCTGATAGTTATCCATGGTTTTGTCAATAGTTACTTCAAATAATTCTGCCACTTTATTGCAAGCTTTGTGCTTATCATACTTGCTGTTTCTTTTACTTACCAGCTATATTAGTCAGGGTTCTCTAGAGGAACAGAACTTATAGAACGGAGAGAGAGAAAGTGTGTGTATACATATATAAATATATATATATATAATAAGTTTGCATATATGTGGATACACACACATATGTATATATACGTGTGTGTGTGTGTGTGTGTGTGTGTGTGTGTGTGTGTGTGTGTGTGTGTGTGTGTGTGATGGTTCACAGGCTGTGGTCCAGCTAGTTCAACAGTGCTGTCTACGAATGGAAGATTCAAGAATCCAGTAGTTGTTCAGTCCATGAGGCTGGATGTCTCAGCTGGTCCTCTGTATACTCTATAATCCCAAAGGAGGAGGCTCTAATGCCAATGAAGGAATGGACTTGCCTAGCAAGAGCAAGCAAAGAGAAAGGCTCCCTCCTCCTTGTCCTTTTCATAGGCTACCACGGAAGCTGTGGTCTCGGTTAAAGGTTTATCTTCCCACCTCAGAGTTTCAGATTAGAAGTGGTTCTTTCCACTTCTAATGATTTAATTAAGCAAAAGTCCTTCACAGGTGTGCCAGCCATTTGGGTTTTAGTTAATCCAGACGTAGTCAGTTTGACAACCGAGACTAGCTGTCACATCCAGTTTCCTTCTCCGGGTTTGTAAGCTCTGTGTGCCTTCTTTATTCATGTAACAGTTGCTTCTCATCCAGTTTATTTTTTTATCTCTGCTAACATTCAAATACAGGAGTCTTAGGACAACACAGCGATGCTGGCCTGCTGTTATCCTCCATGGTTTCTCCCAGAGAATCAAGCACTACTGCCCTACCCTTATTCTGCCACCAATGATTATCATCTCTAGTTTTTAGTTTAGATTGTTGAAGTTAATTTCAATATTGTTCTATCTGAACAAACATCTTTTCTGGCACTCTTTGTTTACACATTCACTTACTATATTTAACTGTCAAAATAGTACGGTGTCGTGGTTCTAAAAAGTAAATTTGTGTTTTGTTTTTTAAAGCATAGACAAATACAACAAGTTCTCAGAGTTTTGATAAGTGAATGTGTAAACAAAGAGTGCCAGGAAAGATGTTTGTTCAGATAGAACAATATTGAAATTGGTCACTCACTCGCTCCTTGGAATAATTTTTCACTTGGCTTTCAGAAGACCACACTTTTGGTTTCCCGGCAGTATTGCTGACCTTACTTTCAGTTTTCATTGCTGGCTTCTCTTCATATCAACCCTTAGTTGGAGGGCCTCCGGGCTGAGACTTTGGACTTGGACTTCTTCCAATGCATTTGCTTCCTGGGAACTTTTAGGATTCCTCTTTCTAATTCTGTAAATTTCACAATCATTATATTCATTCTTTTGTCCTTCTGGAACTTAAATTAGACCTGTTTTGAGTCTTTCTTTGTCCTCTACATCTGTGTCTGTCGTAACTTCTTTTTATCTCTGTGTGGTCTAATCTGGATAAATTTTAAATGTCTATTTTCTTGCTTGCACAGCTGTGTCTTATTTACAGTTCTTTCACTGAAGTTTTTTAATTTCTATAATTTTGATTTTTTAATAATTATATTTCATTCATTTATCCTTTTAGCCTCCCATTCATTCCTGATAGTTTATTACTCCTTTTATGTAGCACACCATGAAGAACTCCAGTACCTGGAATCCTTGGGAATAAAATGAGTTGTTTTTGCTGACTCACAGTGTCTGCCTCTTTAGATAGATAGATAGATAGATAGATAGATAGATAGATAGATAGATAGACAGATAGACAGATAGACAGATAGATAGACAGACAGATACATCGATCTTTATGAACTCTCTGCTTGTTAACTTGTGTGGATTCTGCAAGCCAGTGGTGGAGAAAACTTAACTCCACACAGGATTCCCTTCACCTCTGTTGGTAGGTAAGTTTTGAAACCACCTCACTCCTCTCTGGAAGGTCTTGCACAGGAGTGAGGAGCCAGAGTGACCTTCCACACACTCTGCCTACTGGCTCACAGCCCAGTGTCCTGAGAGCCGGGCCCTCGGAAGGGCGTCTACCCCCATTGCATCCCTCCATGTACCTCTGCTCTGCCTAGTTCCACTCAAGTCTGTTCTGATTGCTTGTGCTCCCCTCTCCCACTCCCTGTAAGGCCATCAGTGCTTTTAATGTGTGTCTCAGCCAGAAGTAGAAATTCCTTCCAATTTCTAGGATCTAATATGCAATTACTTAGTAAGTTTTACCTTGTGGAAAATAACATATAGTGGGTTTGCTTCTTTGGGTGGTTTAGGATTTTTAAGTACAAAAAATATTTCATTTCTAAAAGCTAGTCCTTAGTTAGAAATTAACTGAGAAATATGCTCTTAGAGAAATATAGGGCAAAACTGAGACCAAAAGATATTAATGCTAGAAAATAGGAAGGATTCTAATTCTGGGAAAAAATAGCATTAGCAAACATTTTTGTCACAAATCTAACATAGCCTTAAACTGAAACTAGCATTTGAAAACTTGTGCCTTTAGACCTGAGAAACTTCCTAAATATTTTGTAACTCTTCAGAGAAAAGGAAATTTTTTTTTTTTTTTTTTTTTTTTTTTTTTTTAAGGTTTTTCGAGACAGGGTTTCTCTGTGTAGCTTTGCGCCTTTCCTGGAACTCACTCTGTAGCCCAGGCTGGCCTCGAACTCACAGAGATCCGCCTGCCTCTGCCTCCCGAGTGCTGGGATTAAAGGCGTGCGCCACCACCGCCCTGCACGGAAAATACTTTTATAATGTGTGGTTCATGTGTATTTTGTACTGTAATGTTCTTTGAAATCCTTGAAAATTAGTCAACCATGTAAGATCCATGGCAACTAAATCATAAACTCAATGGAAAAACATCTTAACCAACCATTGTATTAAATAGTTTTTGTGTATTTTTCCACTTGTATGTGAAAACATAAACTTTGAAAAACCAGCAAGCAGTTGGGAGTGGTGAGGTAGTCCATAGGTGAAGGCACTTGCCCTACAAACCGGGTGATCTTGAGTTCAGTCCCCAGAACCCATGTGAAGGTGGGAGAGAGCTGACCCTATACAAAGTGTCCTCTGACAACCACACATGGGCCATGGCACGCGCGCGCATGCACACACACACACACACACACACACACACGCACGCACGCACGCACGCACGCACGCACGCACGCACACACGCACGCACACTTTTTTTTAAAGGAGCTAGAGATGTAACTCAGTTGTCAGAGTGCTTATCTAGCATTCACAAAGCCCCAGGCTCCATCCAGAGCATTGTGTAAACCAGGTGAGGTGGCACATGCCTGTCTCTAATCCTAGCACTCAGGAACTGGAGGAAGAAGGATTAGAAGTTCAAGATCATCCTTACCCCATAGTAAATTCTTAATACAAATGGCCAACAAATTTTCCTTCTGGGGTTTTTTTTTTTTTTGAAAGGTCACCATCCATGGTTGTTTTTAATATCTTCTTACTGTTGGAAACTTACAAACTATCTCTTTAATCTTCCCATCTAATAAGTTGGCAGAGAGTGCCACTACCAATCGCACATACACAGAAGTTCCAGTCCTGTGTTTCTGAATAGGTGTTTAAGGACAATTCTGAATTACACCTGTGTCTTAGATAACAAAGAATTAGAAAGTAAGGTCTAAGTTGCTGGTTTCTAAAAGTATTTTAAGTTAATAGTTCAGCTATAAAGAAATGCTAAATACTCTTTATTTGATATTATACATAGATCACAGTAAGTGCCTTTCAATAGTGAAAGGCAGCATCCTTTGACAGGGAATTCTAATTAAAATGACATCATCAAGTCAAGAATAGACAGTTGCTTCCTGGCTTTCCATTGCCTGTAACAGGCCAGTGAATACAAACTGAAACACAGGTGAATCTTCTTGTTTCTGAGAGAGTGACAGAATTTTCCCAGTGTTTAAACATATCCATATTCCCAGTTATATAAATTTAAATATAAAACCATTCAACAGGTTTGAGGTGACACCCCATCTTTGTGGAAAGTATAACTTTAATAAGTCCAATCCGATCTGGAGAAAGGGAGAGCTGTGATAGTGACTGGAATTGTTATTTTTAAAAAAGATCATATCCACTTTACTATAAGTCATTTTTACTTAAATCAGGACCGTCCCAACAAAAACATTGTTAGCCATTCATGATCTGAATTTTGATGTATGAATTAAATTATGGTACACATTAAAAGCCATGAGACATTTGTTTTGTAATAAATAAGGCAGTGGAATTACTCATTAGTAGCCTTTTTAAGATAAGCTATTAGGTCTGCCCTTTCTCCCCTCTTCTTAATTCCAGCGAAGATCATTTTTGTTCCAGGGATGTACTTTTTGGGATTCTCCAAATACTCCATCAGGGTGTCCTCTCCCCAGGTGATGCCTTTGTTCTTGTTGGCATCTGTGTACGAGAATCCAGCCGCCTGACCAGTCTTCCTCCCAAACAGACCATGGAGATTTGGTCCAGTCTTATGCTTGCCTCCCTTTTCCACAGTGTGGCACTGGGCACACTTCTGAACAAAAATCTTCTTGCCTTTCTCAACATCACCCATTTTTATTTCGCTCCTGGGTGATCAACACCACGATCGCTACGACCCGAAGACGGACGGACGTCCCGCTCACTCCCTTCTGGGGTTTTAAGTACTATATATATTAAATTTCTAATAACTACTCCTTAATTTGAAATTAACATATTACTCCATACATTGAAAATGGATCAAATTCTTTTTGTTGTTGTTGTTGGAATGGAAGATGAGCAGACTAAGATGTTTGGTAAATTAATAGTTATTGTGAACATCTAATTGAGGAGTCTTCTTGTATTTTCTTTCCCTTGAGTACTAACCACATTTTTAAGAGCAGAATATTTCACTTCTAATCACTTTTTAAAATGTTGAGTCAAACCTGTGTTTGGATTATAGCTTTGCCATTTTTCTAGGAGAATTTACCCTCTGAACCTCATTTTCCTCATATATAAAGTAGAGATAAAAGTCATACTGTGTGGGTTGTTAAAAAGACTAAAGGCTGCTTTGTGTTGCACACTTAGCCAAGCACTGAACATAAGCTTTTCCATCTTTTTTTTTTTGGACATGTTATATGCATGGATGTTTTGCCTTCACATATGTCCGTGCACCATGTGCATGCTTGATGCTTACCAAGGTAAGAAGAAGACAACAGATCTCCTGGGTCTAGAGTTACAGGTGGTTGTGAGCCACCACATGAGTGCTGGGAATCAGATCCAAATCCTCTGGAAGAAGAGCAGCCAGTGCTCTTAACCACTGAGCCATCTCTCAATAGCCATGGAGTTCATTTTTATTCTCACATTTCACTTAGATAAAGATTGCAGAGACTCCAGCCAGGGAAGCAGGGAAGCTAACTGCGATCTTCACCTCTCCTCAGCTCCTCCAAAACCAACCTCCCAGGCTTATCCCAAGCTCTGTAGCAGGTCACCTGCTGTGGCCACTTCACTCTTTGCCCCCATTTCCAGAAAATAAGCAGAGCTCCTGGTGGAGCACCCTGCTTTCCTCCTTCCTGTGGACCCCCACTTAGCCCTCCTCCAGCCCGTCCCTATCCCTAAGTGTCAGCTCCCAATTCATAGAAACACCTTTTCCCTGGAACCCCCGGTAGCCACATCTATCAGAATCCGAGAAGAATTTCTACCAAGCAACACACAGTCACCACACACACCTAAGAACCAGAGACAGCAACAAAAACCAAGGAATAAGACCACATGTCAGTACCTAGAATTAACAGTCTTTCCAAACCCAAATGTCTGGACTCCAGTGTAAAAACACAGTAACAGCCAGGACAATGCGTTGCCACTAGATCCAGCAACTCTATGACAGCAGGCTCTAAGTATAGCAACATCGCTGAAACCCAAGAAAAGTACCTTAAAATAGCCTTTATGAATATCATAGACGTTCTTAAAGAGGAAATTAATCCCTTAAATCTATGAAAACATAAACAGTGGAAGGAAATTAATAAAACAGTTCAAGACCTGAAAGTGGAAATAGAATCAATATAGAAAGCCAAACTAACAAATCTGGAAATGAAAAATTTAGGAACTCAAACAGGAATCTCAGAGGCAAACCTCACCCACAGTATACAAGAGATACATGAGGGAATCTCAGGCATTGAAAACATGATAGAAGAAATGGATACCTCAGTCAAAGGAAGTGTTAAATTTGAAATGATAGCACTAAACATCCAGGAAATTTGAGATACTATGAAAAGATCAAATCTAAGAAGAATCCAAATAGAAGAAGAAACCCACGTCAAAGGCACAGAAAATATTTTCAACAAAATCGTAGAGAAAATTTCCCTAACCTAAAGGAGGAAATGCCTATCAAGGTACAAGAAGCATAAAGAACACCAAATAAACTGGACCATTGGCACATAATACTAACTGTACAAAACAATATTAAAAGCTGCAAAGGAAAAAGACCAAGTAAAATATAAAGGCAAACCTATTAGAATAGCACCTGACTTCTCAAATGGAGACTCTAAAAGCCAGAAGTATGTGGACAGATGTGATGCAGACTCTTTAAGAGACCACAGATACCAGCCCACACTGCTATACCCAGCAAAACTTTCAGTCATCATAGATGGAGAAAATAAGCATTTCATGATAGAACCAAATTTAAGCAATATCTACCTACAAATCCAGCCCTATGGAAGGTGCTAGAAGATCTCCAACCTAAAGAGATTACACCCAAGAAAACAAGGAATAATAATCCCAAACCAGCAAATACAAGGGGAGAGACACCACCACAACAACAAACAGAAATCTGAATAAACACTGCTCATTGATAACCCTCAACATCAGTGGTCCCAATTTCCCAGTAAAAAGACACAGACTAACAGTATGGATGTGAAATCAGTATCCATCTTCTGCTGCATCCAAAAAACACACCTTTACATCACCTTAGGATAAAAGGATGAAAAAAGATATTCCAAGCCAATGAACCTAAGAAGCAAGCTGGTGTGGCCATTTTAATATCTAACAAAATAGACTTCAAGCCAAAACTAATCAGAAGAAATAGGGAAGGACACTACATACTCATCAAAGGAAAAAAATCGAAGAAGATATTGTAATTTTAACATTTATGCACCAAACGCAAGGGCATCCAAGTTCATAAAAGAAGCTCTACTACAGCTTAAATCACATACTGACCCTCACACACTGCTAGTGGGAGACTTGGATAACTCACTCTTGCCAATAGACAGTCATCCAGACAAAAACTAAACAAATACTGGAGCTTACTGATGCCATAAACCAAATGGACTTAACATATTTACAGAACAGTTCATCCAAACACAAAGTATAGAACTTCTCAGCACCTCATGGAGCTTTCTCAAATTGACCACATACTTGGACACAAAGCAAGTCTCAACAGATAGGATGCAGGGTGTTAATTCAATTTTCTTCTCTCTGACCACTGTCATTCTAGAGGCAGTGGGACCTGGGAGAATGGAGCCAATGAGTGAGGCAGACTACAGTCTCCTGCAATAACCAACTTTATTCAGAGCCTCGGATAATTTATACTCCAAGAGTTAAGAAAGGTCACACAAGCTGGTCACATGCCTTTAATCCCAGCACTCAGAAGGCAGAAGCAGGTAGATCTCTTGAGTTCAAGGTCAGTCTGGTCTATAGAGCAAGTTTCAGGACAGCCAGGTCTACTCAGAGAAAGCTTGTCTCAAAAAAAAAAAAACAAAAAACAAAAAAGTGGAAAAAGAGTAATATATTCAAAAAAGAAAAGGAAGAAAACGTTTACAAGAGTAAAGTTCTAATGAGTTGCACAAGGATAAGCTGCACATGGCAAAAATGTGTTTCCGTAGAGGCATTTAAAGGATATTTAAACATTTAATTGAATAACAGCAGCAAGCAATAATGAGTAATCTGAAGTGTTCACTCCTATCCACTACACCTGGGAGGAGAGTGAAAACACATTCCAAGAACAAATTCCTTGTTTTTTAAAAAACTGAGGTCACAAAACTTGTTTTCTTGGAGTCTTTTCAACCATTCCTGGACTGTTCTGACAGACCACCATGAATTTTAATCTGCATATCAACAGCAACAGAAACTTTACAAACTCATGGAAACTGAACGAAATGGGTCAAGACAAATTAAGAAGGTAAAGACTTTCTAGAATTGAATGAAAATGAATGCACAATATACCCAAGCTTATGGGAGTGATTCTAAGAGGCAAGTTCACAGCACTAAATGCCTTCATAAAAAAAAAAAAAATTGGAGAGATCTCGTACTGGTAACTTAACAGTACACCTGAAAGTTCTAGAACAAAAAGAAGAATTCACACCCAAAAGGAGTAGACAGCAAGAAATAGTCAAACTCACAGCTGAAATCAGTAAAACAGAAACAAACAAAAAAAGAATAAATGAAACAAAGAGTTGGTTCTTTGAGGAAAAAAAAAGATTGACAAACCCTTATCCAAATTAACTAAAAGGTGGAGAGAGAAGATCTGAATTTTTAAAATTAGAATAAAAAAGGGCACATCACAACAGACACCAAGGAAATTCAAAGACTATTAAGGACATACTTTAAAAACCTGTACTCCACAAAACTGAAATATAAATTTTATAAAGGACAATTTTTTTATATGTTTCAATCACCAAAGTTAAGTCAAGATGAGATAAGCAATTTAAACAGACCTATAACCATTAGTAAAGTAGAAACAGTAATTAAAAGTTTTCCAACCAAAGTCCAGGGCCAGATGGTTTTAGCACCAGATTCTACCATACTTTCAGAGAAGAGTTAGTGCCAATATTCCTCAAATTATTCCACAAAATAGAACCAGAAGGAACATTGTCCAACTCGTTTTATGAGGCTACAGTTACCCTGATACCCAAACCACATAAAGACCCAACAAAGAAAAAGAATTACAGACCAATTTCCCTTATGAACATAGGGATTCTCAATAAAAAATATGCAAGCCAAATCCAAGACTACATCAAAAAGATCACCCACCATGATCAAGTAGGCTTCATCCCAGAGATGCAGGGATGGTTCAACATATGTAAATACATGTAACAATCAATACATGTAACCCATCATATAAACAAATTGAATGATAAAACCACATAATCATCTCATTAGATGCAGAAAAGGCCTTTGACAAAATCCAACACTCCATGATAAAAGCCTTAGAAAGATTAGGGATACAAGGGACATACCTGAACATAATAAAGGCAGTTTACATTAAACCTCAACTTAAATGGAGAGAAACTCAAAACAAATCCACTAAAATCAGGAGCAAGACAAGGCTGTTCACTCTCACCATAACTATTCAATATAGTACTTGAAGTCTTAGCTAGACCAATAAGACAACTAAAAGAGATCAAGGGGATACAAACTGGAAAGGAAGACGCCAAACTATATCTGCAGATGATATGATAGTGACCCTAAAAATTCCACCAGGGAACTCCTACAGCTGATAAACACTTTCAGCAAAGTAACTGGATACCAAAGTGACTCACAAAAGTTAGTGGCCCTCCTATATACAAATGACAAACAGCCTGAGAAAGAAATCAGGGAAAGAACACCTTTCACAATTGCCTCAGATAATATAAAATGTCGGGATAATTCTAATCAAGCAAGTGAAAGACTTGTGTGATAAAAAAAAATTAAGACATTGTAAAAGAAATTGAAGGTGTCAGAAGATGGAAAGATCTCCAATGCTCATGGATTAGTAGGATTAATAGTAAAAATGGCCATTCTATCAAAAGCAACCTACAGAGTCAATGCAATCTTCAAAATCACAACACACTTCACAGTTCTCAAAAGGACAAATTTCAGCTTCATAATGAAAACACAAAAAACCCAGAATAGCTAAAACCATCTAATAGATTTTCTCCGCCCCCACCTCCACACCTTCCCCCCATAATAAGTTTCTCCACCAATGCAGTAGGACAGATCAAGCCAAATTGAAGTATAACAACAGGTATATTTGAACAACACAATTCCTGGGCAGGTCCTCGGGTTCCAGAGACAAGGGCCAGAGGAATTGTGCCCCCAAATGAAAGTAGGGAGATTTTATGTTTTGTAGGTGAGGGGTGATGACATGTCTGCCACAAGCTGGGTTTGTGCCCAAGTATGGTCAAAAGCTGAGCCCTTAAGCTGGCAGCTTCAGGGGAGGGAGCTGCAGTAGCCACCAGGAATTTGGAACTGGGCTTTTTGGTACCTTCCCTTTGTTCAGAAACTCTGAGCTGGTGGGGTTTGGAAAGATAGACAGAAATGGGGCTTCCTAGACCATGCAGGGGCTAGCTGGAAGTTCCAATGGAACACCATCCTGAATAATAAGAGAATTCTGGAGGTATCACCATTCTAGATTTTAAGTTGTACTACTTGAGCTATAGTAATAAAAACAGCATGGTATTGACAAAAGGCAGACACATTGATCAATGGAATCAAATTGAAGACCCAGACATAAATCCACATACCTATAGACACCTGATTTTTGACAAGCCAGAAATACACACTGGAAAAAAGACAGCATCTTCAAGAAAAGGTGCAGGCCAAACTGGATGGCTACTTGTAGAAGAATGCAAATAAATATTTATCATCCTGCACAAAACTCAACTCCAAATGGACCAAAGACTACAACATAAAACCAGATACACTGAATCTGAAGAAGAGAAAGTGGGGAATAGCCTGGAACTCATTGGCACAGGAGAAGACTTTCTGAACAGAACACCATTAGCACAGGCCCTAAGATCAACAATTGATAATGGAACCTCATGAAACTGAAAAGCTTCTGTAAGGCAAAGGACATCCTCTTTCAGATAAAGTGGCAGCATACAAAATGGGAATTGATTTTTACCAACTCCACCTCCGATATAGGGCTAATATCCAAAGTATATAAAGAACTCAAAAAAACTAGATACCAAGAAAACAATCCAATTAAAAATGGGGTACAGAGAGTAACAATTTTTTTGTTTTGTTTTGTTTTTGTTTTTTGATACAGGGTTTCTCTGTGTTGTTTTGGTGCCTGTCCTGGAACTCGCTCTGTTGAGTTCCAGGCTGGCCTTGAACTCACAGAGATCCACCTGGCTCTGCCTCCCGAGTGCTGGGATTAAAGGTGCGCACCACCGCAGCCCAGTGAAACAAAATTCTTAAAGAGAGGAAATTCAAATGGCTGAGAAACACTTAAAAGAAGTGTTCAACATCCTTAGCCACCAAGGATATGCAAATCAAAACTACTTTGAGATTTCATTTTACACCATCAAAGTGACTAAGACCAATAAAACAAGTAACAGCTCATGCTGTTGAGGCTGTGGAGCAAGAGGAACACTCATCCATTGCTTGTGGAAGTGTAAACTTGTACGGCCACTTGGGAACCAGTGAGGTGGTTTCTCAAGAACATGGGATTCCAGGCTGTGGTGGCATATGCCTTTAATCCCAGCACTCAATGTAAGCCCCTTGAGGCTAACCCCCAGCACACACACACACACACACACACACACACACACACACACACACACACACACACACACACCCTACTTCTCTAACAACCATAATCACAGTTTCCAACCCCTTGAGCTGGGAAAGTGGTCAGGCCCTGCCACAAAATCTCTACAATCCCAGACCGCCCTGGACAGCTCTACCACTCCTCCTCAAGAAACCTTATATGAAGCCTGAATTCTAGTCAGTTCTTTGCTGCTTCCCACCAGAGCAGAGGTAGCCACCCTCTAGTGTCTCTCCCAATAAGTCTCTTTTGTGAGGTTTGTTGTGCAGTGTGACTTTGTGGTATTCCTTGGCTCCCAACAGCAAGGATACCTTTCCCTTCAGAGCTGTAACACTTGTGCTGGAGAAACCTTTCCCCTCAAAGCAGAGCTGTAACACCTCCACTGCGGAAGCCTTTCCCCTCAGAGCTGCAACACCTTCCCTGGGGAAGCCTTTCCCCTCAGAGCTGCAACACCTTCCCTGGGGAAGCCTTTCCCCTCAGAGCTGCAACACCTTCCCTGGGGAAGCCTTTCCCCTCAGAGCTGCAACACCTTCCCTGGGGAAGCCTTTCCCCTCAGAGCTGCAACACCTTCACTGGGGAAGCCTTTCCCCTCAGAGCTGTAACACGTCCACTGGGGAAGCCTTTCCCCTCAGAGCTGCAACACCTTCCCTGGGGAAGCCTTTCCCCTCAGAGCTGTAACACGTGCACTGGGGAAGCCTTTCTCCTCAGAGCTGTAACACGTGCACTGGGGAAGCCTTCCCCTCAGAGCTGCAACACCTTCCCTGGGGAAGCCTTTCCCCTCAGAGCTGCAACACCTTCCCTGGGGAAGCCTTTCTCCTCAGAGCTGCAACACCTTCCCTGGGGAAGCCTTTCCCCTCAGAGCTGCAACACCTTCCCTGGGGAAGCCTTTCTCCTCAGAGCTGCAACACCTTCCCTGGGGAAGCCTTTCCCCTCAGAGCTGCAACACCTTCCCTGGGGAAGCCTTTCTCCTCAGAGCTGTAACACGTCCACTGGGGAAGCCTTTCCCCTCAGAGCTGTAACACCTTCCCTGGGGAAGCCTTTCTCCTCAGAGCTGCAACACTTACACTCAGGAGGCAGAGGCCAGCCTGGTCTACAGAGCAGATCTGACAGCATATCCTTAAAATTAGGCTGTTGGGGTAGTGTTGACTCTTGCAAAATTTTTCAGTGAAATTGCAGCATTTTAGTTTGGCTCTACAGCTGTTCAAACAGTCTACCTTTTCTAGCCACTTCATAATTCTAGTCAATGGGATATCAAGACTTCTGAATCATGCCCTTAAGTACACAGACACACCAAAAGAAAAAAGAAAAAAAAAAGGAAAGTGGTCAGAACTTCTGTCAGGGAAGTACAAATCAAGACCACAATGATACATGATCTCACATATGGTAGAAATAGCTTTTACCAAAAACTCCCTGGGAGGGTAACAAGTGTTGGCAAGGATTTTGTGAAGTCCTATACACTATTGGTAGGCATGTAAATTAGTATAGACATGGAAAACGTACAAAGGTCCTTAAAAATTAGAAGCAAACTGTGGGATCCGGCAATCTTACCACTAGGTCAATAAAGAAGCATTAAATCAATATGTCAAATAGATGTTTGGCTGCATGTGGTAGCACACACCTGTAGTTTTGGCATTTGGGAAACAGAGACAGGATTATCTCAAGTTTGAGGCCAGCTTGATTTACATATCAGATTTCAGTCCAGCTAGAGCTACATGGCAAGACCTTGTCTCAGAAAGGTGGGCCAGTCAGAAAGTCCAGCCGGTAAAGGCACATGGCACCAATCCTAACAATCTAGTTCAACCCTCAAGTCCCACAGAGTTTGTTCTTGCCATAAATGTGTAAATATTACACAAATAAGTGTATAGAAGCAATATCTATGCTTACTAGCTTGGTGTAGCCATTCTACAGTGCATCTTTAAGATTTTTTTGTGGGTGTTTGTTTGTTTTGAGACAGGGTTTCTCTGTGTATCCCTGGCTGTCCTGGAGCTTGCTCTGTAGACCAGGCTGGGCTCGAACTCACAGAGATCCATCTGCCTCTGCCTCCCGAGTACTGGGATTAAAGGCGTGCGCCACCACCTCCTGGTTTAAAGTGTGTGTGCATATGTGTGTGAGAGCACATAGCTCTTAAGTGGGGTCGATTCCTTCCAACTTTACTTGGGTTACAATGATAAAATTCAGGCCACTAGACTTGACAAGCACCTTTACCTGATCAGCCATCTAGCCAACCCTGGATCTGTATTTAAGATAATCTGTTGTATATCATAAGGTATGCAATTTTTGACAAGTGAAATAGAATTTTTCAAAAATACTTGTTCTCACCCTGTGTTCCATTCCATATAGGATGAGGAAGGGAGAGGAAGATCCTTAACCATATCAGAAACAAAGATAAAAAGGATGGCAAAATTACCCTACCAGCCCAAGACTACCCATAAAATTTGAAATTTTCATTGTATTACAGATGACAGGACAAAACCCTTTCTTGGTTTGGTTTGATTTTTCTGTTTTTACTGCTTTTAGGGGGGGTAGGATTGTAGTGATAATTCTAATTGGTCTTCATAATAAAAACCCAGAGTCAGATATCGGGGTAAATGCTGAAAGATCAGAGAAGTAAAGGAGCCAGCCACTAGAGAAGCTTCTTACCTCTACTGAATCCTCAGACCGAAGGGAGCTGAGCTCCTGTCTCCACCCCTACTTTATCACTTCCTCTCTCTGCCCATCCATATCACTTCCTGTCTCTCTGTACAGACTTCCAGACATCTATGGTTAACTAATGGCTAGCTCCACCCTTTGATCTTCAGGCAAGCTTTGTTAGAACACAAACAAAATATCACCACGTTTCCCCCTTTTTGTTTAAAATTTAAAAAAGGTTATAACTAATATAAGAAAACTATATACAATAAGTACAATAACTATATACAATATATACAGGCAATAAATACATCAACAATGTCCAGTCCATTAACAATTGTCAAGTTCAGAGAAAATATTCCATTATCTATCCTATCTTGGTGACTGCAAAGGATTGTACCTAACTCACCTTCTATCCCAATTTGCATCACCAACACAAAACTATCTTTTTATGTCTCTTAACCCTATACATTTTATACCTCTTTAGTGAATTTCTTTTCTGAATCTGGTAATAAGGAAAACTATAACTATAAAGTCTTCAACTCCATCAGAGATCCAAGAAAGAAATAATATTACCTGAGTAAGAAGGAAGTGCAAGCAATCGACTTCCAAAAAATGTGAGAAATAACAGAAACAGCTGGCTGCCTGGACAGTCACCCAAGTTTCCTCTGTAACATTAGGACATCCATCTTCTGCCTACAGGTCTAGCATGTCTGACAGACTTTTCTGTGAAGCAGGATATTTGAAGGACTGTCCCCTTGTCTTGGCAAAGTTTGGCAGTTGCTTTCTTTTGTGTCCTGTTTGTTAGCATTTAGGTATCTATATTGCCCTGCCCATAGCGTCCTGACAGGATACATCCTCAGCTGCAGCCACTAACAGCACCCTGTGCATTTGCTACATTCCCTTATAAAAGGTAGGCCCTGGCTGGCTCTCATCTCTCTCTCTTTCTCTTCTTTTGCTCTCGCCCACAGGGATCAGTCTTTGTCCCTTTCTCTGCCCCTTCTCTCCCCTCCCCTCAATAAAGCCCCCATGTGGGCTCTGTTGTATGATGTGACTCCTTCCCACTATTTTTAAAATACAACACTGCTTGTCTAATTTGGACAGCATACTGTCAGCAGTTGAGGCAAGAGCACTTTCTTGCCCAGTGTCTAACTTTTGCCACAAAGAAAGTAAACTCCATGTGGAGTTTCTTCAATGTCCATCATCTTCTCTGAAGTAAGATTGTTGCTGCCAGGAGCAGACATGTCCCATTGACATTTAAAAAAAAAAAAACAAAACCCCTATGTTATTAAATCATCTTTTTTGTTTTATTTATTTTCTTTTTTTATTATTAAGAAATTTTCTATTCATTTTACATACCAACCACAGATTCCCTCTCCTCCCTCCTCCCAACTCCCAGCCTTCCCCCCCAACCCAACCCCCCATTCCCACCTCCTCCAGGGCAAGACCTACCATGGGGAGTCAGCAGAGCCTGGTACATTCAGCTGAGGCAGGTCCAAGCTCCTCCCCCTGCACCAAAGCTGTGTAAGGTGTCCCACCATAGGCACTGGGCTCCAAAAAGCCAGCTCATGCACCAGCGATGGATCCTGATCCCACTGCCAAGGGGCCTTTAAACAGTTCAAGCTAGACAACTGTCTCGCCTATGCAGAGGGGCCTAGTCCAGTCCCATGAGGGCTCCACAGCTAAAACAAAATGACAGCCTACAGAATGGGAAAAGATCTTCACCAACCCCACATCTGACAGAGGGCTCATCTCCAGAATATACAAAGAATTCGAGAAACTAGACATCAAAACACTGAACAATCCAATTAAAAAATTAAATCATCTTAAATGCCATATTCTGCAGATCTCTGAAGTGTTTGAAGACCACCTGTTTATCTAAAATACATCTGTTTGACCTTGAAAACATACCTAGCATGACTACAGGCTTAATTATAATAGGTGACTTAATGTGGGGATTTATCAAGGCAACTCCACATAGTTAAAAAGGAGGTTTATTTTGGGATAACTTGTGCCAATAAAGAGATTGGCTACAGGATCCGGGAGAGGTGAGGTGCAGTCCAGCAGGGTTCTCTGGAGAACTCTGACTTAGTTTGTCTTCCAGCATCCAGGATCACCAGGAACCAAGAGAGCCGGCACATCTGGATCTCAGGTTTCAAGGGCTCCCATCTTGGCCCTGCCCCAGGGGTGCATCATAGGTAGATGTGGCAGTTACCAGAAGCCTCAGTAGGCTTACTCAGTAGGGGTAGTACTTCCAGGTCAATGCTGGAATAGCTAGCTACTACAGTGACTAACTACTAACCTGCATTTCTTTATTATCCTAAATAGTTTGTAATAATAACTTTCAAGGACTAGCAATTTGCATTACATTGCTAAATGAGATGTATAAGTACAATAATTTGAACAAGATTAGAAATGTATGTACAGTATGTTCTAACAAAAATAATCACAACTTTGTATCAATATACAGAGATCCATATCATTGTAAAATATTTAAAACAAGTAGTTGCTTTTTAAAAGTAGAATTCAATAATCTACCCTTTTATCCTGTATCTATATCCCCTTTTTTTCTTTTCAGGGTAGATTAAGTAATCTACCCTTTTATCCTACTATATCTATATCCCCCTGAATCTAATCTCCTTAGTTCAGCTTTTTTTCTGACCATTACTAATAACAACGTGTAAACAACCCCCCTAAACAATGACAAATACCCATAACTCATTGAATGACAAAAACCACCCACCCCACCTCTTGAGATTGTGGGTGTCATGTTCTTAAGTTTATTTCCTGTTGTATGGGGATGATGACATCTTTAGGGGATCCTGAAAGAAAAATTTGGGTTAGTTGTCAAGTCCTGGGAGAGGCAGCTGTATCATTTGTTGTTCAGTCTCTGCATAACAGGAAAGTGCAGGGCTTGTCTCAAGTCCTGGCTAGAGTAGTCTGTGAGGCTGGATCATCTCAGCTAGCTACCTTGAAATTGTCCTGAGCAGTTTGTAGTCCAAAGCTGATCTTTGGGTGGTGTTTGTCAGCTTACTGGTGTTATCATAGTCAATGTAAAATCATCGTTGTGGGGCCCCATCATCCTTTTGGGAGACTTCAAAAGTCATTGTTAGGCATGGTCATGGTTCATTACAGAAAACTCAAACATTTTAAATGTCATATGCAAAAGATCTAAAAGAGGTTGAAGAATCAATATTTGTTATGTACAAAATTGTACATAAACTTAATCCAGAGTACAAAAACTTAATTCCAAGCCAGGCGTAGTGGCGCACGCCTTTAATCTCAGCACTCGGAAGGCAGAGGCAAGTGGATCTCTGTAAGTTCGAGGCCAGCCTGGTCTACAAAGCAAGTTCCAGGAAAGGTGCAAAGCTACATAGAGAAACCCTGTCTTGAAAAACAAAAACAAAAACAAACAAACAAACAAAAAAACCCACTTAATTCCTAGCTACCTGATAGAGACTCAAACCTGAAATCATGTACAGGAAGCTAGATGAAGCCTTTCACTAGAATTAGTTAGTACTCTACATGACCATTAATATCATGACAAAAAAGTTTAAATATATATATTAATCTTATAAATTTTGAGATAATATTCATGCCTTATGGAAAAGTTTTAAAGAGTCAAAATAAAACCAAAGGATTATGAGATTAGTGGTATTAAAATAGTCCATAAATTTGGTTTTTCTTCTCTCCCATATCAGGTGGCTCTTCTGACATAAGACAGAGATATTGGATTTTACTTTAACAAGCATGCTTGGGTTTAGAGAAGGAGAGAGCCATGCTCCAACTCCAAAGCCAGTTTTAATTTTTAATTGGACTGGGACTACAAAAAGACCGTTTGTATTATATGTCTATAGAGAACAGCAGAAACAAACAAACATTTAAGAAGATTTATGAAATTTTATCCTGTTGGAAATATGATATACCAATAGACCAATTTACTCTTTTTCTTGGGAAATTTTTTTCTGGATGATTTGTCCTTTTTCTTCACATGTCTCATTTGTCTAGTGGTTTTCAGATTCTGACTCATAGGAATAAATTCAGCAGTTTCAATGTGTAAAACAACTCTTTCTGCATACTGAGAGTCAGTAACTATGTTAAGAGGTTCTGTAAAATCCATTAATACCATCAGAATAGCATATAATTCTGACTTTTGGACAGAATCATAAGGGCTTTGAGTCAATTTACTTAAATTTTCTGAGTTGTAACCTGCGTTTTCTGATTTGTTTACATCAGTATAAAATTTTGGGGCCCCAGAAATTGGTGTTCCCTGTACAATATGAGGGAGAATCCAATTAGTTCTTTTTATAAATTGAATTTTCTTGCTTTTGGGATATTTGTTGCTAATCTCTCCCAAAAAATTACTACAAGTCTTTGCCAAGGGTCACTTTCTGCCCATAATTTGTTCATGTCATCCTCAGTTAAAGGTACTACAATTTCTGCTGGGTCTATTCCTGCTAAATGATGAAGTCTCAATTTTCCTTTTAGAATCAACTCAGCTCCCTTTTCCACATAAGTTTTTAATTTTTTTACTCTGTTTATGTGGTTAAAAAGATCCATTCTAAGATAATATCTTCCCTCTGCATTAATATTCCTTTAGGAGAATGCATAGAGGACAAAATAACCAGAATGCAATCAAGCACTGGATCCAAATGATCCACATGTGCATCCTATAATTTCTTTTCCACCAAAGTCAATTCTCTCTCAGCTTCAGCTGATAATTATCATGTTCTATTTAAATCCATGTCACCATTTAAGGTTTTGAACAAATTACTCAGTTCATCATTTTTTTACCCCAGTAGTGGGCCATAGATTGGAAATGTTTACTAGCAATCTTTGAAAGTCATTAGTCTGTAGTCAATCTCTCTTAATTTGTACCTTTTGGGGTCTAATTTTTGTAGACCTATTTTATATCCTAAATAATTAATAGAATCTCTTCTTTGTATTTTTTCAGGAGCAATTTGTAATCCCCAACAAGGCAAAAATTTTCTTCTTCAAACAGTCTTTCTAAAGTATTTACATTTGTATCAGCTAGTAAGATGTCCTCCATGTAATGGTAAACTATAGATCGAGGAAATTGTTTATGTATCACTTCCAATGGCTGTTATACAAAATATTAGCACAGGGTTGGGCTATTTAACATTCCCTATGGGAGAACCTTCCATTGATATATCTTAACAGGCTGAGAATTATTATAAATAGGCACCATGAAGGCAAATTTCTCTCTGTCCTTTTCTTGTAAGGGTATTGAGTAGAAACAGTCTTTTAAATCAATAATTATAAGAGGCAATTCTTTAGGTAACAGAGAAGACAAAGGAATTCCAGACTGTATAGAGCCCATTGGCTGAGTCACCTTATTAACAGCTCTTAGATCTGTTACCATTCTCCATTTTCCAGATTTCTTTTTAAAACCAAATACAGGAGAATTCCAATGGCTGGCTGATTCTTCAATATGCTGAGCATTTAGCTGATCCTGTACCGGATGTTCTAAGGTCTGCAGTTTCTCTGATTTTAAAGGCCATTGCTCAACCCATACAGGTTTGTCCATCAACCATTTTAAAGGTAGGGCTGTTGGTGCCTTTGAAAGATCAGCAGTTGTTGTGCCCTGTTCTTGTACAATCTGAATGATCAATGACTGTTCTTTATAATACCTTCTAATATTTTTCCCAGAAACATATGTTAATTTATGGTTTGTTTCTGAGATTGGAGGAATGTTGATCTGGGTATTCCATTGCTGTAACAAATCAGGTCCTCATAAATTCATTGCTATGTTAGCTATATATGGCTTTAATTTTCCTCTCTGTCCTTCTGGACCTATACATTTGACTCATCTCACACTCTGTTTTACCTGTGATAATTTTCCAATCCCTAAAAACTGAACATTTACCTCCTGAAAAGGCTAATTTGGATGTCAAGATTCTAGTGCAATTATTGTTACATCTGCACCTGTGTCTACAAGACCTTCAATGATGATGTTATTTATTCGTATTTTTAATTTTGGTCTTTGTTCATTTATAGACAATTGCCAAAATATTTGCTTTATGGTTTCTCCTGAATTTTTTGGTCTCTCTTCTATAGCTGTTCTATCATCCAGGGCAGTATGGTTTCTTACAATAGGCACTAGGTTCTTTAATTGCTCTGGGAAGGAGTTTCCTCCACAATGACAGGAAATGACTGAATCGGATTTGACATGAGGGCATTCAAGAGGCCCCTCAAGGCATTTCTCAAAGGCAAAGAGATACCTTGTTTGTCCCTTGTTGATCTACATTCATTAATCCAATAGCCTGCCTTTGCTACATCTTCTGCATAATCCAGAAGGGAGGGGAAGTCTATTGGGATTATTCTTAGAAAAAACATTGTTTCTATGAACACCCTGTTTACAATACCTTTTTGGGTGATCTTGTTTACTGCAATTGAAACACCTGAATCACCTCTCCTATCCAAGCACCATCATGGTTATGAGATTCAATATTGATTGTATCTCAGATGCATTCCTCCAATGGTGCTGATCTTGCCTTCAATGGCCTAATTACCCTTTTGCATTGTGTATTAGCATTTCCAAAAGTCAGAGATTCAATCATTATTTGTCTAGCATCTGAATTTGGTATCATTCTATTTAGTGCTGAAGTCAATCTTTGTAAGAAATCAGTGATGGTTTCTTTTGTGCCCTGTGTAACTTCAGTAAATGACACAGTTTTCTTTCCTACTTCTTCAATTCTGTTCCAAGCATTCAAGGCTGCTGCATGGCATAAAGCCGGGGTGTGGTCATCATATAGAGATTGTCTTTCTGCTTTAGCATAATCTCCCTCTCCAAGAAGTTGGTCTTGGGAGATTTCCATGCCTCTAGCTCTACTTCATTGTTCAATGGTCTTAGCCTCATCTTTTCACCAGGTTCTTCACTGTAATTGAGGACCAGGCTCCAAGACTGCTGTAAACAAGTGTCTCTAGTCTTGAGGGATAATCCTATTACATATTGACCACGAGTTTAACATATACTTCACAAAAGGTGAATGTATGCCATATGAGTCTATCACTTCCTTGAATCTCCTCAAATCTAACATTTGCACAGGAGTCCATTCAGCTCTTACACAGCCCTGAGGATATCTATCATTAGGCACTTCCTGTAAGGTTACTGGATAGATTAAGGTTGGCTGTTTGAAACCTTAGGTTGTTCCTCTCTAACCTTATAATGCAATGCTGAGATTGGTTTTCCTTTAAATTCCTCTGTCTGGGTCTGAATATCTCTATGATCTGTTTTAACAAGTTTTTCTAAAACTTTTATCTTGGCACTCATATTAACCAACTTTTTAATGATAACACAAAAATGACAAAACCAATAATATTTATAATTGACATTACATAAATCCCATCTATGGTGGTATTTTACTTGTACTGAAATGTGATTTTAATTGTATGTTAATAAATAAAGTTGCCCAGGGGTCAGAGCTATTAGAGCCATAGCAAGAGCGTGGCGGTGGTGGTGCACGCCTTTAATCCCAGCACTTGGTAGACAGAGCCAGGTAGATCTCTGTGTGTTCAAGGATACAGCCAGCATTGGAGACACACGCCTTTAATCTCAATACCAACCATGGAAGACCTGGAAGTCTCTACAGACAGGCAGTGACGAGGGCAGTCATGTGTTTGGGTTTACAACCAATGAGAAGGCAGAACAGAAAGGCTATAAAGACAAACACACAGGAAGTAGCTCCCTTTCAGAGAGCTCTCTTGGCTGAAGAGGATCCCTGAAGCAGGAAGGGTAAGGCTTTTAGCTCTGACCTCTTGGCTTTCTTCTCTGAATCGGCTCTGTGTTTCTTATTTAATAAGATGGTTGGTTACATCTACACCCATCTAAATTAGTTATCCTCTCATTTAATTGCTCCATTTTCAAACCATCCAGCATATTATCATACAGAGACCTAACTCCCTCCATTGTAATAATGTTTCCCAATTTTTATTGTGGGGAAAAAACCTCTCTCTTTTAACTAATTCCACCCTTTAAGACTTCCCAATTGTCTCACCAAATCTGCCAATGATGATGACAAAGACGTGAAGCTGACTGCTTCTGCAGAGAAGAGTAGAAGCCCTAGTGGATTTTCAAGGCAGCTACCTAGTGTGGCAGCAGCCTGAGGAGGGGGTCCAGGGAAAGCCCACAACCCACTGGGAGAGCGAACCCACTGTCTGAAAAATGCACATAGGAGATCGTGGGAGGAGGGGGGGAGAAACACATGTGGTGGGAGCTGCCTAAAGGCAGAGCTGGCCGGTGGTGAGGGGCTAACTCTGGCAGCATATTGAATCCATACTCGTGCGGCGGCGGGGGGGGGGGGGGGGGGGGGTGTTTGCAGAGAGGCTGCAACAAAAACTTGGCAGGTTGGGTAGTGACTCTCTGGGCATGCAGCTCTGGCCTGTGCCAATGGCTGAATTTGTGCCCCAAAGTTGGACAGCAGATGTAGCTCAGTTTTCTAATTGGTCCTAATAATAAAAACACTGAGTCAGATATCAGGGTAAATGCTGAAAGATCAGAGAAGTAAAGGAGCAGCCACTAGAGAGACTTCTTACCTCC
This sequence comes from Peromyscus californicus insignis, assembly GCF_007827085.1. Taxonomy (NCBI): domain Eukaryota; kingdom Metazoa; phylum Chordata; class Mammalia; order Rodentia; family Cricetidae; genus Peromyscus; species Peromyscus californicus. The sequence continues at coordinate 23,315,505 of NW_026294424.1, forward strand.
ACCTCAGACCGAAAGGGGTTGAGCTCTTGTCTCTGCCCCTCCTTCCTTATCACTTTTTCTCTCTGCCCAGCCATATCACTTCCTGTCTGTCTGTACAGACCTCCAGACCTTTATGGTTGACTAATGGCTAGCTCCACTCTCTGATCTTCAGGCAAGCTTTATTTGTTAGATCACAAACAAAATATCACCACATAGGGTCTTACTATTATCTTTGGAAGCCTCAAACTCAGAGATCCACCCTGCCTCTGCCTCCTGAGTGCTAGGGTTAAAGGCGTGCACCATTATGCATGGCTTTTTTCCCTGTTTTTTTTTTTGAGAAAGGGTTTCTCTGTGAAACAGTCCTGGCTGTTCTAGAACTCACTCTGTAGACCAGGCTTGCCTTGAACTCACAGAGCTCCACCTGCCTCTACCTGGGATAAAGGTGTGCATGCCTGGCTTATGCATGGCTTTTTTAATATTTATTTTTATTTTATGTGTATGAATGTTTTGTTTGCATGCATGTAAGTGTACCATGTTTGCCCAGGAATGCCAGAAGAAGGTGTCAAATCCCCCTGCCACCATGTGGATGCTGGCTGGGAACAGCTCAGGTCTTCTGTAAGGGCTGCAGATGCTGAGTCAGCTCTTCAGCACCTAATGATTCCCTTCCGTTATGTACACGTACCACATTTTCTTAACCTATTCATCCATAGCTGAACACTTCAGCCAGTCCTTTCCCTACTGTAAATCATACAGGAATGCAGGAGCGAACGTGAGGGTGGAGACGCCTCTTTAATGTATTGTTTGATTTTCCTTGAGATGCATACTCAGTAACAGGGTTTCTGGGATTACATGGTAGTTCTCTCCTCTTTTCGGGGTTGGTTTTCACACACATAGCTTTCCCTGATGGCTGTACTGATTTACATCCTGCCCTTTTGACATCGCAACACAACTTTGTCATCTATCTACAAAGCTGATGCTCAAAAACTTAGCAAGCCACTTACAAAAAACGGCAAAAAGTACTCCATGATTTTGAGTTGCACAGCATCCATAGATGTTCTGACCCCTTGTGGTTCTAGGCTCCTTCCTTTGGTTTTTATGTTGGGGAGCAAACATGGTGCTTCCTGTGTGTTAGGCGAGCACTCTACCAACTGATCTACATCCCCGGGTCCTAAACCTTAGCTAGTTGAGGTTTAAATTGAAAAGACTAAATAAAGCACTCTCAAGGACCTTTTTTGTGAAAATATGCTCTAGAAAAGATGAAAGTGAGCTGCGTATGGTGCTGAATGTCTGTAGTCCAGCACTTGCAAGGTGGAGGCAGGAGGATCAGGATGTACCTGAAAGAGAAAAAGAAAAAGCTGGAGTTTGAAGTCATCAGCTATATAGGGAGTTGAGACTGTCCTGCCCCCCAAAGAATGAAAATATCAAAGTGCTGAAGAAAACACTGTCCAAAGTGACATCGCATGTGTATCACTGTGTGAAGCAACGGAACTGGTATCACATGGGGTCTCCAACAGGAAAGTTCCGGTCTCTTAAATCTCCGCTTACAAACGGGTTTATTGTGGACACCGTTTTGAATCTTGCCAAAACCAAGGAGTGATAGTCAACATAAAGTCACATTCTGGCCTTTAATCCGCTTCCTTCAGTGGTCTAAGATTGACAGTCTTCCAACTTAACACTGATGCCATTCTCCACAACATATCTGAGAAGTCACCGGTTTTCCAGTTCACAGTGTGTTTCTAACTGCCAGTCAACGCCCTATCAGATCATATAACTTTTCCAATAGTTACTCCATTCTTTAATTCGAGCTCCCTTTATCTCCCACATTTCCCTCTTGTGCACTCTGCGATGGTCATCTAAGCGCAAGCGCTGAGGCTCTAGTTGCTAAGAGACAGGACGCTGAGAGGGTGGGGACGCTGCAATGCGGCAGGCCTGGGAGGAAAAGCCGAGGGGGCAGGGTTAGGAGCCGGCTAGGCGAAGAGGTGGGCTGCGCTCTGGACCGCACCCTCCCGCCCGCAGGAGCTCATCGCTCATTGGCTCTCCCGCTGCGTCGCTAGCCTGCGATTGGCCGGGCAGCTGGAGCTCCGCCCCCTCGGCCCCCCGCCCCCGTGCGGGGCGGACAGCTAGCGGGCGCAGGCGGGTGCGGCCGCCTCAGCCGGCCTGGGGCGCTGTTGCGGGCGCGAGCGCGGGCGGTGCCGGCCGCTGCAGGTGAGCCGGGCGCGGCGAGGGCCGCCGCGGCCCTGGGGAGGTGAGAGGGACGCTGCGAGGCTGGGGCGCCCAGGCGGGAGCTGGGGGCGGGGCGAGGGCCGGGAGCACCGCTGCCCCGTCCCGGCGGCCGTGCGGGCCGTGCGGGCCCCCGGAAGCCCGCGGCCGCCCGGGCGCAGCCCTCGGCCCCGTCCCGCCGCCGCCCAGCAGCCGGTCCCGCGCGCGCCCGGCGACGGAGCCCAGCTTCGGCCGCCGGACTCCGGCCCTCGTCGTCCCGCCTGACGTCCTGTCCGACGCCTTTGTCTGCCCCTCTCCAGCCCGCGCCCCGTCTCGGCGCCCACGCCGCGGAATCCGGGCCCGGAGGACGCGCCGCGCAGGGAGCCTCGGACCCGGGGTCAGAAGGGCTGCTTCCCCGGGTGGGAAGCGATGCTGCGTCCTCCCGAAGCAGCCAACCGCCTCGGTTCTCTGGACCAGGGTCAGGAAGTCTGTTCTAGTTTGGGATGAGCCTGTGTTAACAGCGCCCCTGTGTCGTGCCAGAGGCCTTCCACCTGCCAGTGCCCCCTTCCTTCCACGCCTGCCTCTGCCTAGGGGAAAAATCAGGAGCCCCGTTTTCGTTGAAACATGAAAAGCAGATTCTTGTCATGGACAAAGAAAGCGACTTAGATTGCCATGTTTGTGCAAGTGAATAAGCCAAAATAAGGAAATAAGTTATGTTCTTTAAAAGTGTAATGTGTTAAACAATAGAATTTTTAATTTGGGGTAAAAAAAAATTCGTTATACCTTAAACACTTTTAGCATATGGTATTTTATCATGCATGAGAGGATAATTTTAAGCTTTAAATATTTTCTTTTGGTCATAATTTTTCATATGTTATACCTTTTTCCAGAATGAGATGCATGTGCTAGCTGTTCTGAGAGACTATATGCTTTACTAAAGATTGCTCGTCAATGCTTTACCTTTCATACTTACATTCAGACCCTATAGGAAACTTTCTAATAGATTAATTTAGCTAGAATACAGAATAGTGTTTCCCTTGCTTGGAAAGATTCAGTTGTGTCAACAGGAAAGATCACACCTGAATTATTAAACTTTAGACTGTTTTCTTGCTTTTTTTTTTTTTTTTCAAGTGCTGGGCATCAAACCCAGGGCCTCACACATTAGGCAAGAACTCATCTATGTTCCTAGATCCTAAATGTCTACTGAGGTCCCAGCAAATTATAAACCAAATCATGTGCTAAGGAAAGGGATCCATATATTGTCCATGTAAGTAGAGAACAGTGTTTTGTTCACTACAAATTAAGATTGCCACATTGATTTTTGTACACTGTGGACACTTACACAGTCTCATAGGTTGTGGGCCTTCTACTTGGAGTGGGTTCCAAAAGAGACATGAAGTGTCCTGAAGTTTTGTGACATCGTTAACTCAGCAGATGTTTTAGCACTGTGCTTTGCTGGTCCTCCTTCTGAGGAATGAACGATAAAGGCCAGCCTAAGAGCTGGGTGTGTAAGTACACACCCGTATCCCTGTGCTCTGGGGGCTGAGGCAGGAGGATCAAGAGGTAGAAGCTAGCCTGGGCTACAAAGCAAGACAAAAATGAAATTCTGTCCTGGGCAATTATTTCTAAGTGAGTCAACTAGTTCTTGAAAAAATTTTATGTCAATAGTGGCCAAAGTAGAATAAGGATAAATAATGAGTGTGCTAAATTGTGGTGCACATTTTGCATCCAGACTGTGCTGGGTGTTTTAATGGTGTTATTTGATTCTCACAGTGATCTTACAGGTTGTTGTTATTTTCCGTACAGCTGAAACAGTTGAAGCCCCAGGTTGCACTGCTAGACGTGGTGAAACGGGGTAAGTATCCACGGCACACTTATTCCTTTACTAGCAGCATGCTCTGTTTTGTGGTTTGTTAATCTTTGTGAATCTGTTTAATCCAAAGATCTCAGACATGCTAATACTACTGTTACAATCGTCCAGTGCTCACACTGTACCAGTGACAGTTCCCGTCTAAAGTGTCCTGGAAATGCAGACGCCACCTACGACTTCACCTTTGTGTTGTAGATGAGGAAATCGAGACACAGATGATGTGAACTAGGTACTCTCTTATTGGTAGAACCAGGAGACACAGTTGGAGGGTTCCACCTCAGAATCTATACTCGTAACTGCTACACTGTACAGAGCCTTCAATAAGGTACATCTCTGAAGCTATGACTTTAGAGTGATTAGTGTTTTTTGTGTTTCGTTCGTGTTTTAGACTTATTCATTTTTATTTTATGTGTGTTTGCTTGTGTGTGTTGATGTGTATCATATACATGCCTAGTGCCCATGAAAGCCAGAAGAGGGCGTTGCAGCCCCTGCAACTGGAGTTATGGACAGTTGTAAGAAACCACTTGGGTGCTGGGAACCAAACCCAGGTCTTGCTCAATAACAGCAAGTACTCTTAACTGCTGAGCCATCTCTCAAACCCCTGTTGCTTTTTAATGTCTGTGCAAACACATAGGCCTCTTATCTTGGCTAACATTTGACGTCCCATGGCAGTGTTTTTTTTTTTTTTTTTTTGGTTTTTCGAGACAGGGTTTCTCTGTGTAGCTTTGCGCCTTTCCTGGATCTCGCGCTGTAGACCAGGCTGGCCTCGAACTCACAGAGATCCGCCTGGCTCTGCCTCCCGAGTGCTGGGATTAAAGGCGTGCGCCACCACCGCCCGGCCTCCATGGCAGTGTTTTATGTAAACTACTGCCTAGTTCTTGCTGCTGACTTGCTCCTACCTTTCCACTCTCACAGTCCCAGGAAGTGTATACTCTCTTTATAGATCATGTCTCATTTGTGAGGTGCTTTTACTATCTCCAGAGTACCTTCACAAAGTGATCCCCCTTGTTCTCTCTGCACTGCCAGTCGTAAGGCTCTTCATTTAATTTTAGTGCTGCAGTTCCACAAGTTGAGGTGGCTTACCTTGACTGGCATGTGATGATGCCAGAACGCAAACCGGACCTTCAGGCTCTGGGCACACTGCTCTCGGTCTGTCGGGGATCTTTGCTCTACATTGTGCCATGTTTTTCTGCAGAGCAGCTTGTGTTTTCTAGTGGTATTGCCAACCTAGAAACTAATGACTTTCAAACAATAAGCACGACTAGCCATGAACCTTCACCATTGTTTCTTCCTAAAATTTCGTGTTCCAACCGGAGCCGCACCGCCTGACACATGATGGAGCGTTTGTAAATGCTTGGATAAGATAGTATGTCTTAAATCGGCTGACGTAAGAGCTTCCTAAAACATTTTAACTTTGGATGGTAATTTCTGTTTCTTTTCTTTCTTTTTGTACTATCCTCAGCCCATCTCAGGAGCTTTTACAGTTGTTTCATTGAAACATAACTGACTTTATGATCTGTTTGAATCTGTCCTTCCCCATCCTAAGCCAGCATCTCTAACTCAGTACCTCTCCTACCATACTTTTATATAGAGTGGAAAGAACCATCTTATTAGCTCTAGGGCATTGTATAAATTACTTAGCTCCTTCGAACCTGTCTCCTTCGTTGTAAAATTCGGAAGAGCTCCTCTTTCATAGCTGTGACAGGCTCCGCTGTCTCTCCATGGTGTGACTCCATTTTGGCTCTTGGCCAAAATAATTTTACTATGCTGCTTTCCTGATAATCAGTTTTTCTGCCAGGATCCACTGCCAGATCGATGAGGTCAGTTTCACATTGCTTCAGAATAGAAGGGCTGAAAAGAACTTTCCAAAGAGAAGTTGTTTCAAAAAATAACACTACTTAATAGTTAATGATACAGTTATAATAACTATAAGCACATTAACTGCTCTGCTAAGTTGCCAGGCTAAGTTTCATTTTATTGTGTCTATACAAGTTCAGTATGTGCAGCCATCATTATTTGTACCATGAACGTTTACTCAGGGGAAAACAAGAGGGAAGTTATTTAGGAATAGAATGAAATTATAATCTTTTTAGCAAGCTACATGTTTCACTTTCTTTACAGTTTGATTGAATAGTCAGTGTATAAACAGGCATGCTTAGTGAGTTTTTAGGAAAAGAAATTACACTCAATGGGCATTTTATTTGGAAAAATGTTTTAACATATAGCAAAAGCAGAAAGAATTTTGTTGTAAACACCCGAATGCCTGCTTATTGATTCTGCCTTTTTATTGCATATTTAATCCATCTGTCCATCCTTTTATGTGCTCATCTTTCAAGTCATAAAATCCTAAAGCTTTTATGTTTGAAGAGATTTTGGATGGATATTCTGTGTTTGTTTTAGGTCAGTTTTATTTTTTTTTATATAGTGACAGGCAATTTTTAGGAATGGACTGTAACTATAGTCTCCAATGTTCTGGAAACATCTGAATTTCAGATGTAAGTAAAACTGTGTTTTCCCTATTTTTAGCTCTAAAAGATGAGTCGTGGGTATCCAGAAAACAATAATTTCCTGAATAATAATAACCAAATGGTATTGGATATGATCCTTTATCCATTAATTGGAATCCCTCAGACCATCAACTGGGAAACTGTGGCAAGGCTTGTGCCTGGATTAACACCCAAAGAGGTAAGTAACAATCCCCCAGATACCTCCTAAAAAACAAAAAGACAACAGCAACACTACAAACGGAACCCCCCAAAATGTGGGATTTAAAGAAACAGCTAAGTGAAAAAATTTTTACAGTTTTTTTTAATTTATTTTTTTTAATTTTGTGTATATGAGTGTTTTGTCTTCATGTATGTCTGTGCATCATATTTGCATAGTGCCCAAGGAGACCAGAAGAGGGCATCAGTTCCTCCGGAAATTGAGTCTAATCTTAGCCCTCTGGAGGCAGAGGCAGGTGAATCTCTGAATTCAAGGCCAGCTGGTCTACAGAGCAAGTTCCAGGACAGCCAGGGCTACACAGAGAAACCCTGTCTACATAAGTAAATAAGTAAATAATAGTATTTTAACAATGCCCATCACTAAGGGAAAAAAAAAGACAGAATAGAGAAGGAACTCAGTAGAGAGGAAAGGCATTCGTGCTGAGAGAAGGCAGGTGATGTAAGAAAAAGGCTGGTCCACCTGCCTCTGCCTCCCGAGTGCACCACCACTGCCAGCCGTGAGGAACATTTAAAGTACCTCTTGGTATGAATTAAATTTTAAGGAGAAAATTAAATGAGCTCTAAAATACTGATAACTTAGTCATCCAGATAACCTAGTTGATTGTATTAATTTTATGCTCAGAGTCAAACTTAAATTTAAGAATTCTTATAGGGAAAACATAGTCTTGTAATTCATTCATAAACACTATTTGAGAATCACAAACTTGAGTCTTTTGGTGCATTTTATTTTTGTTGTTGTTGTTTGTTTTTTGAGACAGGGTTTCTCTGTGTAGCCCTGGCAGTCTTGGAACTCACCATGTAGACCAGGCTAGCCTTAGACCTAGAGATCTGCCTTTTTCTGCCTCCCGAGTGCTGGGATTAAAGGCGCGCCGCCGCCGCCGCCGCCGCCGCCGCCGCCGCCGCCGCCGCCGCCGCCGCCGCCGCCGCCGCCGCCGCCGCCGCCGCCACCACCACCACCACCACCACCACCCAACGGTTTTGTTTTTGTTTTTCATATGAAATTTTTCAGTATAACCCAGACTAGACTATCTCTGCCTTAATCTCCAAGATGTTGGGATTGTAAGAGTGTGCCACCATATGTAAAACTCACTAGGTAGCCCATGCTGTCCTGGAACTCATAAAGATCCTCCTGCCTCAGCCCCGGAGCACAGGGATTACAGTCTCTAGTAATTCCCCTCATGGTCTCATTGTGACTGACTGACTCCTGTGCTGAGCTTTCTTCCTTGAGTTTAGGAGTTCTCATTTGTCCTACTGCCACTGAAGTAAAAATCATGGTAAAACATTCCATCTTTTCAATCCTGAAACAAACAAACAATAAAAACTATTTGTATAAAAAATGGTTTTGTAGATGAGATGAAGCAGAAAGAATTCAAATATAAGCTCTAAACTTCACAAAAAAGGTCATGGCTATCATTTATCTCCTTTAAAAGTATGTATGGATATTAAGTGAAACCCAGCAGGGTATGTGTCTTAAAATGTTTCACTACAACAAAAGATTAGAACTTCCCTTCTTTCTTTGTAGCCCCCACCCCCCACCTCATCCCCCCCTTCTCCGTGGCCTCCACTGTGATTGTGAGACCACCTTTACCATTAGGCTTGACCTAGTCTGAGATCATTTTATTTCCATCAATTTTGCTTCCTTCTGTGGCCTCCTTGGCAGCTTTGGCATCTTCTTCATAGGTAGAGTGTTTCCCTAGGATGTCTGAGGCCCTGGATCAATCCTTAGCACAACAACAGCCTGTGACAGGCTATAGAAGAGATGGGGAAAGAAAAATAAAGTATAGCGTGGCAAATGAGGTCCTCCTGGAGTTGCTTCTCTTCCCATTGGAAGTTGGAACTAGATGTTGTTAGGGCTAGGAATATTGCTTAGTGGCGCCGACTTTGGGTTCAATTCCTAATCCTAGGTTAAGGTGAAGTCTGTGGTCATACCACTCTGAGCATGCCCAGTCTCATTTGGTCTCCAGAGCTAAGCAATAGCAGGCCTGGTTAATACTTAGATAATGAGAGAATTAGATATTATTGCTGGTGGAAACACAGTTAATACAAAAATAAAAGCCAAGTATTTTACTTGCTAATATTGTCAACTGATAACAGATGCATATCAAAGGGAAATATGGGTAATAAAAATAATCTTTACTCTTTAAGAACATACAAACATGATTCTTTTGAGTTAAGCAGTTTTTATTTTATTTACTACAATATTTTAGGTCTGTAGATGTTTTGTCTGTATGTGTGTGTGTGCACCATTTGCCTGGTGCCCTTGGAGGCCCTGGGACTGGAATTAAGAGATGATTGTGAGCTGCTGTGTGGGCCATGGGAATTGAATCTGGGATCTTTGAAAGAACCAAGGGGCTGGGGAGATGGCTCCGAGGTTAAGAGCAGGGGTCTAGAGTTCGGAACCCGGCAACCACATGGTGGCTCACAACCAAATGAGATCTGGTGCCCTCTTCTGGCCTGCAGGAATACATGCAGACAGAACACTGTATGCATAATAAATAGATAAATCTTTAAAAAAAAAAAAAAGAAAAGAAAAGAAAGAGCCAATGCTCTTAATCACTGAGCTATCTCTCCAGCTCTGAGTTAACACATTTTAAAAAAACAAATTCTACTCTGACTTTTAAAGGAGAAAAAAATTAAGTTGAAGAATTTTACATATTGAAATATACAATTCTGCTGATGTTCCCCCAACAAATTAATAAACACACACTGTAGAAAAGTATCTTTGGGGACCGGAGAGATGGCTTATGGTTAAGAGCACTTGCTGCTCTTGCAAAGGACTCAGGTTCTGTTATAGCACTCATACGGAGGCTCATAACCACCTATAACTTCACTGCTGGGGGATCCAACACTCTCTCCTGGTTTGGGGGGCGGGGCAGTGCAAAAGGCACTCACATGATATACATATATACATGCAGGGAAAACATTATATACATTAAATAAAGGAAATAAATCTAAGATAATTTTAAAATAAAGCATCTTTAAATCGAAGACAAGAAAATATCTTTTTTCCTGTTAATCTTTTTTACTTTGCCTTATACATAGTTACATAACCTTAATGATTGAAGTTGATTATTCAGAACTATGAATAAATACATCTTCTCTCCTGTAAGTTAGATCATTCAACAATATTTCATTAAAATTTATTGGCTGAAGATTATCATTCATGATTACTTAGTGGTTACTCTTATAATATTACTCAATGATAATATCATGTATCAAGATAGTAAGCTTGTATAAAACCATTATGTGCTTTTTAAACTTTTTTGGTTAGCACAGGAAGTACCATTCTGGCATTTTCATATCAAGTGATTTTTTTAATTTAGCCTCCATTTTTACCATTTTATGTCATCGCAGTGTGCAAAACGGTTTGATGAGCTGAAGAGCAGCGGAAGCTCACCTGTTGACAACCAGTATAACCCCTTAATGGTGGCTGGGGAGGGTCCTGTTGAGTCTTTAGCCACTTACATTAAATCTTCGCTTCTGGAAACACAAGCAGATTTTCAAGAGACTCCAGTTGATCAAGATACAGTTTCCAAAGCAGGTAAGGTTGTAAAATAAAATGTAGTACTGTCCTAATGGAAATTCTACAATTGTACATTCTAGTCAACCTTTCTTTCTTTGTTTAAAGGCTAACTTAAATACTCGTGTAAAAATCTGTTAGTATTTTTCTTTATGAATGTTAAAAATTCTCATTGTCTTTGTCATTTTTCAAGAACCTTAACTGTAAATATGTAGGTTAAGTAATTTTTCTAAAAAACGTTAATTGTATCAAAATTATTTCCTCTAGTTTGTCAACCTAGTTTTTTACATATTGTTTATTTGCTGTAATTTTGTTTTTTGAAAAAGGGTGTCATGTAACCCAGGCTGGCCTTGAACTCATTATGTACCTGAGAAAGACCTTGAACTTTTGAGTTCCTGCCTCCCATTTCCCAAGTATTGAGAGATGGACTGTATCACTGTACTCAGAGATGAGGTGTATCACTGTCCTCAGAGATGAGGTGTATCACTGTCCTCAGAGATGGACTGTATCACTGTCCTCAGAGATGGACTGTATCACTGTCCTCAGAGATGGACTGTATCACTGTCCTCAGAGATGGACTGTATCACTGTCCTCAGAGATGAGGTGTATCACTGTCCTCAGAGATGAGGTATATCACTGTCCTCAGAGATAAGGTGTGTCACTGTCCTCAGAGATGAGGTGTATCACTGTCCTCAGAGATGAGGTGTGTCATCACCACACCCAGCTTATGCAGTATTGGGGATTAACCTCAATCATGCTAGATAAGCCTTTGACCAGCTGAACTGTATTCCTAGTCTTCATTTACTTATTTTAAATGAATTTAACATGGACATTTTATAGCACATTTATATTTCATTTTCTCTCCTGTACTCATAGTTTATTTGTAGATATTCCACTTAAAGAATAATAAATTTTTCTTCTCTCAGAACTAAATTAAAGCTGAGTTTTAAGTCCAGCTGTACTCTGACCTGTTTTTTACTTTTATTTTTTCATGTAGCCCAGGCTGGCTCAAACTCGTTATGTAGTTGAGGATGACCTTGAACACCTGATCTTCCCAAGTGCTAGGATAAAAGCGTGTACCACCATGCTTGGACACTTTTTAAAGTATTTATTTATTCATTTTTTTTTTTTTTTTTTTTTTTTTTTGGTTTTTTGAGACAGGGTTTCTCTGTGTAGCTTTGCGCCTTTTCCTGGAACTCACTTGGTAGCCCAGGCTGGCCTCGAACTCACAGAGATCCGCCTGGCTCTGCCTCCCGAGTGCTGGGATTAAAGGCGTGTGCCACCACCGCCCGGCCCTATTCATTTATTTTATTGGTTTGTTTTTGAAACATAATCTGTGTAGCCCAGCTGTCCAGAACTTACTGTTTAAACCAGACTAGTCTAGAACCCACTGAGACCCACCTACCACTGCCTCCCAACTGCTGAGATTATAGACATGCTACCATGCCAGGCTACTTTAAAAAGAGAGAGAGAGGGTCGGGGGGAGGATCTTGCTCATCTCTTACATAATCTTTTTTTACAGCCATTCTTTACTGAAGTTAACAGAGATTCAAGTGGCACAGTGACAAGGTTGAAGAGGTGTTTTCTGGAGTTACATTTGGAAGTCACTGGTTTAGAAGTCCTCAGAATGAGTTGCTTTCATTTCAGCCGCAGTCAGAATATTGAAATAGAAATGTACTTCGGGAAGAAGAGGCTGTGCTGTGCTTTTGAACACTTGGCTTAGTTTGGAATACCACATCTTTTGAGAATGTTCACTGTCACATTAGCAGTTTGTGATTCACTTTGTACTGCCTTTAAAATATTAATATTGAGAGGAGACATGCCCCCTGACAAATACCATCTTTAACTGGCCTTGGAAACCATGTGTTTACCTTGTTACCATTCCATAAGTAAAAACCCATTCTCAGCTAGAAATGCTAACCCACCCACCCCTTTTTTGTATGTGTCTGTTTCTGTATTTAAGGAAGACATAGTATAGCTTCCACAAGGAATTGTTCTTCAGAAAGTGAGAATTGTACCACTCGTAACGCTGGCGAAAAGACTGAAGAATCTGAAGGGTAGGAGGCTGGTTGTTTACTAGATAAGATTTAATATAAGTATTATCCTTAACCGTGAAAGTATGGACTGGTGGCTATGTGTGTCAGTTACCACACTTTAGGAATTTTGTATTACACGGTTCCTGAAGCATTGGAATCAGATTCATCTGTGTTGAACAACAAAAAAATAACATAATCCCTAAAAATATTACTTGCTTGTGTTATGTATAAGTTATAGAGGTTTTTCATTCTTAAAAATTAATTTGCATATTTTTTAAAATTAGAAATAACATCTATTAACATAATTTGGAAAGTAAAATTTCAATACCCAAAGAAAACCTCTAAGTAATTAGTTCTTTATTAATGAGATTAGATATGTATTTTAGAACTGTTTGATATAGTTGCTTTACAAATATTTAAAAATCAGAATGTATTTCAGTATGCTTCAAGTTTTGATATTTTGTTTTGTTCTGTGTATTTCCTATCCAATAAATGCATGCATAGTAAATGTTTACTTTGTTTTGACAAATAGTATACCATGTAACTGTTACCTAATGAAAATGTAAAACATTTTTGTCATCTATAAAATTTTTTCCAGCACCTCTAATTTTGGTAGATTTATAGTAACAGTTTTATTAGTATAAAGTTCACATACCACAGAATTCATCTACATGCTACCTTCCTTTTCTCCCCTCTCCCTTCTCCTTGCGTGGAGGATTGAGCCTAGGATATTGCACATGCCAGGAACACACTCAGCCACTGAGCTAGTATCTACAGCACTTCTAAAGCTTATTTTGAGTCAGAGTCCAACCAGATTTCCCAGAGAGCCCAGAACTTGAGCCTTCCCTCTCCACAGGCAAGCGTGTGCCACCTAAATGAATTTGGAAACCAAAACACAGTTGGTAGGAGTCAGTTCTCTCCTACTGCCATGTGGGTCCCAAGAATTAAACTGAGGTCATCAGGCTTGGCAACAAATACCCTTTCCACTGAGCCATCTTATTGGCCCCGTTTGATTTTGATAGAACACTGATTATAATACTTCTTCTTATACCCCACCTATATATGAAACACTTACTTAGTATTTGGAATTTGTAAAATTGAACTAAGCACAAAGTAGTTCACATTTTTAGTACACTATTCTTCCTATTTATTCCCTTTTTGTAATGGCATGAAGACAGTGCATCATACTGTTTTGGGGTTTTGGTTTTTTGTTTGTTTGTTTGTTTTTAGGGATTCTGTTTGTGTATGTGAAGGTGCGTGTGTGGAAGCCAGAAGATTCTCTCTGTCCTAGAACTTTCCAGATAGGCTAGGCTGGATGTGGCCTAGTCCTAAGGATCTGCCTGCCTTGGTCTCCCCGGCACGCTGTGCTTTTTAAAATGGATTCTAGGAATTCAGCTCCATCCACTTTACCAACTGAGCTATAGCCCTACCCCTACTTTTTCTTTTTTATTTGACTTTTGCATTTTTGAGACAGGTTCTCAGTCTATGGCCCAGGATGGCCTGGTATTTACTATATAGTACAGACTGGCCTCCAACTGATGGTAATCCCTACTGCTTCAGATTCTCATGCCCTAGGAGTATACACATGAGCTGCCATACCTAGCAAAATATATCACTTTCAAAGAAGGTAAATTCAAGGAGTATGTAGTTTTTGAAGCAAACTTTCAGATGTATTATCTAAATTTACTAAATTATTTTATGTAAATAAGCACATAGTCTTAAGAATTCTTGTCACCGTACTCAATACATATTTCACGAATGTCTGGACCCAAACATTGTTGATGCTCAAGTAAGTGATACTGGTTTTTAATTTGATTGTTCAAGGAATCATTTTAGTTATTTTTCCTTTTTCGAAAGTGTACAGATGTTAGTCATTACACAAGAATCAAAGACTATTATTTAATTGTTTGGGAATTGAAACTTGAACAATAAAATTGAAGCCATGTAAGAGTATTAGTTCTTTAATAACAATATTTTATTTCTTTATTAAGTGAATAGCTTACTAAAATTAATCATAATCTGAGGTACAATCAGATAAACAAGAAACAAGAAATTCTGAACACCAAACCCTATAAAACAGATTTTGTGATCCAGATCTTCAGAACCGTCTTGTTCTCTTACTGCTACTAAATGTCAGTATTCTGCCTCCTCTTCTCACTCTGATAATCTCATTTATGTGTAATGCTTTTTATGAAGGCCAAACATGGTGATCCACGTGTGTGATGAAGCAAAAAACTTGAAAGAAGATTTTATTTGCCCACGAGATCTTTTGATATCAGAAATGAAGTACTTTGCTGAATACTTATCTATGGATGCCCAGCGCTGGGAAGAAGTGGACATTTCAGTTCATTGTGATGTTCACATTTTCAACTGGTTGATAAAATATGTTAAAAGGAACATTAAGGAGAATAAAGATTGTGAGATTCCCACTTTAGGTAAAAAAAAAAATCTGTTGCTTATTTTGTGGTGAAATTTGTGTGTCACCTGGTAGTTGTTTCAGGTCCAAACTGAGATGTAGAAGTTTATCTGAATATTAGTATCTATGCTCATATTACAGAAACTGATACTTTATCTGTCCTAGAAAGAGTTCTGGAGACTCTTTAAAAGGCCTGCAAGGTGAACCAAGTTTAAATGACAATACTGAGATGTTACTCACTTTTTCTACATGTCAAGGTTTGTTCAGAATGTGAAAAGGCAATGGTGTGCAAGATTGTTGAGCTTATATTATACCCCAAATCATAGCAGACATAGCAAACTGTACCATTGTTTTCTCCAGTACCATGCACTCATAGTTGAAAGAAAAAAAAGTAGGTTCACTTGTTCTTGATGAAACAGTAACCCTCAGGTATACATCCTTTTCTGGATTCTGATGATAGTCCTCAGCACTTGGGGTGCACACCAGTGTACTGTCTGGAGGGAAGGCATTTGGACGGCCGAGTTAGGACCTACCTGGGCTGACTGCAAAGTAGAAGAACATGTTTACTTGACAAAACAACTTACAGAAGTTAGGATTATTCACACAGGTGCTTGACACATTTTTCTTTTTGTAAATGAGCTAATCACATAAAGGAAAATAGCTGATAGTATGTGTGATTAAAACCAAGTTCTAAGTGAGAATTAGAGTTTTGGAAAATTTCCCTGCTCCAATGTGACTCAGCTTCTCCATACACAAAAACTTTTCTTTTGAAATTCTATTGGTCTTACTAACAAATCTGACTTTTAAAATACCTCTTCACAATAGAGTGTCTGAATATTTAGAACATGCATAACTCAGTGAGCAAGATTTTTCCAAATGAGCATTGTGCAATGTCTAAAAAAAATTCTGTAATGGGTTAATGATGCACTCACACTGTAAGATGAGTCATTGAACAAAGTAGAAGTTTATTGATATGATTTCAGATTCTGTTCCACTCAACCTTCAAGAAAATATATTTGTCAAGTTTTAGCTTAACAAAAGCAGCCTACCCACAAACGCAGACGCTGATGTGAAGCCAGGCATGGTGGCTCATGCTTGTAATTCCAGCACTTTGGGACGCTGAGGCAAGAGTTTTGCTATGAGTTGAAGACCAGCCTGGGCTCCAGAGTGAGATCCTGTCTCAGAAAGAAGAAAGAAACAGATATGAGCATTCTACAGTCAGTTAAGTTAGACGTTGAAGAGATTTACAGAAAATGTCAATCAGTGCCACTCATTAATTTTTTTCATTTGAGGATATTTTTCACAAAAATATGTTTACATGTGATAGGATTATTGTATTTTAAAGCTGGCTTATAAAAGTTTCTCTGCTTACGTTATTTCTAATATGGTAAATACTGACATATGACCCACATAAACAAAATCTGTTTAGGATTCTCAATTTTTAAGATTGTAAAGGAGTCCTGACACTGGAAATTTTAGAACCAGTGTTCTTAATGATAATAAGATAACTGTTAAGAAACATGTATGTATGAAAATGTCATAGTGAAACCCATTATTTTAATGTTAAAATATTATTTGAAAAAGTGATAACTAATAGGTAATCTTTCAATTGGCATAGATTTATATAAGAAATAATAAAAATCTGTGTACTAGACTAGCAATATCAGAATATTTTCAAACACATAATAGAGGTTGGGAGTATGGCTCAGTGGCAGTTGGCTCACCCAGTATTCATGAGGACTTAAATTCAATCCTTAGCACTGCGAGCAAACAAAGAACTCCCGTTACTATGCTTACAGTATTAAAAAGATTTCTGAAGTTTAAAATTTATGTTATAGTGACCAAACAAATGGGAAAGATTTCTAAATAAAAATGTTTTAAATAAAAATTCCATTTCTAAGGTTGTTGAATCAAAATTTTCAGCTAGGGCTGGAGAGATGGCTCAGTGATTAAGAATGTCGTCTGCTCTTCCAGAGGACTAGGTTGGACTCCTAGCACTTGCATAGCAGCTCACCACTGTCTGTAACTCCAGCCTGAGGAGATCCTGTGCCCTTTTCTGTCCTCCTCAGGCACTGCATGCACATGGTGCAGACATGCATGCAGGCAGAACACCATAGACAGAAAATAAAACTTTAAAAAAATTTAAATGTCTTTTTAAAAATTCGAGACAGAGACTAGATTTCAGATTATCTAATTATGAATATATGTGTACACATATATTCATATATGTGTATGTATATGCACACACACACACACACACACACACACACACGCACCCCTCTTTTGTGGTCAGTAGTAGCCTATTGTGAGAACATTGAGAGTTTAAAAATATATAGATAACGGGGTTTGTTTACTGTAGCATAGTCACATGCGTTTAGTAAGAGTGAAAGACATAGAGGGAAACTGCTTATTCTGTTTATCTTTGGTTTACGCACTGCTATAAATATCAGCTTTTTTAGAAGCAGCCCTTATCCTAACCAAGAGAAGGATGAGAATGCTTAATTAAACCTCATAATTAAGCCACTGATTCTTAATTGGATGGTGTATCCTCAGGTACAATTTCTCAAGAAACTTTTCCACCAGCTAGAGAACCTTGAATTAGAACTGTTATTTGGAAAGACTGGAGTTACTTACCCATTGCTTAGTCCAAGAAGGATTTCTACTACAAGACTTTAGAATGATTATTACCAGAATGGTGGGAAATGGCAGGGTTTATTCTTCTCAAATATGGTTTATAGAGATGACAGACAGATTTACTAAAGTTGTAGTGTGAGGCAGCACCTCTTTTCCCGATCTCTGTGCTTGGAGACCCACTTAGTGTGGCAGTAGTGTGTAACTTTAACATATCAGTTAACTTTTATTACATTTCAGAATCTTTTAAATATATTTGTCAGCACTAAATGCCCTTCTGAAATAACTTCCCTAATTAATGCCCTCATTAATCATTGTTTAACTTTTCTCACTGACTTTTGCAGGTCATTATCTTTAGCTAGTCTTTGTACTTAACAAGAATCTAACTCAAAGACAGTTTACCGTGTTTCTCTATACCCTATGATTTAACATTAAATTTTCTTTCTTGTTTATCCAAGCTAAGTGATATGAGTAAGGGTATATCAATTTTTTATTAAAGTAACATCCTCTTTTAAGATGAAAAGAGAAAATTGAGTTAAAAATCAAAAGGAAATTTCATTTTTTTCTTTTTATTAGAGCCAGGAAATGTCATTTCAATTCTTATTTCTTCAGAGTTCTTGAAGATGGATTCATTAGTAAGTATTCATTTTAAAAATCTAAGCCTCTTTATTGACATAATGCTTTCCCCCTTTTGAAGTATAGAAAGCAAAATAGTTCAAGAGTATAATTGTAACAATACTTTGTTCTGTTGAGAAGGGGCTAAGACTATCATTTGTATATTATGTCTGTAATTGGAGCAACCACTGTAGAATTTGAGACTAAATAGGATAAACTTAATTCCAAAAGATTTTTGTTCCATTACTGACAAAAAGAAAATTAATTAGAATATATTGTTTTACTATTTAGATAATTTCTTTAGGCCTGTTTTATTCTATGTGTCTCTCATTTATAGTTCAATGAACAGAAATCAAATATCCAGCTACTAAACAGTGTAGTTTTGTATTTACATAATCATAGTTCATATCTTTTGCTTAAGAACAGCTGATCAAATGTAAAACAATGTATATACACGTCTATTTCAAGCTATAATATTAAATATATTTATTTTTTATTTATTTAATAAATATTTGGGACCATCCTGGGATGCAGAGTCAGGCTTGATCTCACAAAACCGAAAGTGAAAAACCTTTGTAATTCAGATGGTTCTGTATGTTTCCATGGTAGCTGTTATTTAAATAACTGTTTGGGTTCGCTCCTGATAAAACTGTGTAGAGAAGAGCATTGCTGTGCTGTGTGCAGATGGACTCGTTGGTTTGTGTGGAATTTCCTCAGTACTGTAGTCTGTGTACCCTCAGCCAGTTGGTTTCTTGGCTTCACACAAGGACTACAGGGAAAAAAATCAGAGTCCTTAAGCTTTGAGTTTTGAAACTTAAGCCCTAAAAGAGTACTTTTTACTTTTATACATCAGAACAGTTTTTGGGAAATTATGAGACTACCCTCTCTTTCCTCTTATACTAAGTAAATCCAGGTCAGGTTAGAAAGAGCAAATAAAACAGTACTGAGAAAACCCTTAAATGACTGAAGTTTTGTTTCTCTTCCCTAGAGGAGTGAAGGTAACTTAATAACAAAGTTTAACCATGAGCAGTCATTTGAATATGCACTGTAGTGTATGGATTAAGATTTATACCTGCTACAGCCATTTAAGATACATTATTTTAAATAAAAGGGATTGGAAATAATTTAGCTATGTGTGTTTATAAATTTTGCCTGTTTAACAGTGTAGATCAACACAATTGGCAAAACCAGTTACTGGTGATATACATATTTGGGACTTTTCATGAATTTTATGTTTGAAATTACTCTGACAATATCATTTGAGTTACTATTTTCAACATTAATTTTCTATTCTGTGTTTTTCAGGTTGAACAGTGTATTCAATATTGCCACAGAAATATGAATGCCATAGTAGCTGCTCCGTGCAACATGAACTGTATCAATGCAAACCTCCTTACACGCATAGCTGATCTGTTCACACACAACGAAATTGATGACCTAAAAGACAAAAAAGATAAGTTTAGGAGGTAACTCTTTAAACTTGAGTTTAAACCTACTAAGTTCTGTTAAGTGTATTTCTATTTAATTTTATTGACGTTCTATTTTAAAATCTTTATAAACTATATCCCCATTTTACTTTAAATAAAAATCCAATAGCTTATGATAAATTTTAATGATTTAAAATTTTTACTACATTTAAATTTTTTTTTTTTTTCTCGAGACAGGGTTTCTCTGTGTAGCTTTGAGCCTCTCCTGGAACTCACTTGGTAGCCCAGGCTGGCCTCGAACTCACAGAGATCCGCCTGGCTCTGCCTCCCGAGTGCTGGGATTAAAGGCGTGCGCCACCACCGCCCGGCTACATTTAATTTTATTTTGTGTGTGTATGTGCATGTGGGTGCCACAGCACATGTGAAAGTCAGAGGACCACTTCCCAGAAGCAGTTTTCTCCTTCCACAATATGGATTCTGGGGATCATACTCAGGGTTGGTGGCAGACACCCTTATCTGCTGAAGCATCTTGCTAGCTCCTAGGAATCATTTTGTGTAATGAACATATGAGCATATGGTGGTAATGAACTATGTTAAGATTTAGGCTTCATTTTAAGGGGCCAAGTGGTGATATGAGACCAGTAGTATCTTGCAGGGGCTGCTGAGGTCAGAGCAGGGAGAATAGACCTTGTTCTAGGTTTGGACAGAGGCAGAGTTTTTAAGATCTGTTTTTAAGAGATTGGGTTGCTGTGTGGAGAAATCTCCTGTGTGAAGAGTCTAAGAAGCGAGGAGACGTGTTAAGAGGCTAGGGTGGTAGCTTGGTGGGAAACGAACAGGTTTGGATTAGGATAGCTGTGGTGGAACTGCCTATAAGTGTAGTGTATTTAATTTAAAAGATTTGACAGATTTGTGAAGGGGATAATGTGGGAAAAGAGAGGACCCAGGATGACTACTAAGTTCTCAGCTTGAGCATTTAAATGGATAGAAATGCCATTACTGCAGACGGGAAAGATTGGGAAGAGCGTAGGGTGAGGTAAACCAAGAGGCAGCTTAGGTCTTATAGAACTCGTGTACTTCTCGGGTATCTGGGTGGATGGCAGGTGACTAGTTGGGTACGCTCCTCTAGAGCATGGGTCAGAGGTCAGAGTTCATGAGAGTTAAGAATAGATAGAACAGCGAGCCTGGGTGGGATTCCAAGCAAAAGGCCAGGTAGTGCGTTTGTTGTCACGTTCAGGAAGTCTTTGCCTCCCTACGGTAATGTTAACATCTCTGTTCTTTCTATTCTTTGCTCTGAATTGATTGTTTTGTATAGTATGAAGTAGGAATCGAGGTTCATTTTTTAAATACTTGTAGTTGATGTAGCATCGTATTTAAAAGAGCTTTCTTGAGCCAGAAGTGATACATGCCTTTAATCCCAGCACTCAGGGACTGAAGCAGCAGGATTGTCCTGAGTTTTAGACTTGCCTGAGCTACATTGTAAAATCCAGGCCAGCCTGGACTTCATAGTGAGACCCTGTAGCAAAGACAAAAAAAAAAAAACAACAAACAAACAACAGAACAATCAGTAAAGGAAAAAATGGAAGGCCATCCTTTCCCCACCAAACTGCAGGGTCATCACACCCCAGTCAGGTTAACTGAATGAGATCTGTTTCTGTGTTCATCTCATTCATAACATGGTAACTTACCCATTCTTCAGTCAATAGCACTGACTCTAAAAAAAATTTATTTTTTATTGTTTTTAAATGTGTGGCTTCCTCTGCATAGTGGGGGTACACATGAGTGCAGATGCCTGTGGAAATCAGGGCATTGGATCCTCAGGAGCTGGAGACACGGACTATTGTAAGCTGCCCAGGATGTGTGCTAGGAATCAAACTCAGGTCCTTTGTAAGAACAGTATGCATTCTAAACTGCTGAGCCACTTCTCCAACTCAAGTAGTGCCCAGTCTAAATTAAGGCAGTGTTAGAATAATTGTAGTGTGGCTGCCACCTAGCCATTGTGGGTTCCTTGCATTGCCCTACAGATTTTTCTCTTTTTTTACACACATGCAAACCACTTGGAATTGGGAGTTAATATTGAACCTGGAGATCCATTTGGAATGATTGTAGGATCTTTTTTTAAAAGATTTTTAAAAAGTATGTGCATGCAGGGTGTGTGTGTGTGTGTGTGTGTGTTGAGTGCCAATGCCTGCAGAGATCAAAAGATGGCATCAGACTCCCTGGAGTTATGCGTTTATGAGCCACCCAGTGACGATACTGAGGTCTAACTGGGGTGCTCCATGAGAGCAATATGCACCATCTCTCTAGCCATGATTTTAGCATCTTAATAATGCCATATATTATGATTTGCAAACACAGTATAACTTTCTACTTATTTATTCAGAGGTATTTACTTTCTCATTGCTATTATAAATGCTATTTTGATTTATTTGCTGTTAGCAAGAGAGTATTAACAAAGGCTACCTATTACCTAAAGTTTTGACAAAGAAGTAGCAGTCAGGGCACCTAAAAAGGCCAGCGGAGTAGAAAGGAAGGTAAAATCAAAGGAAGTTTGGAAAGGGGAAAGTGATTGACAAAAATGTGTGGGCCACTGCTCTTGTATAGAGGAAGACAGAAATGGGACCCACTGGATTCAGAAAGTTTTCCAGATGTTTGCTCTGAAAGATTGCTCAGAAAAAGAAAGAAGAGAGAAATTCATCGTGATAAGTGGGCTCAAGAGAGGATATTTTTAAGGTGGTACTAGGGTTTTTGATGTGCTGATCAGAATAATCCTTTAAAATCAGGATGATTCATTAAAAGAAAGAGAAATTGATAACAAAGAGGATTATCCAAGAATTCAGCCCTTAAGGGGAACGGCGTATAACAAAATTACCTGAAAACAAAATACCTGAAAATGGGGATGGAATCCAAACTCCGTACGTGGCCTTTAAGACCAACTGATAATACACAGGAAATGCTGGTAGGAAGGACACACTTGGGAGACTTCTAGTTAGTTATATTATGCTTAAGAAGTACTTAACATTTCTTTCCTAACACTGTATTATTTAAAAACATCTAATTTAATCCTCATAAACCTTAGGAGCTTGTAATTATTAGCCATACTTTGCTATTTTTTATTTGGTTTTTTATTTGATTTACCATTAGAGTGGGTGGAGCACCTGGCACTTGACCAGTGAAGGTCAGAGAATAAACTTTCGGAGTCCGTTCTTTTCTTCTTTTGTTTTTATCTTCTCAGCACCTTGCTGGCCCCATTAGCCATATGTTATAGACGAGAAAACAAATTTCAAAAAAGCAGGTTTGTGGCCGGGCAGTGGTGGCACACACCTTTAATCCCAGCACTCAGGAGGCAGAGCCAGGCGGATCTCTGTGAGTTTGAGGCCAGCCTGGGCTACAGAGTGAGTTCCAGGACAGGCTCCAACGCTAGCAGGTTGCTAAAAATCATATGGCTAGTTATTGGTAGACTTGGGTTGTTAAATCCTCAAATATTTAATCTTGAATAGTTCAGTAACAAAGGACTGAAGGAAAGGCAGATATCTGCTTCTGGCAAAAATTTTTTTGATAGATATGATGGCATGTTCCTATAACTCTAGCACTCAAGAGGCTAATGCAGGAGGATTGCTCCAAGTCAGAAGCCAGCCTGAGCTACATAATGAAACCATATTTCAGAAAAACAACACAAAATGTGAGCAAAAAACTGGGCATCATAGTGCTGGAGCCTGTAATAGCATTTGAGGCAGAGGAGGCAAATAGATCCGGATTTAAAGATCAGCCTCAGCTACACAGTGAGTTTAAGGCTGCAAGAGACGCTGCCTTAAAACAACAACAACAACAAAATAAAACTGACAAGATTGCTCAGTGGTTAAATGCACTTACTGCCAAGACTGATGGCCTGAATTTAGTCCTCAAGACCCACATGGTGGAAGGAAAGAACTGACTTCTGAAAACCATTCCCCCATCTCCATGCACCTACCATGGCACATGAGTATGTACACACACACACACACACACACACACACACACACACACACACACCAAAAATAATCATGTAATAAGAAAAAGAGAATCTTGATCAACAATAGGTTTGTTTACTTAGAATAGCAAAAATGTAAATGCCCCAAAAGAACCTCCCTAGGGAAGTATTAATCTCATTTTCTACATGTATAAGGACAACACTTATTTTTATCATAGTAAACTTTTGGGCTGGGGAGATGGCTCAGTACATAAAGTGATGGCTGTGTGTGCATGAAAACCCCTAGGACCCGTAAAAGAAGTCAGGCTTAACAACATCTGTCTGTGACCCTAGCCCTGGGGGAGTAGAGACAGAAGGATCCCAAGGGCTTGCTGGCCAAGTCAGTCTAACCAAAATGACAACCTCCAGATTCAGTTAGAGAAAAAAAAATAAAGTGGAAGGCCGGGCGATGGTGGCGCACGCCTTTTTTTTTTTTTTTTTTTTGGTTTTTTTTTCGAGACAGGGTTTCTCTGTGTAGCTTTGCACCTTTCCTGGAACTCACTTGGTAGTCCAGGCTGGCCTCGAACTCACAGAGATCCGCCTGGCTCTGCCTCCCGAGTGCTGGGATAAAAGGCGTGCGCCGCCGGGCGCCAGTCTGGACTGTTACACAGAGAAACCCTGTCCTGAAAAAATAAATAAATAAATAAATGAAGGAAGGAAGCAAGCAAGCAGTGGAGGACCAGAGAGAGGCTGTAACATTTACGAGCGCAAAGAGCACATACTGCTCTTGCAGTTTCCAGCGTCAGTGTCCCGCAGCTCCAGCTGCCTGGACCTCCAGTTCAGGGGATTTGATGCCCTGCATGGGTACTTGCACTTATATGCACATACCCCCATAGAGACACACATAATTTAAAAGGAAAGGAGGAGGGAGGGCAGGCGGGAAACAGACCACTAACATTAAGATACTAAATACAGACATTTAATTTATTGGCCATTTGTTTTTAATAGTAAACTTTTTTGTAAGAAGATTGAAAGACTGTTTGATCCTGAGTACTTCAATCCAGATTCTCGAAACAATGCAGCAACATTATATAGGTAACATGTTTTTCTTGGTATGCTATATAATATACCTGTATTATTTAATTTACTACATTAAATTCTTTTCTTGAGTGTTTTTGACATTTCCTTTTTGTTATAGATGCTGTTTGTGTAAGAAACTTTTAACCAGAGAAACAGAAAGAAGAATTCCTTGCATCCCTGGAAAAATCAATGTGGATCGACATGGAAATATTGTCTACATCCACATAAGGTGCAGTTAAGAAAATATACAGTTTTTGTGTGTGAATTTCAAGAGTACTTATAAAAACATAACTTAATTTTTTTTGCCCCCGGAGCTGAGGACCAAACCCAGGGCCTTGCACTTGCTAAGCAAGCGCTCTACCACTGAGCTAAATCCCCAACCCCTTAATTTTCTGGTTTATTAGGACAAAGTCATGTTTGCTGTATAGTCTAAACTAACTTTGAACTTAATGTTCTCCTGCCTCAGCTCCCAAGTGTCAGAATTATGTGCAGGCATCACTGTACATATCCTGTATGACTACTTTTGTAAGGACTAGGACAGCACCTGAGTGTATATCTTACTTTGACTTAGAAAAATGCTGCTTTAAAACAAAGTTATTATAAAAGCTACCTTATATTTACTGGGTGAGTTTCATCATGTCCTAAAATTTCAAAATGTTACAAATTATTAAATATTAGTATTAAAAGATTCTAGTCAGTGCCATTAAAATGATTCATCACTAACATTTTGTATATTGAATTTTACAAGAGAACTAAATTTATTTTCAGTTGATTTATTTTCCAGTTTTTTTTTCAGTTGATTCTTGATGAATGAAAAAAATTAAGGTTGGAGTTTCTATATCTATTCTTCATACTTTGCCATACTTCATTAGCATATAATACATATTCATGCTTATATATAACACAAGATTTCATTCTGAGTTGGTGAACTATCTCAGAAGAACAGAAACTTTCTGGATGAGTGTGTTCTTTGATAATATTCTATTGCTAGGAATTTTTGCAAAGAGGTATTGTTGAGTCTATGAAAGCATTTAACAAGGTTATTCATTGCCATATTAAGTATATTAACTAGCTTCCCTCCTTCCAAGAAATCCAAATGACTGAACAAGCTAAAATACAGCCATATATGTAGTAGTGTGTGTACAGGTGCACAGACATGCATGCAGGCAAAGAACCATACACAAACTAATGTTTTAAGATTACGATAAGCTTTTGGCTGGGGCTGATGAGATAATTGCCACAATGCCTGACGACTTGAGTTTAATCCCCAGGACTCAAATAGTGGAAGGAGAAAACAGACTTGACTAAGCTCTCCTCTGACCTCTACTGGCACTCAGTAAATAAATAACTGTAATTAAAACTTTTAATTGTAGGACTGGAGAGATGGCTCAGAGGTTAAGAGCACAGCCTGTTTCCAGAGGTCCTGAGTTCAATTCCTGGCAACCACATGGTGGCTCACAACCATCTGTAATGAGATCTGGTGCCCTCTTCTGGCCTGCAGGCATATGTGCAGGCAGAACACTATACGTAACAAGTAAATCTTTTAAAAAAATATAAAAGGGTAGGGCTGGTGAGGCGGCTCAGCGAGTAAAGGTGCTTTGCTCAGAAGCCTGGTGACCTGATTTTGATTCTCAGGACCTGTGTAATATGGGAGAGGGGCTATGACCTCACAGAGTTGTCCTCTGACCCACACCCACACCCACACCCCCTCCACACACACGCACACAAAGAAGAAATCAATTATTTTAGAAAAACCAAGTGCTGAGGATGTAGCTCAGGGGTGGAGTGCTTGACTAGCATGCACAAGGCACTAAGTGTGATCCCTAACATACCTGAAGGAAAGAAGATGAGAGGGGGTGTTCTTACAGAGGAGTATACATTACAGGGAGTTGTTCATAGTCATCTTTAATACATCTAATACACAAAACAAAACAAAGACTGCAGACATAATTCCGTTGGCAGAGTGCTCGCCTAGCATGCATAATAAAGTCCCAGGTTTGACCCTCAGCACCGCAAAACTCAGGCATGGTAGTGCATACCTGTAATCACAGTCCTCAAGTCATCCTGGGCTACATAGTGTTCAAGACCAGCCTGGAATGAATGAATGAGTGTGTGAGTGTGTGTGTGAGTGTGTGTGTGTAAATGCCATTTTAAAGAACATACTCACTAAAATACTGACTGCTGCTTCTGGCCGGCTTTCTCTGTACTGAAAATGTGTGAGTGGGCTGGAGAGAAGGCTCGGTGCCTAAGTGCCTGCTGCACAAGCATGAGGACCAGAGTTCAGGTTCCCAGCCCCCACACAAAGCTGGGTGTGGTGCATAGTCTTGTGACACAGAGGCTGGGGCGGAGGATCCCTGAAGCTCTGTGGTGAGCCAGTGCATCCAGAACAGTGAGCTCCAGGCTCAGTGACGCTCCTGTCTCAGAACACTTAGATGGCAAGTGATAGGGGAAGGGACCTGACCTCATCCTCTGGCCTCCATACACATGGCCAAGTTCACCCACATATACATGTTCAAACATGCAGAGACCACACATACAAAGTAACTTTAAAAATCTATAACCTGCATGTATACACGCATATACCCACATGAAAGCATACATCCATTATGCAAACACACACGCACATACCTATAACCATAGCCAAGTGTGGCTTACGTATGTAATCCAAGAACTTGAAAAGTGAAGGAGGGGCTGGAGAGATGGCTCAGCAGTCAAGAGCATTGACTGCTCTTCCAGAGGACCCAGGTTCAATTCCCAGCACCCACATGACAGCTCACATCCCCCGTAACTCCACTTCTGGGGCATCTGGTGCCATCTTCTGACTTCTGTAGGCACTGCACTTAGTTGGCACACAGACATACATGCAAACAAAACACATAAAATAAAAAAATAGGGTATTTTTAAATAAGCAAATTGTCTTTAAAGCCGGGCTCAGTGTCTCCATGCCTCTGATCCCAGCCTTGGGAAGAGTGATTTAGGAGGGTCACTGCAGGTTCAAGGCTAACCTAGGCTGTGGAGTGTGATCCTGTCTTAATTTTTAAAAATCATCTAAATAATTTTTAAGACAGATGTGCCTGTGTGATTTGTAATAACATATTCACACATTGTTATTTGCTGAACTAAGCACAAAAATCGCCAAAGTTTTTAAAGTTACAAACGGAGCCTTAGAAAGAAGCTGGATGTGGTAGCCCACCCATATAATTCCAGCATTTTGGGGGCTCAGGCAGGAAGAGCTCACTGAGCTATGTGGCAAGTTCCAGGCCAGCTTGTGCTATCTAGTAAGAACCTGTCCCACATAAATGAATACACACACACACACACACACACACACACACACACACACTGTAGTTACATGTGGCCATAGCAAACATGGTTTATGCCTTTGCCGGTTGTTAAAATTTATATAATGAAGACCTGGTTGTATAATACTGTATTGCTCAAATAGAAAATGCTGTTTAAGAATAATGTAATAAGCCATCATGTTATTGAAGTATTTAGGAGCACTAATAATTAATAGCAGCACACCTTACAACATGTACAGTTCAAATAAAAATCTCAGATCTCATGAGATGGCTTGGCAGGCAGAGATATCTGTCACCAGGCCTAGTGACCTGAATTTGACCCCTGGAACTCCCAATATGAAGGAGCAAACTGACTCCCACAGATTGTCTTGTGACCTACAGACACGCACACACTCACTCACTCATGCCATGGCACATGCACTCTCACACACCCACTTACATAAACAGTAAACAATTTTTAAAAAGTAAAAATGAAATAAAGGTCCTTTTAACCAACATTGCATGATTCTTAACTGCTGACCTGCTCAAACTGTTTAATTAATAATATTTAACTCAACAAAATAAGTGTGTATTCAGCCTTCTCATACCTTCTTCTGTTGTCCAAAGAATAAAGAAATTGTACCTACTTTGTGTAGTCCATACCACACTGTCATTTGAAGAGTATTCTTGGAAACAAGCCACAAATGTTAAGACATTGGGTTAAAACAAATTGTATTTCTCACTTAAAATAATTGAGGCTTTTTCTCCAGAGATAAAACCTGGGATGTACATGAGTATTTAAATAGTCTTTTTGAAGAATTAAAATCTTGGAGAGACGTATACTGGCGCTTGTGGGGAACGATCAACTGGCTGACTTGTTCAAGGTGTTACCAGGTGAGGTTTTAAAGAAAGTAGTGGCGAGAACAGTGGTCCTCTACGCGGGGTTTGCACCTGCCTTTATTTCTTCCTCTTGTGTGTATTGCTGAAACAGTTCTTGTCAGACTTCCAGAAAAGCAGCAGATTCTTTGTTATTTGATCCAGTTTTTCACTGTAAAACATAGAATCTTCACTGCTTTCATTTGCAGCCAAACTGTTTCTCCACTGGGCCATAAATTTCCTTAGAGATTCAGAGTCTTTGGGCCGTTTGTTGTCTTAGTTTTCAAGACAAGGTGTTACCATGCAGCCTTCACTGGCCTGGAGCTTACGATCCTCAACTCCCTGGTGTTGCTAGTGTAGGTGTGTGCGCACAGGTGTGCATGCACAGATATGCACCACCACACCCGTGTTTTTTGGTGACAATTGCATTCCCCAAAATATTTTGTTCCCTCCCTGAACCCCAGCACCAGGTCTCCAAAGTTGGATCTCAAGCTGTAACACTGAGCTGTATCCACAGCCTTGTTCGTGGTTTTAATGATTTAAATTTAGAACAGAAGCACAAGTAGGTTAGTTCCTGAAGGCACGTATGATGGCTTTTTGCAGTCACAGTCATTCCTAACTAGTCTTCTGTAAGTCCAAGGTTTTCTACATCAAATCTCATATGAATGCCCTTCCTTTAGATTTCTCTCACTTGATTTTTCAGTAGAGGGAAGGAAAAACAGGTCATCAAAACCATCAGAGTTTGGAATGTCAGCTCATATGAAAGACCTACTCACTGGGCTAACCCTGGGCTTATTGGAATATATCTTTTTTTTAAGATTTATTTATTTATTATGAATACAGTGTTCTGCTTGCATGTATGTCTGCATGCCAGAAGAGGGCACAAGATCTCATTACAGATGGTTGTGACCCACCATGTGATTGCTGGGAATTGAACTCAGGACCTCTGGAAGAGCAGTCAGTGCTCTTAAACCTCTGAGCCATCTCTCCAGCCCTTGGAGTATATCTTGTTGAGAGTACTACTCATCCATTTTTGTGTGGCTGATACATACGGTGATGTTACCACCATCAGGGCATAAACAATTTCATTATTGTTTGCCTATGCTGTGTTTTAAATCAGCTCCTCCTTAATGGTTGACAGTCACTGTCAAACCTGTGTGTTTGATCTATAGTTTCTCCTTTTCAGAGTGTCATTAGATAGAATCATACCGTATTTAGTTACTTGAGTCGACATTCTTTCACTCAATGGAATGAATTTGAAATTCAAACATGTTGTTGCCTGTTACCATTTTCCCCTTTTATTGCTGAGTAGCCTTGTGTTGTATGGATTACACAGTGTATTAACTGTTCACCAGCTGACACACATTTGTAGTGTTCTAGTTTGGAGCCAGTGTGAAGACAATTGCTATAAATATTCCCAGTCAGGTTTTCTTTTAAGCATGGGCTTTTACGTCTCTTGAGTGATTACCTAGAATTGGAACTGCAGTATAATAATCTAAGTTACCATTTTCTAAATTTCCTGAGTCCTTTTGCATTCCTTCAGCCGTGTATGAGCATGGTAATTGTTCCATGTCTTGTTAACACGTTTGGACATTTGTCATTGTTGTTAAACTAGTTGTGAATTTTGTTCTTGCCTTTTGAGTTTCTTATGAACTTACACATGGATTTGGAACCCATTTCATAACCATACCATGGCAAGTTATTTTCCTTAATGACTAGAAGTTAGGCCACAGTTTTCATTAATACTGATATCAAGAAAATCAAGGAATAACCAAGTGAGGTGAAATTATTTGATATTTCACTGGAATTTTTAAAAATTATTGATCAGTTTTAAAATGAGGTGTATATACTAAGATCAGCTTTACTCATTTGGATTTTTAATAAAGCACTCTTTGGTTTTGCTTTTTAGAAACTTCTTTGGAGTATAAGTGTGTGCTGTAAAATTCATAATTATATAATTTATTGATTTTTTTCAGAGAATTCCCACAGTTGGTACCACTTACTGTATGCCATGTAGTTCTAGTACATTCTCATCTCATAAAGAGCCTCGTGCCCATCTGCTTCCACTTTTTTTTGGAGGGGGCTTTCAAGACAGGGTTTCTCTGTGTAGCTTTGGAGCCTGTCCTGGAACTCCGTCTGTAGACCAGGCTGGCCTTGAACTCACAGAGATCTGCCTGGCTCTACCTCCTGAGTGCTGGGATTAAAGGTGTGCACCACCACTGCCCGGCTCCACTCAGTTTTCTTGCCTCAAATCCTGGCAAATGTTCATCTGTTTTGTAGATGGACCTTTTCTGTGCATTTCATATAAATGAGACATGCAGTATACAGTCTTCAGAAAAATATTTTTGAGGCATATTTCATTGTGGGACAGTTGTTGATTTTTATATATTTCTTTTACCCAGGCTTTTCTCTGTATTGAATTCTCACATTGTCAGTATCACACAGAAATGGTAGTTTATTCCACCACAATAAGTTCACTGAGCACTGTGGGCACTGGAATTTATCCCTGCTGTAACCAGAAGGTTCTTCGATTTGATCCCACACAGCTCAAAAAGGTAAGATTTTCTGTTTTAATCTTTGATTAAACTTTGAAAGTTTCATATATCTATACAATGTATATTGATCATACCCATCCACCACTGTCTCCCTCCAGCTCTCCCTAGTACCCCCCCACCTCATCTCCCTCCCACCTTCATGGCTTTTACTATTATTAATAACCCTCTAAATCTAGTTATTTTTGCCAGAGGAACTACAGGTAAGTTTTTATAGTTTAGTCGCCCCTAACATTTTTATGTAAAATCTTTGTCTTTTTTAAGTGTAACTACGTCAACATTAAAAAAAAAAAACTTCAAAGAGTACATACAGAAGTAAAGAAAGAAATACAAATCCCCCTTCCTACCACTCCTCAGTTTCTTAGAAGTAACAGCAGTTAACAGTTTGCTTTCAGTTCTTTTCTATTTAATCACTTTGACAATGTGATAATATATCTGACTACATTTATTCCTGCACACTCTCTTCCCCTCTCCGCTCTCTACTGTCTCCCCACCCTTCCTTCTAGGAAGTCCCCAGCCCACTTTCATGTGTTTTTGTGTGTGACACACTGGATGTAACCAGGCTCACCCACATAGGCTCTGTTTTGAAACTGTCTACCAGAGCATGGATAAGTCACTAAAGGCAATGTCTCCTCCTCCAGCAGCCCTCCACTGCCATAAGCTCCTCTGGGTAGGGTCAGGTTCCATTAGCCCTTCCCCATCTATGACTAGATATTTACTGCAAGCTTAGTCTTGGGCCAGCCCTATCACACAACCACAGCTGTTTTGAGTTCATCAGTACCATGACCATATCAGACCCACAATTCAGATTTTGATGGTCCTCCCTCAAGATCATCAGCTCTTCCATTCTCTCTGTCTCCTCTCCCATGATGTTCCCTGAGCCTTAGAAGACAGTTTATGTTTACTGCTCTAGAGGGGGCTGGACCTGAGAGAGTGGAGCCTAAAAATGAGGAAGACTAGTCTCATCCAATAGCCAACGTTATTCAAAGCATCAGACAATTTATACCGTGAGGGTTAAGAAAGGTCACTTAAGTAAAGTTCTCATGAGTTCAAGCTGTACATAATCACAAAAGCAAGCTGCATGTGGCAAAAAACGTCTTTTTCCATAGAGGCGCATAAACAAATAACAGTAGTCAGCTGTAGTGAATTATCTGAAGCACACTCACTCCTGTCTGCTACACCTGGGAGGGGCACAAAAGCACATTCCAAGAACAGTTCCATGGTTTTGAAGAAAGTGAGGTCATGAGACTCTGTTTTCTTGGAGTTTTCTCACAAGCACTCAGAAGTCCCCTCGAATGATTCCATTTTTGGACGTGTTCAGACAGTGTGGATCTCCCAATTAAGGGTAATCACTCAGCAGTAACATGTTCTCTGAACCTTGACCAGCCATGAGTCTCTGCATTAACCTTAGTGTGTTGCAAAGAGAAGTTTTGTTGGTTTAAGCTAAAAGCAGCATCGTCCTGAGCCAGCTCCAGCATACTCCCTGCTCCCATAGTCTCTGCTACCATGTGTCCTGGATCTTTTTTCTTTGCTTTTTCCCAAAGAATTATGTGAGCCAGGCGTGTTGGCTCACGCCTGTAATCCTAGCATTCAGGAAGCTAAAGTGGGAAGATTGCCAAGAGTTCAAAGCTAGCCCAAACTACATGGTGAATTTCAGGCTAGCCTGGGCTGCAGAATAGAACCCTGACAGAAGAAACAAAACAAATACATTTTAAACTGTCGGTAAGGTTGTTGTTGTTGTTGTTTGCTTTTTGAGTGTTTCTTTGAGGCAGGTGTTACTGGATATGTTATACTCCTTTAAAAAAAAGGATTATTCAGCCAGGCGGCGGTGGTGCACACCTTTAATCCCAGGCAGGCCGATCTCTGTGAGTTCGAGGCCAGCCTGGTCTACAGAGCGAGATCCAGGACAGGCACCAAAACTACACAGAAAAGCCCTGTCTCGAAAAACCAAAAAAAAAAGTTTTCTTGTGTGTGTGTGTGTGTGTGTGTGTGTGTGTGTGTGTGTGTGTGTGTGTGTGTGTGTGTGTTTTGTCTGCTGCTGTGCATGTGTACCACATGTGTCCTGTGTCCATGAAGGACAGAAGAGGGCATTGGATCTCCTGAAACTGAGTTATGGTTGGTTGTGAGCCACCATTTGGGACCTGAGAACTGAACTTGGATCCTTTGCAAGAGAAACAAGTGCTCTTAACAGCTGAGCCATCTTTCCAGCCCACTTTTTTAAAAAATTCTTCTCTCATATATTACATCCTGACTGTAGTTCCCCTCTCCCCACGTCCCCCCTAGATCTACTCATTCCCCTCCCAGGGATATCAAGCAAGCATGGCATATCAAGTTATAGTAAAGCCAGGCACATCCCCTCATATTAAGACTGGACGAGGCAACCCAGTAGGAGGAAAGGGGTCCCAAAACAAGCAAAAGAGTCAGAGACAGGCCCTGCTCTGACTGTTAGTGGTCCCACAGGAACACCAGGCTACACAAACATATATGAAGAGGACATAGGTCAGACCCATACAGGCTCCATGATTGTTGCTTCAGTCTCTGAGCCCTGCTTAGTTGATTCTGTGAGGTGTTTCTTTGTGGTATCTTGGCCCCTCTGGCTCCTAAAATCCTTCCTGGCCCTCTTCTGCAGGATTCCTTGAGCTCTGCCTCATTGTTTGGCTGTGGGTCTCTATATCTGCTTCCATCAGAGGTTGCTGAATAAAGCCTCTCTGATGATGGTTATGCTAGGCTCTGGTCTACAAGTATAGCAGAGTATCATTAGGATCATTTCATTGATCTTTTTGTTGTTGGTGGTTGTGTTTGGATCTATCCTGGATCTCTAGGCTATCTGGGTTCCTAGCTCTCCAAGCAGCGTCAAGTGGCATGGGTCTCAAGTTGAACCAGTCATCAGTTGGTCACTCCCACAAGTTCTGCCCCACCTTTACCCCAGCACATCTTGCAGGTAGGACCAATTGTAGGTCAAAGGTTTTGTGGCTGGATTGGTGCCCCAATTCTTCCACTGGAAGCCTTGCCTGGTTACAGCAGATGGCCCATTCAGGTTTTATATCCCCACTAATAGGAGTCTTTGCTAGGGTCACCCTAGTGGATTTCTGGAAGTTTCCATTGCATTAGCTTTCTGCCTCACCCCCTGTTGAGAATTCTCTATTTAGATCTCTACCCCATTTCTTAATTGGATTATTTGATTTACGGATGTCTAGTTTCTTGAGTTCTTTATGTAGTTTGGATATTAGCCCTCTGTCAGATGTGGGGTTGGTGAAAATCTTTTCCCATTCTGTAGGCTGCCATTTTGTTCTATTGACGGTGTCCTTTGCCTTACAGAAGCTTTTTGGTTTCAGGAGGTCCCATTTATTAATTGTTGGTCTTGGTGCCTTCGAGACTGATGTTCTGTTCAGGAAGTTGTCTTCTGTGCCAATGCGTTCAAGGCCATTTTTACTATGTTAATGCTACCAATCTATGAGCATGGGAGTTCTTTCCATCTTCTCTAATTTCTTTCTTCAAAGACTTGAAATTGTTGTCATACAGGTCTTTCACTTGCTTGGTTAGAGTTACCCCAAGATGTTTTAGATTATTTGTGGCTATTGTGAAGGGTATTGTTTTATTGCTGTAGCTAGAACTTAAAATATTATATTGAATAGATATGGAGAGAGTGGACAGCCTTGTCTTATTCCTGATTTTAGTGGAATTGCTTTGCGTTTCTCTCCACTTAATTTGATGTTGGCTATAGGCTTGCTGTAAATTGCCTTTATTATGTTTAGTTATGTTCCTTGTATCCCTGATCTCTAAGACTTTTATCATGAAGGGGTGTTGGATTTTGTCAAGAGACTTTTTCAGCATTCAGTGAGGTGATTGGTGGTTTTCTTCTTTCAGTTTGTTTATATGGTGGATTACATTGATGGATTTTTCATCAGTGCAGCAGATGCAACCATCCCTACATCTCTGGAATGACACCTACTTGTTTATGGTGGATGATCTTTTTGATATGTTCTTGGAGTCTGTTTGAGAGTAAAAAAGAGTATTTTTTGCATCAATGTTCATGAGGGAAATTGGTCTGTAATTCTCTTTCTTTGTTGAATCTTTGTATGGTTTGGGTATCAGGGTGTCTGTGGCCTCAAAATGAATTTTGGTAATGTTCTTTCTGTTTCTATTTTATGGAATAATTTGAGGAGTATTGATATTAGCTCTTCTTTGAAGGTCTGGTAGAATTCTGCACTAAAACCATGTCTTTGTTGGGTGTGTGTTTTGTTCCTTGGTTTCTGTTTCCTTTCTGGTCTTCTTGCTGGAATGGTCTGTGGTTCAGTGGAGGGTCTCCACCCAAGCTGGGGGCTGGATTTCTGATGACTGGGGTGGCTTTTGGTCGAGTACAGGGGTTCTGCCCGAGTTGGAGATTGGAGTTCTGGCAGCCATAATGACCCCTGGTCGAGTCAGGGGTCCTCTGGGGTTCTGGGTGACAGTGTGGCCTCTGGGGATCTAGGTGCTGGAGTGGCCTCTGATGGAGCAGAGGACTTCCGCCAGAGATGTGAGTCAAGATAGGGTCCCATTTTTTTTTTTTTTTTTTTTTTTTTTTTTTTTTTTTTTTTGGTTTTTCGAGACAGGGTTTCTCTGTGTAGCTTTGCGCCTTTCCTGGAACTCGCTTTGGAGACCAGGCTGGCCTCGAACTCACAGAGATCCGCCTGGCTCTGCCTCCCGAGTGCTGGGATTAAAGGCGTGCGCCACCACCGCCCGGCGGGTCCCATTTTTTTAAAAGCTAGATTCTCATATATTCCCGGCTGCCTCAGATTTGCTAAGTAGCCAGAAATGGTCTTGAATGTCTGGTCTTTTTGCCTCATGTCCTGAGTGCTGGGATTACAGGCCTGTGCCACTACCCTTGGTTTATACAATACTGAGGGTTAATCCAGGATTTCTATGTATTCTGAACAAGCCATTCTATCAGCTGAGCCATCCCCAGTCCAAAAAGGCTTTTTTGGTGTGGTTTTTGTTTTGTTTTGTTGTTTGCAGTACTGAGCCTTGAACTTCGAGCCTCACACATGCTAGACAAGTTCTCTACTACTAAACTGTATTCTCATCCCTTTTTCATGCAACAACTCACTTAGGTTATCTTTTTGTCATTTTATTTGACTTATAATGTATTTAATCATTCTCTTAGTAAAGAACATTTAGGTTGTTTGCAAATTGATGCTGTTATAGTGTCACAGTGAACATCCTTGCATATGTCTTGGTGTGATAACTGAGTACTAGTATAGGTTAGGTTCCTTGATCACTAACATTTTTAATTATTAAACTTATTTGGGGGGTATTGCCATGGCACACTTGTGTCTTCAGAGTACAATTTGCAGCAGTCAGTTCTGTCCTATCATGTGGTTACCAGGGATCAAACTCAGGTCGTCAGGTTTTGCAGCAAGTACCTTGACCGGCTGAGCAATCTTACCAGCTTAACTACTGCTTTGTTTAGTATTTTGAACATTGAAATTTTATATTTCATGAGAGATTGAAATTGAGCCTTACACAGATGTGAGGGTGATCTCGCTGTGAAGTGTCACCCCACTGATGACCAGGGTTGGTTCAGATGACCTAGCTGAC
The DNA here is from genome assembly GCF_007827085.1 of Peromyscus californicus insignis. Taxonomy (NCBI): domain Eukaryota; kingdom Metazoa; phylum Chordata; class Mammalia; order Rodentia; family Cricetidae; genus Peromyscus; species Peromyscus californicus. Next base: position 23,352,233 of record NW_026294424.1, read on the forward strand.
GAGATGAGTTTCTCTGTCTCACTCACGGCTCCATGTGTGTCTGTTCTGAAGCTGTACATCAGTGGAAGAGTGCACAAGTAGAGCAGGCATGGTGGGTCCCACCTTCAATCCCAGCACTCTGGAGGCAGAGGCAGGCGGAGCTCTGAGTCCGAGAGGCCAGCCTGGTCATATTGAGTTCTAGGACAGCCAGGTCTGCATAAAGAGACCCTCTCTCAACAAATAAATAAATAGGAAAGATATATAATCATACAGTGGAATACTGTACATTAAAGCAAATATTGCAGTTACATGTAACAGCGTGGTTTAATTATAAAAACATAATGTTAAAGAAAACAAGGCAAAACTAAACGCTCGTGTCTAGGCATATACCAGTAAGAGGCAAAAGGACAGAGAAAGAGGAGATGACTGTCGGCATCGCACACAAGACAGAGGCTGTCCTTTGAGAGGAAGGAGACAGTTACAGAAGGGGGATGGAAGCAGGAAGGGCTACTGAAGTGTTCTGTTTCCCTTTTTAAATTAATACCTCTGGGAGGACACACATGCCACAGAGTGTGTGTCGACATCAGAGGAGAACTTGGAGGAGTGGGTCCTCTCCTGCTGTGTGAGCTCCAGGGGTCAAAGTCAGGGCAGCAGACAGGGGCTTGAGCGTCTCTCCATCCCATGGTTGTTGGTTGGTTGGTTGGTTGGTTTTTTAAAGTTTATTTTATTTTTGATTATGTGTGTCTGTGTTTGGGTGAAGACGCCCACAGAAGCCAGGTGTTGGATAACCTGGAACTGGAGCTCTAGGTGGTTGTGAACTACCTGATGTGGGTGGTGATGATTGAATTCTGTCCTCCGCAAGAGCAATACATGCCTTAACCACCCAGCCATAGCTCTAGGCCCCAGCGTTTTTTAATGTGAATGGTGATCATCTCAGGTATTTGTTCATATGTACATTTATATTTCAATTTCTTTTCTGTATTTTTTAAGGGAAAAGTGTAAAGTATGATTTGACTGAAAAAAGATAATTATGATTTGTAAAATATTTTTCTTCATTCTTGAGAATTTAATATAGGTATAAAATGAAATATGATTATATCACTCTTCATTTCTCCCCTCCAGCTCTCCCCATATACCCACACATGTCCCCCTCCTAAGTTCATGTTTCTCTTTCTCTTGTTGATAACCCTCTAAGTTCAGTTAGGGCTGCCCGTATGTATGTGTATAGGCATCCTGTGGAGTACAGGACTCCTACCAGTGGCCACATTCTCCAAGATGAATGACTCCCTCTCCTCTAGTAATTATCAGCTGCCAGTAGCTCCTCGGTAAGGGGTGAAGTCTAAGTTCATCTAGCCTGTCTGTGCCACAGTGCAGATTGGCTTGATCTTGCACAGTGTCTTAGTCAGTGTTCTGTTGCTGTGAAGAGACTCCATGACTACAGCAACGTTTACAAAGGAAAGTGTTAAATGAAGCTTACATACAGTTTCAGTGGTTCAGTCCATTTTCCTCATGGCAGACATGGTCCTGGAGAAGTAACAGAGTTTTACATCTGGATCTGTAGGCAACAGAAGGGGAGACAACCACATTAGACCTAGCTTGAGCATGTGAGACCATCCCCAGTGACACACTTCCTCCTACAGGGGCCATGCCCACTCCAAGGCCACACCTTCTAATCCCTCCCAAGTACTGCCACTCCCTGATGACAAGCATTCAAATATATGAGCCTGTGGGGGCATTCTCGTTCACACCACCACAACTGCTGTGAGTTCATGAATGGGATACCCATGCCGTGCCCAGAAGACGACATCTCACAGCACATCTTCTTGTCTTACGCCCCTCCTTTTCTGTGATGTTCTGTGAGCTTTGGTGTGTGTGGCATGTTAACATACGTGTCCCATTTATGACTGAGCATTGCATCTCTTAAAAGATTGTTTATAGTGAACCTACCTCTAACAGTGTCTCTTATGTCTGACAGGGCTGTAAAGTGAGGGACCACATGGTTATTCTTCATGATCAAGGAGAAACTGATGATTTACTTTCTTGTCCAACTGCTAGAATACTGGACGATCTACACAAGCACAGAGATGTCATTGTTGTGCCTTTTTGTAAAGATGCAGTGAGGTGAGGAAAAGAACCCTAAGTCTTTGCTTATTCAGTGGTTTGCGTTCCGTGTCCCCTCCCCCAGTGTTTCCCCACATCACTAGTGGCTGTCCTCCTGTAGTCACTGTTTCAGAGTGCTGGACTGAAGGGCTAGGGATAGAGCTTGGTGGTACACAAGGACCTGATCCCAGCGTCGCAGTGTGTGTTCTGGGGAGGGAGGGTGTCTTAGTTAGGGTTTCTATTGCTGTGATGAAACACCATGACCAAAAGCAAGTTGGGGAGGAAAGGGTTTGCTTGGCTTACACCTCCACATTGCAGTCCATCACTGAAGGAAGCCAGGACAGGAACTCAAACAGGGCAGAAGCCTGGAGGCAGGAGCTGAGGCAGAGGCCCGGGAGGAGTGCAGCTTATTAGCTTGTTCTCCATGGTTGTCCCACCCTACTTTCTTTTTTTTTTTTTTTTTTTAAGATTTATTTATTATGTATACAGTATTCTGCCTGCACGGCCAGAAGAGGGTGCCAGATCTCATTACAGATGGTTGTGAGCCACCATGTGGTTGCTGGGAATTGAACTCAGGACCTCTGGAAGAGCAGCCAGTGCTCTTAACCGCTGAGCCATCTCTCCAGTCCCCCACCCTACTTTCTTATAGAACCCAGGACCACCAGCTCAGTGGTGGCCACCCACAGTGGACTTGCCCCCCACTCCCCACTCCCACCTCAGTCAGTCACTAATTAAGAAGATGTCCTACGGCTTGGCTGCAGCCTGATCTTGTGAAGACATTTTCTCACTGCAGCTCCCTTCTCAAGTGACTCTAGCTTGTGTTCAGTTGACATGAACGTAGCCAGCATGGGGGGGGTGGGCGAGGACGGGGCGGGGGAAGTGTCTCTGAAATTATGGGGGTTTACACCAAGAACATAAAATAGAAAAATACGGGCAGTCCAAGGAGAGGAAAAACTAACAAAAAGAACTTGCTAACTAAAAATGTCCAGATTTTGAACCCAATTTTTGAAAATTTTGAGTTCTTTCCCCATCCCCCACCCCCACCCACCCCTGGTCTCACACCATCATCCTGGGGATCGAACCTCAGGCCTCAAGCATGCTGAACAAACCTTCTCTCTACCACCGAGCTATCCCCAGTGCCAGACTGACCCAAACAGGGAAGAAGTTGATGGTGGGATCGTCTTTCCATAGCTTTGAATTCTTAATTCGGTCGTTTCTGCAATCACTTCTGTCGTTCTGTAACCGTAACAGGCTGTCAGTTGGGCTGCTCTAAAGGAGGCTTTTTGGAGAGCAGTGCAGCACAGCAGCTTTTTACCATTACCACCCGAGATGGGGTTTCCTGTGGAGCCGTGGGCCTCTACCACCCGAGATGGGTTTTCCTGTGGAGCTGTGGGCCTCTTATGGGATGATCTGCTAGAGTAATTACTAGACATTAAAAATGTAAACATTTGCAGACATAGTGGCACAAGCCTTTAATCCCAGCACTAGGGAGGCAGAGGCAGATGATCTCTGAGTTCAAGGCCAGCCTGGTCTACAGAGCAAGACTGTTCCAGAATAACCAGGGCAACACAGAGAAGCCCTGTCTCAAACAGAGGTGGGGAAGTAAATCCTGAAGTGGCATCCTAATAGTTAAAAACTAAAATTCTATTTTTGTAGTAATAAGGACCAGGACTGAGGCCAGTTGTAAGAACTTGTATTTCTTAAGCTATACGAAACATCTGTAGTAACAGAGTAGTCTGCATGAGTACAAAAGCACGGTGTGTGCAGTGCCTAGGGGAGCCAGAAAGGGTGTCACACTCCCCTGGAGCTGGAGTGGCCGGTGGCTCTGAGGCACAGTGTTGCTGCTGCACACCAAACCAGGTCCCTCCACAGGACAAGCAAGTGCTGAGCCTTCTCTCCAGCCCTCCTGTAAAATGTAAGAAATGGAATGTTTCTCTATAAAAATGTCCTTTTCATTTAGTGACCCCGGGCTTGGCTCCTGTGATGAAAAGGGCCTGGAATATGATGTTTTACTGGAACCAAATACACCATGGGGCCCCAAAACTGGGGAGCTCAATGCTGTGAGTAACTTCTCTGTTTAATGTATATAAGTAAATATGAAACTGCTGATGACATTTTGTCTTTGGCAGGAACCTAGTCTGTTTAAATTGAAATTGAACTGATTATCCAATCATAATATGATACTGTGCTGAGTGAATAAAACTGTAAAGAATGATAAGTAATATATTATTTGACTTCAAAGAATTGATAAGGGTTTTCCTTGTCTTCAGGCTTTCTATTACGGACAAATAATGAATTGAGAAATGAAGAAAATGTAAATGCATGTTTTATTCCCTTCTTGATCTATAATATTTTTGTATGAAATTTTTTTTTTTTTTTTTTGGTTTTTTGAGACAGGGTTTCTCTGTGTAGCTTTGCGCCTCTCCTGGAACTCACTTGGTAGCCCAGGCTGGCCTCAAACTCACAGAGATCCCCCTGGCTCTGCCTCCCGAGTGCTGGGATTAAAGGCGTGCGCCACCACCGCCCGGCTGAAATTTTTTATTTTATTCAGAAATGTGTTTCATTTGTCAGAAGTTGTAAAACTGTAAAAATGTAAAGGTGACAGAAGAGCTTGGATTCCCTGTGGTTCGGGTGATCCCTGACTGAAGCCCAGGGAATCTGTTAGCTCGTTGTTGCCTTTGACGGTTGATGTAGAATTTACCTGAGAAAGGGAGAAACTCCGGAAACTACTACATAAATAGGAGGTGATGATAGTTATTTAAGAATTACATATAGGGGCTGGAGAGATGGCTCAGCGGTTAGAGCACTGCTCTTCCAGAGGCCCTGGGTTCAGTTCCCAGCACCCACATGGCAGCTCACAACTGCTGTAACTCCAGTTCTGACACCCTCACACAGACATACATACCTGCAAAACACCAACGCATATAAAATAAGAATAAATAATTTTAAAAAGAATTTCATATAAGCTGTACAAGTATGTGGCTCCTTAATTTGTAACAAATACAAACATGAAGGCGTTACAGAAATAGAGGAGAGAGAAAACAAAGGGAGCAGAGTGAAAGAGACAGGAGAGAGAGGAGAGGCGGGGTGAGGGGGAGAGAGCACATCCACTATTTATACCCTAGTGTAAGAGCGTAGGAGAAACAGGTATCTCTCGGGAAGATGCCTTCTCAGGGGAGAGAGACGGGAGAGAGAACAGAGGAAAGCATGTTAGGAGAGAGACAGGTGTGAGGGTAAAGAACAGGAAAGAGGAAAAAGCAAGCGGAGAGAGAGACAGAGGACATGGAGAGCGGGAAGGATGGAGAGAAAGGAGAGGAGAGAGGCAGCAGAAAGGGAGGAGGGGCAGTGGGTAAGAGGGCAAACCCACCATTCATGCAGGAATATAAGAGCACAGACTGGGTCCCAGTTAGGTGCAGGAAAAGCAGGGAGTCTCTCAGGAAGGTGAATTCTCCACCTTCAACATAACGTTGCTGTTTCCAGCTTTGTGACCCACAAACACCCATATAAATACACATATATATGCATTTATATACATGTGTACATACAGATATATGCATAATTCGAAACCTAGGTTCTCCATACACAAGAAAACAGGTAATATTTCTCCTCTAAGTTTGATTTATTTCACTTAATGTAATTTCCAGTTGCGTCCATTTTCCTGCAGATGTCACTTTTCCATTTTTTATAGCTCCATTAAATTCCAGGGTGTATCTGTACCATATTGTATTTATCCACTCATTCGTTGGTCAGCATCTAGTCGTGGTCTGTCTCCTGGCTTTTGTGAAGAGCACAACAGACATGATTATGTGACTGTCTCTGTAATCTGCTGAGCTGAAGTCCACTGACGATGTCCAGAAGGACTGCTGTTGCTGGGTCAGATGACAGTTCTAGTCTCAGTTTGCTGGGGAACCTCCACACTGATTTCCATAGGGCTTCACAGTATAAGCCCTGCTAGCAGGAAACCAGGGCTGCTCTCCCTGCATCCCCACTGGGGGTTGGTGCCGTTTGTTTTCTTGATGCTAGCCATGCGGGGCACGGGCTTCTAAAGACTCTTTTAAATTGTTTCAGTCTGAAAGTGAACCATCCTTGTAGCCACGTGGAAACAAGGAGCTGCCGTGCAGGTTTGCTAACCTGTTGTTCCTCTGCCTTTCAGTTCCTGTCATTGAAAAACTGGACTCTGCAGTTGGTAAGTGAGCCACTGGGTTCCGTTTCTGGGGACTTCTTGCTTCCATATTGAAGTTTGATAATGAAATCTTAGCACCTTATTTTACAAACTTTGGTTAAGTGTTTGCATCTTGTCGGCCTTTCCAATTTCGCACTTACTAAGAAAATGCCATAGATGATTTCAGAAAAGATAGAGCCTGATGTGGTGACTCAGGCCTGTAGTCCCACCATTTGGGAAGCTGAAGCAAGATTCTAGTTACAAGACTTAAAAAAAAAAATGTCTGTGTATCACCAGTGTCAGGGTGCCCTTAGAGGCCAGAAGAGGATGTCGGGACCCCTGGAGCTAAAGTTACCAGAGATTATGAGCTGCCTGGCCTGAGCCCTGGAAACTGAACTGTGGTCCTCTGTAAGAGCCCAGAGCAGAAGGTCTTCTTACCACTGAGCCATCCCTCTGGGCCCTGGTTAAAAGACTTTAAAGTCACCTTTAAATCACATTTAGGGACTTGTTAGATGGCCCAGCAGTTAAGGGTGCTTGCCAGCAAGTCTCATGACCTGAGTTCAAGTCCTAGGACCTGCAAGGCAGAAGGAGAGAACCAACTCCTGCTGGTTTTCTTCTGACCTCTGCATGTGTTCACATACTAACTAAGTAATTAAACAGACCAATGTGATTATGTCACACTTGGGATATTAAGAAAAGTCTAATAAGTTATTTTTTTGTCAGGCATTTTGTTTTTTGGGTTGGCTTCTCAGATAATTCCATGTTGCCCAGGCTGGCCTATTTGCTGTGTAACTGAGGATGACTGAATTCCTGATCCTCCTGCCTCTACCTTCCCAGTGCTGGGATCACTAGCATGTACAACTGAATTGTATTTGTTTGTTTATTTTGTTTGTTTGTTTTGAGACATATTCTCTATGTATAGAACATGCTAGCTTCAAATTTACCATACTTCTGCCTTGGCCTCCCAAGTGCTAACTTTACCATACCCAGCATTTCATTAGTCCATTTTTAAAATATTTATTTTAACCTGTATGTGTGTTTGTGTGTGCGCACACATGCATGTGAGTGCCAACAGAGGCCAGAGGCATTGTGGAGCTCAGGTTCTAGGTGTTTGTGAGCTACCTGATGTGGGTGCTGGGAATCTAACGTGTGTCCTTCAGAAGAGAAGAACACACTCAGCTGCTGAGCCATCTCCAGCCCCATTTTGTCAGTTGTTACTTGACTCATCCAAGAACTGAGGTACATGTGTTCTTGTTCGTTCATGACATAGTGATGTGGAACTGGTAACGGGTGTCTTTCTCTACGTTTAGAAACAGCAGTCATTATTTTCAGAAGAGGAAGAGTACACCACTGGGTCTGAAGTCACTGAAGACGAAGTCGGTGATGAAGAAGAAGTGGCCAAGAAACAAAGTAATGGCTTCTAAGTTAAAATCAGCTCTCACTGTTTATGCAGAGTTATATTCTGAATCTTCTGATGCAGGGCATGGGTGACTGGAGTTATATGTCTACATGTAAGGTTACATTGAGAAAAAGAAACAGAAAGGAAGCTCCATGAAGATTCCCTAACCCAGGCTGGCCTGATGGCTCAGCAGCTAAAGGTACTTGCTGCCAAGCCAATACCTGGAGCCCACATGGTAGAAAGAACCGATTCATGTGAGTTGTCCCTGTGACCTCCACATGAGCATGTGTGCCGTGGTGCTCACATGTGCACACGAACACAGAGAGCATGAGTAAATAAACAGCCCTGATGCTCTGTGTGTACTGTCTTTACTCTTCAAAAAGAAAGGTGACTGAGGCCGGGCGGTGGTGGCGCACGCCTTTAATCCCAGCACTCGGGAGGCAGAGCCAGGCGGATTTCTGTGAGTTCGAGGCCAGCCTGGGCTACCGAGTGAGTTCCAGGAAAGGCTCAAAGCTACACAGAGAAACCCTGTCTCGAAAAACCAAAAAAAAAAAAAAGAAAAGAAAAGAAAGGTGACTGAGCACCTTGCCCTTCCAGAAGACCTGAGTTTGATTCTCAATGCATCAAGTATTATAAACCACCTGTCTTTAGCCATTAAATTTTAGTATTAGTTATTGATTTCTATGAATGCTTTTCTTGGTTGAGAAAGCTCATTTCTATTTCTGCATTGCTAGGTTTTCGTAGTGAATGGACATTGTAATTTATCAAATGCTTTTTTTTCTTTTTTTTTTTTTTTTTTTTGGTTTTTCAAGACAGGGTTTCTCTGTGTAACTTTGCGCCTTTCCTGGATCTCGCGCTGTAGCCCAGGCTGGCCTTGAACTCACAGAGATCCGCCTGCCTCTGCCTCCCGAGTGCTGGGATTAAAGGTGCGCCACCACCGCCTGGCTGCTTTTTTCTTTTTTTGACTGTGAAGATCATATAGATTTTTTTCCCTTCATTATTGCAATATAATACTGATTGACTTTTCAAGTGTTATATTGCTCTTCTGGGTGAGCTCCATTTGTTAAAAAGATATTATGTTTATGTTTTATATCATTTTACTTGCTACTAATAAATTTTTGTTGGTGCCTATTGGAATATTTTCGGTTCTCTTAGGATCTTTTCCTCTTTGAGTTTTGATATCAAGTTAATCATAACCTCCTAAATTAGAAAGTCTGTTCACTTTTTCGATAGGGGAGGAGATGGGGCTAGGGACTAAACTCAGGGTCTCAGGCTGCTAAGCAAGGGCTCCATCACTGAGCAGCCGCCCCAGTCTGTACCCCTTTTCCATAATAGCACATTGCAGATTGCCTCCCATAAATCATGATAAAATTCAGCAGTGAAGCTCTCTGGGCCTAGTTTCCATTTCACACTTTGTATTTACTAAAGAACATTTTTCTTTTAAATAGAGACAGACTAGTCCTTGGGGTGGTGCTGTCCACATTCGGGGTGGGTCCCCCCCTCAGTGAGGTCTCTCTAGAGGTACTCTCACAGACACACAGCCAGAGGTGGGTGTCCTAAGTGCCTCTAGGTCCATGGCCAAGTAGACAAGGAAGAGTAACTATCACAGCCAGGAATCTGAGCAGAGTTTTCATTAGACATCAGGGCTCACCTGCTTATCGCTTCCTCTCTTCAGAGGTTCTCCGTAGATTTTCAGTTGTTTTCCCAGGTCCAAATCTTCTCTCTGACACTTTAAACCTAGCTGTCTGAAGCTTGAGGTATGTGAAGTTTGGAGAGCTAATTCAGTCAAAAGCACAGAAACTCCTCTGTCTCACCAGCGTAGATAGCCTGTTAGGGGCTGGGGCCTCTCAAGTTTAAGGTTCAGCTAAGTATTTGGGCAGAGTTATACTTGTACTCCTTCATATTTGCAGCTTCTCTATTGCTTTAGATTATGTCATTTCCTCCCTGGGGCTGCTCAGGGTCCTGTGGAAAATGCCTTCAGACTAGAGGACCCCAAATTCACAGTTCTTACCCCACTGAGTTTTCAGGTATAAATGCCTAACTCTGTGCCTCAGTTTAATTATTTTCCAGTACTTTCAGATAGTTTTGATAAAATTTTTGTTGTTTTTGTGTTACTTTTAACTTAGAAGGAAATGCCCATCCCTGTACATGCCATTAATTACCATTACTATATATCCTATTATTATGTCTTCTAGCAAATTTGTTACTCTTGATCTATATTATTAATTTTGCTGCTTCCTGCTGTGGTATCTTCAAGCTCATCATATATGCATGATATCTTACAAGTTTCCCATGCACATAGTGGCAAGATTTCCCTTGGAAAATGACAGCGTGAACTTGTGGAAGTAATAAAGAACTGTGGAGAATTCCCAGTGCACCCTTCTTGCCTTTATTCTTTGTTCCCAGAGTACCATCTCTTCCCCTTTTCTCACCATGTTCACGGTCCACTTCACTCTTGGCCAGGACAGACTCAGGAGATTGATTTAAAAAGGCCACCGTCCAGAATATCTTTTGTCCCAGCCCTGCTTCCCAAGATCATTCTGCCTTGCATCCTTCCTGAGCAAAATTCATTTTGAACCTTTTGCATGTGTACTGATGCCCTGTCTCTGTCTCTTATTCTCAAATGGAACTTTTTTAAAGGTGATAGTAATTTGTTCAGTAAAAATCTTGGAGTTCGAAGACGATTCCACTGTCAAATTAGATTGGGAAGAATAAATATGTATCCTCTGTGATACTGTAAGTCAGCACACAAAGCAGTGGGTGTTATTTTGCCCTCTTTCTTTTTCCTTCGAAGATTTTTACCAAGTACAAAGAAGAAATATGATTTAAATGAATCCCTGTAAAGCAGCTTCAGTTTGACTTCCTCGTGTATTTGAGTTTTGTGTAGATATCATTGGTCTTTTTTTTTTTCTTCTTCTTAAAAGTAGAATTGTTGGTTAAGTGTTGTTCTATTTAGACGTAGCAGTGACATTGCAGGGTATGGGACTCATGTTCTTAATATTGTCCTTTCTTTACAGGGAAAAGGGAAAAGCCAAAGAAGTTTACTAAGCAACCAAAAAAGCAGCTGTCTTCACCCTGTTCTCAAAAGAAAGAAAAGGCGCTGGAGAAGGTAACTGGGCGGCTTTGAAGTCACTTGAGTAGATAAGCACGTGTAGTCAGCACAGATCCAAATAGAGTATGAATAGTGGGATGCTAGCATTGTAAGTGAGTGAGGGTGGAAGATTCGGGACCTTTGGAAGGCGCAAAACAGTGCATGACTTAGCACGCCATCCTTCGTGTAAAGAGATGGGAGAGCACAGGCTTTCTTCCGTGTGCATGAACCACCCATATAGAGCTGCACAGGCAATTAGTGAGATTAATTGCTCCTTTTGACACTTTTTACTACATGTGTTATTTAGCCTTTTAAATTTTAACCGGTAGTACATATTTATAAACAGTAAATAGACTTTTAAAATTGAAATATATTCTATTTTATGACCTAAAAATGCACTTTTATTTTCTTGTGCCATAGAAGAGACAAAATTCCATAACAGTAGTAGCTGCAGGTGACTAGAGAGAATTCCTGAGTTCCAAAACGGTATGAAAGGCTAGTTCTAAGATTAGATCCATAGTTACATTGGATAGATTGCACATTCACCTTAGTTAATCAAGTACTACAGATGTATGGATGGGTTAATTTTTCAAGACTGCATAAGCTTAAGGTTCCAAGTTCAACAGATAGACATTCAAAGTCTATTTTTTTTCTCTTTGAAGAAGTTTCTTAACTTCTCTGGACCTGTTTACTATGAAGGTCATATAGTGCTTGTTTCACTATTATAGACCTTGTTGATGCAAGGGCTATTTGTTTTTCTTTAGTTTATATTAAAACAGGGTCTTACTATGTAGCCCAGGCTGGCCATAGCCCTGGCTGGCCTGAAACACACTATGTTGGCCAGGCTAGCCTTCATCTTATGGAGCCCTGCCTGCCTCTACTGGGATTAAAGGTGGGCACCACCACTGCCAGCTGTTGTTGCAAGATGTAAATGAAATAACAGTTTTAGATGCTCTTGGTGTCTTGTACTCAATAATGTAAATTGTTCTCATAATTAATTAGAATACTAATCAATAAATATGCTCTAACTGGACATTAATGTTGTCTTCTCTTTCTCTTAGTCAACTTCTAGAGATGTGTCTCCTTTCGTGTGAGTATTTGTTCCTTGATCCAATTGGAAATCCATTCTTTGTGTTTGGTTGGTTGGTGTTTGGTTTTGAAACAGTCTGTGCTGGAAGTGCACTCTTAAACAGCATCAATGGTTGTTTTTGTTCAATTTATCCAATAGTGTGAGCATGCAGAAGAATAAGTGGGATGCCACAAGATCCTTGAGATTCAACCAGGATGCACAAAGAGAAGATGGTAAATTTTATTATCTGAGTAACATACAAGTTAGGTGTAAATAACAATGTTTTTGTTACTATGTGTATATTTGGGGATGGTTAACTGCAGGTGAGTGCAGGAACCATTAGAGGCTAGAAGAGGGCATCAGATCTGGGGTTGGAGTTATAGGCAGTTGTGAGCTGCCTGATAAGGACTTGATATGGGTGCTGGGAACCAAACTTGACTCCTCTTGGAGAAGAGTTTGTACTCTTAACCACTAAACCATTTCTCTAGCCCCAAGACTTGTCTTTTTAAAAAGTATGCTAAATAGTTTTAAAGGTTCCAAAATAATGTGCACATTCTCTTAGGCACCAAGCAGAATTTCATCACTAGACCATCTAGTAGGTAGTGTGTTGTCTATACATCTGTGACTGAGGTCTCTTAGACTTATTTTTATATCATATTTTTACTGTAAAAATGACTAAATATGTTTTAGCCTGTGTCTTAGCCTCATGTTCTTACAACAAAATCCTCAAAGCTGAGTATTTTAAAAGAAAAGAAGTTTATTTAGCTTAGTTTTGCAGTACCAGTAAGTATCTCCTTGGCTCTGGTGAAAGCCTTCTGGCTACAGTCCCAGCATGGTGAATGGCATCATAGGAGCATGTTTAAGAGAAAGCAGTTGCATGCCAAAAAAGGAAGCAAAAGAAATGATTTTTGTATCAACTTAACCCTAGAGTAACTGAACAGGGTCACACAATAACTACATTGATCTCTTCTAGGACTGGTGGCCCCAGTGAGATAACCACCAGGCCCCAGCTCTTAAAGGTTCTGGCACCCCTCAATATTGCCACAGGGGTCAGAGTTGTACCACATGATCCTTTGGGGGACATATTCAGCCACATCCAGGAATCTGAAAGACAATACAACTGTCTATATATTAGTCATTTACTACATGCTACCTTAAATTCTTCACAGATATGTAAAAGTATGTATCTGAAATGAATAACAAAAGATATTTTCGTAAACCTTTGTTGATTACAGTCTTTCTAGAAAAGTGAAAACTATGTTATTCTCATGAAAAGTAATGCTCTATCTTTTTACCTTCAGATCAGCGGCGGATGTCTGAAATTACAGGGCATCTAATAAAAATGAGATTGGGTGACCTGGACCGAGTCAAGTCAAAGGAATCAAAAGAAGTAAGAATTAATTTACCAGTGTGCTAGATCTAAGTACAATTTCCCTTCCTAGTTTTATTCCATCATGAGAAATAGTTAACTAGTGTCTTCATTAAGGTTTCTGTCGCTGTGAAGAGACAACATGACCACAGCATCTCTTTTTTTTTTTTTTGGTTTTTCGAGACAGGGTTTCTCTGTGTAGCTTTGTGCCTTTCCTGGGACTCACTTGTTAGCCCAGGCTGGCCTCGAACTCACAGAGATCCGCCTGGCTCTGCCTCCCGAGTGCTGGGATTAAAGGCGTGCGCCACCACCGCCCGGCCCCACAGCAACTCTTAAAAAAGTTAACCTTTAATTGGGGCTCAGTTCAGAGGTTTAGTCCATTATCATCATGGTGGGAAGCATGGCAGCCTGCAGGCAGACATGGTGTAGAGGTAGCTGAGAGTTCTATATCTGGATCTGCAGGAAGAGAGAGTGACATTGGGCCTGGGTTGAGCATCTGAAACCTTAAAGCCCGCCCCCAGTGACACACTTCCTTCAACAAGGCCACACCTTCTAATAGTGCCACTCCCTATGATCCGATGGGGGCCATTTTCATTCAAACCACCACAGCTATTATACAATACTTGTGTAAAGTGTTTCTTTCTTGTTTTGTTTTTAGCATGAAAAATATAAAGATGTTTTTTAAAAGATGTTAAAGGAGCATCTTCGATATTTTTATGTTCTATGCCAGTTAACTAAAATTCACATACAAGTTTTCTGTCATCTTCCGTTATCTGTGGTCCATAGGTTCTCTGTATCATACATGATAAAGCATAAAGTATAGTGTCATACCAAGAGTGGGTTAGCTGTGCACTGTTGGCCAAGTGACTGTGAAGGAAGTGTGGATCTGCTCACCTCTGCACGTCTCACCTAGATGCTGTCTCTGAGAGTCAGGGCTGCACCACACTTGTGCTCCCACAGGTGCTACTCTCAGTGACAGCAGAGTGTGCACCGCAGCTCTGCCCCAACCCTGTGTATGGGTTACTTCCTCACGGGGAGAGTGTGTGCCTAAGGGCAGAAGGCCCTCCATCCAAGAAGTCACTCCTTTATAACGGAAAGCAAGCTGCGACCTGCCTTAGCGAAGGGCCTCTAAACTTGTGTGCGCGTCTGTCTACACATACACATGGACACCACTAAATTATATGGTCAAAATTTCTTAATTTCTTAGCTTCAGTACTAAAGCATGATCCACAAAAGAACAATCAGAATTTATCAAAACCTAAAGTTCTTCTTTAAAACCACTGTAAAGAGAATTAAAAGACAGCTGAGCTAGGTGATATAGCCAGAGCTATATAGTGACACCCTGTCTCAGAAAAGAAAAAGAGAAAGAATTAAAAGACAGTTCATAGTTGGAGACCAGCCTGGTCTACAAATCGAGTTCCAGGACATCCAGGACTGTTACACAGAGAAACCCTGTCTCGGGGGGGGGGGGGGGGGGGGGGGGGGGGGGGGGGGGGGGGGAGACAGTTCATATGCAATAACAAACTGTGTAAAACGTTTGTCTAATGAAAAGTTTTGTAGAAAAGGGAGGGGAGAGAAATGTTGTAATTAAATTATAATCTCAAAAAAGCTCAGGAACTCAATAATAAAAAAATCCAGTAGATAGTCCAACTGGGCATGGTGGCACACACCTTTAATCCCAGTACTTAGCAGGCAGAGGCAGGTAGGTCCCTGTGAGTTCCAGGCCAGCCTCAGTAGCATGTGAGATGGGCTTACTTACCCACAAGGACCCACATTCCATTCCCAGCACCCACATGGCTTCTCACAACCTTTGTCACTCCAGTCCCGGGGATCCAAGCCCCCCTTCTGGTCTCCAAGGGCACTACACATATGATATGCAGGCAAAACACCCATACACACAAAATGAGGAGGTCATTTTGTGATTTAAAATAATAATGAGTAAGTAAACCAGGCAGAGCGTTAGCCAGACATCCCGAAGGAAGGGATGTAATAGCAAGAAAACATGAAAATGCAGCTTCGTTAGTCATTAGAGAAATACAAAGTAACATCTCAATGAGATGCTGCTTCTAAGAGTTCTGAAATCTTTGTTTAGATGCTTGTGAGGATGTGAAGCAAACAGAATTCTCCTGTACAGCTTGTAGGAGTTGTGGAAAATAGTCTGGCAGTGTTTCATAAATACCATGCATTTATAGTGTCATTATTCTTAACTTTAAAAAACTAGAAAGTTCCAAAGTAATGTCATTTACCTGGTAAATGTGACAAGAAAAATTCTGAGATTTCCTGAATTTAAAAGGGCAAGAAAAGAGAGAAAACTTAACTCAAAACAAGGTGGATGGTGCATGTGTAGTCTCAGCACTCAGGAGGATGAGGCTGGATGACAACCACATTGAACATTCCTAATCCCCAGGTTCAGCAGGCATTGTCCCAACTGCCCAGTAGTCTTGCTAGTGACAGAGTTGTGCCTCAGGACCTGCCCTCTCTTTTTTTCTCTGATTTCTATAACAGCTCGGTAAAACCTTTTCTTTCAAAGAACCCTCAGGCTTAAGGGCTTTGGTTGCTGGGGATGTAATTCAGTTTATAGAATGCTCATCTAACATGCTTAAGGCTCTGGGTTTGATCCCCAGCTCAAATAATCCAGATGTGGTGGTGCAGTCCCCATACTCAAAAGATGGAGCAGAAGGATCACAAGTTCAAGGTCTTCTTTGGCTGCATAGTAAGTTCAAGACCAGTGTACATGAGACCCTCTCTAAGGAGTGAGAGGAGTTTGGGGTTTAGCAAATAAACTATGCATTTTTAAAAAATGGTAAAGATAGGGCTGGAGAAATCACACAGTGGCTAAGAGCTGCATGAGGACTGGAGCTCCAAGTCCAGCCCAGACAAGCGCCAGCTGTGTCCCTGGGCGTCTGTCCAAACCAGAACTGTGGACTAAAGTGGTCAGGTCTACTGTAGGTAGTACTTCAAAAGCCCGAGTTTGTAGATCAAAAGTAAAATTGCTTTCTAAATTTGGAAGTGTGTCTTGTTATGGGCCAGCCCTTACTTCCTTGAAGGTAACTTAGTTTTGCTTCTTTATTCCAGTTTGCAGGAGGTATTTATTCTAGGCTTGAAGCGCAAGTCAAAGCCTTGGCCACACCTGGCAGCGCCCGGCAGACCAGCTCAGACAAAAACCCCAGGTAAACCAGCAGGAAGCAGCAGGGTTCCTCTGTCTCTGTAGTCAGCTGTGTGAATACTAAAGCACGAGTGTGACTTCAGTTCCTTATTGCATCAAAGTCAGAACTGATTTTAACAAGTCATGAGCACAAACTTTCATGAACATAAAAGGCTTAGTATTTTTTAAGCCAGCTACGTTAGAGTCAGCTGATAAAAAACGAACACTGGGGGTTGTGGTACACAGCCTAGAGGTAAAAAGCTCCTCTAGGACGCTCAGGGCCCTCCATGTAATCTTTAACACCAAATAATAATAATAATGTACTAGTAGTAATAGCTACAGTTCAACTGTGAATTAGCAAAATTGTCATAGTATGTGTGGACTATGTTAGGGTTACTTTAGGAAATCATTGAATCTTTCTTGTCCTTGTTGTTCTCCCTCGTCCCCTCTCGCATCACCTCTCTCTGTTCTCGCAGTGTGGAAATAGGCAGAACATGTTGCAGAGTAGAGGTAGTATAGTCTCAAGCTGTGAAAGTGACCAAAGAGAACACTGTGTTCATCTACATTTGAAGTAGGCTTTGCATTGTTTCTAGAGTCTCTTGAAAATCAACTATCCTAAGCCATTATTCTGCCCAAGTGGTTGACAGGCCTGGTTAGGTCGACCCTTTTTTTTTTTTCTAAATTTTTAAGATTTAGCTATTTATTATAAGCGCCAGAGATGGTTGAGAGCCACCATGTGGTTGCTGGGAGTTGAACTCAGGACCTCTGGAAGAACAGTCAGTGCTCTTAACCACTGAGCCATCTCTCCAGCTCGGCTAGGTTGACCCTTTAAAGGAGGCAATGGTCTGTCTAAGTCTTTACCAGGAAGCCCCCAGTGTAGTAACATCTTACTTCTCAATCAATTAACTGCTAAGTTTTGTTCCGTCACAGACTTTCCGTTAGGCCTTAAGCTACTGAGATATGAGCACAAGTATTAGAGCTACTGATGTGCCTAGTCTGTAACCCTGCAGTCCACAAAGCTACAGAATCGGCCTTCTCAGTCCTGCTGAGCCATCTAGAGCTGCTGATTAGAGCCGCAGGGTTTACTTGGTTCACATTCTCAGTGGTCGTGTGTTTCCCCAAGAAACACTAATGTGTCCATTACATGCTGGTCCTGACCTATGCTATGCAGCAGACATACTATATTCACTCTCAAAAAAGTTGTTGTTGTTGTTGTTGTTGTTTTAATCTGAGTTCCAGATTGCATCTCACTGCAGGGGTTTTAGAATGCCTGATGAGCGGCGCACAGTTTGGCTGAATGTTGATATTGTCAAGCAGGCAGACTAAGGCAACAGCAGTGTTCTGTTCCAGAGCGAGTCTGACTTTGTTTTCTGTTTAAAAAATTTAGGTCTAAAAGTCGTTTTGGTCAAGGGCGTCCTGCATAAAGCACCCTAAAATATAAAAAGAGAGACGGCACACTCCTGGACATCTGCAGTTGTTCCTCTCTTGAAGACCTTCCCCACAATGACTTCTAGGTGTTTTCTTAGTTATTCCTGCAAACCGCGTAAATCATGCTGAGACACATACATAGTTAGGCTTCATTCAAATCTAAATGTAAATATAAATTTTTAATATAAACTTCTCTTTGTATAATTCTAGGCTGTGAAGAAAATAATTACAAACTTTGCATAGTTAAGCTTCCTAATATTTGTTACCCTTTATTTATTTGAAAGAGAAGAGGCCTAAATTGTCAGATGACTTTACGAAATTAAGGGACTGACTGATAGTGTTTCTGTGCATGTATGCTGATCACCATATGTTTGGGACTGTTGAGTCTTAGGTGTAGCATTGAAAAATGAATTTTGTGGGATGAAATGTCCAGTGATGCTAAATGTAGGTTTGTGTGAATGTTAAGGCATGACGGATCTCGAAGCTGCATTAATCAGTGTCAAGGTGAAGTTACTCCAGTAGCATGTTGGTCTAGAAGGGTTAATCTCTTCGGGGTTATTATGTGGAAGAAAAGTTTTTCGTGTATCTCTGTCGGTCATCTGAGCCGGAATTACTGGCCATTAGTTTCTCCTCTGTGAAGCTAGTGACAGTCTGAATGTCCTCCAACAGCCTGGGATGGTTTAGGGTAGAATCAGGAGAGTTCTACGACAGTCACTTGTATGGTTCTCCAACCCATCCATTCTCTAAACCTATTTCAACAACCCCGTAAAAATTACAATTGCTAGTTGCTTTAGAGGTGTCTTAAAATTCCCAGATAGATTAGACGGCTGAAAATTTTATACATTCAAGGAAAATAAAACAAAACTATTTTATAGATCATGTTTTAATTTTTTTCTAATCAGATACATAACGTAACAAGGGAAATTTTGTTCCAGACTGTAAGCATGTACTGAATTATATGTTTGGAAATTATTTATAGATCTCTGAAAACCATAAGATGCACACGATTTCTACTTTTAGTTTTCCTTTGCCTTTTGGCTCATGTCTTCAAATTATTCAGCGAACAAGCCTTGATAATATGTAACAGAACAGCAGTTTTAAAAGAAAAGTTCAAATCTTCCACTCAGTTCACACAAAAAGAAATTATAATTTTTAATGTGTCTTTTAGTTGCTATGCGAAGCTCAATTATTTGATTATGTTTTTAATGTCTGGATTTTGTTTTGTATATATGCTTTTTGGTTGTCTGATACTGTGGAAATTGCTTATACCCTATTTATTTTTAAAGTGTTTCTTAGCACACTGTGTGTGGGTCTCACTAGTCCTCCGCCTTATGTTGGCTCCTGGTTCTCTGATAGAGGATTTGGACGTACATGTGTAAAGAGACCTGTTGGAATCCTTGTAATCTGCTCTTCCAGTTTTTCCTGATGACAAAGTGTACATGCTTCTCCCCTGAGGGGAATGAACTACTGATTGATGCTAACAAACCAGACTTTAGTACAATCTGACTCTATATAGAATATGTTTTGTTGTTTTGTGTCTGTCTGTGATACATGGGCAGGCATTTCTTCTGCCAAGTACTTTAAGGATTTCCTTACATTAATTCTGAGTTTATACGTCTTTAATTGAAATAAACGGTACTGTCAAAAACTGTGGGGAAAGCCCCTGGATCTGACTCATTCCGCTGTCTGACGAGTCTGGAGTGCTCTATATTCTACATATTTCCCTGGAAAATTAGCTGTATTCCAAGGTGAAATGCTGAGGGTTTGTGATTATCACCCATCACTCTGGAAACTGAAATAGGAAAATTTCACATTCTAGACCTATCTCAGAACATTAGCAAAACATTTAAGGGTTAAAATACTACAGAGGATCTGGGCATGTGGCTCAATAGCAGAACACTTGCCTGGGGTGCACAGGAACCTGGGATGGATCCTCACTAGCAGGAGTGAGTGGAAACAGTACTGTGGAAATCTAGCCACAGTGCCGACTGCGCAATTTCTTCATCATATTTGTTACTTTTCTTTGGAATGTTTAGCCAGGAATTGTGACTAAATGTATACTAAATTGTATATAATTGTTTTGGAAGCTGAGGCTGAAACTGTCATAGTTTTTGCAGATGGCAAATTTAAATAAACATTAAAAAGCCTTTTGTCTCCGAACCTGGCAATAATTCGTCAACCCACCTCTAGCCATCATTGACCAACTGTTACACATTTCCCAGGCCAGAGGCCCTGGGTTCTCTAGCCAGTCCAGTTCTAATGGATTAGCTCCCCCAGTCTCCCTAAAATCTGGTCTGTAGAGAAAACCAATCCTGAGATAATGTTACAGAATTATTGGGAGTGAGTAAATTAATAGTTGTAAATAGTTAATACAGTAACTTTTGGCTTATCGAGATCTCTCCATAAGATTTCTATTGTTGCATTGATATTACTATTTATTTATTTGGAATGCATTCTCAAATTCTTTAAGGCAAAAGTTTTTTGTACCTCATCCTATAATTTGAATTTCTAAGTGTGTGTGTGTGTGTGTGTGTGTGTGTGTGTGTGTGTGTGTGTGTGTGTGTGTTTAGGAAGAATCTTTGCTTAGCCATTTTGTCAGAACTGTCCCCTAGCCCGTCTGCTAAGTTAGTTTGGGAGAATGCCCATCTCCCACAATGCCCAGTATCTGATTGTCATCCATGGATGATCAGGGTCCTTGTTCTGTGATGATGTCTGACCAGCTGGCTTGTCTGCAGCAAGAATCTGATTCCGTCACTTTAGCCCAAATCATCCTCCCCCAAATAGTTCCTCTTAGTTTTCTCTAAACCCACACTGCTCTTGACCACAACTTCCTACTTGTCAGGCTGTGTTCAGAGGTGAGCCCAGTTTCTCCGTGGCATTGGTCCCTGTGCTATCACGTGGGTCCTGGTGATGTCTTCTTGTTGTGCTCTAACAAGTGCCATCGATGTTTTCCTTTAACAGTGTGTTTGTGTTTGGACCTGGAAAGGAGTCACCTGAGTTTGCTTCTCTCCACCTCACCACCCCCCTGTCCTCTCTTTTCAGACAGTCCTGCAAGAGTTTTGACTCTCCTGGCTGTCATTCCAACTTCTTGTATTCTGTTACACACAAAGCAATTCTGGTACCTTAAAGTGTGAATAACTTTGTATTCACTCTGCTTTACTCTGATCTACTCAGCAACCCCAGGATGAACCCAGCCTCATAGCTTAGATTTGCAAGTCCCTACTGTGCCAACTTCTTCTCTTACTGACCACAGCTACCTGCTCTTCTCAGGGAGTAAGTGCATTTTTGCTTTCATATGAGCTATTCCCGTTGTCTGCAAGACTGTCTAATAAACCACATTTTGGGTTAGATGTCACTTCCTCATGGGAATCCCGTCCACTGCCCAAGGTAAAACAGCACTCCCATCCCATCATAGTTTGTTTCTGTAGGTGCCCGACATTGTGGCTCTGATGTCAGTGCTTGCCTGTTGGTTTGCAGCATCTCCTGTTATAAAGTGTCTCTCTGGAGGTCACCTGCAGGCTGCCTCTCAGGCCTGGACTACCCCAGCGTGGCAGCACTGTCCTTCACATCTTCTAGATTCCCAACATCTCACAGTGGGTTCTTCAGACCAGTCTGTCTGTCACTCAGAGAGGGATATACCAGTTTAGTTCCATGTAGACCAACGCCAAGAGAAGTCATCTTATAACGTAGAGTGTCGTTCTAAATAAGCTGCGGTCATGGCCATTTGCTCTCTCAACAGCATTCTAAACACGGATGTTGAGTAATGAACAGGCACTGTTGCATTTAAAGGGAGACACCATGAAATTACAGGCGTCTCTCAATCTCACCAAAGTGGTGATTTTTGGAGCTTCCATCTTTTTCCTTTGAGATGGAGTCTCTCATTCACCTGGAGCTTGCCATTTTTCTGCTGGGTTGATGGCTAGAAAGACCCAGCGCTAGGTTTATAGGTACACACAGCCATAATCAGACATTTATGTGGTTCTGGCAGTCTCAGGTCTTTGTGATTGCTAAGCAAGCATTCTTGCCCATTCAGCTGTTGTGCTAGCCCAACAAAATGAATCTCATGCAATCATCTTTTCATTCGTTCATTCATTCATTCATTTATGGTTTTTCAAGACAGAATTTCTCTAGCTCTGTAGACTGTAGCCCAGGCTGGCCTTGAACTCACAGAGATCCCCCCTGCCTCTGCCTCCTGAGTGCTGGGATTAAAGGCGTGCGCCACCATCGCTCAGCACGTGTAATCATTCTTTAACCCTTATACTTCATCCACCTTTTCTCACTTTTTCTGTATAAAAATACTTTGAGTTTGGGAGGTAGATGAATATGTGTTTGGTGCATAAGCACAAAGGCCAGAGTTCATTCCCAGAATCTGTGTAGAAAAGCAGGTATGATGTCTTTGCTTGTGATCTCAGCCACGGGGGAGGCAGAGAAAGGCAGGTCCCTGGGGCTCGAGAAAATGAATGAGCAGACTCTCAGAGATGATGCCTTTGAGCTTGACCAGGTGCGTGTAATGAATGTGGGAAAGGAAAGCAGCTGGAAACAGCGCATCCAAGGAGATCCCCAGACATTGAGTACATGCATGCATTCACAGGCATGATTATAGTAACGTCGCCAAGAGACAAAGTCTTGAGAAGGATGATTGATCACTCACAAGGAACCCTGCTAAGATCCACTCACCAGAAGGCGTGGAGGGCAAAGGCCGTGCTCAAAGGGGTCCTGTCAGCCACAGATACGCTGAGCAAATTGTCTTTCAAAGGTCAAAATAGACGAGTGTGTGTGTGTGTGTGCGTGCGCGTGCGTGCGTGCGCGCCTCACCCTCGTGCATAGGACAGTATTCTTACCTGCTTCTTTATGAATAAACAGACCCACAGATGGCAGCTTGTCTAAGGGCAGTGACACACACACACACACACACACACACACACACACACACACACACACACACACGACTTTGCCAGCATACTCGGTGATACTGTTACTAACCATCAGTATGTGTAGCACACTTGGATATACGGCCTGACATGTAGTAAGCACTCAGAAAAACCACTGTTATCAGACTCCATAGAAGATTAGACCTCAGATCATGCTCTTCACCCACCTAGAGGTTAGTGCTTGTGCTCAAGTTTGCCTGACTTACCTCCCCGTAATCTGCCTGCCCCTCTGTTCTCTGAATTGTTCTGCACCCAGGACCTTCATGCAGGCTAGCAGTGTCCAGCTTCGTTAGAACTGTTCTGTATATGTAAGAAATAGATGAAACCAACTGGCAGCTGGCATGTTAATTTTGAATGAAGGTGTTGATTGTTTGAAACTCTGTTCTTACCTATGATCAATACATTTTTTCTAAGAAATTAACACAATTAATTCTTTAGTAATGTAGTCATCTGTCCAAAGTATTTTGCATCAGGAATAAACATGTGAGGTAAATCTTTACTGCGTACCGCTTTAGCCACAGTCATTGGTAATGTGTGAGTCATACACTTAGGGAAGAAAGCCGACTCCCCTGCCAGCATTGGAGCTAAGTTTGGTTTTGTTTTTTTGTCTTGTTTTTTTAATTATTCCTCATTTTGTCTGACAAGTTGATGCTCTTCTAATAGTGGTTCTGGAGCTGGGGGTAGCATTGTATTTTAAGTCACGAGTAACTCGTGTGCAAGTGGATTAAGAAGTACACTGATGTTTGACATGGTAGTGTTTTATTGGCCGGCACTAACCTCCACCACAGATGTGCTCAGGAGCAGAAAGGAATCAGGAAATCCTGGGCTCTGATGCCTGAGCCTCACCTTAAGGGCTGTGGTCTAGGTCATGTGCACATTCAGTTTTCAGCATTAGCTTTGCGTAAGTGTGCATAAGTGAACTGTCTGTGGAAGGAAGCAGAATACTGTGGGAAGGGCTGATGAGGGAGCAATTGCTAAAACACAGTCTAGAAGGAGGTGAGAAAGGGACAGACAAGGAAGGCCACTTACAAGATGACTTTTCAATTTTATGCCCTTCAAAAGCCAGAATTGCCCATGATGAGATCTGTGGATTTGCATATGTGTTTATTCTACAGGTTCTGTAAGCAGAGTCTCTAATTGTCCTGAAAAAAATAAAGGATAAAAATGCTTAAATGGTCCAAATGAATTAAAATTAATCGTAGCGGACAGATCAATGCAAACACTTTACAAAATAAAATATTCCTCCTTCCAGCAAATACTTTCATTAGCTTAGAAAAATCACAGTCTCTAATGTATAAAGGTAAGTTCCAGATTCCCTGGCCCACTACACCCTGCACTCTGACCTGGGTGCATCTTCACACCTGGCTGGCCATCTTCACACCAAGGTGGGCGAGACACACAGATGTGGGAAACACATAGATTTACCCCAGTGTGTCCATAGATGCTATTTCAGAGATGAGAGAGCGGGCAGTTACAGAGGAGAACACAGCATCCATGTACCCATCACCTAGCAACCCAGCAAAACAGTAGTAGACGTTTTGTTAGAAATAAAACATTCCATACACACCCATCCTGTCACCGATAATCCTTTATCTTCCTTTCCCAGAAGTGAACATTTCATTGAATTTTACATTTACTGTGCCGATGCATGTCATTATGTATCCCCATATTTTGCATCCACAACATAAGGGTGTGTGCAGACTTCATTAATGACCTCATCCTGTACACATCCTTACATAGATCCTAAATTACATCTTTTAGAGTAATATTTTCATACAGGTAACTGAAACTTACAGCAACTCAACAGAATTCTAGTTTATGAATCTCCTAAAATACATTTCTCTGTTTCTTGGCAGATGTTGATGTTGTATTTCGGGCTTGTTTTTGGTTTTATTCTTTTTAGGCAGTGTCTTATGTGGCCCAGGCTAGCCTCAAGCTTGCAAGGCCCAGGCTGGCTTCTAACCCATGATCCTCCTGTCTCAGCCTCTGGAGTGCTGGGATTACAGAAGTGTGCCACCACACCTAGCTTCAGGGTTTTTCCCCCTTAACGTTCCAGTAAATTGGTTTTGTGCATATATTGGTTGATGGACATGCGCATCATCAATTTGTCCAGTCTTCCTCCAGAGTTGTTCCAGCACAGGTTCCCACCAGCAGCACATGAGACCCTGTTCACTCAGCCACCAGCAGTTACGCCAGTCAAGACAGTCCTGTTGCAGTACTAACACAAAATCTCAGGGCTTACTTCCTGAAGCTCTGCTCATCATCGTCACGAAGGGAGCAGGCTGATGAAGGCCTCATCCGACACTCACCAGGAACAGCTGCAGCCCCTGAGATTCCTGCATAGACATCTGCCGTCACATTTAATTGAGCCAGACAAGTCACATTGTCAGTCTGAACTTCAGAGAGTTCCCATTCCTACCCTTAAGATGTTACTATTGTAAATGTTATTACAAATACTGCAGGTACTGACAAACTATGGTTTTCATTAGTCCAGAGAGAATGAAATAGTGTTGTCATTTTGCTTGTATGACTGAGGGAGGTTAAGTGTATAGATATATGTTTATTGGTCACTTGGGTTTCTTCTTCTCATTCTTAATCCATTTGAGCTGCTAATAATAAAGCCATAAAGTAATTTATAAAGAAAGAAATACATTTCTCTTAGCACTAGAAGCCAAATCCAAGGTAA
The DNA here is from genome assembly GCF_007827085.1 of Peromyscus californicus insignis. Classification (NCBI taxonomy): domain Eukaryota; kingdom Metazoa; phylum Chordata; class Mammalia; order Rodentia; family Cricetidae; genus Peromyscus; species Peromyscus californicus. The sequence continues at coordinate 23,377,592 of NW_026294424.1, forward strand.
TCTCATGATGTACATCGAGAGCCTCTGTACTGCATCCTCATTCGGGAAAGCGTGGAAGGCAAGCTCAGCCAGTCAGTGCTATGTAGAGACTCAGCTGGACAAAGTAGCACATACCTGTAATCTCAGCATTCAGGCAGGAGGATGGCAATTTTGAAGCCAGCCTAGGCTACACAGTAAGACTCTACATAAAAATAACAAAACAGAAACGTTTCTTAATACTGTCAAATTGACATCAACTGAATTTTGGAGGGGACAGATGTATTAAAATCTAAATAGTATCTTCTACTGAGCTTTAAGACTTTATATATATATATATATATATATATATATATATATATGAATGTGCACACTTTATACTCTGTATGTATTGCACACTTTATACTCTGCATACTGATCCTTTATTGATTATATGTATTATAAATACCTTCTACCTTTCCAAACATGGTATTTCTTTCCATTTTGTTTAAGCTTGTTAAAGATTCATAGAAGGTTTTTTTTTCTTTTTTGTTTAGTTTCCCATGTTTTGAGATGGTATCCCAGACTAGCCTGGAACTCACAGCAGTTCTTCTGTCATCTGTCTGTCTCTCTGTCTATCTATCTACCTATCCATCCATCCATTCATCTATTTATTTTTGAGACAGGATCTCATTGTGTAGTCATGGCTATTCTGGGACTCACTCTGTAGACCAGGCTGGCCTCGAACTCAAAGATCCACCTACTTCTGCCTCTCGAGTGCTGGGATTAAAGGGTGTACCACTACACCTGGCAGTATTGTCTTCACCTCCAAAATCATTTTTACACACTTGAGCCAACATACCTGGAGGAAGTTAATTTAGATTATAATTATATATATTAACTTCTATGATTCCATCTCTTTAAGAAATCCTTTTTGGTCCTGATATTTACTGTAATATTTGCTTTTAGAAGTTTTTAGATTTTTCTTTTTCATCTTTAGGTGGAATCCCGTAAGGAGGCTGTCACTAGACCTGATGAGATTATCTCGGATCGTGGTACTGTGTTTGGTGTGAAGTGGAGCTCTAACTCTCTCTTCTGTTGACGGAATGACTCCCTTCACAGTGACTAACCAACAGTGCCGCCACCCACAGTGTGTGTCTGCATGTGTAGCCTACGCCAGGGCTATTTTGTTGAATCGATTTCTTTGTCTAGTCCTGTGGTAAATTCATTAGGATTTGTTTATTTGGGTGTATGAGTATGTGAATGTGTGTGCAGTACTCACAGAGGCCAGAAAAGGGCATCTCATCCCCTAGAGCTGCAGTTACAGGCAGCTGTGAGGCCCTGACCTGAGTGCTGGGAGGGAACCAAACTCCAGTCTGCAAGAGCAGCCAGTGCCATCTCTCCACTACCTAACCACTGGGCCACCTGTCCAACACCACTGTTTAGATTTGTGTTATTGACACTTTATAAAATGCCTTTTAGCTTATAGCCACCTTATATGTTTACATTGTTTATATAATAAAGAGTGTGAACACACCATATTAGGGAAACAAAAGTATGCTAGGATTCTCAAGAGAGGTTTTACTATAAAGGAACTGGCTAAAGAGACGTTAAAGGAATTTTAAACTCACGAGGGGATGTTGAGGTAAAGCTGAGCTAACAGGAGAAAGCAGTTAGAATCACTAGAACCTACAAGTTCAGAGGAGGCGCTGCCAGAGGTGTGTTTCTAATAAATTCCAAATTTTTCAGGCCAACGAGATGGCTCAGTGGGTAAAGGCTCCTGCCACCAATCCTGATGACCTGAGTTCAATCCCTGAGACCCACGTAGTGGAAGGAGAGAACAGACTCCTGCAAGTTGTCCTCAGGCCTCTACTCTCGTGCCATGGCATACATACATACATACACTAAATAAAAGTATAATAAAACATTTAAAAAATAAATTCCCATTTTCTTCTGGAACTAAAGGAATACTTTATGCATTCATATGGAAAAAATAATCTATTCGAACCTTTAAAGAAAATTCAGTTGAGTGAGGAGGGATAGACTATTCCTGCCAGGTGTCACTGTGTAATGTCTGAGTCTGCGCCTCTGTGGGGCTGGGACAGGAACTGCTACAAGGCCAGCCTCAGCTACACAGTAAGTTTCAGGGCAACCTGGGCTAGAGTGAAGCCCTGTCTGAAAAGAGAAAACCCTGCCTAAGCTAGACTGAATGAAGGCTGGTGATGGTAACATGATCAGGGCTTGTGTTCAGCCCTAAGGTGAAAGTCAACACCTCTCTCCTGACCGGAAGTCTGTAGCAGGGAAATGCTGCCCAAGTCCTGTCCTGCTGACAGGTCAGTTCGTGCTCAGGGCCATTGGTCTGGAGATTTTTCTGAATTCTGGCTCCAGGTCAAAATTAGAACAAAGCGCATGGGTGAGGTGTAGCTCAGGCTTGTGGCTGTCCTGGAACTGTCTGCTCCATGAGCAGAGTCCCTCTGTGCTAACCCCATAGCTTTGTGGCATCAGGGAGTCTTTAGTTCAGTCACACGTGAGTCCTGATTTTAAACATTAGAGGTATACCCCAGTGTCATGCTCCAGTCAAAGAAGATTTAGATTCACCTCCACAAAAAGGGGGTAGGAATGAAGGGTGTATGTGGGGAACCAACCCCGGGAAGAAAAAACTTCACTGCAGGTGGAACCTGGGGCCCCAGCCATGTCTGTCAGGAACCACTGTTCCTCTGTCATTTTCTTTGGTCCTAAGTGAAGGAACCAAGGTGTACATTTGGATTTAAGACTGCCGGGCAGTGGTGGCACACGCCTTTAATCCCAGCACTCGGGAGGCAGAGCCAGGCAGATCTCTCTGAGTTCGAGGCTAGCCTGGGCTACAGAGTGAGTTCCAGAAAAGGTGCAAAGCTACACAGAGAAACCCTGTCTCGAAAGAAACAAACAAACAAAAAAAAAAAGACTGTCTTACAAACCACACCAGTTCCTTGAGGATGACAATACCTCTCAGAAGTTAAATAGATGCCTGTTTACCTTTTTAATGTTCTTAGAACAAATATGCTCTGCTGCACATACAACCCTCTGGGATGATAAAAAGATTTCTCAAACTTTTAAAATTGTAATGAAAGCAGTTTTTAAAATAAAGTTTTGCATGTCTGAAGAAGAAAGCAGAGTAAGACACAATCTGTAGTGCTGACAAACCCCTGAGATGCACTAGAAAGCCCACAGACGAGCTTGAGAACAATGTAGTGTATTACAGAGTTGGCATCTCACATGCCTGGGCCAGCTTTTCCTGAACAGCACCAGGACGGTTGAACACAGGGTTTGAAAAAGAGATGGGTTGTGGCAGACCCCATACACTAAGCAGGATAAAGTCCACACGAATCGGAGAACTCTCCATGAAGAGTGACACCCTGGGAAAAACGCTGCCTGTTTCATTACATCCGACAAACGGGCAGTAAGTTAAAAGTCAAGACAAAAGTAACAAAGGAGAGGAAAGCCTAGTGAAGAGCTGCGGAGACCCTGGCTGCTAGAGCATCTGTAATCCCAGCTGAAGCAGAGTCGCTGAGAGGTGCAGGCCACCCTGGGCTAGTGATGAGTTTTTGCTCCACCTTGGCCACAGTGACCACCCTGAAAAGAAAGCAGAAGGTAAGACGGGAAAACAGGCAGGTGGTCCTGAAGAAACGGGGGTGCAAATGAAAGACACTGAAGTGTCAGTTCTTACCTGGCTTAGAGTTTTGTTTTTGTTTTTGTTTTTTTGGTTTTTCGAGACAGGGTTTCTCTGTGTAGCTTTGCGCCTTTCCTGGGACTCACTCTGTAGACCAGGCTGGCCTCGAACTCACAGAGATCCGCCTGGCTCTGCCTCCCGAGTGCTGGGATTAAAGGCGTGCGCCACCACCGCCCGGCTTGTCTTAGAGTTTTTATTGCTGCGATAAACATCATAACCATAAACAACATACGGAGAAGACAGTTTCTTTCCTCTTACAGCTCCCAGGTCATACTCTTGAGGGAAGTCAGGGCAGGGACTCAAGGCAGGAACCTGGAGTCAGGAGCTGATGCACAGACTGTGGAGGGGAGCTGCTAACTGGCTTGCTACCCATGGCTTGCTCTGCCGCTTACAGCACCCAGGACCACCAGACCAGCTCAAGGGTGGCACCACCCACGGCAAGCTGGGCCCTCCCACACTGGTCAAGAAAACGCCTCATAGATTTGCCCACAGGCAGATCTGGTCGGGCATTTTTTCCTCAGCTGAGGTTCCCTCCTCTCAAATGACTAGCCTCTGTCAAGCTGACATAAAAATCTAGCTAGCACATCATGTTCCATTCTGAATATAATCATGCATTGTAGAGCAAGGAGACAACAAAGAACACTGAAAAACCACGTAACGGGAAAAGCAAGGTAAGGTCAAAAGGATAATTCAGATGATGCCAGAAAGTGAATTTAGTAAGTATCCTCAGGTAAATTGAAGATGTTTTTCTTCCATAAAGTAAACCCAAGGTGCCATGAAAAAGAATGGAGAGCTCTGAATGGCGAATAGCCACTATGTTAAAAAAACAACAATTTCAGTTCGATGTAGTAAAGTGCTAAGGGATGAAGTATGTGGATAGTTGTACTACTGACATCAGAGACAGAGCTGTACATGCAGTAGCACTGAAATCAAGGAGCAGCAGCCAGTGATGGAAAAGCTAAAAACACAGAGGGAAGGTCATATGGACACTGAATATACCCCAGCATTACAGCATCAATACCTACTGATGCTCATTGCTCCCTTAACCCAGCTGGGTTTGAGAAGGAAATCCTGTCTCTGTAAAAATGATGGGTGTGGGTGTGTTGCCGTAACTGGCACATTCATATAGCATACTCAGGAAGACACAAGATGAGGTTTACTTAACAACAATGGGCTTTAGTTATGAGCATAATCCAGTAGAAAAAATAGTAGGAGAGAGTTCTATTGATGTTCTGTTTGCAGCTGTTCGCTACCTAGAAATCAATGCGTTGTGTGCAGAGCTAAGTCAAGTCACCACCGGGTCCCTGAGCTTGGATCCTCAGAACTCATGTAGAGCTTGGTACAATGGCACACAACTGTAATCCCAGCACCGCATAGGAAACACTTGAATCTAAGATCCCTGGGAGCTGGCAGACTGATACACACAGCTGCAAGCAAGAGACCCCATCTCAAGCAAAATGGAAGGTGACCAAGCCAAGGTTATGACCTATACACACACACACTGGTCTCTGCACTAATACATGCATGTGTATAAACACACATCATACAGATACACATTTTTTAAAGGTTTGTTTTTATGAGTGTTTTGTCTCCGTGTTTGTCTACGCCTGGTTCCTGCAGAGGTCAGAAGAGGGAGCTGGGTCTCCTGGGACTGGGAGGTTGTGAGCTGCCATGTGGGTGCTGGGAACCAAGTCCAGGTCCTCTGCAAGAGCAACCAGTGCTCTTCTTCTGACACATTTCCAGCCCTGACACAAAGATTAGAAAGGACATTAAAGGGACATCAATGGGAAGCAGAGGATGATGAGTGATGCCCAGAAGGCCAGGGCAATGGTCTGAACATCAGAGTTTGTGTCTCATTAAACCCAGTTAGGAGACGCGTGAGGAGATGTCCTTCCAGTCCCTTTCTCCAGTGTTACCCTTTAGAGATGAGAACTATGGACATGGGGAAGCCAGACTGGACTGCTTCTGTGAATCAAGACTTGGGGCATGTTGCATTGGTTTAAAAGTGGATCTTTGAATTATCAGATACCTTGGTTGTGAAATAAGTTTATAAATCCCTATTCTTTCTGTTATAGCCCACTAGGTTTCCTAGTGGCTATACCCAGCGGGACTGCATAAGAGGTTGATTGGGCCATGAGCCTGGGTACCAGGTGACTGCAACTACCAAGGGAGAGATCTTTTGCTCCGCCCCTTGGCATTATTATAAACAGACCTTTGGAATAAAGTTCTGGGCCAGTGGATAAGGATCCAGGCCCACCCGAGTCTATCCTGTGTTTTCTCTGTTTCTAACTTAAGTCTCTTATTCCTCGTTCCTCAAGAGTATCTGGGGTAAATAAGGTGGGGGCTGGTCCTCTACATCTTTTAGTTTTTATCTATACTTGAACAGACAGATATTTTAAGAAAACTTTAACAATAGCTACTTTTTGCCAGCAGCACTCCAGTTTTGTCTGGATGTTAAATAGTCAAATGTCCTTACCAGAGTCTGGCCCTTTTGTAAACAAACGCGGAAGGTGAGGTTGGATTTGTTCCAGCTGGTGGGGCTGAGCAACCGCCTTGTGGTGAGAGGTGCGGAGGGTCTGGCGGAGTACTTGAAGGGGTAATGTCTCTAGTGTTTTTAAATGGGCATGCACTTCTCCTGGGAGACCTTGAACATCTTGCTTGGAGCAGCTGAAACCATACTGCTTTCCCAAGGGGAATTGGAGGACAAAGTTGCCACATTTTAATAACTAAAAAGGGAACCATTTGAGGAAATGTACTCGGGACAGTTACTTGCAAAGACCAATTTTTCTTACTGCTTAAGACTGTTCAGTTGGGTTTTGTTACAACTATATACTTTCTTTTTTTTTTAAATTTATTTATTTATTATATATACAGTATTCTGCTTGCACGTACGCCTGCAAGCCAGAAGGGGGCACCAGATTTCATTATAGATGGTTGTGAACCACCATGTGGTTGCTGGGAATTGAACTCAGGACCTCTGGAAGAGCAGCCAGTGAGTGCGCTTAACCTCTGAGCCATCTCTCCAGTCCACAACTACATACTTTCTAACAGACCCTAAAGGGGTTTGACCCAGTTAATTCTAAATTCTAGTGGAAACTTTTTTTCCTTTTTTTTTTAACTTACTGATTTGTGTGTGTGTGTATTTCATATCAAGCATTCTGACCCCACTATCTCCCTGTCCCCTCACATCCACCCACTGCCCTTGCAACCTCCCCCCTCAAAAAACAAAACCAAATTTAAAAGAAAAACAAAGAAACAACAGAGAGAATCTCGTCGTGGCGGCTGTGGTGTGGCCCGTTGAGACGCACCGTTTACCCTTGACTTCAGCCCTCTTTACTTTCGAGTGTTCATTACCTCGAGTGGTTGGTCTGGCTCCAGGCCACTGGTTCCTGCTACACCACAGATAATGAATGGGCTCTCACTGGGGCTCCTCTTGGATGTCCTGTCGTCCTGTGTCGTGGAGATCCTGCTGTTTGGGATCTGAAGGTTAGGCCCCTTCACATGCCGCAACAGTTCATGGGTGAAGTGGACTCTGGGGTGGGTCAGCTCAGCCCTGGTTCCGGGCCTGGGTGGTAGCCGGGTGGGTCAGCCTGCCAGCTCTCCCTCATGGTCACCACCTGGGCGAGCTCTCCAGCACTGCCTGGGCTAGCTCCCTCCACAGCAAGGGGCAGGGCAGTTCTGCGCTCAGGCCCTTGGGCCCTGGGTCCAGTTCACCAGGGGGTGAGAGCTCCGCTCTTTGCCCTGGTCTCCCCATTGCTGGAGAGCGTGCGGGGAGGGGCTCGGCTCTCCTGCTCCTGTGTCCTCCCTCGGGCTGGCTCCCCTGCGCATACCCCTGCCCACCCCACCACGCACACACACAACAGGGCCAGCTCTAGTGCTCCCTGAGTGGGGCGCAGAGCCAGCCTGCTCCCGTGTGCTGCACCTGCTGAGAGGCAGGGCCAGTTCTCACTTTCGTGACCACAGGACCGGCTCGCTCTCCTGGCTCACGTAGCAAGGGCAGAGTGGGGAAGGCATCATCCCCTCACCGGTGTCAGCACGTGGAAGAAGGCGAGGCGGCTGTTGCTCTCACTCCCGCGGGGCCAGCTCTAGTGTGCTGCCCCGGTGAGGTGCACGCCTGTGGTGAGACCATCTTCCCTGAGGAGGGGGCAGCTCTCTTGCTACAGTATACAGCAAAGGACAGGGCCAGCTATCCCAGGGCCAGTGAAGGACTGCCCGGTTCCAGTGACCCCCCCCCCCCGTTGTAACACGGCCATGGACGTTATCACAGATCCAGCTGCAGCAGGACCACTGACCCAGACAGGGCTCTAGGCAGCAGCCCAGGTCTGAACATCTCCATGGCCCTGGTAGCAGGGCCAGCCACCCAGATCAGTATGGCCGCGGCAGCAGCCCTGGTCTGGATGGCCAGGTTACAGCCCGGGCCACTCAAATAGGTTTGGCCTCAGCGGTGGCACAGCCCTTGGACACCAACATGGTCACAGGTTGTGGCCTAGACCGTGGGCATCCGTGTGGCCTTTGGTGGCAACATGAGCCAGGACATCAACACAGACCACAGACTCAGACATGGTCCTCGGCAGCAGCCAGGGCCAGGATGTCACCATGGCCCCAGGTGACATTTGAGTGGCAGAGCAGGCCACTCAGATTGGCATGGCCCCTGCAGCAGCATGGCCCTCGAATACCAACATGACCCTAGGTGGAGGCAAGACTACAGGACTGCACGGCCCTTGGTGGCAACAGGAGCCACAGGCATCGACAGAGACGCCTTGGCTGCTTCAGGGACTCAGGGTCTTGGACCAGGACCTGGCCCTTGATAATAGCGCAGGTCCAGACATCACCTGGGCTCAGGTGGCAAGCAGCCCATTCACATCAGCCTGTCCCTCACCACCCTCACCTCTTCAGATCCACCTCTCTCCCCAGCCCATGACCCTTGTGCCTCTCTCTTCCATTTCCCCAACCTGTACTGGTGCACCATAATGGTGCCCAATCACCCAGGGCCAGGGCCAGGTGGTGCTTGACTGAGTCCTGCCCACCCCTGCCGCAAGACATGGCCTGGAACTGTTGCTTGTCTTCTCTCACGTGCCCGTGCCTAGACACCTTGGGCAGCACCTGGTATGACCATACCCCACTGCCCGGCGCCAGAGGTGTCAGGTGGGTTCCTGGTTGACTGTGCCCCGTCAAACCAAAAGGTCTGTGGGGGGGCCATCTGTGTCCTCCACCAACTCAGGCCTGGAAAGGGCCAAGCCGCTAGAGGAAACATTTTTGAAGGGTTATTTCGGCTGCCCTGGGAGATTGCTTAGCAGTTACGAGAGCACACTACTTTTGCAGAGGACTGTTTGGGCCCCAGCACCCAAATCGGGTAGATCACAACTGCCTGTAATTCCAGCCAGGGCTTTCCAATGCCTCTGGCCTCTGTGGTACCTACACTCACTTGTACATACTAACATGCCAACCCACATACAAAGCCAGGCATGGCAATGCATGCAATTAACTCATGTACTCAAAGGCAGAGGCAAGTGGATCACTGATCTCTGTGAGTTTGAGGGCAACCACGGCTACATAGTGAGATTCTGCCTCAAAATAATTAAAAATAAAGTAAAAAAAAAAATAGATCTTCTAAAGTTGCAGAAGTAGTGGGGAAAAAACTGCCCCACATGCCCAGAAGCCACAGCTAAGTTCTGTGTATTGTGCCAGGAATGCTCATTACAGGTAAAGGACCCAGCCTTGCGAGGACCACACTCGCCATGTCACTCCGGGCTGCTTCAACCTCGCCCAGTTTAGACACCTCAATGACTTCATGCCTTTGGAGTGTTTTTATGTCAGTTTGGGGTTTCTTTCTTTCTTTCTTTCTTTCTTTCTTTCTTTCTTTCTTTCTTTCTTTGGTTTGTGAAGGGTTTTGTTTGTTTAATACATCTGAAAAGAATTCATATACAAAAAACTGAGACACAAGAAAGCATTGGTTCAGCACTGATGAATCCACAAGATTAGGACTGGGGAAGGAGATTACCTAAACATTTTTTAAAATTGGAACCTGCAAACAAAATAATCTGATAAAATCTCTATTAACACTTAGGAAGAGTCATGAGACTCTTACCAGTTTTCTTGAGTGAGAGAGCTTCAGCCAGTTGTTCAAGGGTTCCTCACAGGCATGGAAGAAAAAAAGGGGATAGCCCTGACTGGTCCCCATGTTGGTTAAGTACGCTATGCTCCCCACCCCACATGCTCATGGCTTCTTAATGAAGCAGGCCTGTAACCTCATCACCTGAAAGGAGATGGCGATCATCAGGGACCGTTTGTCTTCTAGCACCATCCCTTCAGGAACCCTACGTACCAGGTCTTCAGCTGAACCTGGGGACACTACAGTGAGTTGTAAATCTATGCTAAGCATATAAGAACATGACTGACAGGGGCAAAAGAACTTTTTTTAATTAGGAACTCAATCCATTTGGTGTGTTTCAAAAGGTGCAATACTTTTTTTCATTTATCAATGAAAGAAGTTAGAAATTATCCCCCCTCCCCAAATCAGCAAATGGCAAACAAACCCCCTTGAAAGTCACAGTCACACACAGAGTGCATCCTAGAAAGAAGGGCCAGACAGCTTCCATCCACCTTCATGAGTTTCATCAAAGACTGGATCCACTCAAGGGTGGAAAGAAAAGGCATCTTTCGAGAAGGAGTATGTTATTAAACGAGGCATTTCTACACTCCTTCCTAAGAGCACCAGGTGGGGACACATTTGCTAAACTACACCTGGGGAGTGGAATGTGGAAATAATCTGTCCTTCTCCCTAAGGGCTGTCCACTGGTTAACAAATTTTAAAAAACAAGACTAAGAAACACACACCCCAAAAGGAGAGAAGAGCTGGGGTGCGGGGGACCTAAGATGCCCCAGATTACTCTCCAGAATGGAACCAGGGAGCAGCTTTGACAATTTGAATTAGTCTGTTACAAAGTCATCACAAGCATGCCTTGCTTTTAAACAAAAAAACAAAACAAAATGGTGGGGATTTTGTTGTTGTTTTTTAAACAAGGAAACAAAAACTAGCACTCATCACTTTTCAGATAATACACAATTATTCAAAATTAACTATTACTGGGAGGGGAGCACACCAATGGGGCTTGTCTCACATGAGTGCATGTGGGTAAGTGCAGGGCGTTTGTCATTATTGCAGAAACGAATTTTAATTTTTAATCTTTAGTTTGATTTAAACATCGCTTTTAGTATGAGGACAACACCAGCTGGGCAGAAAGGGCTCTGGAGAGGTGTTCATAGCAGCGCACACCTGCGGCTCTTCTTCAGTTCTGGAGGCTCCAGGGCAGCCAATATTGCTTCATCAAACACATTCTTTAGGCCTTTCTGTGTGAGGGCGGAGCACTCCACATACTTGACCACCTTCAGATCCCGCGCCAGCTTTTCAGCAGTCTCTGCAGTGATAGGCTTCTGTTTGCTCTTGGCAAGTTTCTCTATAGTAGAGGGGTCATCTCTGAGATCAATTTGGGTCCCAGCAAGCAAGAAAGGAGTCTTTGGACAGTGGTGAGTTATCTCAGTCACCCACTTTTCTTTCACATTTTCAAATGAGGATGGAGAAACCACTGAAAAACATACTAGAAAAACATCTGTTTGTGGGTAACTCAGCGGTCGTAGTCTGTCATAATCCTCCTGCCCTGCAGTATCAAAAAGTCCAAGAGTATATGGCTCTCCACCAATCATAACTGTGACTGCATAGTTGTCAAAAATGGTACATATTCCGATGGAAATTTGTTTGTTGTATAGGATATCAGGAGACATGTTTTACCAACAGCACCATCGCCGACAACAACACACTTAATTGTCTGCATTGCAGAAATAGTTCTGTATCTACTTTCAATATTTCAAATTAGATGTTGACCTCAGCTTCTCCGCTGGGGCCCAGTTTGGGGTTTCTTGAGACATGGCTGACGCCAAGGGAAACATGGGTGATGTAGGATGGCCTCCACTTGAATGTCCTTCCTCTATCCCCCAAGTGTGGGTTTTACCCCCTCCCGCACCTCTGGTGCTTTAGCGGATCACAAAACACAATCATTCTGTGGCATAGCCCTCTGTGAACTTGTCCCTGAGTCATTTTCTTTTCAGCGCCACAAGGTGTCACTGGAGGTGACACAATGTGATCACATGGTTATGATGTCTTCCAGTTCTCTCCATTGTCATACTACTTTTTTCCTTTGTGTTGTTTTGTTTTGTTGAGACAGAGTCTCTCCATGTAGCCCTGGCTATCCTGGATCTTGCTCTGTAGACCAGGCTGACCTTGAACTCACAGAGATCCGCCTGCCTCTGCCTCCTGTGATGACATTAAAAGTACGTATCATCCATCATGCCTTGCTTAACTTTTTCTTTGTGATCAGTAGATACTTATGTGGACTTCCATACTTTATTCATAATCCCATTTTCCGGTCCTAGGCAAGTGACCAAGAAAGGTTGGCCTTTCTTTGGTCATTAATATGAGAGTTGCTAAAAGCATTTCTTCCAATTCTCTTCTACTATAAAAGTTACACTTAATTCATTAATGTCTCAGCTTTTGGCATATTGGCATGCACCTGTACTTGGGAAAGAGTACAGGAGAACTGTGAGTCTGAGAAGGGATGGGCAGTTTAAGTCAGTCTAAGCTACACAGGAAGATGCTGTCTCAAAAAGCAAATACAAAAATTAACTCAAAATCACCAAAGACCTAAAACTATAAAAATCTTCTGTAGGAAACAGAGAAAGCTTCACAATGCTGGATTTAACAATAATTTCTTGAACATGACAACAGAGGCCCACATAATAAAAAGTAGACAAATTGGACTCCATGAGAATGTTTTAATGCACATAAGAGACTCTCAGCTGCATATGACAGCTTATGCTTATAACCCCAGCAGTCCAGAGGAGAAGCAGATGGACCACAAGTTCAAAGCCATCCTGGGCCACATAGCAAGACCTGTTTCAAAACAAAATAAATATGAGCAAAGGAAAAAGGCAACCAAAGAATTGGAGAAAATATTTGCATATCTTATATCTGAAAGTGGCTGAGCCCAGGACAGAAGACACCTGTAAGTTCAACAACAAAATAAACAGCCTGTTTAACCATGGGCAGAAGCTTTTCTGTGATCTGAAAGCTTGTGTCCTCCATCCCCCAAATTCATGTTGAAACTTAAGTCACCAATGGGAGGGATGGCTATTGCCAGGAGGTGCAAAGTGGGTTATTTCATAGGTAGACCGTTTCAGTTTTGTGGGAGATGTTTGTAGCTGAACAGCAGTGTTGGTCATATCCAATGTGAATGACTCACTACATAATTAAATACGACTGACATAGGACTGCGGATGTGGCTCAATTGGTACAGTACCTTCTCAGCAATACATGAGTTTGGTCCCCAGCACCACTTAAAATAGGGGTGGTAGCACATGCCAATAATCCCATCACTCCAGAGACAGAGACAGATCCTTTTGGATCAGAAGTTCAAAACCATCCATGACTATATAGTGAGTTTGAGGCCAACCTAGGCAACATGTGATCTGTCTACAAATAATTAATATAAATGGTAAATTTTATTTGTATATTTTACAACAGAAAATGGAATGTAAATAGATGAAGCTTCTTCCAGAAATCTTAGATTATTAAATGAAAATCATAGGGCCAAGAGCAGGCTACCTGGCACAGCCATATCTGGATGGAATGGCAGAAGTCACAAAGCCAGCACAGCTGCTTGACAAAGATCCAGCAGAGCTGAGCCCCATGATGGCTGCCATGCCACCTTTGGTTTTCATCTCACCTGTTACATACTTGGGGCACTTTTAATACTTGTACAATCTGAGGATGTTGGATTGATGGAAAATTCCTTATGAATCATTTATACCTTCTCCCAGGAATGCTGCTTCTAAGTTTACCCAGGAAAGTCCTGAACATTACTACCCCCCACCCCTGCTTTTAGGGAGATATCCTTATCTAATTGAAGGTCTTCCTTATGCCTTGGAGGTTGTGACACATAAAGAAGCCAGAGGTCTCTTCATGAGGCTATGAGACATTCTTGAAACATCTGTCCTATACTTACACTGGAACAAGATATTCAAAACAAAGTAAATTCAAAAAGGTCAACAAGATTCGGTGGGCTAGAGGAGTTGGCCACAGTTCAGAATACAAGGCTCTTCCCACTGTACACTCAGACAATTACGTGGCATACAACTCTGCCCTACATAGAGACATATTGATAAGTAAAGTATGGAGTGGAAAGATGATAAAAGTATGAGGTGTCAGGACCTCCCTCTCTTAGAAGTTAGCTCATGCAGAGCCACTATAATGTCATATGACCAAGGAACAACAGAATGCCAGGATTAGACATATAGACAAATTCTATAAAGATATAAATGTGAACATTGATTGTATTATGCCAGAATTTGAATAATAACTGTAGCAGCTTTAGCCTGAGGATTTTTCCTGAGGACTCTGACCACTAAGAGTTAATAATACATTGCTTGAGACATGGCAAAATACCCAGGGTGATTGAAGATTTTTTGTTTTGGTCTAGTGTCCTTGAAGCAACCAAAGCTACCAGCCTGAGCACAGGCTGTCATATGCCTGTAGATTCTCAAAAATTGGGTTATGGGGTTAATGAGTAAGAATGATAACTCTGTTTATTAATGATGTCAAAACTTGAGGGAAAATGATTGGAAATGATAACTCTCTTTTGTCATAGTTTATTAATGATGACTAAAAGATGAGAAAAAGGAAGTGAAACACATGTCCAAAACCAAAAATGGTATGATCTGTGTTTTGGAACATCATGAATGTATCCCTGCTAACTAAATTCTGTATAAATAAAAGAAACACTCTGGTTGCTAGTCAGTCAGGCTGCAACATTCTCCTGACCACCATGGCCTGGCTCACTTCCTTCCCCTGCCAACTCCCTCTGCAGGACCCATCCGCCGCCCCTGACCATGGCTCCCCACAGCTACTCTCTATGAGGTGTTGGTCAAGAAGGCCCCTGAGCCCCTCTGAAATAATACTGCTGTTCCGAAGATCACTGTGGTTGAGTGCCCATCAGAACCGCATGTTAAGACCATGGAAGACACCATATGCTTTGGCCACAGGACACAGAGAAGTCAAACTGGAACCGAATTGGAAGCTCTTCCCTGCTGGCTAGCCCTAGTAGTGCCAAAAGTTCCTATGTAAGATGTTGGGCAAGAATTGTCATCAACAGTTAACAGTCAGACTCAGCTATAGACCCTGTGTGCGACTAGACCCTAGCTGCCAGGCCAGATGACCCCACTGCTGCAGTAGTCGAGTGTTAGGGGTACACAACTGCTTCCTGGTTACATTTAATATCTTAGGGTTTCTGCTGTTGTGATGAAACACCATGACCAAAAAGTAAGTTGGAGAGGAAAGGGTTTATTTGGCTTACACCTACACAGTGCTGTTCATCATTGAAGGAAGTCAGGACAGGAACTCAAACAGGACACGATCCTGGAGGCAGGAGCTGATGCAGAGACCATGGAGGGGTGCTGCTTACTGGTTTGTTCCCCATAACTTGCTCAACCTGCTTCTATAGAACCCAGAACCACCAGCCCAGGGATGGTCCCACCCTCAATGGTTGGCCCGCCCCCATCAATCACTAATTAAGAAAATGCCCTACAGCTGGATCCTATGGACACATTTTCTCAGTTGAGGTTCCCTCCTTCAGATAATTCTAGCTTGTGTCGGGCTGACATAAGAGCAGCCAGCACAGAATTCAATCTGATACTGTAAACAAGTCAGATGTTCATGGCTGGAGATGTCGTATGCCTGGTCGGGAGGCTATTCCCGTTGTTTTGCTAAATGGACCAATGTGCCTGTCAAGTTGTCTTCTAAATAGTTGTGTTGATGCCTATAAAATGGTGTAGACAGAGAAGCTTCTTTTCGCCGTGGTCAGAAGTGACTGCAGAGACTCATAGCTAGTGAGAACAAAGAGAATAAACGTCTGTGGCATGTCCAGCCGCAGGTGGGACACTATGTCACCCCTCGAAGGCTCAGAGAAGGAGTAGAGAGGATGTAAGAACCAGGGGAAAGCAGGTGGTGCTATGGGATGTAATTTCCATGCACTGACATGGATGTTGCACTCAAACTCACAGCATCTGTCATTACCTGCACTCAATTGGGCTGGTCAAGATGCTGTCACAGGAGGGGGAGGGGCTTGTGGGGTCCTGTTCCTTTAGAGGATTTCTACAAAGTTCATGATTGATGGGAAAGGGAGAGATTTTTTTCCAGTGGTGTGGCAACCAGTAAGGTGCCCATGTGCCTGTAAACAAACCCTCACCATGATTCTGTAAATAACCCCCCACACACACACATTCACACACAACATGAAAGTATAAACCAGGTGAGATGGGAAGAGGGTGGGGTTAATGGGAGTGTGGCAGGGGTAAGAAAGGGTAATGAGGGATGAATATGACAGAAATACATGCATGGGATATTATGTATAATTCATGTATGCCAGTAAGACAGTTTTACAAATTAAAAATTGGAGGAGCTCAGCAGTCAAGAATACTGACTGCTTTTCCAGGGAGCCCTGGTTCAATTCCCAGCACCCACATGGTCGCTCACAACCATTTGTAACTCCAGTTCCAGTGGATTCAATGCCCTCTTTTGGCCTCCACTGGTACCAGGCACGCATGTGGTACACAGACATACATGCAGGCAAAACACCCATAAAATAAAAATGAAAACATTTCTAATAAAAATATGGAAAAACTACACCTTGAGCATGAAATAACGGGCATGAGTTTCAAAACCACTGTCCCTTCTACCTCCCCACCACACACACACACACACACACACACACACACACACACACACACACACTCACACACACACACACACACTCACACACGAGCCTAAAAGATCTTTAAAAACTTTTTCATATTGCATTTGCTTTGGCAACACAAATAGTAACTGCAACAGCGGTGAAGATGAGCATGGCCTTTGTGCCAGAAGAGCACAAACATTTATGTAGTTCTCTTTATTTTCATTACACGTATTTTACCATGATCAAAAATATAGTAAGATACATACTGTACATCTGATATAATGAAACTCTAAAATACGCGAAACTATTTGGAGATGCAGCAAGTCCATCTATGGTTGAGGATGGGGGCAGGGAATTAATGCAAAAGAAAAGGAAATGGAAATCCCATTTTGGGGTGAGGAGAATACTCTGTAACTTACATGTAAGTTGCCAAGACACTTGGTACTGTGTGCTTAAAATGGATGCTTTTGATTTGTGTAAATTACACTTCGGTGGTTGGTTGGTTTGTTTGTTTTGTTTTTCAATATGGAAGTAATTCTAGAGAGCAGGGAAGGATCACAGTGATTCTGTGGCTTTGTTTTCACGTGAGGACATGAGGTGCAGGGCGGCCAACGGCAATAACAGATGACTGCAAGAGCTGACAGACTCACGTGTCAGACCTCACCAAGTTCAACGTCTCTCCATTCTTGGACAACGGGCTTAAAAATCAGCTTCCTCCTCGCACCTGGTTCAGACGCGGTTTGCAGACCCTGTCTGGAGCCTCGCTGGTTGGCAGCACGTCCGGCTTTGGAGATGATGCAAAGGGCTTTGTTCTAAAGTCCGTCCTTCATCTCTACATCCTACACGCTACCAGTTCTCAGCAGCAGGGGGCCGCAAGCCCGCGCCCACCTGCGGTTCTTTGTGGAAAGCGGTTAGCCAAAGCAGGTTTTTAAGCATGCGCAACATGCTTCGATTTCCTAATAGGTGCAACAGCGCCTTATTGCGTGCATGATCAACCGAGTGAGCATGCGCACCAGGTGGTCGGCACTCAGGGTCAAGATGCACGCTGGAGAAGTCTGGGCGGATTCTGCATTCCTGGAAGGAGAGTAGGGTGTTTCTACAAACAGCAATCCAGCGTCTTGTATCGTCAATTACAGATAAGAACTACGGAATCACTGTAAATCAGTCGACAGCAAGGACTGAACTAAGCTCTCAGGGAATGACGACAGCCTCCCTCCCAGTCTCTGTCCAGTTTAACGCGTGGCTCGTCCATTAAAATGAAACCATAGTAATGTATATTGTATAAAAAGTAAACAAATCTTCCACAAATTCACCCCCCACACCCGTCTTTTCTTTAAAAGTCAGGATGCCATGTATCCTAACCTCAAACTGACCTCAAACTCCTCTGTAGCAGAAGATGGGAAGGCTATCATGAGACTCTCACCTGAGTATCCAGGCACCCCCTGTCACCTGAGAAATGAAAATCTGTCCTAACTGCACGTCGACTGAGGGAGGGGCTAGAGTGTCAGGGCTGGGAACACTAGGGAAGGGGGCCTCTCATCCCTGAGGAGTAAAGGCCTTCCAGGTGGGGTCTGTTGGGGGAGAAGTATTCACATCCCTGTGAGCAATCCTTCACCTGTGAGTAAAGCCCCACAGGCTTGTCGACAGCCCCGTCTTATGGAGGTATTTTCTGAATGGAGATTCTCGCCTCTCAGATGACTTCAGAGTGTGTCGAGTTAACATAACACTAGCCAACACATTTTCCCAGCGCCTGGCTCCCTAGGGCCTTAGCCAGGGGTCTCAAATTCTCTGCCTCATTTAGTACATGAAGATTCATGACATCAAATGTGTTCTGTGCAAACTAATCATAGACTTTTATCTCCAGTCCAGATACTCTTCTAGAGGTCCAGACTTAGAAACGCCAGTGAATTTTCTTTTAATCTTAAGACTTCCTTCTCTTTACCTCGCCACAGGCTGGGAAGATCCAGTTAGACCTTATATAAGACGCTGTCTTGAGATGTAGGGACTTCATACTTGGGGTTCTCAGCGACTTCGTACTTAGGGTTTTCCTACAGGTTCTCAAATTCATTAAGAATTAAAATATGTATCTAAGAGGGGAGGTTAACTGAGGTCATCTGTAATAAAGAGTGTTATAGGAAATTATAATATTCCAACCAGTTCTTCAGAAAATACTGAGCCGGGCGGTGGTGGCGCACGCCTGTAATCCCAGCACTCGGGAGGCAGAGGCAGGAGGATCTCCGTGAGTTCGAGGCCAGCCTGGTCTACAAAGTGAGTTCCAGGAAAGGCGCAAAACTACAGAGAAACCCTGTCTCAAAAAACAAAAAACAAAACAAAAAACAAAAAAACAGAAAATACTGAACCTTTATGTCCCAGATTCTCTCTCTTCAGGGCACTTGCAGATCATTGGCAATTTATGGGACAAAGAAGCATACACACACACAGTGAGTTATTGTGTGTCTGTACTAACAGGGCAAACAGTACCACCGGCCACAGCCTTGGCTCATCTGTTGACTAGTCCTTCTTCAGAGGATCTCATCAGCCCCTTTCCATCGGCGCTATCAGTGTGGCCCTGGACGCAGAGTGTCTCACCAGGGAGCTGCTTTGGTTGCCACTGTGTAGCCAGTTATCCTACTGCTAAGCTGCTAAACTAACCCACATATTACCTCACAGTTTTCATGGGTCAGGGATCTGGATACAGCTTAGCCATCTCTCTCAAGGTATTGAAAATCAATGTTGGTCCAAGATCTGTGGTTTTATGTAAAGACTTACCGGCTACCAGTCCCTGGAACAACCAGAGGTCAGAGGAGAGGTAAGTTATTTGTTTCATCATACTCAGGCTGGTCCTGAGACCCTTTGATGAGAGCATCCTCCAGTACACCGGCTTGTGCTCCAGGTCACGTGAGGGGCTCCTCTTCATCCTTTGCTGTGTGTGACAAATAGGCTGTGTTTCCAGTGCCTATCATTTAATTTTCCCTTTAGCAGTACCTGGGATCCGATACTTGTGTTCCTTTGTTTATTAGTATTACAGGATATCAAAGGAGAGCAGTATCTGTTCCTGAGGCCCAGCTAAGAAGTGCTCCTGGGCTCCCACACAATGAAGCAAGGACCACTGAGGCTTCCTGCAGACCATAAAAAAGAGTACCGGGTGAAGGTTTAGAGGAAGATTTCCCAGGAGAGATGGAGGGGCTCACACTGCAAGGAGACTTTGCAGAGGAGAGAAATGCACGTGCCCAGGCAGAACGGGTCTTCTCCTCCCACCGCCTGCCGCCCCTCCCCCACCCTGTTTTCCTTTTCCGTTTTTTGGTGGTTGTGCTCTGGGTGGAGCCCAGGCCCTCACACATCCTAGACAAGTTATCATGGAGCTGCACTCCACTCCCGAGAGTTTTCTGTCGTTAGAAAAAGTCATGTTTTACAAGTTTGCATTTGGGCTAATTTTTTTTTTATTCCTAGAATAATAAATTATGGCAAAGCCATGTCCAAATGCATTTGAATCTGAACACAAAGATGGCTAGTATGTGTAGCTGTGTACATTGTTTAAATGTTTTAGGTAACATTACCAGAGTGAAGGACATCATTTTGTTGCTACTTAAGTGGTAGGTTGCTCATGAACTTCCTGGTCTCTTGTTTTTGATGGAAGCTAATTCACAATCAGGGTGGGGGAGAATCTTGTGGGATATTTGTACACTGTGTGAAAATATAGTGCTGTGATTGTTGTACTAAAAAGCTGAACAGCCAATAGCTAGGCAGGAAGTGTAGGTGGGACTTCTAGACACAGAGAGAGGAAGTAGGAGATGACTGAGCCACTCAACAGAATGTAGACTACAATAAATGGGTTAATTTGAGTTATAAGAGTTTGTGGGACAAGCCTATAGGCCAAGCTTTCATAATTAATAATAAGTCTCTGTGTCATTATTTGGGAGCTGGCTGGCAGGACAGAGAAAGACTCACTACAGGGTCCCTTGTCCCTTATTTAATTTCCTTTCTGAGACTGTGATAAAATCAATATGTGGCTCACACTTCCATGTCACAGACGTGGGGGGAAGTCAGGGACCCAAGCAGGAACTTGAAGCAGATCCATGGAGGACACTGCTTACTGGCTTGCTGGCTGGTTCATGCTTGATACTGTCCAGAGTGGGCTTGTTGTGCCCAGATCGCGGCCCCCAGAGATACCACCGAAGACGAGCATGCCGGAATGCAAAAGCAAGGTTTAATTCGGGATATCCAAAAGAGCAATACAAGCCTAGGCAAGGACTTCGTCCAACAGATCCAATGCAGTGGAGGCTGGAGGAAGTGCCCGCCTCTCTGCAAGCTCAGTTTTTAAAGGCAAAAACCACAAGGTTACATCATTTAAGGGTGCTAGTGCGGGTACAATTCTGATTGGCTCGCTTCTAGGGGCTTTCTAGAAATCATGGCTTAATCTTACTTCTAAGGGGGCAGTTGCCCGTCACCATTTCTCATTGGCTGCCCTCAGGTGGGGACATTTCTGTGGTCAGTTACCCTGGAAACCAGGGTTGGAGCATTCCTTGGTTAAACAGTCATCACCGAATGAATACCTTGTGACTCTGTACTTTGCACTTTCTAATTTCTGGAATCTGGGTTGACTGGTTCAAGTAACTCAAGGCCTGTTCCAGTAACTCAAGGCCTATACCTAAAATGGAGAAAGCTTAGGCCTTATTTCTAAGATGGAGGCATTTTGTTCTCATTTTGGTCTCACAGGCTGAGCCCTCCTACACCACTTAACAATCAAGACAATCCCTAATAGACATGCTCACAAGCCAATCAGATCTAATTCCTTGATATGGAGGCTCTCAGATAACTCTAGGTTGTGTCAAATTCACACCACTAAATAGGATACCCCCTTTTATTGACTTTCTGTTATTTGGTTGAATTTTTAAATTTTCCCTCTATTGTTTGAAAATTGTGCATTCTGTATTTTCTACCAGTCCTGAAGCTCATATTCTTGAGTATTTTCTCCTTAAACCCATCGAGGATAGTGCATTGAAGGAGAGGACCCTGAGGCCAAACTAATAGGTTTTGAACCCTAACTTCACCCATATTGGCGTAAATTTTCAGATTTGGTTATGAATTACCATGTGTTGCCAGGCACGGTGCTTACAGCTGTAATCCTATGCTAGCCCTTGGATTAGAGATATAGCCTGGACTATACATGAGTTCCAGATCAATCGAGGCTACAGAGTGAGGCCTTGTCTCAGAAGACAAACAAAGCAAAACAGGAAGGAAGGGAGTCTGTGTTGGAGGCTTGAGAGGTAACTGGATCAAGGAACTGGCATCAGTGGGTAGCACGCTGGTGCATTCATAGGAAATGGGCTATTGACAGTGAGGCCTGGTGCTGTGTAGCTCCTTCCTCTGGGTGGAAACACTGCCTCTAAGAGGAGGGACGAGAGAGGAGGAAGGAGGGAGTCTCGGAGACCTAGGGAACCCAGAAAACTCCAGGACAACAGAAACTTCCCGGGACTGTGCACAGCTGTTGGGGGGAAGGTGACTGCCACGGAATGGACTGTAGGTTGGGCAGGGAGCTCCAGGGATGCAGCTTTTGTGAGATGCTGGGGTGAAGCTTTTGGGTGCTACAGCTGCCCAAGTGTCACCCACACTTACATCAGTGACCCCTCACTCATGCTCCTGGAAGTAACCCCCATAAACACATTGGGCAACCAAGACAGACTTGGATGGAATCATTTCTTCAGTCTGTGTCCTGCCTTGGGGAATGGATGCTCACTCACCTCTCCCCAGAAAGTTGTGTGATACCTGGCTGGAGGGAGTAGGTCCTGGGTATGTGTCTTGCCTCAGCAGCCTCTGTCTATCTCTGCTTCCTGGCCACCATGAGGTAAACAGCTCTCTGTTTCATGTTCTTGTTGCCATGATGCTCTGCCTCAGGCTTTCCACTGTAGAGCCAGCTGGCCACTCACTAAAACTTATGAAACTGTGAGCCAAGCTACCTCTCCCCTCAAAGCTTTCTTTTGGGTATTCATTGCTGTGACAACATTTCTTTCTAATGCTGAAAAGAAAGAGAGAGGAGTAAGAGGAAGAAGAGGAAGAGGAGGAAGAGGAGGAAGAAGAAGAGAAGGAGGAGGAAGATGAAGAAAAGGAGGAGGAGGAAGAAGAAGAAAAACCTACCTCTTGGTGCTTTTTCCTTGGCCAGTGGGTGCTGGGCCCCACTGGCTGCAGCTGGGAGCTGCAGAAATGTGAAGTAGGAATTCAGCTGACTATGGCAAAATCTAATTCCTGGAAGAAGCCAAGGGCCTTCCAGAGTTAAAGCCAAGACTCAAGGAGTCTTAGTGATATTGGCTCTTGAATATTAAGCCATTTTCCTGCTATGAATTTCTTGCATGCTACTGTAGCTTCTCTATTTGGAGAGCAGTGTACTGATCATCCTTTGGGCATAGTTTTTCCATATACAATTAAGGTATTTGGATAACAGTCACACCGGCAAGGCTTCCTTCCTCCAGGCTCTTTGTTCCTCTTTTCTAATGCAAAAAAAAAAAAAATTTGGCATTAGAATCAGATATCTCCTTTAGCTAGCATCCAAAGCCAGGGTTAGCTCCAGACAAAAGCATTTTATCTGAGATACCTCTCAAACATCCAAGGACAAGGGACAGACAGAATAAGCATTCCAGACCACCTGCTAGTCTCCTGAATTAAGGTAAATATCCATACAGAGACACTGCCTAGGTCAGGCAGACATTAGGTACATAGCTTTATTTCTTGTGCAAATTAAGCTCAGACCTCTCTTTCTTACACAGCCTTAATGGTATCTTTAGACTTCCTTTTGACATTTAACTTAGAACAAAAGGGCTTTTTTCATACCAGGTACATCAAGCTGTGACACAGGCTGCCTAGCTACCCCACCCTGCCAGAAAATGCTGCATCCAAGTTTTACAGAGACAGTTACGGCTCCTAAAGAAATACAGGCAGTTTTATTTTACTCATGAT
Source organism: Peromyscus californicus insignis (assembly GCF_007827085.1). Lineage (NCBI taxonomy): Eukaryota > Metazoa > Chordata > Mammalia > Rodentia > Cricetidae > Peromyscus > Peromyscus californicus. The sequence goes on from NW_026294424.1 coordinate 23,400,992, forward strand.
CTATACTAACATTGTAGACTCCTAACATTTTACCTAACCGCTTCTAGGAATGTAGTTTGAGCACATAAATTTCCTTTTTCTGATATATTAACTGATTTTAGCTCTTAGTTGACCCCACCTCCTTTAACCACTCCCCTTTTGGGTTGTAAAAGAAAGCCTGATAGTCACTGCCAGAGGTAAACTCTTACCTGCCTTTATAACCCTGTAAGAATTCAAGCCTTGTGACCTTGCTTTGGCCAGAGAATTGCTGCTTTGTAGGAGTCTATAACTGAAAGCCTCGGAGACTTGGGGAGGACTAGAAGAAGAGCTAAGATGAGGAATGAAGATGGGAGGAGATTAGAACACTGAGGGGACAGGAGAGGAAGGGACAGCGAGGAGCTCAGTATGAGAACAGAACTGAAGCCGTGTAGAGAGGTTTTGACTCAGAAGAATAAAGTGGGTGGACTAAAGAGTATCGTGTAAGTAGATTCATTTGATATCCTTAAGACTAGATTTCTCAGCTGGTTGTTAGATTCTTCCACAGACTCTGGGAAAAGGTTATTAGGGGCTGGACCCCAATAGTCTTATATCATTGGGGATTGTAAGAATGCCCAGTTCATTCAGTTTATGAGGACTGAATGTCCCCACTGCATATAAAACACCTAGTAATAAGTGATAGAATTGATCTTTCCTGGTGGTGTATTAATTTTAACCTTTAAGAAAAGCTATAAATGAAATCATTGGTGTAAGTGAAAAGGCACACAGGAAATGAAGAACTAAGCTATTGTCTAAATCTGGGGCGTTTCTCTTGCATCTGATTCTAGTATCTCCCGTGGGTATTACTTATTCCCTGGGCTATCCTTTGCACTGCCGCTGTGCCCTGTAGTGCTCCGGGGAGCACCTGGGCACACGCAAGTGCATTGGCACTGTCTGTTCTATACCGTGGTCCCTCTGTGCACCCCACACCTGTGAAGCCGCCCTGTGAGGCAGAGAACACACCTCCGATGTGGGGTTTTCCCAAGGCCATGTTTCAAGGCTTGGGTATGGAAGAGAGGGTTAGGAAGCGCAAGGTGGCCAGGCTATCTCCCAAACATCAGCAAGCGCAGCCTCAAATAAACAGAAAATATAAGTTAAGGCAGAGGAAAGGGCAATAGTGCAAGAACAGAGCTGTGGGATTTGAAATATGTGCCATTTATGACAGAGGAAAATTACTTATAGCTGTTTGTTCTGTACTATTAGAGATTAAACCTAGTGTCTCACACTTGCTAGAAAGCACTCTACTGCTTGTCAATCCACACCTGAGCATTAGAAAGTCAGAGGAAACTGTGTTATCTGGAGGACACCCTGAATTACATGGGAAGAGTTTGCCCAGGCTGGTCCCAAACTCCCAGGCTCTAGAAGTCCCCCTGCCTCAGCCTCCCCGGTGACCGGGACCACACGAGTGTGTCACCACACGAGTGTGTCACCACACCTGCCTCTGCACCAGTGCCTGTGATTAAGAAACTATCTCATGGCCCTTAGAATCTGGCTTATAATTGGAAAACAGTTTCATGAGCAGTCAGTTCATTTATGAAATTGGTTTCTACTATTTACACTTATAATCTTTTTGTAGTTCATATATATATATGTGTGTGTGTATGTGTGTGTGTGTAAATATGTGTTCATATGTGTACTTGTGTTTATGAGTATGTGCACATGTCTGTGGAGGCTAGACGTTGACATCAGGTGGCAACCCCAATCATGCTACACCTTGGTTTTTTGTGTTTTTTGTTTGTTTTAACCTTTTTATTTTATGAGCATGGGTGTTTTGCTTGCATGCATGTCTGTGCACCATGAGTGTACAGTGCTCACAGAGATCAGAAGAGGGTAATGGATCCCCTGGGACTGGAGTTACAGGTGGCTGTGAGCCACCATGTGGATGATGAGAATGAAACACTGCTGTGGGATGTTCTGTATGGCAAATGTGTTGCTCTGATGAGTTAATAAATAAAACACTGATTGGCCAGTAGCCAGGCAGGAAGTATAGATGGGACTAACAGAGAGCAGAATTGAGGGAACAGGAAGGCAGAGAGAGAGACCTGCCAGCTGCCGCCATGACAAGTGAGATGTAAGGTACCGGTAAGCCACAAGCCACGTGGCAACTTATAGATTAATAGAAATGGGTTAATTTAAGATAAAAGAAGTAGATAACAAGAAGCCTGCCACGGCCATATAGTTTATAAGTAATATAAGCGTCCGAGTGATTATTTTATACGTGGTTTGTGGGACTGCGGGGGCTTGGTGGGACCTGGAGAGAAGCTCTCCAGCTACAAAACCCAGGTGTTTTGAAATTGTAATCACTGCTCTTGGTCCCCAAACCATCCCCCCAGCCCCTCTACACCTTGGTTTTCAGACAGGGTCTCTCAATGGGACTTAGGACATTCATTGACTAGGCTAGGCCAGGTGGCCAGTGAGCCTCGGGAACCCTCTGTCCCCCTCCCCAGTGCTGAGGTCACAGGTACACATAACCATGTCTGGCTGTCATGAGTGCTGGGGGCAGAAATCAGGTAGTCATGATTGTTGAGCAAACACCATCAACTGAACCATCTCTCCAACTCTATTTTCTCTTATAATTTAAGTCACATTACCAGTGAATGCTTTCTTGAATTTTTTCTACTTAAAAAAGACATGAGAGAAAGAGAGGCAGAGAGAGAGAGAGAGAGAGAGAGAGAGAGAGAGAGAGAGAGAGAGAGAGAGAGAGAAGAGAAGAGGAGGGAGGAAGAGGAGGAGGAGGAGGAGGAAGGAAACAGCGTAGATGAGAGTCAGGTTCCTCCAATGACTGTATCCTGTCATTTCCATTTGCAAGCTAGTGAGGTGGATTATAAAGAAATCAGAGGTTTGTTGTTTTAATACTTTCTAAACCTAAAGAAGAAAATTCCTTTTGCCTGAACAAAAGTTAAGAGATTTGAGTCTTAAGAAATTAGAAATAAAGTTTAAAAAAATGAAGAAAATATCTTAGAGGTTAAAAATAATAAAAACTGTGGTGATATATCATGTACGCTAATAAACTTGCCTGAGGATCAGAGAACAGAACAAGCCACCAGATTAGACAGAGCAGCCAGGCAGAGGTGGCACACACCTTTAACCCCAGGAAGTGACATCAGGGCAGAGAAAGGTATATAAGGTGTGAGGAAACAGGATCTCACTCTCTTAGGCTGAGGCTTTCATAGAGGTAAGAACTAGTGGCTGGCTGCTCTGTTTCTCTGATCTTTCAGCTTTCACCCTGATATCTGGCTCTGGGTTTTTTATTATAAGACCTTTTAAGATTGATGTTACATCTGGTGTCCAACTTGTGGGGCATGAATTCATGAAAAAGCTGCACACGGCCAGAGCCTCCACCCCACACGGGCCAGAGTCCCTACCCCACTGGCTAAGTTTTTGTTGCAGCCTCTCTGCAGCAAACTCCCCAGGCCCAGGCTCCAAACATGCTGGAATTAGCTGCTTTCACATGGTCCCCCATACAAACATCTGGCTCTCTGGTTTCCTCTTTTGGTTTTCTCTGGGCCCTGTCCTCAGACTGCTGCCACAGCATCATCTGAATCATCTTTGTCAGCAGACTTGGTGAGTCATTTGGGATTTCCTAAAGGAAGAAGTTAGTTAAAAGACATTTTTTTCCCACATTAAAAACTGGGAAACATTTTTGCAATGGCGAGTGTTTGGTCTCTGTTTCATAATACAATTGACATTCTGAAAATGGAACAATTAAATGAAAGGATAATTAATGTAGATGGGATTTATGTAATATCAATTATAAATATTGTTTGATCATTAAAAGAATTTAATTAATATGAGTGTCAAGATAAAAGTTTTAGAAAAACTTGTTAAAACAGATCATAGAGAAATTCAGACCCAGACAGAGGAATTTAAATGTGAACCAATCTCAGCACTGCATTATATGGTTACAGAGGAACAGCCTAAGGCTTTCAAACAGCCAACTTTAATCTATCCAGTGACCTTACAGGAACTGCTACATGCTCAAGGCTGTGTAAGTGCTGACTGGACTCCTGTGCAGATGTTAGATTTGAGGTGATTCAAAGAAGGTATAGTGTCATATGGTATGCATTCCCCATTTGTGAAGCAGATGTAAACTCATGGTCAATTTGAAATAGAATTCTCTCTCAAGACTGGAGAGATTTGGTTACAGCAATCTTAGGGGCTGGACCCCAATTACAATGGAGGACCTGGTGGAAAGACAGAGTAGGGCTAGAGGTATGGAAATCTCCCAAGATCAACTTCTTGGAGAAGGTAATTATGCTGATATACAAAGACAATCTCTACATGATGACCATACTTTATGCTGAATGGCAGCCTTGAATGCTTGGGACAGAAATGAAGAAGTAGGAAAGAAAATTGAGTCATTTACAAAAGTTATACAGGACCCAAAAGAAACCTTCACTGATTTCTTATAAAGACTGTCTTCAGGAGTAAATAGAATGATACCAAATTCAGAAGCTAGATAGATAATAATTGAATCTCTGACTTTTGAAAATGCTAATACACAATACAAAAGGGTAATTAGGCCATTAAAGGCAAGATATGCACCCTTGGAGGGATGGATCTCAGATACAATGAATATTGAATCTCATGACCATGATGATACTTGGATAGGAGAGGTGATTTCCAGAGGTTTGAAGAAATAGTAAAGTCAGATTTTTTTTTAATTTTTTAAATGTAATTTATTTATTTAGTGCCCCAGCCAGCGGGGTGTCAACGGGGGGCGACCCACCTGTGGGAGAGAATGAGAGGGATGGGAGACATGAGAGAAGACAGCAAGACAGTGTGTTCTGATCAAGCTGCAAATTTTATTCTCCTCAGCAGGGCTTATATAGCATGGGAGGGGGAGGGAAGGAGGGAAGGGGTGCACGTGCCATACGTGCAGGTGAAGGGGGATGTGCAGGTGAAGGGGGACGTGCAGGTGAAGGGCTACGTGCAAGTTGTGCAAGTCGTGAGGCTGCTAGGTGGTAAGGTCACTGGTCAGGGCCCATTGTTCTGTTGCTATGCTACCTGACCTGCCTGACCTGTTCTTTATCTTTGGGGGCATCTGGTTTAGGGCAGGGGCTTATTCTCTGGCCTAGCTAGTACTTTTCCATGGTCCATGTTTGGTCTCTGACATCTCCCCCTTCTATACGTATAGCAAAACAAAGAAAGGAGGCCCAAATGTTTTTGCCATGACAGGAGAGGGGTGACAAAGGCTCTATCCCTGATAAGTTCCATTATCGGCTGTCGGTCCATGCAGGCGTCCCCACATGCCCCGAAGGAGGCTGGAACGATGCAGTTTTTTACAGGGGGCGGGTTTGAATCCAGGAGGAAAGAGTATAGGGTCTGCATAACCGCCATGCAATAGAGCATGTCATCCAAGGCACCCAGGATGGTGGAGCACTTTAGTCTCCCTGCCTTCTGCAGTCCCGGCTGCACCCTCAATCCCCTATGCAGTGGGCTCCAGCTCCCAGGCACAGGTGCATCCTCCCCTGGGCGGAGGGGCCTGTGCTGATATGGAGTCTGTATCTGGTTCATCGAGACCACGATCATGGAGATCGAGGCGATGGTAATGAACCTGAATTTGTTTTGCGTGAAGTTCGGCCAGCTGACCGCGCACTAATCGAGTTAGTCGAGACAAGGCCCAAGGGCCGAATGTCAAGACAACAATGAGGCCAACCAAGGGTCCCAGAAGGGACGGCAGGAGGGTGGTTAGCCAGGGAGATGCAGAGAACCAATTTTGGAACCAGTCTAGCTCTTGATTTCTTTCTTTTTTGCGCTTCTCTAAGCCTTCCTGGACTTTGGCCATGCTATCCCTTGCTACTCCTGTGTGATCAGTATAGAAGCAGCACTCTTCCTTAAGAGCGGCACACAGACCTCCTTGCTGTAAAAAGAGGAGGTCGAGCCCTCACGGTTTTGGAGGACCACTTCTGAAAGGGAGATGAGGGAGGATTCAAGGGCGGAAATGCCTCGCTCAAGCTGTGCTATATCTTCATCTATGGAAATTCTAAGCTCTGAATAATGTTGAATAGATAAAACTAGGGAAGCTATGCCAGTACCGGCCCCTGCAGCTCCGGCCCCCAGGAGGACAGCCAGAGTGACTGCAGTCATGGGTTGGGGCATCCTACGCTTTCCTCTAATAAATTTTGCAGGCAGAGCCAGGCGGATCTCTGTGAGTTCGAGGCCAGCAGGCGCAAAGCTACACAGAGAAACCCTGTCTCAAAAAACCAAAAAAAAAAAAAAAAAAATTAAATAAAAATAAAATAAATAAATAAATTTTGCAATTGTGGGCAGTCTGACCCCACCCACAGAGAAGAAAAAGAAAATTTGTAAGTGGGAGATATAAACTGTAGTCAGGTTGTATTCCTCCCAGTCCTTCTTGGCTTGTGGGCGTTGGCAAATGTTGATCGCACACCATCATCTCCTGAAGCTTATGAGAACCTTCTTAACAGACAAAATCTTAGACATGTTAGCAATATAACAGTGGTGAACTTTATCAGAGCAAAATTATGAGTCCTTGGAGCCTCAACAAAACATCAGGATAGCCAGAGAATGAAATCTGAAATGTGTTATTTATATATCTCTCAAGTCTCATATATATTTTGACAAAAATTAATAAAATACATTTAGAACAGAATTATTCTAATCATATTTTTATAAGTTTTGATGAACAGTTCATCAAAAGGATCTGGAATTGTATCAACTTATTTATATTCAAGGCTCAATATTTAAGAATCTAGAGGTAAATAACAGCCTGTATTCAGACTGGCAGCTTTAGAGCGCCTTTGTCCTGCAGCTGCCAATATATGGTGTGACCACGCAATCCAGGATTCATAAAGGCAGGTCAATGTCCTATAAAGACATGTATCCTCCTCCTGACATTATGAAAACATCAGGACCTTTTTAAATATCAGTGAGGAGATCATAGGCTTAGGTGTACCTTTGTGACTTGGCCTGGTGGTCATGAGGAATACCTGTAGTGGGGGATATGAAAAATTAAGCACCAATTCGCCGGGCGGTGGTGGCGCACGCCTTTAATCCCAGCACTCGGGAGGCAGAGCCAGGCGGATCTCTGTGAGTTCGAGGCCAGCCTGGTCTCCAAAGCGAGTACCAGGAAAGGCGCAAAGCTACACAGAGAAACCCTGTCTTGAAAAAACCAAAAAAAAAAAAAAAAAAAAAAAAAAAAAAAAAAAAAAAATTAAGCACCAATTCTTAAGAGCTCTTGAAGTATATGTAAGGCTATTGTCTATATATGGGCTCAAGGCATTCCTAAGATTAAAAAGCAGTGAAAGAAATGGTGTATTATTTTTTATTTCATAACCATGAATCATAAGGACATAAGCCTCATGGGTAAGCTTCCATAGGGAGAGAATTTATAATTGTTGAACAGACATATGAAAAGGTGTCAGTATATCCTGTAGAGCTATCTGCCATTCTATAGACTCACAAGTTTTATAGTTTGATATAAATATAATATCATCTGTACAATAAATGTATTGTAAGATATATGTATATACATATACATGTATACATACATATAGGTTGGGGGACTGTGAGGAAGCTATAATTGACAGTTAGTTTTGATAGTTAATCTGTATATATAATGAGGAACTTTGTTCAATGAATGAGTCCTGGATAAACAGAACTCGCATTTTCTGCTCTGTATGTCAGCTTTGGCCTCGATCATGGTAGGGTGAGTAGGCAAGCTAAAAATATTTGAAATGCTGACAATCTTTAGGTTGAGGAGGTATGGACAAGAAGCAATCTTGTATATCTATGACTTTTTCTTTTTTTTTTTATTTCTGGGGATGGCCCTGGGAGATGGCAAGCCAGGCTGTGAGACTTTCCTTGGCTTTAATAAATTTTATTTAATTTTTAAAGGATCTATAACAGTCTATAAGCCTGATTTTCCTAAATAAAAAGATATTGGGGTGATTTAAGGGCTGGTGGGGGCCTTATATGTCCAAAATTTAAGTTTTTCCTACACCAAACAGGTAGCAATTATAATTTTCTCAGCATTTAAAAGCCATTGTTTGATCCAGATAGGAGCATTAGATTTTCCTGACCTTCGGGCTACATTATTAGCTTGACCTAGGCCTGTAAGAGACGAAGAGGTAATAGTCGTCTTAAGTACTTGGCCAATCTTTTTCTGAAATATAAGAAACATCTATGTTTATGTCTAGTAAGCAAATTATCTTCTTTCCCTATATTTTAAGTGTTTAGTTGTTTGGAATATTTAATTTCCTGAACCCAGAAGGCCATATCACTAGAATCCACACCAGCAGTTCCCTTAGGCACTGCCTTGTATGAATCTGAATTGTACAATGATCTTAATCTCTCCAGTAAAGTCAGAATCGCACAACCCTAGGGCAACCTTATACAGCCGAGGAGCTACGGCCTGTAATTAGCCCCAGTGTCCCTTCTGAGGAGGTCCATAGACTTTTGTATTAAGGTATACATAAGTTTATTTTTAAAGCCTATATATCTATCTCAGACCTCAATAAAAACCTTATCCATAGATCTAACTTAGGCATACATCCTCAATATCTTTAGGTTACTTATTGAGATTTATGTATCATTTATAACATATCTAGATGTTTATATGTTATATTTCTCTATCCCAATTACATATGTAATAAATTATTTCTTAACGTTTTTAAACATTCTTTATATCTAATCCTTTATATCCTATAAAAACTTTACATCTAAAAGCATTTTTGTATTTAATTTATCAGGAAATATAGGTGATTGATTACTGAGAGCAGCCAATGTGGTGAATTCCTTTAAACAAAGGAACAAAGTTTATTTTGAAATCTGTTTGGCAAGCTACCTTTTCTATGAATTTGGATAGCAAGGCAAATTATCTTTTAGGCCTGGTAAATGGGGATATAATCTAAATGATCTCAATGCATAGTTTGGACAAAATCCTGGCAATAAGGGTTATGACAGTTTTGTCCAAAGCTTAAACATGTTAAATGCTAGGGGGCTAAGTAATGAATTGATTATATGAAATTTAGCATACTTAGCATGTATATAAATACGATTTCGCATACATTAGAAGATTTGATCATTTATGATGATTAACCCTTTATTTGTATCCTAATAATTATCTGTAATAGCTTATAGCTTAAGTACAACTTATCCTTAACAGTTTACAGTTTAGGTCAGCCAATCAATCAGTAAATTTTATTTCTTAATTATCTGTAATTAAAGTAAAGTTATTCTTAACAATTTATGTTAGTTGCCCTTATAAGCTTAGAACTTAGGGTTTTTTTTTTTGTTTGTTTTTTGTTTTTTGTTGTTTTTTGTTTTTCGAGACAGGGTTTCTCTGTGTAGCTTTGTGCCTTTCCTGGGACTCACTTGGTAGTCCAGGCTGGCCTCGAACTCACAGAGATCCGCCTGTCTCTGCCTCCCGAGTGCTGGGATTAAAGGCGTGTGCCACCACCGCCCGGCCTAGAACTTAGGTTTTTATGCCCATCAGTTTAGCCTTAATAATATTAAGTTTGTACTGAAGTTATTTTAATATAGAAACAGGAACTCTTATTCAAAAATATAATATATGAGGAGAGTAACAAATTAATAAATCCTTTAAGGAGTATCAAGAAATGAGATAAGCATAGTAAAACAAAGGAGGATTTTTTTTTTTTGTAGCAGCTGCACCCAGTCTGTATCAAGCCAGATAGCCACCGGAAATGGCAAGGCGAGGAGAAGGGTGGAGACGACTCACAGGCAGAAGTGAGCTGAGATGCAGATAGCAGATAGTTAGGTTCAGAGGGAAGAAGGCAGATGTTTAGGATTCCAACCCCCAAACGTCTTCGGGGGTCTGATGAATCCATACAGGTCGTAGCAGGGCGTCCCCTAAGCAGGACCTGTTTTTTTTTAAATGGGTTAATCGAAGTTCTTGTACTTGGCCAAGATTTTTGTAAATTACCAAGAACTTAAAAGTCAACCCAAAAAGAGGAAAAAGAGAGAAAAAGACACTTTTTTAGGAGAGCTGGGAGTTGCCATTAGTTTTTAAACCGGGCTCTGGCTGTGGTGTTTGCATTGTTATTTAAATGATGGCTGCTGGAGTGAGCTCCTAGTTAGCAATTTAGAAGTTTAGGCTCAAGTTGATCCTTAGATCCATTTAGTTTGAGCACAAAAAAACTTGTTTGTAGCAGGACACTGCTGCTATGGAGAACATAGTGAACTTCATTAGCTCTAGTTTACACTCTCAGGAGGTCTGGTAGTGTGATAACATTGTGTTACCTCCTTGTAAGACCCTGAATGAAGTAATGGCAGGTTTCTCCCTAAAAGGGAGGGGTTAGAATCTCTGCCGCTTATCATAGTCTGATGGTAAATGAATTTCATAAGGTTGGCAGCTTTGAAGGGTCTCCTAAATCTTTTTTTTTTTTTTTTTACTTTTTTTTACAAAAAACCTTTAGGATATCATTAACATCAATCGTCCCTTCTTGGGGAAACCAGGAACAACAGTCCTCTAAGTGACTAAAGAATTTGTTGAGGTCTTTTTTTTTTTAACGAACCCTTATCCCTCGTGTCTTGAGGGTCTCTTTAAAGCCCTTAAGGAAAAGGTAATGGGAAGAACTTCCCCATCCCATGGTTAAGCCTAAATTTAGACTAACCTCGTCCTTCCCGCTCTCCTCCGGATCGTCAAGAAAGGGTGTCGAGTCGGGCGGTCTCAACGGACGACCACCAAAAATCTCCACCAGACATCTGGGCTTTCCTGGAGAAGGACATTCAACTCCCAACGAGGCGAGGGTTGAGCCACCACGTTGGGCGCCAGTTGCCCCGGCCAGCGGGGTGTCAACGGGGGCGACCCACCTGTGGGAGAGAATGAGAGGGATGGGAGACATGAGAGAAGACAGCAAGACAGTGTGTTCTGATCAAGCTGCAAATTTTATTCTCCTCAGCAGGGCTTATATAGCATGGGAGGGGGAGGGAAGGAGGGAAGGGGTGCACGTGCCATACGTGCAGGTGAAGGGGGACGTGCAGGTGAAGGGCTACGTGCAGGTGAAGGGCTACGTGCAAGTCGTGCAAGTCGTGAGGCTGCTAGGTGGTAAGGTCACTGGTCAGGGCCCATTGATCTGTTGCTATGTTACCTGACCTGTCTGACCTGTTCTTTATCTTTGGGGGCATCTGGTTTAGGGTAGGGGCTTGTTCTCTGGCCTAGCTAATACTTTTCCATGGTCCATGTTTGGTCTCTGACAATTTAGTCTTTTCCAGACAGGGTTTCTCTGTGGAGCTTTGCGCCTTTCCTAGAACTCACTTGGTAGCCCAGGCTGGCCTCGAACTCACAGAGATCCACCTGGCTCTGCCTCCCGAGTGCTGGGATTAAAGGCATGTGCCACCACCACCTGGCTAAAGTCATATGTTTTAATTGGGGTAAACAAGCTTACCTAAAAAGGGACTGTAAACAGGGCATTCCTAGAAACAATGTTTTTTTCAAGGAACAATGGCAACAGAACGCTGCTCCCTTCTGGATTATGCTGAAGGTGTGGCAAAGACAAACACTGGATTAAGAATATAGATCAACAAGGGACAGACAAGGCAATCTTTTGACTTTGCCATCAAGAAACTCCCTGAGGGGCCGCTTGCAGGCCCCCACGACAAATTCAGTTTATCATGGAAGAAACACCTTCTCTGAGCAATTAAAGAACCCAATGCCTATTGTAAAAAACCATACCACTCTGGATGATAGAACAGCTATAGAAGAGAGAACAAAAAATTTAGGAGAAACCATAAATCAAAATTGATAAAGATTAGATTTGGAATCTCCCCAAAGTTAGGGTTGGGAAAGGATTTTGTTTTTTGTCTTTCAGGAGAATGAAGGCTAAGGAATCTGAAGAACACTGGATAAATGAGACATCTGCAGAAAAAGGACAAATCACCCAGAAAAAAATGTCCCAAGAAAAAGATTGTCTACCATGAACCATGACCACACCTAAGAGTGACCTTTGAAGTCTCCAAAAAGATTATGGAACCCCACAAGGACAATTGCATCAGGATGATGATAATGCCACTAAGCTGACAAACATCACCCAAAGATCAGCTTTGGTCTACAAACTGCTCAGGACAATTTCAAGATGGCTAGCTGAGATGGTCCAGCCTCACAGACTACTGGAGCAAGGACTTGAGACAAGCCCTGCACTTTCCCATTATGCAGAGACTAGACAACAAATGATACAGCTACTTCTCCCAGGACTTGACAATTAATCCAAAAATTTTCTTTTCAGGATCCCCTAAAGATGCCTTCACCCTCAGACAGCAGGAAGTAATTGTAAGAACATGATGCCCACATTCCCAAGAGGTGAAATGGGTGGTTTTTGGTCTTTCAATGGGTTATAGATAATTGTCATTGTTTAGGATGGTTGGTTATAGGTTGTTAATTGTTAATGGTCAGGGAAAAAGCTAAACAAAAGAGATTAGATTCAGGGTTCTTGTTTGAAGAAAAGAAAAAGAAAAAGAGATATAGATAAGAAGTAGATTATTGAATTTACTCTGATAAAAAAGGGGCTGGAGAGATGTCTCAGAGGATAAGAGCACTGACTGCTCTTCCAGAGGTCCTGAGTTCAATTCCCAGCAACCACATGGTGACTCACAACCATCTGTAATGAGATCTGGTGTCCTCTTCTGGCCTGCAGTCATACATGCTGTATACATAATAAATAAATAAATATTTTTAAAAAATATTTTACATTGGATTGGATTTTTGCATATTGTATACAAATTATGTATATTGATACAAATTTGAGATTGATTTTGTTAGAAAATACTGTATATATATTTCTAATCTTGTTCTAGGTATTGTACCTATACAGCTCATTTAACAATGTAATGCAAATTGCTAGTCCTGGAAAGTTATTATTACCAACTAATTAGGATATAAGAAATGCTAGTTAATAGTCATTACAATCAAACCTGTAGTCCTATTAGGTATGTTTTCAAGGTTTAAAAGAAATATATTTTAGATACACAGGTCATCTTCAAACACTTCAGAGATCTACAGAATATGGCATTTAAGATGTTTTAATAACATAGATGCTTTTTTTTTTTCATGACAATGAGACATGTCTGCTCCTGGCAGCACCAATATACTTCAGAGAAGATGATGGACATTGAAGAAACTCCACATGGAGTTTACTTTCTTTGTGGCAAGTTAGCCACTGGGCAAGAAAATGCCCTTGCCTTGACAGCTGACAGTATGCTGTCCAAATGGACAAGCAGGACACAGAAGAAAGGACTGCTGATCCTTGTCAAGACAAGGTAGGAAGGCCCTTTAGAAAATCCTGCTTCAAAGATGAGTCTGTCAGATATGCTAGGCCTGTAGGCTGAAGATGGATGCCCCAACATTGCAGAGGAACCTTGCGTGACTGTCCAGGCAGTCAGCTGTTTCTGTCATTTCTCACATTTTTTGGAAGTCGCTTGTTTGTACTTCCTTTTTACTCAGTCAATGTTTTTTCCTTCTCGGGTCTCTGAGGGAGTTGAAGATTAGAAAATTATAGTTATAGTTTTCCTTGTTAACAAATTCAGGAAAGAAACTCACCGAAGAGGTGCAAAGTTTATAAGATTGAAAGACATCAAAAGATAGTTTTGGCTGGTAATACAAGTTAGGACAGAAAGTGAATTAGGTACATTTGGGACTCACAAAAATAGGATAAATAATGGAGTATTTTCTCTGAATTTGTCAAATGCAAATGGACTGGACATGGTTAATGTAATTCTTGATTGTATATATTGTATATACTAATTGTACATAGTTTTTCTTGTATTAGTTATAACTTCTTTATTATTTTAGACAAAAAAGGGGAAATGTGGTGATATATTGTGTAACCTAATAAACTTGCCTGTGGATCAGAGGACAGAGCCTGCCACTAGATTAGACATAGAGATCAGACAGTGGTGGCACATACCCTTAATCCTATCACTCAGGAGGCAGAGATCTGTCTGAATCTCTGTGAGTTCAAGGCCACACAGGAAACAGAGCCAGGCAGTGGTGGCACACACCTTTAATCCCAGTACTGGGAAGCACACACACCTTTAATCCCAGGAAGTGATGTCTGGGCAGAGAAAAGTATGTAAGGCGTGAGGAAACAGGAACTCACTCTCTTTAGGCTGAGGATTTCATAGAAGAAAGAACTAGTGGCTGGCTGCTCTGCTTCTCTGATCCTTCAGCTTTCAGCCTGATATCTGGCTCTGGGTTTTTTATTAAAAGACCATCTAAGATTTGAACAACAGAAACATTGGATATTTGAAGCCAAGGGCTGGAGCTACATCTCCAGTGAGAGAACGCTTGCTGGCAGGGGTGAAGCCTTGTGCTCCATTCCCAGCAGATCTCCATCCAACATCAAACCCAGCATGCAGCACACTCCATAACACGAGAAATCAGAAGCTCAAGGTCCTTTTCAGCCATAGAGCTGAGTTCAAGATCAGCCTGGGCTACATTAGGCAGGCTGTCCCAAACACACACACACACACACACACACACACACACACACACACACACGCACACACGCACACACGCACACATGTGCACACGAGGGGGGAGCAGAAAGAGCTGACAAAACTGATTTTTAAAGTGAAAGAGTCAAAGTCTAAGAATCTTTTAAAATAAAAGCTTTGAAACATTGAAACTCTTACCAGGCTGGCCACAAATTCTCAGCCTGGCCCATCCTCCCGAGTGCTGGGCTTACAGACATCCACACCCAGCTAAGATCAATACTTTAATGTCAAAGCTACCCTCATAAGTGTGAACAAATATGTCCACCCATGCTATTTCCCCCAGTTCCTCCTCCCTCAGCACCTGGCTTTGTGTCTGTGAATTTGAATATTCCAGATATCTCGTGTAAGTGGACTCCTTTTGTGTCTCGCTTACTTAACATCTTATGGATTCATCCACATTGTACCATGTATCAGAATTTCATTTTTAAGTTTGAATAGTCATTTCATTTTACGTACATACCATGTATTATCTGAGCTTCCATCAATGTACGTTGGGTTGTGTCCAAGTTAGTTTTTTGTCAAATTGACACAAGCTATGTTGGAGAACCCTGCATTTAAGGTTGCAGTTCACCGTGTCTAGATAGCTCTCTGAGCTCGGTGCAATATGGAGGACTCCCTTTCTCTGCCTGGCCATATTTGGAGAGTCTCTAGGCTCCAATGCCTGACCTCATTTGGAGGACGACTCTGCACAGAGCTCCGTGCAAACGCTGTGTGACTCAACCCTGTTTCCCCCTTCCTCTCACACACTCTAGTGTTTGTATTGGTGCATCATTAACATTTGTCTGTCCTCAATTAAGTCCACGTATGCAAACTCGGTGTAGTTTCTCCCTTGTCCATTTGTCCTCCCCTCCACTGTGACTCAAGCTGTGTAAATTAGCCCCATTGCTCCCATAAACTGAGCCGTGTCACAGGAGGTGACTCCAGAAAGTTCTTTGCATGCTCACAGCCATCCACACCCTGTTGACTGCTTCCGCTCCCTTTGTCCTCAGGGGCTGGTGACCAACGATCCACACGAAAAGGGAGACTCCACAAAGCTAATGTTATGTGGAAAGAAGAGCCTCAGTTGAGAAAATTACTCTGGATCACCTGTAGGCAAGCCTGTGGGGTATTTTCTTTATTAATTGTTGACTTGGGAGGGTCCAGACCACTGGGGTGGTACCAACCATGGGCAGGTGGTCCTGGGGTAGATAAGAAAGCTCGCTGAACAAGCCATGGGAAGCAAGCCAGTAAGCAGTATTCATTCACGGCCTCTGCTTCATGCCGACTTCTCTTCACGGTGGGCCACAAGCAAACAGCACTGACTGTTGGGTCTTGCTGTAACTCTTGGTCCCTCTGCGTTAGCTCCCTAAATTCTAGGATTCCAGGGGTGTGCCATCACGCTTGACCCCAGCTTTCAGGTTTTGCTGTTGTTTTGTTTTGTTTTGTTTGATTGACTGGTTTTGGTACATACCCAGAAGCTGAACTGCTACGCCACATGGTCTTTTTAAAGACCTTTTTTTTTCTAATGTATGTTTGTGCCTGGTGTCCCCAAAGAGGGCATCAGATACCCTGGAACTGGAATTATGGATGATTGTCAGCCACCATGTGGGTGCTGAGAACTGAACCCCGGTCCTCTGCAAGAACACCCAGTGCTCTTACCTGCTGAGCCACCTCTCCAGCCCCACTGTGTGTTGGAGTTCTGTTGTTTCTTAAGATAGGGCTCTGGAAACTGAACTTCTGGAAAAGCAACCAGTGCTCTTACCTGCTGAGCAGGCTCTCCAGCCCCACCCCACCCCACCCCCAGTGTGGTATTTTTGAAAAACAGTCTTGATGTTCCCATGTTCCCATGACTGGACCATTTCATTTTCCCGCCACCAAGGCACGAGTGATCTAGTTGATCCACATCTCATAGCGCTCTCCTCTTTTAAAAATGAACTTTTCTTTGTGAGTTTGAGGCCAGCCTGGGCTACAGAGCGAGATCCAGGAAAGGCGCAAAGCTACACAGAGAAACCCTGTCTCGAAAAAGCAAAAAAAAAAAAAGAACTTTTGTTTGTTGAGAAGGGTCTTGCTGTGTAGCTTATGAAGAACAAACTATAAAAGAGAAGATTATGTGGGTGGGGTGGTTGTGAGCTGAGCTTGCTTTTCTTTTTTTTTTAGGTGAGAGCGTCCTGTTTCAAATCAATATGAAAATGTCCAAACATAAAGAAAAATTAAAATAAGTATGCTGACGATAACCATGTACTATCATTTATTTATGCCACAGATGCCAAGAATACTCACATCGGGCTGGAGAGGTGGCTCAGCCCCTGAAGAATGCTGACTACCCTTGCAATTCCCAGCACCCACGTGGTGCTTCACACCCACCTGCAACTCTCGTCCCCGAGATCTGGCCTCCAAGCATCCTGCGCACACACAGTGCACAGACCTGCTCACACAAAATGATAAAACAATGAAAACATTTTAAGAGCATACTACTATCTGAGGCAATGGTGGTCTCAGTTATAGTGAAAGTAGTTTACTTTTGTTTCTGTTTTGTTGACTAGTTTATGGAGCAAGGTTAAATTTTGTCAAATGGATCAGTTCTCCAGAAGGTTTTTTAATTATTGACTCATTTACTGTACATATGTACAGGCGTTCACATAGAGAGCCGAGAGCAACACGTGGGAGTTGATTCTCTCTCCATCTTGTGAGTCCTGGGGATCAAATTTGAGTCATCAGGTCAATGACAAGCATGTCTGCCTGATGAGCACCCTGCCAGTCCCCTGTTCTGGAAGTGTGATGTATTGTGTTGGCCATTTTCATATGTTGAAATGTCCTAGAATCCAAGAATGAATCCCCCTGGCTTGTAGGGTTATAATCCTTTCAATATGCTGCTGAGTTCCACTTAATTGTTGAGAATGTTCATATTGGGTTTCACAAGAGGCATGGTCTTTAGCTTTCTTATACTGTCTTGTCTAGCCTTGGTAGTGAGGACAGAAAGGACAGCCAATATTTTGGGCTTTGATCTCCAAGGTCCGCCAGGACCCAGGGAACAATGGTATCTCCACAAACAACCTTACTACCCCGATAAGACACCTAGTGCCCAGCCAGAGGGGGCACTGAGCTGCCCAGTGGAACTCTAAGCAGGGGACAACCTGCAGGGAGGGCAGTCTTTGGAGAGGGACCTGGTTCCTATGCTTCCAAGGGAAGCCACATGCTCAGCAAGACCCTGACCTGACCCGGAAGATGGCATAACTGGTAGGAGGGGCACTAAAGGGTAGGGGCGCATACCTTATTGCCAACACAGGAAAGGCAGGGCAGGGAGATCTCTGCAAGGCCAACCTGGTCTACATAGTTCAAGGCCAACCTGGTCTACATAGTGAGTTCTAGGCCTGCTAGGGATACAGTGAGACCCTGTCTCAAAACAAAACAACAACAGGGAGAGAGAGAGAGAGAGAGAGAGAGAGAGAGAGAGAGAGAGAGAGAGAGATACTAAATGAACCAGAGAATCTATCTTAAGTCCTCACAGGTAGCACTTATGGAATCTCAGCTGACTTTTAAAATAAACAAACAAAAGTTATATATGGCCTTGGGGCTAGAGAGATGGCTCAGCAGTTGAAAGCCCTGGCTGCTCTTCCAGAGGACCAGGGTTCAATTCCCAGCACCCATATGGCAGCTCACAACTGTCTTTAACTCCAGGATCTAACACCCTCACACAGACATACATAGAGGCAAAACAACAATAAAGAAAAAGTTACGTATGGCCATCTATGTGGTATTAAATACCTAACAGGAAGATATAACCAAACATGATTCTAAACTTAATTCTACTAGCTTTGGCCAACTTGATAGGGACCATCTATCAAATTCTAGAAAATTACTAATTAGAGTCACTTGTCCAGGATTAAACCCAATTTTCCAGAAAACACTCAAAATGAGAAGCAAGAAAAACCTAACAGAACAATAAAG
This sequence comes from Peromyscus californicus insignis, assembly GCF_007827085.1. Taxonomy (NCBI): domain Eukaryota; kingdom Metazoa; phylum Chordata; class Mammalia; order Rodentia; family Cricetidae; genus Peromyscus; species Peromyscus californicus. Next base: position 23,419,412 of record NW_026294424.1, read on the forward strand.
TAATTGAGTACTTGCATTATTTCCCCAAGAGGGACCCCAAAGATCAGATGCAGATAAGTGAATCTATGGTACCATACCCATAGCCCCCAACTATCAAAATTATTCTCGTGGGACAGGTCACAGCAACATTCTCTAAGATGCCACTTAGTGCACAGGAGAGAGAGCTCAGGGGCTGAGAGCACTGGATTTGATTCCCAGCACCCACATTAGTAGCTCACAGCCATCTAGTTCCAAGGGACCTTGTGTGGCCTCCATGGGCACAAGATATACACACATGGTGCACAGATCTACATGCAGGCAAAATACCCATACACATAAAATTAAATGAGTAAAATAAATTGATTAGATTTGTTTCTTCCAGAATTCAACAAATTGTTGTACAATGGAAACAATGCCCATCATTCCAAGACATTCTAAGGTACGGTGCCCTACACTGGATAGTGCGATTTTAGTTTGTTTTGTCTTTGGTCCTTGCTCATAACTTCAAATGATGCTTACTAAGGGATACCAACCCCTAACCTACTCAGACCTTCTGGATCACCAGAAATCCCTGACTCTGGAAACTAAATGTACCACCTCTCCTTAGCATAAACTCCAGTGAGGGACACTTCCGACATACATTTCTGTCCTACTGGAAATAGCCATAGTGGTGACTGCCCTCTTACCCTATAAATTGAATCTGAAAAACCTTGAATGTGAGTAATGTTATCATAAAAGCAAATGTGAATTAAAATTTTAGGATTAGCTGTGTGGTGGTGGCACATGCCTTTAATCCCACTTAGGAGGCAGAGGCAGGCAGATCTCTGTGAGTTCGAGGCAGCCTGGTCTGTTATACAGAGAAACCTTGTCTTGAAAAAAAAAATGTTAGGGTTAAAACAGATCAAAGAGACTGAAGGGGCAGGGTCCTGCAGCTGATACAGTAGCCTAGCTAACCAGAAAAGATAAAGGAGGAGGCACTAACAATAACAAAGCCTCGGCAGAAAACTCAGTCTTGCTTTAATCAATCTACCTTTTGTCTTCATGCTAATTATAGTTCTAAGTTTTTTTGTTTTTTGTTTTGTTTTGTTTTGTTTTAACAAAGGTGCTAGAGAGATGGCTTAGCAGTTAAGAGCACTTGCTGCTCTTCCAGAGGAACTGGGTTCAGTTCCCAGCACACATATCAGGCAGCTCACAACCTCTATAATGCCAGTGTCAGGGGACCTGATGCCCTCTTCTGGCCTCTGTGGGTACTGCATGCATGTGAAGCACACACTTACATGCAGACAAACACTCGCATATAAAAGACTAGAGTTCAATTCTTGGCACCTATATCAGGCAGCCCACAACCACTTGTAACTCCAACTTTAGGGGATCCAACTCCTCTGGGCTATACACATACACAAAATAGTAAAAACTAAAAAAAAAAAAAATCTTTTAAAATTGGTTATAAAACAACCTAATAGATATTTTTAATGTTCTATAACAAAACATGAACAATTTAAGGGCTGAATACAATATAAATTACATTAGTAAATTGTCATGTGCTTACCAAGAAGGGGGCTCTGGGATTAAGGAAGACCCTCTTCTCCTGGACTCCAGCATGTTTATTTCGAATGTCCTCCAAGACTCTCTGTAAGGCAGGCTGGACCACTAACTCTGTGGCAGAGAGAAAGGAACGTAGCTAGGGGTTATTTGCTAAAGGCCACAGAAATATGAAGTAGGAATTCAGCTGACTACGGCAAAGCTATTTATTACCTGGAAGAGTCAAGAATTTTTCCAGAGGAAGCTGAGGCTTGGTATTATTTAGCTTTTTAATATGTCAGCTGTTTTCTGTTATGAATTTCATGTATACTATCATAGCTTCCACAATTGATTCTTTTCCTAAGAACTTCTAAAGAGTGTGGAGTGATCATTCCTTGGGCATATACAATCAAGGTATTTGGACACAGTCACGGGGGCAAGGCTTCCTGCTTCTGGGCTTTTCAGCATTAGAACCAGATGTCTGCTTTCTGCAATTATCTTCTTTAGCAAGCATCCAAAGCCAGGGCCAGCTTGGGACAAAAACATTTGATCTGAGATACCCAGCTAACATCCAAGGACAAACAGCAGACAGAGTAAGCTTTCCAGACCACCTGCTGGCCTCCTAAATTAAGGTAAATATCCATATGGAGACACCACCTAGGCCAGGCGGACAAGGCAGATGTTAAGTATAAAGCTTTGCTTATTGTGCAAATTAAGCTCAGACCCTACTTTCTTCCTCTGGCCAAGTGGCACCCCCAGAGTTCCCCTCCAACAATTAGCTCAGAACAAAAGGGCTTTTTTCTTACCAGGTGCATTCAAGCTATGATGCAGGTTTCCCAGCCCCAGAGCAGACTTACCCCGATAGAGAAAGTGGAGGGGCAGAGATTTGCTGACTATAGGTGTATGGAGACCAGTCATTGGGAAGAGGAGAGGAAGGAACAAAGATGGAGACTGGAATGAAGACGAAGATGAGAACGAGATGGAAAGAACTTAGAACTATGAGAGGACAGGAGGAGAAGGGCAGAGAGGAGCTAAGTATGAGAACAGAATTGAAGCTGTGTAGACAGAATTTTGTCTTAGAAGAATAAAATGAATGGACTAAAGAGTTTCATGTAAGTAGATTCATTTGATATCCCTCAGATTAGTATCCCTGCTACTTGTAGCATCCTCCCCAGGACTCTGGGAGAAATCTCCTCAGGGCAGGCACCTGAGGGGGTTTCCACAGGTATTGAAAACATCACACCCCTGAGAACAGCTAGAAGGAAAATCATTTCTGTCAGGTATGACTATTGTTTATCTCTTGGTATTAAACTGTCTACATGAGAACAGGAAGTCTCAGCTTTCCATGGTGAGAACTCTGCTCTGCCCAGGACTCCAGCATGATTGATGTTGTAAGTGCCCATTTTGATGATGTCTTATGGTCTATCTACTATTTCTACGTGCTTTGTGCTATTTTTTTTCTTGTAATTTTACTTGCTATGAAATTAATACGCTCACTCATTCAAAGAAGAAAGTGTGACCGTTGTAGTTCATCCTCCATACAGAACACAGGGTACTGTCAGTCTCACAGAATCTACCCTCTCTGATTCTTATGGAATGCTTTGAGGAGGATTAGGTAGAATTCCCAAGTGAAGCCATGTCATTAGACCCTCTTTTGTGGGGAAGTTTTCGGTTGCTGATTTAGTCTTACTGTAGATTTATCCAGATTTTCTGATTCTTCATGATTTAGACACAACAGCTTTTGTGTTCTTGGAATTTTCTTATTTCATCCAAGTTAGCCAATTTTTTAGCATAAAGTTTTATGCTATTCTCTTTTTTTAATCCTATTTTATTGTCTTACATGTATGTATGTGTGTGTGTGTTAATGTGGGTGCAGAAGAGGCAGTGGGATGCCCTGGAGCTGGAGTTATAGGTGAGTGTGAGCTGCCTGATGTAGGTGCTGGAAACCAAACTCCAGTCCTCTGAAAAGAGCAACCAGTGCTCTCAACACTGGGCATCCCTCCAGCCAAGTGCTCCCTTACAGTCCTTCTGTATTTTTGCTGAATTGGCTGTAATATTCTGCACTGAATAAGTTTTGAAGCAGGCATATTTGGCTAGGCTCTGGAGAGACACCTCTGGGTGACCGTAGCCTCACTGAGCCTTGTCTGATGTGTTTAAAATAGGATTCAAAAATCAAATTTGGGTATCTCCCAGTTTTCCAGAACTATATTGACAGTACATACAAATTTACGTCATGGATCTCCACATTACATTCAGTGAAAGGCCTTAAGGGAAGGCTTATCAGCTCCCAGGCATGACGGTACCCTGTCTGCCTCAGCCCTGTCTGTGTTGATGATCCTGGAAACAGGAGCTGCTCGCAGAAGTGAACCTCCCTCTGAACTGCTTTGTAGCTCACACTCACACTCAGGCCTGAACATGGCCCACCCCCTTCACCATGAGGCGTGGTGGTCCACACAGAGTGCCAGTGTCAGGGACACTGTTTGGGGTTTGCATATGTATATACCTTTATGGCCATTAGTAGATCAAAACAAATTATTTCTCTCTCCTCAGAAGCAGCCTTTATGTGTAGAAGACAGGAGCAGATTCCAGGTCTCACAGCCACATGGAACAGGAAGTGTGGTTGGTATAAGCTATGTGCCTTCATGTAGGAGTGTGGACTGGAAGAGTCCTCCAGTCATTGTCCTGACTCTTAGGAGTGGTACCAATGTCCTCAAGTTGTGCAAAATTGGCCTCCACCCCCCTACACACACACATACACACACACACACACACACACACTATCCAAAGATGAAGAGGTGAAAGTCCCTGATTTCTGAAGGAGACACTGCTGCTCTAGTCCAGTCAAAGACCTCTTCCGTGATATGAAGGTGTCCCCTCCAAAATTCACCTTAGACACTGTCCCCTGTGCAGCAGTGCTGGGGTCTTTGGATGGTGTTCAGCAGAGCCCGTGTGGGTTAAACTGTCACAAATAAGGGTTTGTGGAAGAGTCTGTGCTCTGCTACACAGACATGGAGTACACTGCATAGAATGTTCCTTCCTCAGGGAGTACGAGGCAAGGCACCGGGTAGAAGAAAGGTGCCCGGCTCTAACCTGCCTCAAGCTTCTACCTTCCAGAGCTGTAAGGAACTCATCTCTGTCCACAACATACTATCCATGTGTGGTCTGAAGTAATAACACCAAGTGGACCAGTCCCCCAGCCAGACTCACCTCAACCTCTGTAGCTACAGTTGGCTGTATCTGCGACTTCCTTCTTTGCTTTACAACAGGGTGGTTTTTTTGAGACAGGGTTTCTCTGCAGCTTTGGAGCCTGTCCTGGACTAGCTCTGTAGACCAGGCTGGCCTCGAACTCACAGAGATCCACCTGCCTCTGCCTCCCGAGTGCTGGGATTACAGGCGTGCGCCACCACCGCCCGGCTCTACAACAGGGTTTTAATATGTGCTATTTTAAACATAATCCTTGGCCGGGGTGGTGGTGGCGCACGCCTGTAATCCCAGCACTCGGGAGGCAGAGCCAGGCGGATCTCAGTGAGTTCGAGGCCAGCCTGGTCTACAGAGCGAGATCCAGGAAAGTTGCAAAGCTACACAGAGAAACCCTGTCTTGAAAAACCAAAAAAAAAAAAAAAAACCAAAAAACAAAAACAAAAACAAAAAAACCATAATCCCCCCGCCTCAGCCCCCATCACCCCAATTGCTGGATTAGGATTGCAGGCCTGTGCTACCATGACCAGTATTGTTACACTCAAATTGCTTTCATATAGGAAAATCCAGCTCTACCCTTACGGTCCCTACCATGGGCATCACTCACCTCTACCTGGTTGGGTCAGGCTGCGTTCGTCTTCTGACTTAGCATCTTGTTCTATTCCTGCTTCCTTGAGCTGTGGCCTTCACAGTATCTGGCTGTGAGTCTAGGAGGCCAGCACAGTGAGATGGGATAAGTAACATAGGCCATTACATTCTCTTAAGGAGAAAAGTCCTTAAGGATACACAGGATTTTTCCTATAAAAATCCCCTATAGAGAAGGATTTTTATAAGAAAATCTAAAAAAAATCTATAGGGGATTTGTATAAGAAGGTGGGTTGGTTGAACACATCCACAAAAAGAGCAGTCAATGAGGGTTAAGTTGGGAGAAGAAAGCGGGAATCTGGAAAATCCTGGTCTAAAAAAATGGCCAAGACAGCGCCGAGTGAGCGCCACCCCACGCCTCAGAGAACAGCTGTAATGCACAGACCACAGGTTAGTGGCCTTCCTGCCTCCAGATCATGGTCTCCAGCTCAACAGTTCCATGGTTCTGTGATGTCACTGAGGAGAGAAGAATGGAGAGCTGGGTCCGCCTCCAGCTGCTCCAAGTCTTCTCTCCTTTGGGTTTTGGCAATTTTGGGGTGAGGGGATGTGAGCTGAGTGAGCAGAGTATCCCATCTTAGTCTCCCCTCTGGCCACCGCAGCCCCTTACTGCCTTTATGAAGAAAAATTAGGCAACGTGAGTCGCCTCCACCAAAACAAGCCAGCCATCCTCTATGAAGCCCCCCGAGCAGAGGGTCAACAAAGAAAACAGTCTTTTATTCTTCTGTTTCTAGAAAACGTAAATAACAAGAAATCTGCATTCAAACTGGGCCAGGAAAGAATGTTTGGACAAAATGAGGATTACAGGATGGACGAGATTTTGAAAACGAACCCTATGGCCTTTGAGACCACGGCAATCACGTTCTTCATCATCCTTCTCATTTGCTTCCTCTGTATCCTCTTTTTGCTGGCGGTGTTTTTATATAAATGGTACACACCCATGTTGATGACCGGGTTAGGCTTCAAGTCACAGTAGCACAAGTATCTAGAAATAACACAAAATCACTGTAAAAAGAACAAGGAAGACAAGCAGGCGGTACACACCTGTGATCCCGGAATTGGGAGGTGGAAGCAGGATTAGTGATTCAAAGTTGTTCTATATCACAACATAGAGACTTCAAGATCGACCTAGGCTATGAGAGACCCTGTTTCAAAGACCCAAATAAAATGGAATAAGCAATGGCTACTTCTTCCACTTCCGGGTTTTAAAAGTGCCAGTTCCCTGGTAAAAGTCCCATCCTGCACCTTAGACTCTTCTTTTTTGAAGTTTTACTTGTTATTTTTAGTTTCAGAGGCAAGAACACTGATGAGCCGGGGAAGCTCCCTTGCTCTGATGAAAACGAAGGGGAAGACTGTTTGGCTGCCAATGCAGAGAACAAACCCGAAGATGATGACAAGTGAGTAGTGAGGCCAGGGCTCAGTGGGAAGATGGCTTGCTGCTGAGGCGTGACAGCCTGAGTTTGGCTCCTCAGCACCCCCACAAAAAGCCAAGTGTGACAGCAACATCTGTAACCCCAACTGAGGGCAGAGACAGGAGATCCCAGCCAGCCTAGAGGAGCTGTGAGCCTTAGGTTCAGTGGCTGTCTTAAAAAACAAGGTGAAGAAATGACATCCAGATGACAGCTAACAACCTCTGACCTCTGTACACATCCAGTCAGATAAGCGCACACACACACACACACACACACACACACACACACACACACACACACACACCCCAAAACAAAGTAAGTCTGGATATGCTAGCCATTTTTACATGTGGTAATGTTGACTAAGATGCATGAATTTTTAAAAACTGTTAATGATTTTCCCAGGGTCCTACTGCACTTTGTAAACATGGACATGCCAATGAGACCTGGTATTCTTGTCCAAAGACAGAGTAAGGAAGCCACGCCCTTAGGAGAGAACATCGAAGGAGATGACAGAAACAGACAGACATTAGAGGCTGTGAATGCTCAAGAAGCCACCTACGAGGTGACGTGTGTTCTGCTCGGGGGGCTGTTTAGGTTTGAGGAGAGAGTCACCCATGTAGGGATAATAATAGATATGGTATCGTCTTGCCAAGCTGGAGGCTTTTCCTTTTTATTCTTTTTTTTTTTTTTTGACAGGGTTTCTCTGTGTTGCCCTGGCTGTCCTGAAACTCACTCTGTAGACCAGGCTGGCCTCAAACTCACAGAGTCCACCTGCCTCTGCCTCCCGAGTGCTGGGATTAAAGGCGTGTGCCACCACCGCTTGGCCATCTTTCAATTATTATGTTCCTGTTTTTCTTAATATTTTCCCTTCCTTTTGTTTTTTTTAGATTCCTGGGATCTAGAGCTATAAAAGCCCCTGTGAGTTATCTAGGATCTAAACTTCATGTCACATGAAAAACTGAGATGCGTGTCTATTTTTCCACTGCTGCTGAGTCCAGGACAAGCCCTCTGTTCTTGTTACAGTCCTTGACATTGGCACTCAATCCCTTCCAGAACTTTCGTGAGCTCCCGCCATGCCTCCACACCCTATCCAAGACAGAATGCTGGGCCATATTGCTCTCAGCTTTGACTACATGCCATCAAATACTATTAGGCCACATCAGTGTATGCTTCTCTAGCTGTAGGAATCTGGCAGCCAGGCATGGTGGATTATCACTGCTGCCTAAGCCATTCAAAAATACTTTTTTCTATCTCTTTTTTTTTTTTTTTTTTTGGTTTTTTCGAGACAGGGTTTCTCTGTGTAGCTTTGCGCCTTTCCTGGAACTCACTTGGTAGTCCAGGCTGGCCTCGAACTCACAGAGATCCGCCTGGCTCTGCCTCCCGAGTGCTGGGATTAAAGGCGTGCGCCACCACCGCCCGGCTTTTTTCTATCTCTTGTTCAAAATGTACATTTAACAGTGCTTTAAAACATGGGCTCATTATGTTCATAGGTCGGGCATTTATATGGTCTGTCCCATTCTCATTGCAGGATGATAATGCTGAGAAAACACCCATGCATGTCCACAGAACTCCTTCAGTTATCGAAAGCCAAAAAAGACCTTTAAAAGGAGTGACGTTTTCTAAGGAGGTAATTGTTGTGGATCTTGGAAATGACTACCCCACAGCGCGAAGCTATGCTCGAGAACATAAAGAGAGGAAGTGAGGTGCACAAAAGGCTGCCGGGAGAGAAATGTAACCTTTGAGTAGTGCTGGACTGACTGAGGGTACTGGGTCGTGTCAGAGCAGCAGAATGATGGGAAAAGAGCAAATACACACGGTATTTTACCTTAGTCAGAAAGACGTGAACTGTGAAAAACTCTATGTAAAATGCTGAGCTCGAATATCGTTTTTAAAAATCAAATCTGAGTTTGGTAAGTTGATATAATAAATGTCCTTAAACATCTGACTACCACAGCAATATTGTGTTTGTGTGGGGGTGTTGGGAGGCCAACTTTGGATGCTGTGATCACAGGCATTCATGATCAGATGTCATCACGGGAACCCCGATAACTAGGTCTGGAGTCCTCTGTGCATTGAAAACAATCCAGAACTTTCCTTGTACTAACCACTGCATTATAAGATTGACTCAAAAAACAAACTACTAGCAACAAAATATACTGCTAAATTTGGCAAACCTTAGAATTAAGCCAGTCTTGATTTCTGTCATTTGAAATTATTGTGGGCACAGTGATACACGCCTGGGTCACTACCTGGGAGGACAACATCAGGAGATTTCTTTTCTTTTTTCTTTTTTTCTGGAGCTGAGGACCGAACCCAGGGCCTTGTGCTTGCTAGGCAAGTGCTCTACCACTGAGCTAAATCCCCAACCTTTTTTTTTAGTTTTTGAGACAGGGTTTCTCTGTGTAGCTTTGGTGCCTGTCCTGGAACTCACTTGGTAGCCCAGGCTGGCCTCGAACTCACAGAGATCCGCCTGGCTCTGCCTCCTGAGTGCTGGGATTAAAGGCGTGCGCCACCACCGCCCGGCTGAGATTTCTTGAGTCTAGCGTGTGAAGAGTCTCACACTCTAATCTTGAGTGTGAGACCAGCCTAGGCAACACAGCAAGACTCCATCTCTAATCAACGATACAAACATGTTGTCCAAATGTGGGATATGGCAGTACAAACCTCCAGAGGACTGAAGTAATCGTGAGTGAAATGTGTCAGGGTATAACAGCAAACACCAGCTGGCAGCCCTGGCTCCGGGGCTCCACACTTCGGAAGTGGAGATGGTAGCGAGCACTGCTGAAGTCGGACACGTGACTGCTGTACGTGGGTCCTGAATAGCATGCAAAGCCAAGAGAACACGGAAGACATGGCCCAGACATGGCGGTGTGGAAAGTTTGCTGCTTAGAGCTAAGGGCGACTGGCGGGAGAGTTGGGGGGTAACTAGGATGTACTGAGCAGGTGGCTGTTGGGGTTCCAAGCAAGGCAGGAGCACTGTAGGAGAACGGATTAAATGTTCTGGGCTGGGAGGAGAAGTGTGTAGAAATATTCACAGTCTCTGCTCTCAACAAACATTTTAACATTTTACCTAAAACTGACACTAAAATTTTGACTTTTACTATGGTAAAACACACATGTAACTTCCTGTTCAGTGGTGCTCACTGTTGCTCAATCATCACCATCCATTCACAGAAATCATCGGATAAAACTGGAACATTGCCCCCCAGTGTCAGTTCCCAGTCCCTCTTCCCTGTCCCAGTGCCAGGACTTGATCTCCGTGAAGCAGACTATTCCACACACCTAACACAAGTAGAGTGTATGTGTGTTTCCTTCTGTGGCGGGCTTGTGTCATTTAGCACAAGGTCCTCACAGCTGATTTAGGTGTTGCCACCTTCCCTGTGAAGCTGAAGGACATTGCATTTGTGTATACACCATGCTGAGCTCAGCCGCCATCCGCTGATAGATAGTGGGGCTGGCTCACCCTCCATCCATTCATGGACAGTGGGTCTAGCTCACCCTCCATCAGTTGATGGAAAGTGGGGCTAGCTCACCCTCCATCCATTGATAGACAGTGGGGCTAGCTCACCCTCCATCCATTCATGGACAGTTGTCCTGCTCACCCTCCATCCATTCATGGACAGTTGTCCTACTCACCCTCCCTCCATTGATGGACAGTTGTCCTGCTCACCCTCCATCCATTCATGGACAGTTGTCCTACTCACCCTCCCTCCATTGATGGACAGTTGTCCTGCTCACCCTCCATCCATTCATGGACAGTGGGGCTAGCTCACCCTCCATCCATTGATGGACAGTTGTCCTGCTCACCCTCCCTCCATTGATGAACAGTGGGGCTAGCTCACCCTCCCTCCATTGATGGACAGTGGGGCTAGCTCACCCTCCCTCCATTGATGGACAGTTGTGTTGCTTTCATCTTGGGACTATTGTAGTGATGCTGTTAGGAATATTTACCACTTAAGGGAGAGTTCAGACTTACCCACATATCTATATTGCTGTGTGTTCCAATACAAGTTTGTAGTTTCGATGTCTGTGTCCACCTTTGCATTTATGGAACCAGGTTACTTCATCCTAAACTGATGAGAACAGAAGTGAAATTAATACTTAAATGGTATGTCTGAGTCAGAGCATTTCCTATAGTAGTCAAGGCTTTGTGAAAGTTCCATCAGTAGTTGTTATGGTCTAGGCACACAGGCTTCCAGAAGGCCACCAGCCTCTGGACTGTAACACAAACAGCGATGTGGTCAACAACAACATATGGCACTTACCGTTAATTAAATTTCATTCGTTTGGTGCTGCTGTTTGCATTTTACTTGGGTTTGGTTGTATTTTGGAGTCACAAGGTTCTATTCATCAAGACCTAGGCTTACATTTCTACACATTTAGGTAGAACAGTGACAAACAGTTTAAAGCAGTAGTCAGGGCAGGGATCCATGGAGACCATCTTACATCGCCTCTGTGGGACTGGACTGGGCACTCTGCAAAGGTGAGGTAGCTATGTAGCTTGATCTGCTTAAGGGGCCCCTGGTAGTGGGATCAGGATCCATCCCTAGGCCCACTGCCTGTGGTGGGACACCTCGCACAGCCTTGGTCCAGGGGGAGGGGCTTGGACCTGCCTCTACTGAGTGTACCAGGCTCTGCTGCCTCCCTTCTGGAGGCCTTGCCTTGGAGAAGGTGGAAATGAGGGGTGGGATGTGGGGGAAGGGTAGGGGGTGGGAGGAAGGAGGGGAGGGGATCTGTGGTTGGAATGTAAAATGAATTGAAAATCTCTTAATAAAAAAAGAAAAGGAAAAAAAAGAAAAGAAAATGCCGTACAGCTGGAGGCATTTTCTCAGATTTCCTGATTGCAGAGGGTTTGGGGGTGGGGTAGAGGGTCAGAGCTACTTCACTTTGTTTGTTTGTTTGTTTTTCTGTCTTTTAAAACAGGGTCTTTCACTGGGACCTGGTGAAGGTTGGGCTCTGACGAGGACAAGCTGGCAGTCCACAGAGCCCCCGGGATCTGCCAGGCTCTGTCCCCACATTACAGGGGTTTCATGTCTGACTTTTTCTATAGGTGATAGGATCACCTGAGGTCTTCCTTCTGGCACGGCAAGCCATTTCCCCAGGATATGCTACCACGTGCTGGTGGAGGGGGTGTGGATTTGAGAGGGGAAGGAGACAGGAAGCTTTGCAGAGGAAAAAAGGTTCTTAGTTTTATTTCTTTTATGAGTACAGGTGTTTTGCTTGAATCTATGTCTGTGTGACACATGCATTCCTGTGTCTGTGGGGACCAGAAAGACAGACTGGAGTTATAGATTAATGTGAGCTGCCATGTGGGTGCTGGGAATCAAACCTCAGTCTTCTGGAAGAACAGCCGATCCTCTTAACTGCTGAGCCATCTCTCTAGCCCCAGTGAGGAAGAAATACTTGAATAAAGTCTTGTTGGGTGGGAACAAGGGTGAAAAATGCCCACCAGGCAGAGTCCCTGTAAATGGAAGGAACTGGCGGGTTAGGAACACTAGAGCCTGAGCTGTGCACAGGGCAGAGTACAAACACTGGTGTAGCCCCAGATGTGGGGCTGCAAAGGCTAGACCTTTGTGAGCCTTGCTGAGGAGCAATTGTATCAGTAAGAGTCCCAGCACCAGCAAAGACTGGACTGAAGAGAACTCTGCCTTCTGAGTTCTGGGACTAAAGGTGTGGACCACCACGCCAGCACCACACCTTTTTATTTCGAGGCAGCATCGTTCCTGAACCTAGAGCTTGACGATTCTCCTAGGCTGGCTGGCCATGGAACTCTGGGAGCTGCCTGTCTCTGCCCACCCCCAGCACTGAAATTACAGACATATGCTGCCACGTGCACCTTTTTATGGCGGTGCTGGGATCTGGACTCGGTCCTCCTGGAGGCACGGTGGGTGAGCACTTTGCCAGTTTGGGCATCTCCTCATCTCAATGAGCCATCTCTCCAGCCCAGTCACTTTTTAAAATATCTCAAAAATGGCAGAGCAACAACATTAAGTTTCTGAGGGACCAACTGGGCCTGAGTCACTAGCCTAGATGTTCACACATGAAAGAAATGATTTCCAACTTGCTCAAGGAGGCTGGGTGAAATGCCAGTCTCTTGTTAAAGAAGCCTCTACTGTATCCTATCAGGAGCAGTAATGTAAAAAGCGGGGTGGTGGGTGGCATGGAAGAAGAGGTGCCTCTCCATTCTCCTGGCAGAGGTGTGGCTGAGGGATGTGTACAACCTCCATGCTGCACTTCACACCTGCCTCTGACTCCATTCCGGGGTTTTCTTATTCAATGACTGAGCCTACAAAAGTGCCAGAGCAGACCCATTCCTGTAAAATATGGGACTCCACTGATGGGTATCCGTGGCCGTGGCCTAGTGGGACTCCACTGATGGGTATCTGTGGCTGTGGCTTAGTGGGACTCCACTGATGGGTATCCGTGGCCTTGGCTTAGTGGGACTCCACTGATGGGTAGCTGTGGCCTTGGCCTAGTGGGACTCCACTGATGGGTATCCGTGGCCTTGGCTTAGTGGGACTCCACTGATGGGTAGCTGTGGCCTTGGCCTAGTGGGACTCCACTGATGGGTAGCTGTGGCCTTGGCTTAGTGGGACTCCACTGATGGGTAGCTGTGGCCTTGGCTTAGTGGGACTCCACTGATGGGTATCCGTGGCCTTGGCCTAGTGGGAGTCTAAGTTAGAAGTGTCAATTTAGGAAACAAAGTTTGATGACTTCTGTTTGATGAGGGTAAAAGAGGCTGGAGGATGGGCAGAAAGGCAGATAGCAGCCTTCAGTAAGTGCTTCCCACATGGCTGGAGATTGTCTAAGATCTTCATTGTATTAACTACTTGAACTTCACAGTACAGATGTGGCTGGGTGCCAGATATTGTTATTCCAAATAGCCACTGTTCTTGGTGACAGAATTCCCTGCACATGGCTTACATGCCTTCTGTTTTTTCCTTACACCCTGCATCATCACGTGGCACAGTTGGCTGCATCTGTGCCGTGCGAGGCTGAGTCTGATGGGCTATAGGTGGACAGTTTCTCGTCCTTCCTCTTTTTATGTGGATTGGAATGTGGGCATGCTGGCTGAAACTGGAAACGCCACGTTGGCTCTTGATGAAAAGCAAACGACCCGAGTGCTGATCTAAGTCACACCAGAATGACCGTAGCATCCACACTTGCTGTCCGTGCTCCACTTTACACAAGAGAAATAAAGGCTGTGCCACCCAGTATTACTTAACTGTCGCTGCTTGGTGTGTACGGGGGCAATACTTCCTTGAGATGGACCCCATAACAAAAGACAAATTAAGAAAAGCAAAACACATCTACTACATGTGAACGTCACGTATGCACAGGAGACATACAGAGAATGGGCACTTCCCTTAGATGGCTCAGTGTAACAGCTGATGAAGGACAGCAAAGCCAGTGTGTCAGCGCACGCCTTTAATCCCAGCACTCGGGAGGCAGAGGCAGGAGGAGCTCTGTGAGTTCGAGGCCAGCCTGGGCTACAGAGTGAGGTCCAGGACAAATAGGGCTACATAGAAAAACCTTATCTCAAAGACAAGAATGTGGGGCTGCAGAGATGGCTCAGTGGTTAAGAACACATACTGCTCTTACAGTTCGAATCCCAACACCCATATCAGACAGCTCAGAACTGCCTGTCACTCCAGCTCTAGGGATCGGATGCCCCCCTGTCCTCCTCATGTACAGACATATACACATAAAGAATAAGAAGAAACACCAGCAAAAGAAAAGGGTCTTTTGCTGGGCGGCAGTGGCACACACCTTTAATTCCAGCACTCGGGAGACAGAGGCAGGCAGATCTCTGTGAGTTCGAGGCCAGCCTGGTATACAAAGCGAGTTCCAGGACAGCCAGGGCTGTTACACAGGGAAACCTTGTCTCAAAAAAAAAAATGGATCTTTCATCTCTAATGTTTTCTAAAGTTGGGGACTTGCAGAAATAAATGACATCCAGGCTAGTTAGGGAAATTTGTTACCATATAGTCCTCTAAGTTGAACAGAGTGCCTCAAAACTGTTCATCTCAGTACATGTTTGGGAGGTAGAAACAGGAGGCTAGCCTGGGCTACAAGTTAAAAAAAAAAATCAATCAGGGAATGGACCCAAGCATTCTGCCCGAGGCCGACCCGGGGCCCAGCTGCCGACCCCATGAAACCTAACAACTTGGAAGTGCTGGTGAGATTACCCTACTGATCAACCTGTTCAGCTGAGATCCATTCGGGAGAGGTTTCAGAAGCCTGCAGCCTGCAGTCTGAGGAAACAAGATCAGCTGAGGAGTGGGCGAGCGAGCAAAACACGACCTGAGAACGCAAGAGAAGGAGCCACCCAGCCACCGAACCAGATTACCAGAATCATAAGCCCACCCTACACTGACTGGGAAAAGGTAGGGCCCCATCTCTGGACTGGCAGACCAGGTCTCTACCCCCTAGGCCCCAACCATCGGAGCCCCAGGGACCAGGCAGCTACCTTTCCCTGCTCCCTTGCCAAAAAAAACTAGCCCCTGCGAACCCAACAACCACCAGAGTCATAAGCCCACCCTGCACCAACTGGGAACAGCCACTGGAGCCCCAGGGACTGGACATCGGCCTCTTTCCCTGCCCCCTGGCCAAGAAAACCATCCCATGAGACACCAACAACCACCAGAGCCATAAGCCCACCCTGCACAGATTGGGAACAACTGCTCCCTGAGACAGAACCCACTAATACCGATTAGACTAAGCTGCTCCCGGAGAAACAGAGCCCAACAGCATTGATTCGACCAAGAACTTCCCGGTGGACCAAGACTATCAATTGGAACAAGAGAGGCACCCTCAGACACAGACACCACCTGCACCGAGTGGAGGAAGAGATGAGTAGACGCCAGTGCAAAAATACAAGCAACAACATAAAGATCTATTTGACAACATCAGAACCTAGTGATTCTACACCTGCAAGACCCGAACATACCAAGGCAGAAGCAGCAGAAAAAAATCAATCCTAAAAATGACTTTAAGAAGATGATAGAGGCCCTTAAAGAGGAAATGAAAAACTCCCTTAAAGAGGAAATGAAAAATTCCCTTAAAGAAATGGAAGAAAAAACAAACAAAAAATTGGAAGAAATCCAAGAAAAAGCAATTAAACAGATGAAGGAAACAGTTTAAGATTTGAAAATTGAAATAGAGACAATAAAGAAGACACAAACTGAGGGAAGTCTGGAAATAGAAAATCTGACTTTGTTCCATCTCTTGCATTCGGTTGGTTATGCTTGCATCTGTAGTTCCTGTTCGTTTAAAATAGAAAATCTGACTAAACGAACAGGAACTACAGATGCAAGCATAACCAACCGAATGCAAGAGATGGAACAAAGAATCTCTGACATTGAAGACACAATAGAGAAAATAGATTCATCAGTCAAAGAAAACACTAAAGCCAAAAAAGTCGTAACACAAAACATCCAGGAAATTTGGGACACCATGAAAAGACCAAACCTAAGAATAATAGGGATAGAAGAAGGAGAAGAGTACCAACTCAAAGGCACAGAAAATATATTCAACAAAATCATAGAAGAAAACTTTCCCAACCTAAAGAAAGAAATACCTATGAAGATACAAGAAGCTTACAGAACACCAAATAGGCTGGATCCAAAAAAAGTCCCCTTGCCAGATAATAATCAAAACACTAAACATACAGAACAAAGAAAAAATATTAAGAGCCACAAAGGGAAAAGGCCAAGTAACATATAAAGACAGACTCATCAGAACAACACCAGACTTTTCAATAGAGACTATGAAAGCTAGAAGGTCCTGGACAAATGTTATGCAGATACTAAGAGACCACAGATGCCAACCCAGACTATTATACCCAGCAAAACTCTCAATCACCATAGACGGAGTAAACAAAATATTCCATGATAAAACCAGATTTAAACAATACGGATCCACAAATCCAGCCCTACAGAAAGTACTAGAAGGAAAAGTCCAATCTAAGGAAATTAAACACACCCATGAAAACTCAGGTAATAGATAATCCCACACCAACAAATACCAAAGAAGGGAAACACAACATTACCACAAAAAATAACAGTAATTAACAATCACTGGTCTTTAATAGCCATCAATATCAATGGTCTCAACTCACCTATAAAAAGACAGGGGCCAACAGAATGGATACAAAAACAGGATCCATCCTTCTGCTGCATACAAGAAACACACCTCAACTTCAAAGAAGACACTACCTCAGAGTAAAAGGCTGGGAAAAGGCTTTCCAATCAAATGGACTTAAGAAGCAAGCTGGAAAAAAAAAAAGAAGCAAGCTGGTATAGCTACCCTAATATCTAATAAAATAGACTTCAAACTAAAATCAATCAAAAGAGATCAAGAAGGACATTACATATTTATCACAGGGAAAATCCACCAAGATGAAGTCTCAATTCTGAACATTTATGCCCCAAATACAGGCACCCACATTTGGTTTTTCTGTTTTTTGGTTTTTTGTTTTTTGTTTTTTGTTTTTTCGAGACAGGGTTTCTCTGTGTAGCTTTGCGCCTTTCCTGGAACTCACTTTGTAGACCAGGCTGGCCTCGAACTCACAGAGATCTGCCTGCCTCTGTCTCCTGAGTGCTGGGATTAAAGGCGTGTGCCACCACTGCCCGGTGGCACCCACATTTGTAAAAGAAACATTACTAAAGCTTAAATCGCACATCAAACCCCATACACTAGTAGTGGGAGATTTTAACACCCCACTCTCACCACTGGATAGATCTGCCAGACAGAAGCTTAACAGAGAAATAAGGGACCTAACAGATGTTATGACTCAAATGGACTTAATAGATATCTACAGAACAAATACAAAAGAATATACCTTCTTCTCAGCACTCCATGGAACCTTCTTGAAAACTGACCACATACTCGGTCACAAAGCAAATCTCAACAGATACAAAATCATTGCAATAACCTCCTGTATTTTATCGGACCACCATGCCTTAAAGTTAGATTTCAACAACAAAAACTATAGAAAGCCTACAATCTCATGTAAACTGAATAATGCCCACCTGAAGCACCAATGGGTCAAGGAAGAAATAAAGAAATTAAAGATTTTCTAGAATTCCATGAAAATGAAAGTACAACATACCCAAACTTATGGGACACTATGAAAGCAGTGCTAAGAGGAAAATTCATAGCACTAAATGCCCACATGAAGAAGATGGAGAAATCTCACACTGGACAATTTTCTGGATAGGTACCACACACCAAAGTTAAATCAAGACCAGATAAACTATTTAAATAGACCAATAACCCCTAAGGAAATAGAAACAGCCATTAAAAGTCTCCCAACCAAAAAAAGCCCAGGACCAGGTGGTTTCAGTGCAGAATTCTACCAGGTTTTTAAAGAAGAGCTAATTCCAATACTCTTCAAATTGTTCCACACAATAGAAATAGAAGGAACATTACCAAACTCCTTTTGTGAGGCTACAGTTACCCTGATAATCAAACCACACAAAGATGCAACAAAGAAAGAGAATTACAGACCAATCTCCCTCATGAACATTGATGCAAAAATACTCAACAAAATATTGGCAAACTGAATCCAAGAACACATCAAAAAAAATATCCACCATGATCAACTAGGCTTCATCCCAGGGATGCAAGGATGGTTCAACATATTAAAAGCTGTCAATGTAATACACCATATAAACAAACTGAAAGAAAAAAAACCACACGATCATCTCATTAGATGCTGAAAAAGCTTTTGACAAAATCCAACACCCCTTCATGATAAAGGTCTTAGAGAGATCAGGAATACAAGGAACATAACTAAACATAATAAAGGCAATTTACAGCAAGCCAACAGCCACCATCAAATTAAATGGAGAGAAACTCAAAGTGATTCCACTAAAACCAGGAACAAGACAAGGCTGTCCACTCTCCCCATATTTATTCAATATAGTACTTGAAGTTCTAGCTAGAGCAATAAGACAACAAAAGGAAATCAAAGGAATAGAAATTGGAAAGGAAGAAGTCAAACTTTCACTATTTGCAGACGATATGACAGTATACATAAGTGACCCAAAAAATTCTACCAGGGAACTTCTACAGCTGATAAACTCCTTCAGTAAAGTGGCGGGATACAAGATTAACTAAAAAAAAATCAGTAGTGCTCCTCTACACAACTGATAAAAGGGTTGAGAAAGAAATCAGAGAAACATCACCCTTTACAATAGCCACAAATAATATAAAAATACCTTGGGGTAACACTAACTAAACAAGTGAAGGACCTGTATGATAAGAACTTTAAGTCTCTAAAGAAAGAAATTGAAGAAGATATCAGAAAATGGAAAGATCTTCCATGCTCATGGATAGGTAGGATTAACATAGTAAAAATGGCAATCTTACCAAAAGCAGTCTACAGATTCAGTGCAATCCCCATCAAAATCCCAAGACAATTCTTCACAGACTTGGAAAGAACAATACTCAACTTCATATGGAAAAACAAAAAACCCAGGATAGCTAAAAGAATCCTGTACAAGAAAGCAACCTCTGGAGGCATCTCTATCCCTGACCTCAAGCTCTACTATAGAGCTACAGTAGTAAAAACAGCTTGGTACTGGCATAAAAACCGGCATACGGACCAGTGGAATCGAATTGAAGACCCTGACATTAACCCACACACCTATGAACACCTGATTTTTGACAAAGAAGCCAAAACTATACAATGGAAAAAAGAAAGCATCTTCAACAAATGGTGCTGGCATAACTGGATGTCAACATGTAGAAGATTGCAAATGATCCATACCTATTACCATGCACAAAACTCAAGTCCAAGTGGATCAAAGATCTCAACATAAATCCAGTTTCACTGAACTTGATAGAAGAGAATGTAGGAACTAGTCTTGAACGCATTGGCACAGGAGATCACTTCCTAAATATATCACCAGTAGCACAGACACTGAGAGCAACAATTAATGAATGGGACCTCTTAAAACTGAGAAGCTTTCATAGGGCAAAAAACACGGTCAATAAGACAAAAAGACAGCCTACAGAATGGGAAAAGATCTTCACCAACCCCACATCTGACAGAGGACTGATCTCCAAAGTATATAAAGAACTCAAGAAACTAGACATCAAAATACTGAACAATCCAATTAAAAAATGGGCTAAAGAGCTAAACAGAGAATTCTCAAAAGAAGAATCTCAAATGGCTGAAAGACATTTAAGAATATGCTCAACATCCTTAATCATCAGAGAAATTCTAATCAAAATGACTCTGAGATACCAACTTACACCTGTCAGAATGGCTATGATCAAAAACACTAATGACAGTCTATGTTGGAGAGGATGCAGAGCAAAGGGAACACTCCTCCACTGCTGGTGGGAGTGCAAACTTGTACAACCACTGTGGAAATCAGTATGGCGGTTTCTCAGAAAATTGGGAATTGATCTACCTCAAGACTCAGCCATACCACTCTTGGGCTTATACCCAAGGAACGCTGATTCATACCACAAAGATACATGCTCAACTATGTTCATAGCAGCACTATTCGTAATAACCAGAACCTGGAAACAACCTAGATGCCCATCAACTGAAGAATGGATATAGAAAATGTGGTACATATACACAATGGAGTACTACTCAGCAGAGAAAAACAATGACATCATGAAATTTGCGGGCAAATGAATAGAACTAGAAAATGCCATCCTGAGTGAGGTAATCCAGACTCAGAAGGACAAACATGGTATATATTCACTCTTAAGTGGATACTAGATATAAAGCAAAGGGCAATCAGACTGTAACCCACAGATCCAGGGAGGCTACCTAGCAGGGGGGACCCTAGGATGACTGTGGCTTATAGTAAGTTTTGGTTTTGCCCAATCACTGGACAAGCTTTAGTGAAACATTTCACTATTAGGATAAGAATTTGTACCGTATCAAGCTGATGAAAGGATATGCTGGCTGTACTTTCAGGAGGGGAGGCTAAAATCTTAATAGATTATGGATTAGCCTATAGAAAAATGTCTGCTGTAAATCAAACAGTGAAGGGGAAGATGAATAGGAATCTCACTTACACAACTTAAGTAAAACATAGCTCTCTGAACAGATGAAGATAGGTCTCTTCTGTATCCCGGAATCTAATCAATACTTATATGTATAATTCAGCTATCATTTGGCTTAAAAGGGCTTATTGGGAAATGTCCATCATTTTTACTATTCTCTACAGAGAAACTATTTCCCAGTTTCAAATAACTTTTGAATTATAACCTGTTTTTATGTTCAAGCTATCTGTGTATTATTTCTCCTGCAGTTGTACATAAAATATTTTTACATTAAAAAAGGACAAATACTATGGAATTGTATTACATGAAATATATAGAATATACAAATTCATAGAGACAGAAAGATTAGATGTTATCTCAAGATGGAGGAGAAAGGAATATAGAGCAATGATTTCCTAAGTACAGAATCTCTGTTTTGTGTGATGGAAAAGCCCCACAAATGGACAGTAGTATCAGGACACAATGTCATGAATGTAATAAATCAATACAATTAATGTAATTAATGAATATCATCAATATAGTTATTGAATGAAGACTGCGAATGTAATCAATGAATACCACAAATACAATTAATATCATGAATATAATTAATGAATATCATGAATGTAATTAAGAAAATAAATTTAAAAATTTAAAAAAAATCAATCAATTGGTCACTGAAAACAGGGGGCCGGAGAAGATGGCTCAGCAGTTGAGAGCACTTGTTCTTTTGGAGGACCCCAGTTCAGTTTCCAACATCCAGGTGGGATGTATCCCAATTACCGTAAACTCCGTCTACACACAAATACACATAAATAGAAATACAAGTAAAATAAAGATCAATACTAAAAATGAAAACACTTTCCACCTTCCCGATGCCACCTTCCACAGGAAGTCTGATCTTGTCTCCAGTAGTGGACCTTCGCGTTGCTGAGTACCTTGTCTCTAGGAATCTCTGTGCCTGCTTTAGGAAAGTGGCGAACAGAGACCCTCATCTGTTAATCCTCTCCAGCTCCGCAATCCTTCGCACACGGCAGAGACGAATTCTCTCCAGTCACCAGCCGTTTAATCTAAGGCTCGCAGCTGGCAGGTCACGCTACCCCATTTCACAGGTGAAGTTCACAGTTGAGGAAACTCCCGGGACTCACTCGACTCGTCCCGAGCAGCGCACTGCGAGCCACGCCAGGGCTGCAGCGTGCTTGCTTCTCCACGGTGCGGAAGACCCCCCCTCCCGTGCCGACCCCGCCCCGCCCGCCCTCCTCCCCGTGCCGACCCCGCCCCGCCCGCCCTCCTCCCGTGCCGACCCCGCCCCGCCCGCCCTCCTCCCGTGCCGACCCCGCCCCGCCCGCCCTCCTCCCGTGCCGACCCCGCCCCGCCCGCCCTCCTCCCGTGCCGACCCCGCCCCGCCCGCCCTCCTCCCTCCTCCCGTGCCGACCCCGCCCCGCCCGCCCTCCTCCCGGTGCCGACCCCGCCCCGCCCGCCCTCCTCCCGGTGCTGACCCCGCCCCGCCCGCCCTCCTCCCGTGCCGACCCCGCCCCGCCCGCCCTCCTCCCGTGCCGACCCCGCCCCGCCCGCCCTCCTCCCCGTGCCGACCCCGCCCCGCCCGCCCTCCTCCCGTGCCGACCCCGCCCCGCCCGCCCTCCTCCCTCCTCCCGTGCCGACCCCGCCCCGCCCGCCCTCCTCCCTCCTCCCGTGCCGACCCCGCCCCGCCCGCCCTCCTCCCTCCTCCCCGTGCCGACCCCGCCCCGCCCGCCCTCCTCCCGTGCCGACCCCGCCCCGCCCGCCCTCCTCCCGGTGCTGACCCCGCCCCGCCCGCCCTCCTCCCTCCTCCCGGTGCTGACCCCGCCCCGCCCGCCCTCCTCCCTCCTCCCGGTGCTGACCCCGCCCCGCCCGCCCTCCTCCCGTGCCGACCCCGCCCCGCTCGCCCTCCTCCCCGTGCCGACCAGCACAGTCCACACGTCTTTGTTCTGGAAGGCACTCTCCCACCCCCGCCTGTCAAGAGTCTGTCTACCCACCTTGGCCCAGTTCTCTGCCATGGGCACAGTATCTATGGCACTGTGGTGTCAGCGCGCTGGTTTGTTTCTGTTAACTTGGCACGCACTAGAGTCACGCAGAAAGCGGGCCCTCAAGTGAAGAACTGCCTCCCTACGCTGGCCCGAGGGTTTGAGTGATTGATGTGGGGCACTCAGCCGACAGCGGGCGGTGCCATTCCTGGGCAGCCGTCTGGGGTTGCAGAGGAGGCTGAGCAAGCGATCAGGAGCAGGCCAGGAGCAGCACTCCTCCGTGCTCTCTGCTTCAGTTAGTGCCTCCAGGTTCCGGCCTGGAGGGCTCTCTTGGCTTCCTTCTTTGAGGGACTACACCTGTGAGCTAAATAAACCCCATCGCTCCTAAGTTGGCTTTGTTTTATCAGAGCGGCAGAGAGCAAGCCAGGACAGGTAGGGCACACAGAGCAGGCGAGTGTTGGTTTGGGACTGTTTTGCAGTGTTTTCACGTGGCTTTGTCTGATTCTTTTTTTTTTTTTGGTTTTTCAAGACAGGGTTACTGTGTAGCTTTGGCGCCCTTCCTGGAACTCACTCTGTAGCCCAGGCTCACAGAGATCCGCCGGCCTCAGCTGGGATTAAAGGCGTGCATCACCACCACCCGGCCTGATTCCTCTTTTTAAGATGGGGGTTTTGTCATATTACCTATGTTGTTCTTGACTCGTGGGCTGAAGTGAATCTCCTTTAGCCTCCAGAGAAGCCGGGGCTGCGAGTGTGTATCACAATGCTTGGCTTCACACACACACACACACACACACACACACACACACACACACACACACAAAGAAACTGTGTTTTGGTCTGGAGAGATGGTTCAGTGGTTAAGAGCACTGCCTGCTTTCCCAGAGGACCTGGGTTTGATTTCCAAGCACCCACATGGCAGCTCACAACTGCCTTTAATGCCAGTACCAGAGGATCCAGTGCCCTCTTCTGGCTTCTATGGGCACTGAATGCAGATGGTAAATAAATTTACATATCACATGCAGGCACAACACCCATACACATAAACATAAATACAATTTATTAAACAAATGATGTTTTGGGGCTGGAGCGAGAGCGGCTAAGAGTGCCATACCGCTCTTGCGAAGGATCCAAATTCAGTTGCCTAAGTTTTGATCCCACGGTAGGTAGTTCACAACTGCCGGAAACCTCAGCTCCAGGTGACCCGAGGGCTCTGGAGGGCACCTGCACTGCACAGGCACATGCCCACACCCAGACACACGTGGTTCAACATAAAGGTACATCTTTAAAAAAACAAACAAGCAAACAAAATTCCCTTAACTATCTGTAATCACTCTGATCCTTTAAACTCTTTTCTGTCACTAAGAAAAAGTGATAGCCAGTGAGTGGCCGCTGGTAAGGATGCTTGCGGAAAAGCCTGACATGCTCCGTTTCAGCTCCAGGACCCACGTAGTAGAAGGGAAGATTGCCTCCTGCAGGCTGTCTCCCGACCTTTGCACTCACACAAATGCATAAATGCAATCTAAAAAAGATGTTTCCTACCTCCCAGATAGACTTTAGTCTATTAACAGGTTGGAATGCAGAAATATTGAGAAGCGTTCATCCAGTCACACTCAGTTTTCCTGGTGCCCACTGTGGTGGTGCAGCACACAGAGAGGGAACGCATCCTCGACACCAGCAGGCCTGTACCACAGCGGCTGTCTTTGGTGAGTGTGACTGAAGTTGGACACACGCATAGGCATCGGAATTATAAAAAGAAATGCACAATGCTGTCCCATGGAATTGCAGCCGGTCCCAATTTTCCAGTGAGAGTGGCCACCTAGGGGCAACACTTTTTTTTTTTTAATAATTTGTTTTTTGTATGTGGTATTTTGCTTGTTTGTGCACCACATGTGTGGCTGCTGTTCGCTGAGGCCAGAGAGGGTGCTGGATCCCCTGGAACTGGAGTTACAGACAGTTGTGAGCTGCCATATGGGGTGCTGGGAATTGAACCCAGGTCCTCTGGAAGAGCAGTCAGTGCTCTTAACTGCTGAGCCAACCCTCCATCCCAGGGCACACTCTCTTTTATTTTTAAAATTTATTTATTTTGAAACAGGGTTTGAATCCTGTAGTTCAGGCTGAACAAGAACTCACAGTCACTTGCCCTTGAGCTCCCAGTGCTGAAATTAGAAGCATGCACTGTGATTTAAAAAGTACTAACATTCTAAGGATAGAACTATTTATCCTTAAATAATATAAAACTGTTTACCAAAAAAGGGGGGAACAATGTATACACGGTGGAAGGAGAGAACAGACTCCAGAAGCTTGTCTCCTGACCTCCACACTCATGACCCCAAGTGTAAATGATAAATGTATTTTGGTTTTAAAAAAAATTATTTGGGGGGCTGGAGAAATAGTTGAGTGGTTAAGGGCACATACTGCTGAGTTCAATTCCCAGCACCCACATCAGGTGGCTTACAACTGCCTGTAACCCAGCTCTAGAGGCATTAACACTTATGGCCTCTGTGGGCCCTTGCATTCATATGTACATATCCCCATCCGACATACACATAATTAAAATAATAAAAATAAAATTTAAAAGATATTAAGATATTTTATGTATATGGTATTTTGCCTGCATGTATATCTATACACCCCACAAATGCCTTGTACCTGAGGAGGTCAGAAGGGGGTTTTGGATCCCCTGGGACTGGAGTTGTGGGCTGCCATGTGGATTTCAGAATCCAGGTCCTCTGGAAGAGCATCCAGTGTTCTTAACCCCCGAGCCATCTCTCCAGCCCCAATAAACACTGTTTTTAAAATGGGAACGGGAGAGAAAGCTATCTGGCATTCTGCCCTGGTCTCTGCATTCAAATGCATAGCCACTTCTTGGACCTGCACACTTACTTGCATACACATACAAATAACATACAAAATGTCATTATTTTCAAAACAACATATTGAACTTGCTTTTTCATTAGAATGTAGTTACTTTTTTCACACTAGTAATTAAAAAACAAGACCCAGATTATATACAATTATGTATATATATATATGTGTGTATATATATATATACTCTTAATGACATTATTCCATCCCTGGGGTCCACATAGTAGAAGCAGAGAACTGATTCTGGAAGTTGACCTCTGATCTCCAGGCCTGTGCTGTGGCCTGTAGGTGAGTGTGTGCAAACAAACACACCATAAATAAAACATAAAAGTCTAAAAGTGCAAACAATTATCAAGGTCATGTTCTGGACTAGAAGGACAAGGATGCCAGGCCAGTTGTTTACACAAACAGTCACAGTTGAAGAGGACTTCCCCTGTGCCTCCAGCTGCACCCAGCTGGCTTGATCTGAGCTGCACCTTCCATGACGTGGAAACACTGCTTCTCACTGCAGTCGGCTGCCCAGGTCTGCTGGGGCCTCTCCCGTCTGCAGCCACACCTCTTCCCTTGGACTCATGTCTGCCCGCTCACTGTCATGTAACGGTTTTCTTTTTGTATCTTTTTCTTTACCAGCTTCTTGAAAATTAAGGAAAACTTCAGTTAACTCTGGACAATTTGAAATCTCTTTAGGATCCCAAATATTGTCACAGTCTACAAATGCGCCTGGAAGGGACTCCACCTTTTTGCTCGCTAGCTATTGGTCCATGATTCTTTCTCTACCACAATATTCTCAGGGCCTCCTTTCCGCTTTTTTACACTTTCCGTTGTGTTTCTTTCCCATTTTTGCAATGTAGTTTCATTGGAGGCCATTTTTAAATCGCAGACCTGAAGAGCGAGCGCTTCAGGGTCCAGCGGTCTGTGTACCTCCAGCTAGAGCCGCACTCATTTTAGTGAATTTATCTCCTTTGGTGTCAGTTCTTGTACAGTTTTGGAGTTTACACATTTTAGTGATTATAGCAGCTTATGGCCTCAGAAAGTCTTATTTTCTGGCAGGTTCAAATGATTATTAAACCTTATCATGTGATGCTTTGTTAGGAGCAATCAGAACTGGAAAGGGTAAGCACGCAGTCTCCGATGCCTTCACTCGGCTGTGTCTCTGGTCCGATCAGACGAACTCCCAATGTCATTTTGATGTGGCAGTCACAGCGTGGTGGCGTCAGCAGCTTCTCCAAGAACACATTGAAATGCAGTAGCTCCAACCAGCAGCTTGTTTCACAGACATGCAGACCACTGACCGGCATGGCCACAGCACAGCCAGGTCCTTCCCAACCTCCCACCGAACTACCTATTTTCTTTGCTAAATAAATCGCCTAAATAACACTTTCCAGATGGTTGTTGCAGTTTTTACTAGATAGTGAAAAGAATTAATAAACCGTATTGTAACTGTATTAAGTCACAATCCCATGCGTTTGCAAGCACAGTCCTTGACGGTCTCCAGAGGAGTACTGCATGAATAAAGGTAAGTATTCCTTCAGTAGCCCGGTGCTGGGTTTAGAGCACTGCGCAGCTCGCTCGCGACCCGCGGGCCTTCTCGGAATAGAGAAAGCCAGCGCTAGTGCGAGCCCTGGGCGGAGTCCTGGCCGTCGGTAGGAGGCCCGGGCCAGCAGCCCCGCTCGGCTTCCGGAACCAGCTGCAAGTCCTCAGCGCACCAGGGAGTAGCGAGCTGCCGGTAGTCCTAGTCCCAGCCCTAGGGGAGGAAGGAAGCCAGGGGAGGGCGGAGCCTTGGGCTAGGGGCGGAGCCAGGGGCGGGGCGGAACCTTAGCGGAGAATCGGAGCCAGGGACGGGGCGGAGCCCTAGAGGAGAGGGGCGGAGCGAGTCCGGGGGAGGAGCCGGGCAGAAGGCGGCGTCCCGAGGTGGGGCCTATTGAGGGCGTAACAGGGCCCGGGGCGGAGCGGGAGCGGCCGGGGGGCGGAGTCGGTGTGGGGCGGAGCGGGCGGCGGGAGCGGGCGGCGGGGGGCGGGGCAGGCCGCGGCCGGAGCGGCCCCGGGCGGGGACTTCTGGCACTTTCTGGGACCTGCGGGGCTCGCAGACCTTCGGGCCGGAAACCGTGCGTACCCGCTACCGGGGCCCTCGTCGTCTGCGCCGCCCGGGCCGCCATGGCCAAGTGGGGTCAGGGGGACCCGCGCTGGATCGTGGAGGAGCGGGAGGACGGGACCAACGTGAACAACTGGCACTGGTGCGGCGGGCGGCGGCTGGGCCCCGGGCGCGGGCGGGCGGGCCGGCGGGCGGGCGGGCTGCTGGGAGGGCCGCGCGGCGCCGCAGCACGCCTGCCCCTGGCGGGCGACGGTTCGTAACTGCCCCGGCCCTCCGGCTTCAGGCTCCTCCCGAAAGTTGGGCCAAGCCCCGCGGGGGCCTTGTGCCTCACCGCCCCCCATCTGTGCCTCGGTCGCCCCTCACCAGGCCTTTTCGGGCTTGAGCTGCGTAGTGCGCGTGCGTGTGCCGAGGGCCGTATCCCCGTGCAGTTGGAAGGGCAGGGGCTTGGCTCTCACTTTCTTTGCTTTGTCTCAGTTTGCACTCGCTACCTGCCCGCTTTGTGTCTCTGGAATACCGGGAGATGTCCGCCTCTCTGGCGGGCGTTGGGGAAAGCTGAGGCAGTTCCCGGGGCCGAGCCCGGACCGCACCATTAGATGACTTGGCTGTCCTGAAAGAATGATGTCCAGTGTTCTAGGCTGGGTTCCGTGGCTAGGACACTGACTTGTCACAGCCGCTCTCCGTCCCTTCAGATGGGAGCATTAGGGAGAGTGCATGAGAGAAATATGGAAAAGCTCAATAGTTTGTACTGTGATTAAGGTTATTTAAATGATTACCACCGTTACAGATGGCCTCAGCCCAATAATTTCCTGTGGGTGAGATTGCTTGACTCTCCTTCCTGGGGCCATTGTTTTTAAGATTGCCCAGTAGTATATGATGACTAGTAGTGTCTTAAACTGAGCAGCAGGCTTAGAAGACACCTAGTAGAGACCTAGTCGAAGAAGCACATTTGCAAGTTGGAGGCTGCGTGAGTAACAGGGCTCACCTGGTGTGGGTCTGGAAGGCATCCGCCGGGCATGTGGAGTCGAGCTGGGCCATTCACTCCTGTCTTTCTGTTCTCTGGCAGGACAGAGCGGAATGCCACTGTCTGGTCCAAGGGGAAGCTCCGAGAGCTCCTGGTTGGCCTTGCTGTGGAGAACGAGGCTGGCCGATGTGAAATCAGTGAGTTGAAGCAGGTGGAAGGAGAGGCTTCCTGTAGCAGCCGCAAAGGAAAGCTGATTTTCTTCTATGAGTGGAACATCAGGCTGACCTGGAAAGGTAATGGGGTCCTGCACGAGGCAGGCTGGGCAGTTTTTCCAGTCAGTGAGCAGTATAGTTCTTGATGCAGATGCATTTGGAGCTGCTGGTTTTGAAACTGCACTTTACCCAGCACTTTAGATGGTTGAAGGGCAGTACTCTCTCAGCTTACCATCAGCTGTGATTAGGGCTTCATGGAGCTGCTGCCTGGAGCACCCTTCCTCCACAGATGCCTGCTCCCTCAAAATTTTTTATTTAAAAAGTTAAAATCATTTGTGTGTGCTGCAGCACATGTGTAGAAGGCAAACAACTTGCAGAGTCCGTTTTTCTGCCACGCAGGTCTCCAAGGGTGGAACTGAAGTTAGCGGGATTGGTAAGAAGCGCTTTTAACACTGTGCCTCCTTCCCAGCCCACCCATGGGTCTTTTAAAAATATGCATGTGTACAATGTGTGTGTGGGCATGTGTGCCCTGGTGGGTATATGAGGTCCAAGGACACATTTGTGGAGTTGGCTCTTCCCCTTTGTTTGGGTTCTGGGAATCGAGTTCACGTCACGAAGCTGCAGCAGTAAGCTCCTTACCACTGAGCTGCCTTGCCAGCCCTCCCTTGGGGTCTTTAGCACAGGTTTTGTCTGTGTGGATTTGCCTCTGACAATTCATACAGCTAGAGTCCTGTCATGTGTACAGTTCCCTGTCTCTGCTTTCAGGTCATGTTTTCAGTCCATGTTGTACCATGTTTCAGTATTTTATGCTTTCGGATAGACCACATTTTGTCTGTTTACTAGTCGGGCATTTCTGTTGGTGATTTTCTTGTCTTTGCCAAGTTCTCCTATGGCACTTAACTTTTGACTCAATACTTGTTGAAATGACCAAGGTTCAGACCCAGGGACAGGGGCAAGAGAGATGTGGTTATGGAGGACTGCATTGTGTTAAGAAGTTGGGTCTCTGCCCTTGAGGTGGCTCCTTTCTGTGTAGTTTTAGAGAGGAGTTCTCTACGCTGGCTTGGGACTGATGTCTTTGTGCAGGAGTCAAGGAAGTATTCAAATATCAAAGCAGTCCCAGAAAATTCTCGGCAAGTTAAGGCTAGCCTGAGCTACATAGATCTACTTCATAAAAGCCAAGAGCTTGGAATGTAGCTTGTGATGGAATGCTTGCCTAGTGTGCAGAAGGCTCTAGGTTAGATCTTAAGTGACTTGCACACATGTGCACGCTTACTCACTTGCACATGCACTCAAGCAGTCTCAGCCCTGACTCTGAACAGACCCCTTCTCCAGCTGGGAGTTGCTCTCACTTGCTTTCTTTGTAGCTCCTGCTGCTGGGGTGTAGCAGGCCTGGAGTCTGAAGAACCTCATGGCCTGTATCTTTTCATTTCCCTTGCCCCAAGCAACCACTTTTTTGCATGACAAGAAAATAGATCCCCAGACCTAGAAGGGGAAAGAAATATATATTGTTGCCATGGAAACAGTCTTTGGGGCAGAATCAAGCATCTTGAAGGTACCTCTAAAGTGGCCATCATTGAGCTGAATCTGCCAATTGGTGTTCCTGTTGTCTATGTGTGGGATAAGACCTTGAAGCCCATCATCCCTGGGTAGTTCCTTGGGGGTAGGGTGGGGAGTGAAGAGACCAAAGTGGGCATAAAACCTGTGACTGCTAGGGCAAGGGCAAGAAGTAAAGGCAAGTGGACAGGCCAGTGTCCTAAAGACGCTGTCACTCTTACTCTGTTCCTTGGCACCTCCCTTGCAAGTCAACACTGACCACGTTATGGGCATCTCTAGTTGAAGAGGTAGGTGGGGATCTGGGGCTGACCTTTGCACTTTGGCATTTCTGTCTCCTACATACACTTCCTTTAGAGAATCTGGTCAGAGTAGCACTTCTGGAGCCTGGGCGCTCTGTTCAAGCCTCTGATACTAGATTTTGCCAGTGTTTGTTCGCTAGCACTATTTGAGGAGGGTGGCTGGAGTCCATGTGTGCTGCGAGTTGGTCTGTACACTTCTGCAGTCAGGTCCACATCTCAGGGCTCTGTTATGGCTTCTGGATTAAGTTAATGTGTTAGTTACATTTACCAACCAACAAACAAAACCAAAAACTGGCATTTGAAGTTGTCCCATATATGGTCTGGGCTCAGAGAATCAGTCACTCCTGATGCCTGTGTGGCATAAACTCAACTCATCGGGCTGGAAGGCAGCCTGTTGTGGGTGGTGGAACCCTTTCTCACCTTGTGGCAATGAAATGCCTTTAGATCATGCCTAAGTGTCAGTGTGGCTATTGGTGAACAGTGTTCCAGTTGCATAGCCCTGCCTGTGAGCCTAGTACTCATTTTGAGTACACTTATATTAAGTGCTCTGTGTACTCCCAGACCAGTATGGTAAGAAGGATGTGCATTGAAAACAAGAGGAAGTCTCTGTGTGTGACCAGGAGTTGGCTGCAAGGGCTTTTAACCCATTGTGTCCTTGACGACATTGAGGTTTTGGACTGGGAAGAAATCCAACTTCACCAAGTCCACATGGACTTTGCCAAGCCACAGCTTTTGAAGCTTTCCATGGTCAGAGCTCATTTTCCCTTTTTGTCCCTCTGTCCCTTTCTGTCCACATGTCCCTTTCTGCCCACTTGTCCTTCTGGTGTCCTCTTCCCCTCAAAATAGCCCTTCTTGCTAGACTGGCAAAGAACACTGCAAGACAAGAGAAGTGGGTGGCAGAGAAGCCAGTGTGTGTATACCAATTGGCCGATCCAGCCACTGTGTCTCGGTTGTTCTTTGATGGCCTTAACCCTGTAAGGGGGTGGAGCCATACGTGGGCTCTTCAGTCAGGCAGAGGACTTTTGAATAAAACCAGTTATTAATTGTGCCCGTTTTGCTCCTTTTAGGTACAGTTAAAGAATCTGGTGCAAAACACAAAGGATTGATTGAAATACCCAGCCTTTCCGAAGAGAACGAAGTCGATGACACCGAGGTACCTACTAGGCTCTCCTTTCTAGTCAAGCTTCTGCTCTTGGTGTTGGGTAGTTGCAGCTCTTGGTGTTGGGTAGTTGCAGACTCCTCACTCGGGTGTGTGGTCTCCCGTGGTAGTTGTGAACTGTGGAGGCTGTCTGCCATTGCACTATGGGTATATGAGAGGTGGAGCAGAGTGGGAGAGGACGCCCTTGGGAGCTTCAGACTCCCAGGACCTGGGCAGGTACCTGACTGCAGCAGCCTGGCTTCCTATCTGTGTAGTTAATTTATCCTGGGATGTATTCAGGTTAAATGGGACAAGGTATGTGCTGGGAAGTGCTTGGGCCATTTGCATGGCTTGCTGAATATGACTGTTTCCCCTTAGTGGGGACAGTTCTCAGCCTTCAACTGTACTGTACTCTTGGGTTTGCCTCATTGCTTTAAAAAAAAAAAAAAAAGTTATTTTTGACTGGCTGGCTTTCTTGCCCCCTAAGAGGAGCTGGCTTATTCCTATGCCCACTTTGACTCTTCACATTGTCTCTTGGGGGCAAGACTGTTGTACAGGAGCTGTCATTTCCAAAGCTAGACACTGGCAAAAGCCGTCTCTAAGTGTGTCTCAGGTCTTAAGTGGGCCTGTCTCAGACATAACTTGCTTAGCACCCAAGACTTAGCTTGCTCTACTTGGGTGCTGTAGTTTTACCACATGGAGCTCAACAATGCAGCTTCCTGGTGGCATATTAAACAGATCTAAAGGTCTATCCTGCAAGTACCATCTGGCAGATTCAGATGCAGCCCAGTCCAGAATCACTGGGACCTCCTGTAGTTTGAGAACAACACCTTTTTGCATTCCAAATACCAGACCACTTACTGCATCCCTGTCTTTCTGTTGCATTCCTCTTCCATTTTCCCTCTCCCTTAGCTAATTTTTCTCTCTGCCAAGAGTATACAGTCCAAGGCCAGGTTATATGGGAACTTGATTTTCTTGGGTGGTGGCTTTGGGTTTGTAGACCAGCGCTGTTCAGTATAAATGTCACATAATGCAATTTAAATTTTAATTTACCACATTAAAAACCAGATAATTAAACATTTTTAATCCAGTATCCAGCAGAGAGTAAATATGATTTTAACATGTAATTAACAAATAATTGATGAGGTACTTTACCTTTTTTTCTCCTCTGTATTAAGTCTTTGGAATCTGGTGTGTTAGTTTAGTTCAAACCAGGCACTTGTTAAATGCTTAGCCACAGGTGAGCTGCCATACCAGACCCTCTCTAGATAAAGCCATGATCAGTTTAACTCCTATACTTAGGCAATTTCAAATCAAGTTAAATGGTTGATCTGTTCAGTCCATTCACAACGTGGCTGCCAGTACTGGCCTCAAAAATGCTTAGCTCCTCTGTGACCATGAAGCAGCTTACATTTCTTGTACCACCTCCTCTCTCTCATCCACAGTTCCGTTACCAATAGGACCCAGTGTTGGAAGAATACATTCAACGAGTTTTTTCTTAGGTTTTTATTCTTCTGATTTGTAGGTGAACGTGAGTAAAAAAAAAGGAGATGGGGACATACTGAAGGATCTTATGAAAACTACAGGCACTGCCAAGGTCAGGGAGGCTCTTGGAGAGTACCTGAAGGCGCTCAAGACGGGTAAAGGCGGCATCCCTTGTGAACCACCGAGTCCCTTGGTGTTGACCCAAGTTACATTTTGCAAGAGGGATGGATTCCCAAGTCAGGCTCCTGAAACACCATTAGACTGCAGAATAAGTTGTAGTCTGGGTGTTGAAAGCTAGTTGTGGGAAAGACTGTAATAATTGCCACTTGTCGATAATTTCCTGAGCTGGGCATGATGATACACTTAAAGTCTCAGCACTCGGGAAGCTGAGGTAGGAAGATCGTTGCAGGTTTGAGCCTAGTCTTGGCACACAGTGAGACCCCATTCAAAAAAGAAAAAACAAAACAAAAAACCCAGTGGACTAGTTTTTATGTAATTACTTGTTTAATGTCTGTCTTCCCTGCTAGACTATATGCTCCATGAGGGCATGGAAGCTGTCTCTCTTGTTCACTGCTGTATCTCCAGCATCTAGCACAATGCCTGGCATATAGTAGGTGCTTAATAAATCTTTGCTGAGTGAATAAATGTATGAATGAAAGTGACTACAGATATTTCAGGTATCAGCAATACCTAGATAATCCCTATACTGTATCAAGTGAGGCTATTGTCATTTTCCCAAATTAGAGCTGACAGCGGGGCAGAGTGGCCAGCAGGGCTTTCTCTGTAGCTCATCTTTGAAGCTTGCTCATTGAGTGTCCAGGTATTGGCGTACACAGGTTTGGGGTCAGCACTCTTCCCACAAGACCTCGCAGGCATGAAGACTGAATGAGAATAAGCTTTGTGAGAGGTAGTGGAGAGTAGGTGAGAACCATAAGCTATTAATAGTTAATCGTGTACAACTTTGCTATTTTGAACTTGTGGAAAAGTCAGCATTTTAGAGGAATGTGGTAAAGCAAG
The DNA here is from genome assembly GCF_007827085.1 of Peromyscus californicus insignis. Lineage (NCBI taxonomy): Eukaryota > Metazoa > Chordata > Mammalia > Rodentia > Cricetidae > Peromyscus > Peromyscus californicus. Next base: position 23,453,803 of record NW_026294424.1, read on the forward strand.
GCAATGAACAAAGAACAAAGGGCCTTTGCTAATAAGCATCAGTAATATATGTAAAAACATGAGAGTTCTTTTCAAGGCCTCAAAGTGTTCTTTTGAAAAATTCCAGTTTAGATAAAAATGTTAATAAAATTTTATTATTTCCTTATAGAATTTACAACAGGAATGATTTTACCAACAAAAGCTGTAGCAACCCAGGAACTGACTGCTCAGAGGAAACTGACTGGAAGTACTTTGCAGGTATGAGCCTGGTGGCTACAGTGAGGGAAGCCACCTTTAATGAGTTTCCAGACAATCTTTTGATGATACTGGGTTGTAGATGAGGAAAGGGTATTGATGTCATTTTGTGCAATGACAAAATACAACTTTTTTGCTTTTTTTGTGCCAGGTATGAGGCAATTGTATGCTGGGCATGCTCCCTACCACAAAACTCACCTCTAGCCTGAGGTTCCAATTCTTTATGGATGAGAACACTAAACAGGCCGTGTACTTCATCAAAATTATTTTTAAGTCATTGGCTGATAGACTAGCCTAGGCTCATGGTGATCCTGCTTCAGACCTCTGTCTGCTGAGAGCAGAAGTGTAAGCCATCATAGCCAGCAAAAGCAAGTGACATTGAGGCTCATCTATCGTGACAGAAGAATGTTCTGTAGAGGTCTTGGTTTTGGAATGTATGCATGGAATGAACACCCTTTAGGTGTGGTCATCTTCCACCCTCTTGTCATGTTCTGGGTCTAACTAAGATCAGAGGTGTTGAGCTATAGCCTGGGAGTGGAATGGAGGTAAAGTGCTCATAGGAACAAGCTGTTTCCAGCGTCACAGCATCACTGCTGGAGCAAAGAACTTTAATGCTGTTCTTCTGTAAATGGAGGCAGCAGTGTGCAACTCGTAGGATTCACCTTTGGATCCTGTCGCTTCTCTTCTGGTGTCTCACCGTCCTCTTGACCCTCTTTCCCATCTTGAGGTGCAGGCTTCTCCAGTGGCACTGGGTGTAAGGATTCCGACTGTAGCCTTGCACTTGACGGAGCAGTTTGACACGACAGTAGAACAGCTGTACAGTATCTTCACCGTGAAAGACGTAAGTAACACCCTGAGCCACTCTACCAAACTCGGTGTGAAGCTCTGTCCCAAGGAATAGTCTGCTTCTGAAGAAAGGACACTGGTGATGAGAAGCCAGGGAAGGCTTCTGAAAAACTTGAGTGACGATGAGCACTTGGGGTGGGCTGTATCGGCAGTGGGGATATATAAATTTCCCACCTCTATAAAGAAGAAAGCTTTGATGTCCAACACAATTAAAGCAAAGCCACATCGTTGGTGAAATGCTGACTGACCTGGCATGTTAGACGCTGGTATATGCCTTACCACGTGTAGGGTGACAGCATGCATTGGAGTAATACGTCTGTTTTGTTTGCCTAGTTGGTGCAAAAGTTCTCCAAATCTCCTGCTGTATTAGAAGCTGAAAGGGGAGGGAAATTCCAGATGTTTGATGGGAACATCACTGGAGAATATGTGGAACTGGTAAGTAACTACAAGGTTCCAGTGGTGACCTGGGATAATGTTGCTCTTTACTCCTATTTTAACTTGTTCAAAGGTTTTGATGAGTTCAGTCTCAAGTTCTTTTTAATACAGTTCAATGTAGAACAAAAGAAAAACGTTATATACTGTGCATTTTTAAGTAATGATAAGGACTAAGCCTTATTTTGATAGTAATTCTGCCTCACTTTGTCTTGGAGACTTCAAGCTCTGCTGGTTCCAGCACTCTATGTCATTAGGGTCCAAGCTGCCAGATATCACTGGCATTTCCAATCAGCTGTGTAGTTATTACCAGTTATTACCGTAGCTTGGTCCTTGGTATTAATGTTGCCAAGGATCTTGGAGAGCATTGGTGTAAACTGGAAGACAGGATTATATGCTGTTTGTTGGTTCTAGTATTGAAAGGAGCTTAACTCGGAAGGGTTAGTTTCTTTTGTTGTATGGTGCAAGTTTCAATAAATGTTTTTAGTGAAATGTCTCCTTTGTTTTCAGTTAACAAACAGGAAGATCACCATGAAATGGAGATGCAGGAACTGGCCGGAAGGTATGTTACATGAGTTTACATATGGAAGCCCAGCCAAGTGCAGCTGGCCTGGACACTTTCTTCTTCCTGATGTCATAATAAGGCTCCTGGTTTTTCCCCCCAGAACACTATGCAACAGTTGCATTGAATTTTGTGCCTGCTCCAGGGCAAACGGAATTACAATTGGACTGTAAAGGAGTTCCTGTCTGTAAAGAAGAGAATACAAAATTCTGTTGGCAGAAGCAGCACTTTGAAGAAATAAAAGGTTTACTTCAGCTCACCACCCAGAATGCTTGAATTAGTTAGGTTTTATAAGGACATCCTTCTGTAAGCAGAAACCTGGCCTGTTTACTTACCTCTTCTTTCTTGCTCAAAGTCTCTTCCTCCAAGGTCCCTAATTTATTTTATATTGGATGAAATTCATGAAACTACAGAATTGAAAAGCATTGCTTGGAGCATTCTAGACTCTGCACTGAGTAAAATCAGACATCATCTCACCTTCCATGGCTGTTCCTCTCTGGAAAGTAGGTGCAGTCCAGTCCCCCAAGCTAAGGCTGGTCCCAACACACTACTTCATTGCTACAGTTGATTTAAGCTTAAGACAAATAAATGGCATGTTATACTATTTTGTTCTACTCCAGTTTTCAAGGTGTAGTTCTTAGAAGTGTTGTGGTGAGGGCTAGCTGGCTGCATTGTTAACACTTCTCTTGCTCTCCTTGGTGGCTTCCGAGGAATGAGACATCCACGTGGTAAGTTACTTTTTTGGACTACTGAGGACTTCTCAAACAGCAAAACAGCCACATGCTTCCTCCCTTCAGTCGGCTCACTGCTGTCGTCCAAGGAAACTGAAACAACTTACGTAACAAAGGAAAGTCATCACAGTCAGTTTAATTTAGTACACAGAACAGAGTCAGTCATTTCAATAAAAATAAAACAGTTATTTTTACATCAAGTGTGCTTTATTTCCTCCACAGGTATTCTGTTAAATAAAGCACCATTTATATACTGCCAGGCCACAGCTAAAGAGGATTCTTTACAGAATCAAATTTCTTGTGGTTGTTCCGTATACAAGTAAACTTAATTTTGATAATAAGAACCACAGCGATCAGAGGCAATCTGCCTCTCTTATTTTAAGGTACAAAACTGGCACAGAGGACACCATATTATTATACACAGTAAAAATGCTGTAAGTTTAAATTACATTGTACAGGGTCAGAGCCCTGATTCTCCCAGAAAGCCATATTAAATGAAAGCCACTACAGTGAACTCTTAATTACATAAAACATACCCATTATCTGATTGCCCTTTAGAAAGTATACAGAAGATGCAAGTTTTTTCATCTGGAGTTCTGCCTGACCAAGAAGTAAGCCTATAAATCTATCTTGCCATTCAAGCAGAGAGCACTGGACAAACCGAAGCACAAAACAAATCAGCGAAATCGAGACAAACGGCATGGGGGAGGGGCACTGAAAAGTAGACATGCCACATCTAATGTCAAGAAGCAGCTGGATTTCCTTTGCCAGATATCCTTGTGACCACATGGATTGTTGATTCAATGGTCCTACACAGGGTATCTAAAATGTCGTGTTGCTGCATGTGACTAAAGAGGCCTCTGGAATGGCCACAACTGAGTGATAGAGCAGCCTCGGGGTCCTGGGAGGACAAAGCTTGACCGTCACAGCTTCTCAGATCAGCTAAGTCAGACAGAACTGCAGAGATGGAGGTTGAAGGGAATTCGGATTCGTCTTCAGCTAGTGCAGTATCCTTGGGTTTACAGTCGTCACACCTGCCGCTGTCAGACTGTCCCTCTGCATGCTGTGACCGGGTATGTGGCCCGTCCTCTGGAAAGGAGGACGGGCCTTCCATCCGATACTCTTTGACAGAGCCATTTTCAGGGGAAGGAAGGTCTTGCTCGGTCCCTGGATCAATAATTGATGAGTCTCTTGTCTCATTGTCTGAGGTGCTAGTGGGGGTCAGGACCTCCCTGGTATCTGTTTTGATGTCACCAATGCAGCTGTCTATGGCGTGCTCCTCATCACTGCTTACTCGCCGCCTCTTAACAGGAGTTGCCCCTTCATCATCTGTTGGGGGAAAATTATATTAAAACAGAATCTTCTCCAAAAGGAGATTAAAATCCTACGGGAGGCAATTGTGGGGGAAGCCAGTTTTGTTTTTAGCTTTCTTTTTGTAGTGCTGAAGCTAAGGGCAAGAGCAACCACTGAGCCATACCTCCAGCTTGTCTTCCTCCCCCAGCCCCAGCCCACGACTTAGTTGACAAAGCTCACCTTTAGTTTTTCTTTCTTTGGCATCTTGCTCTTGGAGTGAGTTTCTCTGCTGCAGACAAGTTCTACACTTGCTTAAAAGCTCTTGCAGAGTTGGGATCAGAGCTGGGTTTAATTGTTTGGGAGTGTGTACTGACAGGAGCAGAGCAAGTGCCCTCAGGTCCTACAAAAACCCAGATAGAAGAGTTCAAATCCTGAAGGAACATTTAGACAAACTTCAAAGCTGAAGAGGTTTTTTTTCCCCCAGGAATCTATCCATTCTGGTTTCTCTGGCAATGTGGAATAATGCAAAACCAGCATTAGGACATTACAGTATTCCATCGGTTGAGTCGTTTATACCATTGTTTTGTGCCTATGTCAAGTAGGCCAGAGTAAAGACTCTTGAAACAGAAACCAAATAATGCAGCTTTCAAATCATGCTATAATTTCAAATAAAATTTGATTTTATTTCATAGGAGTCATAGTTTCTCAAGTTCAGTTCTGGTGTATGTCCCTGTACCAAAACAAACAAACAAACAAACAAAAAACCCTGCTTAGCTTTATAAGCATCTTGTTAGTTAGGGGCTGTTGCTGAATGACAGTCTGTATGTTTCCAGCGTGTTCCATTCTACGGCTTTCATAGAATCTACATAAATCAATATACTCTCTAGTCTTAGTTGCCTTTATAATCATAAGTGGGACTGTTTTGATTACTTGGGAGTCATAGACAATATAATTATCACAAATTTCAATATATGTGTGCACATACACACGCAGAGATAAAGGGATCTATTCTGCTTTTTATAAAGACAGACTTTTAGCCTTGGCTGGTTTGGAACTCGTGTTCTAAGGCTAGTCTCCAATTTGCCAATGATCTTCCTGCCACTGCTCAAGTGCTATGATTACAGGTATATGCTACTATCTTAGTTCTTACTGGTTTCATTGCCCTTAACATATTGAATGCCAAATTGAAATAGTTTTTCTCATATGTGATCCTTTAAACAGTAAGGTTAAACAGTAATACTAAAACAGTAATAGTTGAACAGAGGCCAGATATAAGAGTTGATCCCCTTACCCCCACTACCACCCCAAGACAGGGTTCCTCTCTGTAGCTTTGGAGTCTGTCCTGGGACTCTCTCTGTAGACCAGGCTGGCCTCGAACTCACAGAGATCCACCTGGCTCTGCCTCCCAAGTGCTGGGATTAAAGGTGTGTGCCACCACTGCCCGGCTATAAGAGCTGATTTTAAGGTCAGTTTTGAACTTCTTAGCACAGTTCTTACCCCATTTAAAGAAGCACTTGCTTTTGAAATTTCAACTCGGTTGGTGAAATCAGATTGCAGGTTTTGATATTGGTTTATCAAGTTTGTGATAAGGGTGCTGATTAAACTGGCACAGTTTGCTTCTGAAAACACTTGACTCTGAACCTGGAAAAGAAAACATGGCCGTGCATACACAGAACAAGTCTTAAAATCCAAGACTAACATAGTAAACACACATTAAGCAGAAATGGTCTTTCAGAAGAACTACATACCTTTAGAAGGAAATGTGTCATGAATGTGTAGACAATATTATTATTTAGAAAAGTTCTTTCATCCATTAGGATACATTTAATATACTCGGCAAAAACAGGATCTTCACACAGAAGCTTGATGCAGTTTTTCGACATTGTGGACTAAAGTGGAGAAAAGAAACACTCAAGTTAGAAGCTGGGGACTTGGACAATGTTCAGGTGGAAATGTAGTAATTTGCCACAGGAAGACAATGGCAAAACTCAATGTGTTTTGCATGTGTGCCTGCATCTATATGTGTCTACCATGTTCACAGAGGCCAGGAGAGGGTGTTGGATTCCCCATTAACTGGAGTTACAGACAGTTGCTAGCTGCCACGTGGGTGCTGTGAATCAAACTCGGATCCTCTGGAAGAGCAGCAAATGCTCCTAAGCACTGGCTATCCCTCCAGCCCCATCCATACAACATGTACCTTAAAGGAAATGTGGCTTTATCAGCCAGCACAGAGTTAACAAGGATTAAAAAACAAGCCTTAAGGAATAGGGGATATGAATGTTTTAAGGGGACAATCAATGAACAAATGCATAGATAACCAAACCACATTTATATCAAGAAAAGACATTTTAAGAAAATACATTTGCTAAACAGAGTTAAGCTTTACTGTGAGGTCCCAATGTTTGGAAATGTCACTAAAATTTGGTTTTTTCTGTTTTCATATGGGCAACTCAAATACACGTAGTATGTCTTTCAACAGCTATACCATCTAGAATACCTACATGGGTGTATATTACACATAGGAAACAAGACTTTAGATAGCATGTATTTATAAACATTTTAGTAAGTCAGTCAGTTGTTCAAGATCACCCAAGAAATTAGGAATAGAACAGGACAGGCTCTTTAGATTCTTAGTGCTGGGGGCGGGGGGGGGGGGGGGGGGGGGGGGGGGGGGGGGGGGGGGGCGCGGCCCTGGAGAGATAGCTCAACAGTTAAAAGTACTGACTGGCTGCTTTCCCAGAGGATCTGGGTTCAATTCCCAGAACCCACATGGCAGCCCACAATCATCTGTAATGCTCCAGTCTCAGGGGATCCAATTAAGCCTTCTGGTCTCTGAGGGGACTGCATGCACACGGTATGCAGACAAAACACCCATACACATAAAAATTTAAATAAAAATTTGTACCTTTCATGCTGTTATCTACGAAAAGAGCAATAGCAGTGGCAGAGAGGGGAAAGCAGAAATCTGCTCCGACTTATTGAAGACACTACTCAGTTCAAGGTGGCACACACCTTTGATCCCAGCACTCCTGAGGCAGAGGCTGAACAATCTCTGTATTCAAGGACAGCCTGGTCTATACAGGGAGTTCCAGCACAGCCAGGGCTACAAAGGGAGACCCTGTCTCAAAAGTAAAGTAAATCAATAAGTCATTTTCTGAATGCCAATCACATTAGCTAAGTGGGATCAATGTCTTTCAAAGAGTCCAAAGTTCTTTGTAGTAATAGTTGAGAAGCTTTTACTCAGTAGTAAGTACTACTGCAGAAAACTAACATTCCTCAAGGAACAGATGATGTTTGGGGCAAGAAATAACCATTATTATGGTACAGCATGGTGAACATGTGCAGATGCAACCAGAAGGAAACTCAAATCGTTGGTTTGTGGGGATCCTTTAGGCCATATCCAAAGGCTGAGAAAAACCTTAGATTAGATTAATCTGGCTTCCTTCCTCACAAATTCAACATCTAACAAGCATTACTTATGTGTTGATGTGCTGGCTTTAAAGATTTTTTTTTTTTTTTTTTTTTTTTTTGAGGCAGGGTCCTGTTATGTAGCCCAGGTTGGCCTTGAATTTGTGGCTATCCTCCTGCTCCAACATATGCTGGGGATGCAGTTACAGGCATGCATCACCATGCCTGGCTGGAGGTGACTCTCTGAAACATGGAGTGGGTGACGTAGCCTTTCCTGTTCTATTTGGTTTGAGCTAAAACTGTCCTGTTCTCAGTAAGACTGATGGTAGAAAACATGAGCATGAGATCCCTGAAAAACCACAACCAGGCAGAGCTAAAGGCCAAGCAACGTGGTTTCTGCTAGAGATGTTAGTCACAAGGAAGAGACAGTTGAGCGGTGGGAGCTAGGAGGGTATGAGCTTGCTTTCCCTAGTAGCTCTGTTTCAGACTTTCCCAGAAACTGCTGCTACTGAGCTATGGATGAAATATCCAACATAAACAGCTTATTTGGATTTTCCCTGTACAGTGCTTGAGTTGGAATAAAATTCCAGAAGGCAGTACTTCCCTTAATTCTATACAACATTCCCAATTTATAGCCAAACAGTTTTAAACCTAAAACTTCCCGGCTATTTGGTTGGATGAGATCGGAGAGCAATCATGTAAAAATCATTTGCTTTACCTGAGTCTGACATAGCTCAGTCCAAAGTTTGGGGAACAGTGCAAGATGAAGTGGCAAGCCTTCATAGGCAACCAGGACACCTAATATTTGAAAAAGAAAATCAGAATAGGTTATAATTGTAAGTTCTACTGCTGAGTGAGTGAACTGAAGGTACAGTACTGTTAGCTATCTCTGGTTTTGACTGCATCATTACAAGAGAACTCATTACAATGTTTTAAGCAGTGCAGAAATTGAGAATGTGGAATAGTGAATTTATTTCTACACCCTATACCTCATCCCCAGAAGGATCTAAGACAATAATTTCAGCCAGCTCTTATTTTTGAGTACTGGGACTTATCTAGGAAGATTAAAGCCACTGTGAGGGGTTTTCAAAGTTTTCTTGGATTAAGGAAATACTCTGTACATTGGAAAATTTCCCAGGCTTGCTACATTTCAGAAGAGTGGGAGAGAAGGTGAGGAGAACTAGGTTCTAGAGCATTCCGTTTCTTCCCCTTTTGTTCTCTCTGTGTGTACTGAAGTAAACACTGCTGAGTCCACTACTGTCTCCTTGCCTTGTCCTCAGGATCTTCTGCGTAGATCAGATTTGGGACTGTTAGGACTCTGTATGCACGTGCTTGCATTCGTATGTGTTTTCCTGGGGTTTGAAACCAGGGGCTCAGTAAGCTAGGTAAGCACTTTACCACTGAGCTACAGCCCAAGTCCTGAAACCCCTAACTTTAACCTCTTGTAGGTGTCGAATACATTTTCCTGTGTTCCTCCTCCCTTCAACCTCTCTGCCTCTCCCACAGAAGCTGCAATGTCAGCCCCCTCCATAAATGTACTACTTCTGCGTCTCCACCTTCAGGAAAAATATAACCACAGAGGAGAAATAGAATATAAGCTATCTTCCAGTTAAACAAAAAGTATGGGCTGGGTTGGGAGATGACAAGATTTTCTGTAGCGAGCAGACACTAAGTGTAGGCCTATGGCCATCCGACGCCCACTGCAGCTACTCAAGGCTGTGAAGGCGATGCCAGAGTGGCAGGGACAGGAGCAAACGACTAAGGTTTGCTGGCTACAAGTAAAACTTAACAAGTACGAAAATTTAAATCACAATTTTCATGTGTCCTAAAACATTCTATTCTAATTTTCTTAGTGTATAAATATTTATATACTAAGTAGCTGCTGGCTTTTTAAGAGCCACTAGTAGGTAGGTTGTAGTTTGCCACTTCTTGGGTTAGACCAAGGCTTTGAGACCTTTAAACAGCAAATCACACACGTAAGGCTCTCTTTCAGAATTAAGCCTTTTAGTCCCCTGTAACGACAAGCCAGTTCTTGTCCTTCCTTTGTTCTAAGCTAATCTGGATGACGCTGGGAGCATTTATCAATCATAGCACATACACACAGACAAGCCACCAGAGTGTGGCTGCAGGGAATGGTTTCTATAGTTACTTCCTCTTTCACTATAACTGGTCATAAAAGAAGGGTTGGCAAAATGTGACCCTCGGGCCACGTCTGACCCACCTGTGTCAGGGTTGGGTGAGTCAGGAATGGCTTTTACCTTTGATTTAACTGACACATAGCCTGAGCTGGTCTTGGAACCCACAGTCCTCTCGTCTCTGACTCAGAAGTGTGGGATTACAGGGGTACAGCTCCTAGACCTGGAAGCTCTGACATGTTTAAGGACTGGGGACCTAGAACACCAGTCTAGGTGCAGAGCCTGTCACTAATGTCCGGCTAGCTCTCCAGACTGCCGCTTGTTATCAACTCTCATGGCAAGTCTGTATTACCACTCAAGTTTTATTAACTGTTTCTTTCTTCAAAAATTGTTTCTCAAAGTAAAACAATTCTTCTTCTTACTTTTCAACAGCTACAAAAAGTCAGCATTAATCACTACAACCAACCAACCCTGCAGACATCCCTTATGCTATAAAAATCACCTTTAAAAACAAGAAGGAAAGGAACATTTATTGGCACCTACTGTATTAGATATGTCAGATAAGCACATTAAAATTTCACAGCTTTGAAAAATATTACTTTAATCCTTATTTATTTCATTTTATTTATTTTTTTTTGGGGGGGGGAAGGAATGATTTTTGCTCTTTTTTCCTGAGACAGGTTCTCAAGCAACCAAAGTTGGCCTTGACTTCCTGATGCCCTTGCCTCCAATTCCTAAGTGCTAGGATTAGAGTTTGTAATAGTTTCCTAATTCATCTCAAAGCCTGTTAGTTACATCTATCCCACATTTATCTAATTCTAACACCTATAATCTTTTCAATAATCTACATTTACTCAAACCCTCTGGTATCATTTTATGATCTTCACATTTATCTGTACCACTGTTTACGTAACATAATACCTCCCCTGCCACACTTTGTACAGGGGTTCAAGCCCAGGGCCTTTAGCATACTAAGTGGGATGCTCTTCTACTGAACTACTTCCGAGTTTTATTACCTTTTTTTAGATTCACTAAGGGTAGTAAGTAGCACGTTAGCTTTACTTTAGATAGTGCAGCATTAAGGAAATTAGTTTGATGTACTATGTAATACAGCAACGAAAACATAGATAATTACCAATCTGAGAATGAGTTTCCTAAGCTCATATAGTAAACTCTAAACAACCTATGCCAACCAGGGGGAACTGAAGTCACCTTCCAGTCTTTCCAATTCCCTCAAGCTGTTTCCTCTGGATAGAAGGTTGTTCCTTCAAGGCACCAGGATTTCTGAACTTTCTTGCATTTTCACAAAGCACTGGGGAAGAGCAAGAGGCCAATATTCTCTGAATTCTACATACTCCTTTTTAGTACCTATCTCATTCACATGGAAAAACTCTCAGGTACACGTCTTTATCTTTTACATTGTTTGTGTGTGTCTGTGTGCATTTGTCCAGAGTATAGAGTGAGCATGAGATGTCCTGGAGCAGGAGTTAGTTGTGAGCTAGCCAATCTAGTAGGTTATGGGAACTCTGCAAAATCAGTAGGCACTCTTTAACTGCTGGAACACTTTCTTCAGGCTCAGGTACACTTCCAAGCTTTCCCTTAGTAAACAGAATGGCACATCTAAAATACGCTGGAGTCTGCAGAACTTGTCTTTCTCTATCCTGTGACTTCAGTCACCCTTAAGCGAGGTCCACACTCTGCCCCACTCCTCACTCAACAGCGTCTCTAAGTGTACCCTTTCTTTGTCAGAACACTGCAGGCTGTAAAAGCTGTTGTGTGGTCTGTCAGGAAAAGAAACACCTTTCGAGGTGCTTATGTAGTGAAATGGTATCGCAGAATTTTTGGTACTTCCATGATTGCTATGAGGATAAAATATTTCATATGTATATTACTAGTCACAGTTTCTTCTGAGTTGTTACAATTCTGACTGGTTTCTTATAGTAGTGTTAATCCCACCCATCATTATCTTAGGGAAGCAATGGCATCAGCTGGTGGATAAAGGCCTATGAGTAATACTTTACCATGAAACAATCAAGATGCCTTAGGCTATGAATACCAGTATCTGATCGAATTCCTCTTCTAACTGCATACCCACTACATAACCTACTCTAACTTTCCTTGTAGGTTATGGAGAATGTGATGGCCTGACTCTGGAATATTTGGACACCCATTTCCATTCTTCTGGAGATGAACAAACTGGCAAGCAGTTTAAGATTTACATTTGTTTCACATGTGATCACTATGTGTAGCATGTATGGATCTGCTCCTGGTGGACTGGTAAAGCTAGCTTTGGATCTGCATCAGATGTCAGGGGTGGTCTGAAATATATTCACTCTTTGAAGGGAAAACAGACATTTTCAAATCTCCCTAAAAAGAAGCAGGAATCAGAGTGTGCTTTCTGTATGAATACCATGAATTTGTATATGTTTAATTTAGCCAATGAAAGAAAGCAGTTTTAGGGGCTAGAGAGATGGCCTGGCAGTTCAGAGCATGTACTGCTCTTACAGAGGACCAGTATGAGTATGGTGGCTCAAGCACCTGTAACTCTAGTCCCAGGGCTCTGCCTTCTGGCTCCCCCAGGTACCAGAAACACACTGGTGCACAGACATGTGTAGGCAAACATTCACACTCACACAATAAATCAATCTTTAATAAATATGTAGCAACATGCCTGGCCTTTAACCAGTTTTAGCTAAGTGTTGAGGCATGCCCTGTAATTCCAGCACTACTGAAGCAGCAACAAGTGGATCTCTGTGAGATGCCAGCCCGTCTACACTGAATTGGACAGCCAGGCTACAGTGTTGTTTTGTTTTCTAAGTACATGTTACTTGAAAAGAACTTTTTTCTTTAACACATTCAGAAAAATTTCATAATGTTAAATGCTAAAGGTACAAGACCCTTGTTTTGTCACTGAAAATGAAAATTTAAATGATGATGAAATTTAACATTTAACTTTTATCCAAACATCCTATTATTTATTTTGTTCATAAACTTTGGGACATAAAGTGATTAATTATAGTTTGCCAATACCATTTTCTATGCTACTTAAAAAAATTCTAATCATAAGCTGGGCAAGGTCAAGAATACCTTTAATACCTGCACTAAGAAAGCAATGGAAAGCAGATCTCTGAGTTAGAGGCCAGTGTGGTCTATAGTGTAAGGAGTCAGGGCTACATAGAGATACCATATGTCAACAAATAAAACAAAAACATTGCATGATCATTATAATTTCACCCTTACAAATGTATTTAACTTAGAAAGCAAAAGTACCCCATAATTTCATCCTTATGTAATGACAGTATTATTCACTTGTTTTTGTTTGTTTTTAGACAGGATCTCTCTGTGTAGCCCTGGCTGTCCTAGAACTCACTATGTAAACCAGGCGGGCTTTGAACTCAAGAGTCTCTGTTTCTCAAGTGCTGGGATTAAAGGTGTGCACAACCACTCTTGGCCTTATGCCTGTTACTAAGGGTGATATTCCACTCCTTTGTAAGAATGTGGTTTTAATCTCTGTATTACTTGTTCACCCTGAGTGCTAGGGATTGAACCCAATACCTGGGTTTACTGCTGGATCACTGAACTACATACCTTTCAAGTCTGTTTTCCATATAACTCAAGGAACGTTATCTAGTTTGTTTTGAAGACTATATAATACAAATGAAATGTCTTACTAAACTATGCTCTTATTGATGGACATTTTTGTTTTCAATTCCCCACACTGTGAATGAAGTGAAAATAAACAGCCTCTGTATGTTGTCCTACATTGTTACAAACAGAATAAATTTCTGTTCTGCTATGTTCAGGCCAAAGGGAAGAATATGTTAAGTTTTATACAACAATGCCAAATTTGCCTCCCCCAACTGGTAACACTCCATTCATTAGCTCTTCTTTTCTTAGTCTCTGAAAATTGGGAATGGCCCAAACATGTCCACCCTCCCCACCCCAGGATAAATGATTGCTTGCTTTTTCATTAATGAGTGTGGGCAAATTCTCATATGGTTGACAAACACTTTGTGTGTGTTATGTGTGTGTGGTATGAAATAACTATTCATGTCCTGATTTTGCTTAGTTTTCATTTTACTAAAGCCTAAAACCATTTTGTGTTTTGGTAGGCAATTTTCTATTAAGTCTGGCAACACTTTCCCAGTAGCTACTTTGTGATTTTTTTTTTTTTTTGGGTTGATCTATTTTTTGAGACATTGCCTTACCATGTAGCTCTGGCTAGCCTTGAACTCATAGAGATCTGCTGGGATTAAAAGCATATGCCACCATTCTAGGCTGCTAGTTTGTATTTTAATTTATGACATTTTCACAACTACTATTAATAATTTCAATTCCATGTAACCAAAAATGTCTTAGGTTTATTGTTTCTGGTTTTTATGCCCTGCTAAACATGGTCGGTGGTTTCTGTTTGTGTGTTTGCATGCATGTGTGGTTGGTGCAAGTGCGTGTGCTTCTGAGGAGGCTGCTAAAGGTCCTTTTCTCTTCATCTCCGCCTTACTCCTCTGTGGAGTGAGGGCAGGGTCTCAGGCAGCCCAGGCTGGCATCAAACTTGCTATGTAGTCAACAGCTATCTTGAGTTCTTGATCTTTTTGCCTTACCTCCCAAGTGTATGGGCCACCATGCTGCTAATACCACCTCTACTCTATTAACTGGAAATTATCTTTAGTATCTACTAAATATGTGTGTTTGGTGGTCTTTTTTCCCACTGTTTGAATCAGTCTAGTTTACTTTTGTGAAAGAACAGAAAATATATTTACAGAATGAAGGTAAAAGGACAAAGAGTTGAATGAAACTGTGGTGGTCTACAGGGAATCAAGTGATACTTTTGTTTTTTGTTGATGGGTGTCTATGTAACCATGGTGGCAGGGAACACCCAATTTTCTTCCTTAGCAAGAGTGCTGGGCTCACAGGCATGAGCAAGCATGTTTTGTTCAGTTGCCCATATAAAAACAACAAAGAGTTTTCTTCAAAACTGGCAATCAATCACTCGCAACCCAACATAGGTTTTAAGACAAATCTTTATGTTTGGTAATAATATTTTAATATTCTGATCTTTACACTGTCTAACTTCAAAAGCTCAGTTTAAACTTACCCCTTTCCATTTTTTCCTTAGTCATACAAATCAAAATTACCAACTCTCTTCACTACTGCTGTCATTAATGTGAGTTTGGTTCTCTAGAGCTCTTTCTTAGGTGCCTTTCTTTGGAAATAGTTGTCTCAGCTAGAAAATTAATGTCAAACTCTAGGACATGATTTTTCCATATACTATTGCTTTTTAAGTCTGTCTAAATCACTAAAAGGATATCCAGTTTTCCACATTAGCCAGGAATGGACCAATAAGCTTTCAATTTCTTGCTTTGTTGTTTGGGTTTGTATCTAGTTTTGTCCTGAAAAACCAGCATTTGGCTATTTAAAATTTAGTCTGGCTGGAATTACATAAAATAGTTCCTTTTCTCACGTTTTGAATTTTTAACCCTTCCAACATGGCTAGTTAACTACCACACTGTAGATAACAGCAAGCTGAGAATACACGCATCACTACAGAACACTCCATAAGACTGTGTAGATAGAAAAACTAAGTCAGGCAGAGTCCACCGTGCTTCATGATCATGAGCGATGTCGATCTGGCATGTGAGTCAGTGTGTCCTTCTCTCCCTTTCACTTAGGCTTGTTTTTGTGGACAGTTTCACTCTGTGGGCCAGGCAGACCTTAATGTCTGGCCATCTTCCTGCCACAGCCTCCTGAGTGCTGAGATTACAGGTGTGGTGATTCAGACATGAGCTATGACATCCAGCTACCCTTCTCCATTCTTAATTTCCATGAAAGTACATATTTGTGTCGATAAACGAGATACTCAAAATAACAGTAGAACATTTATTACTTGGTCAAAGTTGTCCAAGTATCAAGAACAGCTCTTCACATACTTTATTATAAATTATATAAACATAATTACCTGGAAGTTCTCCAAAGGTCAGCATCTTTGGAAACACCTCTTATTTTGAGCACAAAGGCTATACTATCAGAACTCCCGAGTATTCTTTTACACCTGGCCGTTGTTATTGCTAGTTTCAGACTTTTACCAAGTGCCACAACCCAGATGCATAATTCTGAAGCAGACGATCTGCCCAAAGTCTTACCTCCCCACATCTTGGCATCAGCCATAGATACGTAGGTACGATCAGGTAAGCGAAGGAACAGCCCTTCAAATCTGAAGGTGCTCTAATCACTCACCAATGAGATGATTTTCTGAAGAGAAGTTACCCCTGACAGCTGTAACCACTTCTCTCTTCCTTGATAATGAAATCTAGGGTTGGGTCATACCTATTGCCCTACCTGGAATGGGCCAAAATCTTTCCCACAGGAAAGGGGATTGTGGCTGAGATGGAACACAAAGAGGACTTCTGGGGCATGGTAATAGTCTATTTCTTGATCTAAGTGGTGGTTTCATAAGGATTACTCCCCACACTCTAAAATGAAACTATAGAGACCAGAGAGGATGCTGGCCCATCTCTGATAAAATCAGAAGGCAGGTAGGTCATACAGAGCCTAGAACTTCTAGGTCCTGACCTTGGAGAGAGGGATTAGACAGTCTTTGAAGTTTTTCTCCCCCTACATAACTCACTGAAGGATTTGTTTTCTGTTGCTCGTGTTGTTCCTTTCAAATGTGTCTTCTCAGTTTATGAGACTTACCTCCTAGTTACTCATATATGCACCTCTGCTTCACGCTGCCAAGCCCACTCAGCTCTTCTGGCACCACCAGCTCCAAAGCACAGCTGGCACTAAGGATTTCAACTCACCCTCAAGACAGGGCCAGGGAAGTCTGTTTCTAACTGCTCTCCCTAAGCAAGGCAGTTTGGTTTTTAATTCTGCTGTGAAGATGGTAGACTTGGACTTCTGTGTACAAAGTGACGATTAGCCCTGCTCCATGCTCCTTAATAGGCCAGCTGAAACTCTGGGCAGAACTATTCAATGGAAACCAGTAAGTTGGTGTTTTCTTAATAAAAATTAAAATATTCCCGAGAATACTAATTAATATTTTTAAACATTCACTTTAAAAAAGAAAAAAAAATAAAGGGATTGTCATATATTTTTTTCCCCTTCCTGAATGGCTAGGGGCTTAAAATAATTCAGTGGAATTTACTGCTCATCTTTTATACTTACTCAGCTTAACTAATGTTTCAGTAAATTTTTCACAGTTGATTGCAACTCGGCATAATAGATGGATGAACTGATGATAAGAAAAGAAGTAGTCTAGCAGCATACGATCATAAACGTCATCTTTGCCCTGAAGGTTAAAGATGATAAAATGGTTGCACTTAAATTGTATAATAAAGAGCATATTTTGTGCAAATGTAATAAGATTAAGTAAAAAGCTAATTAAATCTTTAACTTCTATAAGAATCTAGTTTTAAATTCCAAATTTCTAGTGTTATTAAGATCATAATTGTCGTAGGTTTATTGTCAGTGTGCAAATGCTATCAATTATAATTACCCATCATTTCTATATACTTTAATAGAGTAAAAGTACTGAGATTTTAGCATGTCACACTTTAGCTCTATAAACATATCATCAAGAAGAATGAGTTATATTTGATTTTTGAAAGATTTGAGGATATTTCTGTAAGGGTAACTATAATGTTAATTATTTTTAATATTTTATAATGGAGAATTGCTCAAATATACTTAAGATCCAAAACCAGTAGGCAAGAGAGAGTGTGGATGAAGGTGTGGGTGAAGAAAGCTAAGGGGAAAAATGTTTTTAAAAAGTGTTAAAACTAACATATCTTGTGTTAATATAGCTTGTTTCTATAATTTAGGATTGACACTATTTTAGAATAAGCATTAGAGAACAGGAACCAGATGATCAATCTATCAAACAGTGACATTATGGGTAGGTTAAGGAGAATATGGTTATAGGGACAGTAAAAGAGGTCTTGATTATATGGCCAAATTAAAAACATTCCAAGTACCTAATTTGACTCTGTAGATTTAGAAGCAGGATACAACTATAATTTAGCCTAGTAACAAACTAAGGTTTACTATTAAGCTATTTTTTTAGAAGAAGAAAAAAAAATCTTAACAACTTGTGCTTACTGTTGATTTTGCAAATATCAACATTTCAGAGCACTTAAAGGAAAAAATCCAAATGAATCTAATTTTAGGATTCATGAAACGTTCACATAAATCTAACAGACTCAACAGCCAGGGGGAAATCTCAGATTACCTTGTGCTATAGAAATACGGTTTTCCTGGCATCCCAACATACCTTACTGGTTTCCACCATTGTGGGCAAGAGGCACATATTGAGTTCAGGGCGCGGAGGCCGAATATTGCTTTTCCCTCCTATTAGCTTGATATTTTCTCGACAAGGGAAATAAGGTCCAAGAGACACTAAGACATTAAAAGTGTACAATAAGAATAAATGGAAAAAAATAAGTCTCCAAGCTTCAGTGTGCAGAATGATTACATGCCAACCATATTCAAATATTATGTTAGAGAAATACGTACTTGGTATATTACTGTGATGGTAAGTACAATGGTTGTGTTGTAGGAAGGGAACCAGAGTATGAAGAAAATCATGGGGACTCAAAAGGACAAGTTCCTTGAGGACATCTGAAAATGAAAACAATTTGGAGTATTAAAACACTGGGGTTAGATTTACTCACTACTTTTGAATTCACAAATCCTGATGAGGTGGTAGTGTGCTGAGTACTACAAACTGGGCTCCTAACACAGGGAGAAACTGTCTAATGCCCAACTCTGGATGAAAAGCTGTGATAACCACAGCAGAGGGCCATTACTTAAACCAAGAATTTACAACATTATCACCATTCTCCACATTTTCCTTGCTTACTTGTAGACACAGTCTAGTCATATAGCAATATACCCTGATTATTTAGCTTTATCAAGTCCATCACAACAGCTTGGATCCGAGAGATACCTGATAATCTGCAGCCCGCTATTAAAGTTTTATGATATTGGCTGGATTAATCCTCACTCACTAATCACACAAGAGTAAACCTCATCATGGGTAACTAGTTGTTTATGTTATTTTGAGAAATTACAAAGAGTTAACAGTCTGTAACACTCACTACTTCAAGTGGTTCCTAAGGTAGTAAAAAACTTCACTCTATATTTAAAATGAAGATTCTTCTAGCAGCTATGTACTGTCATTCTGTAAGTAATCAGTCACAAAGGTGTTATACTCAAGAGTCTATAAAGTTACTAAGAAATGCTTTTAAGGCCAAAGACCCACAGTGAAGCAACTAACCTTATCTTTTACACTGTGAATTCCACTTTGGAAATAACGACATAATTCTACCATGTACATATAGGATCGGAAGATTATTTAGAGCTGCAAGAAACCTACAAACAACTGAAAGAGACTCAAATACTCTGCCCACAAACACGGTAACACTAGCATGTTAAGCAAAAACTTGTTTTTCTTAGGACCTGCTTGTCTGTGAGTTATACAGACGAGTATCACTGTTTTCCAAACACTATGATGTAATGTCACAACTTCAAAAACAAAACAAAAGACAAAGTGAAACGAACACCAGAAATATTTACCTACAACTTTTATTTTTCAAGCAACTTACCTATGCAAGCATTTCTTAGTTCTGGAGGGCTATAGGAATTAAGAAGGGTTAGAAGTTTATGGGCAAATTCAATTCTCTCCTGCCACTGGATTAATGCTTGCTTCACATCTGCAAATAGAAAAGCATATGTAAATGGGCTTTTGAATGATCACAGCTCCTCACAAAATTTCCTTTCTGCTGTAATACTAACATTGCAAGTTTCAAATTAATTACATAACAACATGTTTGGTGAAAGCTAAGTGGTTAATTTCATGAGATCATGAGATTACTACATTAAACCGCTCTGCTTTTTATCCAGGGGGTAGAGGGGAGACTGGGTCTGGCTAAGTATAGCCCAGGCTGGCCTAGAACTTTCAATCCTCCTGGGCCACTCTCCTGAGGATGAGGATTATAGGTATGTGTTTAACATGCTACATCTTGAGATACTGCACTTTCTAGAATCAGAAAGTTATTTTTTATACTTATTTCTATTGAAATTAAAAATGACCTAATCTGAGCTATGAAGGTTAAAAAAATCCAACTTATTACTGTGTGTGGAAGATTTTCTAATCTTCCAAATATTGACTGCTACAGAATGCTTTGCCTATTGTTTTCTAGCAGATATAAATAAAATATATAAGAACATTCCACCTTTACATTGAGGACATGGTAAACATTGCCCAATATTAGCCAGCTCAGGAACCATCGGCACAGAAACTAGTAAGACGAACAAAAACCAAAAACTCACTTTAATGGCAGCAAAATGGTAGCAAAAACAAAAAGTAAAATGACCAAACCTTTTCTCTGAAGATATGGGCGTGTAGACTTCAAAACCGAAAGGAATATTGACAGAAGCTCTACTAAGTCTCCAGTGACATGGCAAGCTGTAGCTTCATGATACATCATGTGCAGTGTGTTGAAAGACTACAAGTGATTTAGGAAATAAAAAATTTAAAATCCTTAATTTCATTCTACTTTAGACACAAAATAGTAATGCTTACCTCCTAAAGGTATTTCCAGACTCAGACTGTGTGTGTGTACAGCAAGTGTTTTGTTTTCTATCTCAAACTGCTCCATTTATCTACTCTGTATGTGTAAGTGCATACGTGTGTGCATGTCAGGTATCATCTTCAATCATTCATCATCTTTTTAAAGAAAACTTCTTGAAAACATTTTTATGTCTGTGTATGTGCCTATGAAGGTTAGAAGACATTTTAGAGAACATGGCGTTCTCCTTCTATTGTGTGGATCCTGTAGTGTTCAAACTCAGATTGTCAAGCTTACGGAGAATTACCTTTACCTACTGAGCAATCCCCATATATATTTTTTTAAATTCTGGTTTGTGCCGGATAGTGGTGATACATGCCTTAGTCCCAGCACTTGGGAGGCAGAGGCAGGCAGATCTCTGTATGTTCAAGGCTAGCCTGGTCTACAGAGTGAGTTCCAGGACAGCCAAGACTACACAGACAAATCCTGTCTCAAAAAAAATAACCAAAAAACCAAAACCAAAAACAAAACAAACAAAAATTCCGATTTGTTCTAAGACTGCAGCCTTAGAAATAAGCAAGAAGCATACACTGACCAGAAGACTGGCAAGACCAGGGGGCTGTATTAGCTACCTTTCCAGGGTCTGTGTACAAAGAGAGTAGTAACTTACATTAAATGTTTAGTTCTTTTTTATTTTACCATATAAGAAAGCATCCCTTCTTTTAATCCTCTCAAGTCAGTTTATTATAGTTCATATATTATTCAAAGTTCAAAATTCTGAGCCTAGGTTCTGTGGCAGTCCATAATATAAAGGCTGTATCGTACATATTTAACCTGTAAACTGGAAGGACAGGAATTGTATCTCTCTTGCTATATTCCTTTGCCTAGCATAATATATAGCACAGAGTAGACATGTCAATCCTCAAACAGAGCCAAAACTTCCTTGCCTTTGGGCTCAGGGAGTCATTTATTTGAATATTTTCCCATTTACCACGGGCAAGTCCAAATTCTTCAAAGTGTAGTTTCTTATTCGATAACACTATTTACTAAAAAATCAACAATACATCTGAATTCGTGCAGTACTTTCTACATGCACCATTTTATCTTATCTCCAGCATGAGAGTAAAGAGCATGATATACTTCTGGTGGCTTTACACCATCTCCCACTTGTGAACTAAGAACCATGGAAAGCATGCCGGCAGATTTCAGTCCTAGGCAAGTCTCAGGGCCTTCTGTTTTCATTCCACCAAATAAGCTTTTGTGAAATAGTGTGTAACCTTGATTACAAATCACATGATTTTCATTTTTATTTACTAAGTGAAATCACTAAAACTAGTCTATTTCAAATAAACCTAAATATTAAATAAGGGTAACCTATAAATTCCTGCCACCTCTAAGACAGTTCACTAGACATTCTTTATATACAAGCACTAATGTCCTGGAAAGAGTATTCAAACGAGATACATTCATAGAGAAAGGCAATAGAACATTTACCTCAGTCATCAGGATTAACCCTCGATTAAATACCACAAGAAGTCTGTCTTCGTCAGACTCTAATAGTATTCTGAAGGCACTAGAAGAATAGAGATAGTCCAATTTGAACAGAACAGAACAATCTGGTGATGACTGACAGAAGTAAACAAAACTGACTTGAGCTTCTGTCTTTTCTATCACATCAAAGAAACTGGCTACATCTACTGCTTGTTTTCTAAATGTCTTAAAAATTATTTTTATTTCATGTGCATTGGTATCTTGCCTGCAGGTGTGTCTGTGTGTGAGAGTGTCGGATCTCCTGGAAATAGAGTCACAGACAGTTGTGAGCTGGGAATTGAACCAGGTCCCCTGGAAGAGCAGCCAGTGCTCTTAAGCACTGATCTGTCTTTCCAGCCCTTGTTTTTAATTCTAGGAGACTTTGTTATGTGGCTCAGACCAGCCTCCAGTCTGTGCAATCCTCCTGCCCTGGCTTCCCTAAGTGCAATTACAAGCATGTACACTATTTCTTAGTAATGTAGAACTGAACGAGCATCCCAAGTATGAAATCTAAAAACACTCTGAAATCTCAGGATTATTAACCTGTCAGTTGGCACTCAACTGTGGGACATTTTAGATTTCCAGATTATGGATGTCCAGAAAATTTTTCAAAGTTAAAAAAAAAGTTCTCTCAAATCAGAAACACTCCTACTTCTAAGCACTCTGGGCATACTAAGGGAGACTCAACCTGAAAAAGGAAATAAAAAAATCTTGCCATGTAATTTAGAGGGGAATGTGTCTATTAATATCTAATCAATTCTTCATCCACAATGGCAAGAGAAAGGTAAGATAAGAGTATTTTTAAATTTCAGTATACCAATGCTGACTTTTTTTTTTTTTTTTTTAAAATAATGAGTTTGGGCTGGAGAGATGGCTCAGTGGTTAAGAGCACTGGCTGCTTTGCAGGTACTGACTGACTGTAACTCCAGTTCCAGGGGACCCAAAACCCAATGGCAAAACAATAATGCACATTAAAAAAAAATTTTTTAAACAATGAGTTTATCTCTTCAACTCTTAAGTTCTGTATTCCAAAAGCATTCATCAGCTTGGGGAAGAAAGGGTAACATGGGGGGTGGGGGTGGGGTGGGGAGGACAAACCTGAAAACCCTAAGAATAGGTTAGGACCACACTATCTGAGTAGACACAACTTTACTCCTTCACTTCCACTGCATGCTTCCTTTCTTTACTCAACAAGCAGCAGAACTCCAACACTTCAATGGAAAACGCTGGAAACAATAAACCTTTAGAAAACAATGTCTTCAAACTGAACGCAAACATTGAAGAGAGTTCCTCTAAACAGATTTGGCAGAAATGCTTATTTCATTTTGTAGACTACTAAAGATTCTGAAGGAGATATTCTAAAAGAATTTTCTCTTGGGTTCATTAGTTTAATGTCACAGTGAAGACTTCAAGAAAGCACACCCAAAACTGTGCCCACTGGAGGACCTCAACGAGTCCCCCATTTCTCCATGCCTTCTCAGCACTATAATAAACTGGGCAGAATTTTACTTCTATAAGTAAAGGAAATAAAATGTGATTTGTGGCAGTTCTTTTCTAAGTAATTCAGTCAATTCTATAGCTCGGCACAATCTACTGCATAGATGGTTCTATTATTTTTGCTAATCCTATAGATAAGAAAGCCACACAGATCTGAGAAAAACAGAAGAGATATTAACAGTCAGACTCATCTTAATATGCAAAAAGCTGTCTCCAGAGGTCTCTAGACTGGAACTATCCAAGTAGTCTGATGGATTGTCACAAACATGACCTTCAGACATTAAGGACTCTTTAAACCCTCAAATCTGATACTAATAAAAGATACATCAATACAAACCAAAAGAAAAAAACTGTTCAAAGTAGGTAAAATTCTTCCTAAGTACAGAAATGTTTCACCAATAACCTCGACAAATTTGTAAATTGGGGAGAGTGGGAAGGAGGGCAGATAGAGCTCCGCTGGTAGAGTACCTGCTAACATTCACGAGGGGCCATGGGTTTAATCCCAACACTACAAAAAATAGAAGAGTGGCATGCATCTGTTATCTTAGAATTTAAGAGGTGGAGGCATGAGGAGCAGAGGTTCAAGGTCATCCTTAGCTACATGGTGCAAGTAAAAGGCCAACTTAGGCTTCATCAAACTCTGTATTTAAAACAATAATAATAAATAATTTTTAAAAGAACAGGCTTTTAGTTATAAATAATAATTTTCTCTTTCAGTGCCGAAAGGGCCCATGTTCTCACTTGGAAAACCAACCCCCCCTACAAAAAAAAAAAAAAAAATCACAAAGTATCTTTTTACCTTATTAAAGTAGTCCAACAAGAGCGGCCATCTAAGCAACGTAAATAACAGCTTATAGTTGTTTTCTTAAACTGTTTAATATCTTCTAATTCTTCTTCTCGCATGTCTGGCCTCTGAGCTATAAACAGCTGCATTAAGTTAAACAGTTCTTCCACAGCCTGAAAGAGGCAAATATGCAAAACGATCATTTTTCAATCTTTCAACATTTTGATTATCTGTTCCCCATTTCTGAATGAATATTCATTAGCCAACTACTAAAACTCACTAGCCAACTATAAAAATCATAGGTTAATCACACAACTAAAGGAACCAGTTATCAAAGTCAGTAATGAAATCTACTTAAAATTTGAATACGTTATATACTATCACATGATAGTCTAACCTTTGACATTATAAAGCTCATATCTGAGAACCATGTAATCAAGTTACTCAAATAAAAACCTCATGTTTTACCATGTTCATGACTTTGTGATGGGCAGTATTCATAACTATCCTGGAGTTAATGCAGCTGCATATGGACACGCCTATATGATCCTTAAAATTAAAATTCACAAAGATTCAACACTATAAATAAGTCTTTTTTTCCTCAGATAAAAGTCTTAATGTTGTTTAAAACACTAGCATTTTAAATTCAAAGGTGCATATAGCAATAGGCTGTACGTATCCTCTGTTCCATTCCTTTAATAAACAAGAAACCATTAATTTGTTTTAAAGACTTTTAAAAACATGCATTTATTTTGGGAAAGGGGGACAAATATGAATGGAAGTCAGAGGACACCTTTCAGAAGTCAATACTTTCCTTCCACAATGTGGATCCCAGGGATCACACTGAGGTCATTCATCAGGCTTAGTGGCAAATGACTTTTCCCTCAAAGGCATCTCACTTGCTTTGTCTTAATGATTTTGAACACCTAAATTAAACTTGAATTAATATTGTTTCTGAGACACACCTTTGTATCAACATTTAGAATAATCATTCTAGACTCATGGTTAGTGATGAAATATGGGAATTAATATTTAGTGAAATCATTAGCTGTGATTTTTATGAATTTATTTATACAAATGTGAATAGTTGAGCTTCTAACATATTTATTAATGAACTAAACTGCATAGCTTTATACTTTTCTCAGCAAAATTTTCATGGAAATTTCTAATAATGGAATTCTAAAAAAAAAAAAAGACGATTCCATCTGACTGACAGAAACCAACTCAAAAGGACAAGCATTTTTCACTCAGGCAACTCTACCACTGGGATATGCAACTCTGGGTATCACAGTAACTAAGTTAAATGCTATTTATGTGAGCCATGATGGAAACAAACTAACTGAAAATAAATACTATCATGATCGATTCAGCTTGCGACAGACACTCTTATCTGTTTCCTTCATTTTCTATCCTTAGCTTCGAACTTTATGATACTGAATGAACATATTTTCTTTCTTACATTACAAGCAATCTAATTCTGAACTGGAGATTACACTATTCTTTCCGGGTAAGAGATTCTAAACTCACTATATGATCAGTGAAGAACATTTTAATCTAATAAAGGATAGTTTACAAAGGAGAGACAAAGGTGAAGCATAACAACCAGGAATGATATTACATACAGGGAAAATACAACATGAAACTTAGAAGTACTCTGGAAAGAAAAGGGATAAGGTTGGAACTGTATGTACATATAAACTAATGGATCATTCCTCTGAAATATGGAGAAACACCACTACAGAATACTACTACTAAAAAAATGGTGTAGCTCACACATTACCAAGTATACAGACCTTGATAATGAATATCTAATTAAATTTTATAGATGTCTATGTGTTTTTTGTATGCATGTTCATGTGGGAGGCCAGAGGTGTCTGTCATATTCCCCTGGAGCTGGAGTTACAGGCAGTTCCAAGCTGCCTGGTGTAAAGGTTGGGATACAAACTCTGGTCCTTTGGAAAGACAGTACACATTCTTGACTGTGGAGTCCTACCTCTAGCCCCTGAATACCTAACTGTAAAATAATACTCCCTTGAGCTATCTTGACCTTTTCAGTAGGCACACATTAAAGATATATTTACAGAGCATAAATTTGGGTTGGCAATATTTGCTTAGCATGGTCAAGGTTCTAGATCTGTTCTCCAGCATTGCCAAACAAAAGTTAAAAACAAAACAATATAAAAACCACATATTTAGGGCACTGGAGAGATGGCTCAGAGGTTAAGAGCACTGACTGCTGTTCTTCCAGAGGTCCTGAGTTCAATTCCCAGTACCCACATGGTGGCTCCCAACCACCTGTAATGAGATCTGGCGCCCTCTTCTGGCCTGCAAGGACACATGCAGGCAGAATACTGTATACATAATAAATAAAAAAAAAAAATCACATATTTAAAAAGGTATGTGCCATTGTAAGCAAAACTGTAACGTCAGTCTAACAAAATAGAATCACTTATTTTATCAATTATGCTGCATTTATATAAGGGTATTTAAGAAATGCTAAGTCTTTAAAGATGGTTAGGATGGGGCTGGAGAGATGCTCAGAGGTTAGGGCCACTGGGTCTGATTCCCATTACCCACATGGCAGCTTGCAACCATTTACAACTCCAGTACCAAGGGATTCTGCCCCCTCTTCTGGCTCCAATGGGCACCAGGCTTGAATGTGGTGCACAGACAAAACACCCATACACATAAGATAAAATTTTAAAGAAAAGTATTACTAAAAAAAAAAAAACCCCAAAAAGGTTGGGAGGCGGGTGTAGCTCAGTTGCTAAGCACATGAACATGAGCATGGGTTCAATTCCCAGCAATGAAAGACAAAATGAGTGAATGATTAAAGTTAGACTATTCTGTATTTAATCATTTCTTAAATGTACTGCTAGCTAAGCTCAGGAAACAGATATTAAAAGTATTGAGTGTACTCACTCCAGGGTACTGGCTGGCATGTGGTGTAAGGTTCTTAAAGGCCCACTGGATGTTCTGGTGAGAAGCCAGTTGTCGCGTGAACGCAGGCGATTGCTCACAGCAGAGCCTCAGAATGCCGTAGTAGGCAGGCAGCATCCCACGGTTAAAAAGCACCACATCCTGATCATCATGGTCAGCAAGGATGTAATTGAAGGCAATGTTCTTGGTTACCACTGGGTTTTGAACAATAAGGCGGATATTCTCTGGACAGTCAGCACACACATTGTACCAAAATGAAAGCAAAGCCTGTTTATTGTGATTTGTAGCTATTGCTGGCTCAGAAAGCTTAGGCTGGAAAAGGTTCCACAAATCCATGAAATATGTGGAAAACATCAGCTTCTCAGTTTTGGAAATTAAACAGTAAGTCATAAAGCTAAAATAGGGCACTAGCTTTGTAGTGCCATGAACAGCAGCATCAACATAAAGTTTGGCTCTTGAGAGCAAACCAAGGAGCACGTTGTAGACCTGATGTAGGACTACTGTTGTGTCTGGACTGAGTGGAAGGTCACGGGTTGGGATGTGCAAAGACCTTGTTGACCGGAACATCTGGCGGAATGAATTGCTTGGTATAAGGGACACCAGAAGATAAGCTGCAGCTATAAAATGTAAAACAAAACTGTCAGATCCTTGTAAGATTTAAGTAGACTGAAGAGCAGTTATTAAACACAAAACCACTCTTCCCTTTATCAATAAAAATGAATAAAAATTAAGGGACATGACATCTCTTAAATATCCTTCTGATTTACCTTTGGTCCAGGAGAAAGATTCCCACAGGATAACGGAGGTAGAACCTTCCTTCCACTCTGCCACTGCTGTACTTTAAGTGGCCACACTAATCACCATTACAGAAACTGTTGTTCTTTTTATTCGGAGACAGACACTCATGCTACTCAAGCTAACCCTGAATTCCTGACTCTCTTCCTGAATCTCCTAAGCGCTGGCTATCAGAACTAGTTTTCAACCTATTTGTTCAGGTTTTCCACAATGTAGAATTCTCCTATCTTATAATCTATTTTTTCCTAAGAAATAGTATGACTTAAGAAAGAGAAAAAAAACAGCATTTAGAACAAAAAGGCCTACCACAGCATACTTGATACCACTGAATCATTTAATGTTTTAGGTCTTAGATCAGGTGTTACTTTACAAACACCCTAGTAAGTTACTTTGTAACAATTTAAAGATAATGCCATATAACCCACTTAATAATACCTACTAAGTTTATGTACGTCCCGACAGAACGCCAGTCCCTGCCCATTTTCCTGCCCACTTTCCGAGAGAAAGAGATGAATGTTCTGTGTGGCGCAGGCTGCTCTACATGCCCCCCTCACTGCTGCAGGATGTCAAGGGCTGGGATTAAAGGCACTAACTGGCTACAAAGTCTTTGAAAAGACTCATTTTTGAGGTTCCTCCCTGCTTTGGAGAACTGCTTCTCAATGAAACTGTTTGCTCCTTCTTCCTTGCCAAAAGTCTTCTCAAGGATAAACTAGAACTTAAGAGACTCCCATGGTATGCATGTCATTAAGCCTATTATTAATATTCACTTATTAGATGATTCCATCTGCACAAGCTAAGAACTGAGCTGGATTATCAGGTCTTGTTTAGTAAGTACTATGAAACCTGGAAGAAATCTACTTCCACTGCTACATAGTAAGTCTTCAACTTTTGGGGCATTTTGTTTGTTTTCTTTTTTGAGACAGGGTTTCTCTGCACAGCCTTGGCCATTCTGGATATCAATATGTAGATCAGGCTGGCCTTGAATTCATAGGTATCTGCTTGCCTCTGCCTGCCAAGTGCTGATACTGACAGTACGCCATACCTTACCTATTTTAATACTTGGTGACTCAAGTTTTCTTTTCTCAACATCAGTTATTTGTTAAAGCTATTTTGTAGTTTTTATAAGTCCTTTAAGTTTTTTATTTATGTTATTTGAATTATTATTTTAAACTATCTTTCTTTTCAAATATTTGGACACTAATATTAAAAGCACTTTCTTTTTTCAGTTTTCACTGCTTTAAATTTTTTTTCCCCTGGTTTTTCGAGACAGGGTTTCTCTGTTGTGGTTTTGGTGCCTGTCCTGGATCTCACTCTGTAGACCAGGCTGGCATCGAACTCACAGAGATCCGCCTGCCTCTGCCTCCCGAGGGCTGGGATTAAAGGCATGCGCCACTACCGCCCAGTTGTACTGCTGTAATTTTTAAAATAGTACTTAACAATTTGTTTCTTAACTGAAGGTTTTTGTTTTAAGAGACAGGGTTTGCCAAGCTGCTCAACTGGTATTTTAAGAGTAATCCTTCTGCCTCAATCACTGAGACTAAGGACTACAAGCAGCATACTACCATGTCAGGATCCTCACTGACAGGCTTAAAAGTAATGTCATTGGCCATGTCTACTTTGGATAAATGACTTGCAGGCAAGTCCTGAAATGGCATTATAAAAATTAGAGGGAGGGGACATATTTTTCCTAAAGGCTCTTTGTGTGTTTGTTTTTCATTTGAGACAGGGTTTCTCTTTGTAGCCCTGGCTGTCTTGGATTTTGCTCTGTAGACCAGACTGGCCTCAAATTCAGAGATCTGCCTGCCTCTGCCTCCCTAATGCTGGGATTAAAGGTGTGCACCACAACCACCTGGATTCTTAAAGGATCTTGGCACAAACTGCTATGGCCTTTTGTGAGAATAATATTACAGTATCAGTACTATGTAGAAGAACTCATTTCCACAGTACTATCATGAACATCAATGTAACATCTGGCTAAACAAAACTTAAGGGACTGTGAGGTTAAAGTATGTAAGGGAAAGCAAGATTGTCTAATGACAATCCACGGGGTAACATCCACTGAAAAGCCTTTCTCTCAAATAAATATCTGACTTAAGACAGGTGCCACACACAATTCCTATATCACTCTCACCAAGTTTCTACTACCATTAACATCTATTATGATCATGCTAAATTATTATGACTAAGGAACTAACAAAGGCAAATTACTATTTACTCTACACCTTAAATCTCACTACTTTGTGCCCCATGGTGCTTTTGTTTGCCTCCAGGATCCTGTCTAGATACACACCATTTTAATTAGCATCACCTTAAGCTCTTCTTGGTTCCACAGTTTCTCAGACTCCTCGTCTCTGATAACTGTGGTAGTTCAGAGTGTCTCTCAAAGCGAGATTATCTGAGGTTTAACATGGTTAAGCTCGGGGCTAGGGGTTGGGGAAAAAGACCACAAACTGCAGCATGTCAAGCGTGCACTCTTAGGAGCCCTGACCACTTGGCCTGATAGTCAGCTTCCTTCTCACACTCCTCCTTTCTACTCTTCAAGTGCATCCCTAACCTTCTACCAAGGAGAAGGTTAGTTCACCTCCTGGGGAGTAGACGCATTATTCAGTCTTCTCTTTGATGGATTTGTTTATCTTTATTTGCTGACCTGGGTGGTGCCTGCATGTATGTCTGTGCACCAGCTGGTGCCTGGTGCCAGCTGAAGCCACAAGAGGGTGTCAGATCTCCTAGAACTGGAGTCACAGGAGGGTGTGAGCTGCCACATGAGTGCTGGGAATCAGCATGAACTTATGAATATCATCTTATACTTTGGATTAGAACACAGAGTGTTATATTACTTGTTACTGGAATTGTGGTTTTAGCAACTGAAGTTCTCTCAGGAGTTCTGTGTCCCTTGGACAGGGCCACATTATTTAGTATATGGAGCACGTCTTCACTTAATACACTGTTCTCATCTTTAAGGCACCAGCTCATCTTGATTATTATCTGCCCTAAAATTGATCTTTTCTCTAAAGAGCCATGAATTTGTATTTTATTGGGAAATGGTGTTTAAAAACAACATCTGGATATGAGATGTGCTTCTGACTTCTGGCCCTCTCATCTGGGAAACAGTCTTTCACTGACTGATAAATTCCCAAAACTAATTACTTTGATTTCATTTCTTTGAACTATCAAAAGTGAATACATTGTTTATTAACAAAGAGTTTTCTGTCTCGTAAAATGTCTTTTTTTGCGGTATGTACACCTGTCTTCCAGTAATTACTGTTCATTCTCCAATGACTTGTACACAAAAGATGTGTATTACTTAACTCTCATCATTACATCCATGATTTCTGTCTTAATTACTATTTTAATCTTAGCCTTTAATCAAGAGTTACTTTTTTTTTCAAGACAAGGTCTCACTATGTAGCTCTCTCTGGCTGTCCTGGAATCAAGAGTTACTTTTAAGAAGGAATTTTCTCATCTTCTCCTTTCTTCAGTAACACTTAAAAACAAAATCAATAATACAGTAGATACTCATAGTATCACGATTTTCAAATACTAAAAAAACAAAAACGAAAACACTGGCCATTTCTGATCCCTCTCAGTTTTACACAACAATGAGTATTATCACTGAGTTACCTCCAACCCCCCACCAAAAAACCCTAAAAATCAAACCGACAAACAGTAGAACAAACCTAAAGTTTGGAACAATAAATAATTAGCTACATTTTAAACATTTGACTTACAAGTCCTGACTCTAGGATAATTGTGAGCCAAAAGAAACCGCTCGACCCAGTTTTCCATATTCTGAAGGACCCAGCTGTGTGCCAGCTTATTTCGGGGTGTCTGCACTGCCAACCAGTCCAGACACTGAGAAGGATTGTACTCAATAACCTACGAACGAAATGACAAGAGCAGGACATAAGGCAGCAGAACGTGCAATCGATGTTCACTTTCTTTTGGTAAATGTCAGTAAGTAATCAGGTAACGTTTTCTTTTTAGATTTTGTTTGGGTAAGTGTTTTGCCTACCTACAAGCATATACATGTGCACCATGTGTGTGCCTGTTCCTGAGGAAGTCAGAGGAGGGTGTCAGATCCCCTGGAACTAGTTATGTGAGTAGTTACGAGCCACCACTGGGTGCTGGAAATCGAACCTGGGTCCTCTGCAAGAACAAGTGTTTCTGGCCATTTCTCCAGCCACTATTTTTTTCCCTTTAAACTAGTTTTTACAGAAGTTTTACTTCTATGCTCAAAAGCAGGAAAAGCTCAGGAAAATTTGTTGCTAGTTCACAAAATTTAAAATAACCCAGGACAAACAGGAGAATCCAATGGACTTGCTAAGTTTATTAATTTACTTAAACATATCTTTGTTGGTGATATGGCTTGGTGATAGAATACTGGAATAGCAATAACTAAATCCTGGATTTTATCCCCAGCAATGACAGGGAGGAGAAAGCCCTTTTAATTTTCTAGAGTTTCTCATCTGTCTTTTTCTTACTCTATGTCCAAACTATTACTAGTACATGAGAATGTAAAGGAGCTCACTGAATTGCTATGAAGATTCTTTTCATGGGAATGGGAAGTATAGTTATCTAGAGCAGTGGATGACAATCTCTGGACTGTAGGCTAAATCCCGTGGCTGTTTATGCTGTCATTTTATTGGAACATTGCCAAGCTTACTATTTATTGCCTCATAGATGGCTTTTAGGTTACAGCAGCATGAAATGTGTAATTTTAAACATTTGGCATTTGGACCCATAGAAAAAGGGTTTACTAAACTCTGACCTAGAGCTTTTCCAGTCCTCACCACGAAATCTGTTCTGACAGCAATGACTCTGGAAGGAAAGAAGTAGTATTTGACATTTCTTTTACCTGTATCAACTGGTAAAACCACTTGGGTTTATATTTCTGGGGCTTCTAGTTGCTATGTGGAATTTCCCTTGAGAAAGATTATTCTTAATGACAACTTCATACTGTTTGAAGTCATTTGATCCAAGAAGAAGAAACAGAAATCTAAGATGGTGGTAGCAGTACAAAAAAGGGGTAGGTGCGAAATATCTGTACTTCCCACTCAATTTTGCTATATTTTGTTTTGCTTTAACTAAAATTACTCTGCAAAACTTAAAATAAACAAAGAACAACAGGAAAATCTCTGGGAGAATAAAAGACTTGAAGCATGTACTTCAAGACTTACCTCCCATATCCTCTGCAGAATGTAAGATGCAAAGGGAGGCATTCCTGGAGGTCCCCCAGCAAATTCCATTAGCATGGTCAACAATTTAAAGAAAGGGTTCGCTGCCTGTAAGACACACGCATCTTTGTGAGACACACACTCTTAGCCTCATTTAGATCTGTTCAGCTGAGTGGGCAGAACTTAGTAAGCACTCCCGAATATGAATGTCAACCACCATAAAATGTCCCATCAGTTACAAGATATAATCAGTTACACAGAGGTAACATTGAATAGATTATTCTGGATGTCAAATGTACTTAGCAAAAAAGTTATTCAAGATTTTGATTTGTTTATAAATTGACAACTAACTATTTTATATATTTATGGTATAGGTAACATTTTGAAATATATATACACTGTGTAATGGCTAAATACAGCTAATTAACATGTGTTATCTCACATATTTATCTTGTATTTTAAAACACAAATCTATTCTCAAAGCATTTTTCAAGTACACAGTATGTTAGTTGCTATAGTTCAAGATTGTAAAAGCAATCTTTGGAATTCACTTCTCCTGTCTTAATTTTCAATAAATTTTATCAATGAGAAACAAGTATGTTTTATTGAAAACCTTGTGTTACTTCCTGTATCAATTTCTGATTCCTAAAGAAAGTACTTTATTTTGACCTTGAACATGTACTACAGTAGCTAACGGCTTCTATTTTTATGAAAAATGACCTTTTTTTTGGAGGAGGGTGAAGGGAGGTGGGGTTTGAGATGGGGGTCTCTCTATAGCTCTGGCTCTCTTGGAACTCACTACAAAGACCAGATGGGCCTTGGACTCATAGAGATCCACCTTCTTTTGCCTCCTGAGTGCTGAGATTGCTAAATGCTTCTATATAATAAAAATACTCATGATTCTGTACTGTGTCATCCATATATTCTTCCAAATATACAGAGTTCTAGATAGTTTATGATATATGCTTAAAGCCAAACAACTTTGAAGCTTGGCATGTAAGTAGCACTCTGATACACTGAATTTACATGTACAAATTCATATTTAGTTGGAAAATTATATTTGCAATAAAAAGAGAATTAAATGTAAGTTCAAATTATATACTTATTAGCACACTCTCACATACCTCAGGTGTCAACTTTGCTATTGAAGTGAAAAGCATAGATACAATCTGAAACAGAAAAAGCAGGATTTCAGAATATTCTTTTAAAAATTATCAAAAGAGTTGAAGACTGCTTTTAGCACTTACATGTTCTGCAAGTCGGTTATTGTATCGACACAGGCTAAAAATTAGATTACAAGTTTGTCTTATATTGATGCCATCACGAATATGTTGAAATAAGAAGGGAAATCCCTGTTAAAAAGAAGAGTTGTTCATTTAAGAACTGTCACATTACTTTTAGAGTGATTCAACTGTTTAATATAGTCAAGGTTTACCTTTCCTCCTGTTAATGCAGCCATGTCAGTCTGTGACAATGTCAAATGCCTACAAGAAAATATTAGTGGAAATAAATCTTTTCCATGTGTACTACTTTGTAGCTATTAACAGCATGACATGCATGAAACCTGTCAACTCTATTATAACCGTATCAACTGCCATCATAAATTTGGGGGAGGGAAGTGTTTGACGGCTAGAATTGCTTGCTAAGCATCTCAGGTAATTTTCCAAGATTGGAATATTTTCAAGTCTACTTTATTTCCATTTCATTAAATCAATAGAATTAGTATATTAAAATGCTAGGATGGGTCTAATTTTATTTTAACAGCTGTTTTTCTGACATGTCTTTAAAATAAAATGAAATTCTAAGAAATAATAGTTTTATCACATAATTTAAAGTTAATACATGTAACTTACACAAAAATTCAGATGTATTAAAAAAAAAAATAGGATAGTGTCAAGTATCCCATCACTCAAGTTCAAATTTACCCAAATCTTAGCCAATCCTGTTTCACTTTTACCAACAGCCATTCAATATGCATTATTCTGAGGCAAATTCCAGGTATTTTATCATTTAATCCATAAAACTCAATACATATCTCAGGTAAATTTCAAAAAACATAACCATAGTACCATTATCCATGCCTAAAGTAAAGCAACAAATCCTTACTATCTTACAATATCAGTGTACAAATTTCCTAAGGTGTTTAAAAAATATGTTAGTTAATTTGTTTCAATCTGGATCTGAATGAAAGTCTTTTGTTACAATTGGTTTTAATGTCTTTAAAACTTTTAATCTACTGGTCTCCCTTGGCACTTCACTGTAACTTATCCATTGAAGAAAGCAGCTTGTTTGTCCTGTAGCGATTCCAATATTTATGTTTTGCTAATTGTATCCTGATGGTGCTGTTTTATCACATTCCTCTGCTCCTGTAAAATGGTAGGCAGATCTAAAGACTTGATTAGATCTACGCTTCGCTTTGTAATCAAGGGTTTTTTTGTAGGTGGTGGTGTGGACTTTCTTCAGGGAGACACATAATGACATTTTCCACCAGTGATGACCTTGGAAGCATTATTTCACTTAGGGTCACAAGAGAGTGATTTTCTAATTCCAATACTCCTTGCTCATTTATTAGTTGAAACAGCTCTGTATTGATGAACTTTCCCTCATCCACCACTCGGTCGACATGAACTTTTATTTCTTGCAGGCAAGATAAACATCCTTTACACCATTTCCTTTCCAGTTTTCAAAATAAAGATTGGATTTCTCAGTGTATTTCAAAGGTTGCCAACAAGTTTTCAAGTTTTCTTTTACGGTATCATTCTGAGCTTATCAATGTAAACATCTTGATGTGTTTTACATTCCATCACAGTTATTCTTACTTTTGATGTATACCTTGTCCAAGATAAAATCGATAGTAACTCCTAAAGTACACTGATGAGTTCTTTAAACATGACCCCAGAGGAGTCTATTTCATCTCTGTGCTTCTTAAAATAAAAAACATTCCAAGATTCTCACCCATTTGTTGCCCAGTACCTGAGCACATAATACTTTCAGAATAATTCTAATTATATTAGCAACAACATGATTATTAAGACAGCTTAAAATAATTTTGCAATTACTCCTGGTCCTTCATATACATCCTGTTAGAAACTGACAGTTAGCATGTTCTTTAACTCCTCTCATTGGCTGTATCACCCCCACTGTTGATTTAAGATACTGCTGCTTCTTAAGTACTCACTTATAATTACACAAAACATTTACAGTATTCGAAAGCTAAAGCTACAAAACAAAAATTTCGTTTAATTTTGTCAAACTTCCATTTCTGTACCCTCCACCTTGTTTTCTCTCAAAATCATATTATTGATGATTTGATTTATAGTTAATTCTTGGTATTTGATTAGTCACATCCTATGAAACCACACAAACAATGAATTACCAAAAACCAAATCATCATTGCTATGGAAAGGAAACAGAACTGGGCCCCTGGGAACATGCTGTCACACAGTTATCAATTGAGCAATACAGTACCATATTTTACAGGTGTTTCTCTTTAATGACACCTTATTTAATATGTATGATTGATTAATTAACATTGAACTTACAGCCAACAGTATTAGACTCATGCCTGAATGAAACTTTACTCTATTCATTTCCACTGAGGGACACCACAGCCTTCCTTAGCTCAGGAACACTAAACAGCACATCAGCACTACTCTTGGGAACCATTGGAACAGTGACATAACCAAAGGAAGAGCACAAATATGTTTAAATGTGGCATACATCATGAAGGTACATTTGTTTACAACAGGAAAATCAAGACAAGACAGCAGCAGATCCCTGCCTTGTTTGACCTCAACTGGGAAAGCGTGGGGAACTCCAATTTTTCACCATTCTAAGTACATATGTGTCTGTGGGTAACTGTGA
The DNA here is from genome assembly GCF_007827085.1 of Peromyscus californicus insignis. NCBI lineage: Eukaryota > Metazoa > Chordata > Mammalia > Rodentia > Cricetidae > Peromyscus > Peromyscus californicus. The sequence continues at coordinate 23,490,596 of NW_026294424.1, forward strand.
AAGCTCCTCACAGTACTCATTGTCTGGCATTACAGATAAATTAGTAAGTATGTGACTTTGAAAATAGGAAATGCATGAACGAGGACTGGCTATATACACATACATTCTCTTTCCTAGTTTCCCTTTTCCTAAAAGTAGCATAATATATACAGTCTTCCCTGCCTTGGCTTTTGAAGGGAGAAGAGGAAAAGGAAGGATGTGTGTATAATAAAGATTTCTACATGGTAACAGAGATGAATTCCACATTTCATTAAGAAAAAAAAAAAAACAAAAAACAAAACTATAGTGGACGTGAGTAGACTTCTTGATTTTTTCAATGACTTCTGGTGTACATTTGGCCGTCTCCAATTCTGTGGTACTAGAAGTGGTATTTTAATAAATACCTCTCCATATACAGCTTTCTGTTTGGGGGCAGATCCCTGGAGTAGGTTGCTGGGATAAAGAATGAATGTCCATTTAATTTTGCCAGATATTTGACTACAGACTTCTTCAATAGCTGTTTCTAGCACGACTCAGACGAGTTAGATAGAAAGGACTGAAATTCGTGAGCCACAAGAGTTGAAGTGATATTATTATTTTAAAAGATTTATGTAATAAAAACCGAAGTGATAGAACAATTATGTATAAAGAATAAAACCAAACACGCTGTAAGCATTTTGAATGTTGAAACATTTCACCTTTCTGAGCGAGACTGTTCAACCAAAAGAGCAACTAAAGCTATCATCTTTTCAAGGGCAGCGGGTCTGTATTTTTCTTCTGCCAGAGAGAGTATGTCTTCTTCTTCTTCCTCTTCTTCCCCTTCTTCCTCTGACAGCACTTCAACTTGAGGCTAAGCGGAACAAAATTCAATTTAATTTGCTATTAACCTTAATATCATACTGAGAACAGCTGGCTTATTTTAATATAACTATCAGAAAGACATGGTAGGAACATGTATTAGGAAAATCATTCAAAGGTCAAAGCCTAACTTGATACAGCATAAATGACAATCAGGACACTTTTAGATAAGTTGGAGGAACTATACAGAACAACAGTTCTCAAAATTATTTATCCTAGATAAATCCATTAATAACTTTTGTCTTATTGGAATCAAGCTCTTTGGATGATTAATCAAGATAAAAAATTATGAATATGATAAAACAGCATTTCTTACTGAATACAAATGCCAGTCACACGTACAAAAGACATCTTATTTTGTATTTTCTAGGTAATTTAAATAGTAGATATTTCAAAGAGATATTCACTCGGGCTCTGAAACTCAAGAGACTATCAGGAATGGTAGTACTCAATTGGCTAAGACAGGAGAGATTATTAAGCCTGAAATTAGTCTAGGACACATAACAAGATCCTGTCTTGATAACAAAGGAAAGAAGGAAGGGAGGGAGGGGAGGAGGAGGAAGGAAGGAGAAGAAAAGCAAGAAGAAAAGCAGTCACAACAGGTAGCCACACAGGCTGGTACCGGATCAGAACCAACGCATGAACTTTAAGAGACAGCATCATGGTTTTTTGAGACAGGGTTTCTCCATGTAGTTTTGGTGCCTGTCCTGGATCTCGCTCTGTAGACCAGGATGGCCTCAAACTAAGATCCGCCTGGCTCTGCCTCCCGAGTGCTGGGATTAAAGGCGTGCGCCACCGCCACCCGGCACATCGTGTTTTTTAAGAGACTTTTCACTCAGCAGTCTGACTACAGATCAAAGCCCAACTTACTGTGATCTAAAAGAAGTGAAATTCTCTAAGCTTCAACTGCCTCATCTGTATTATGGAGATACAAACTGTACTTCTCTCTTAAGGATATGAGAAGGGTTAAAGGAGATATTACACATAGGTCATAAAACCCAATGGTTAAGTTGTGACTACTAGGATGAAGTCTATTTGCTTTGTTCCACATCTACTAATGAAACTTAACACTCAATTTGTTTTTTGACTTGGTATATGCACTAAAGTAACAGGACCAAGACCAATAAATGTAGGACCCTTAATGTTACCACACAAAAAGACAAGAGGATCCCATGTCATGTGAACTACCAGAAGTCTGGCCTCTGTTGCACTGATACACAACAGAACTGTACTTACATTTTCAGGTCCTTTGGTTCCCATATAGAAATGTACCATGGTAGAGATGGCTTGCAATGAAAGCAGAAACTGGCTCTAAAAACAAGTGATTTAAATATTTTAATAAAAATGAATTGGAAATGCTAAAAGGGTATATAATTCAAATGAATAAGAATTAGCCTCACCTCTTCTTCACCCATCTTGGCAAATTCATAAAGGAAAGCAAAATACTCTGTCAGATGTTTGCTGTGAGGCTTGACACCATGTTCCATAATTAACAGCAGAGTCCTAACAAACCGAGTGACACATGAACGACCACCAATGTCTTCTACTGAGGCGTCCATATCATCTGACCTGAAAAACACACACACCTTAGAGAACACAGTAAAGCTGCAGACAGATATTGTCTGGAACCAAACTCCTTTTTTTGTTTTTTGTTTTGTCTGGTTGTATGGCCCTAGCTGGCCTGGAACTCGCTTTATGGATCAGGCTGGCCTTGAACTTGTAAGGATTAGCCTGCTTCTGACTCCTAAGTGCTGGGATTAAAGGCGTGCACCGCCATGCTAGGAAAACATTTTTTAAAACTCCAACTTACATCCTTTCATTTTGTGAAACAAATACTAACTTCAATAATATAAGTAGTTATGTTTCTATTACTGCGACTAAATCAATCCATTAAATGTTAGTTGCTGAGAATCTTAAAGAGGCACTTAATTAAAAATTCAACAAATAGTATTCCTTTCTTAACATGTATTATTAGAGACAAATTTTTATAGCACAGCCCAAATATCTTCTTCTAGATACTTTAAGAGTCTGTTTTTTCTATAATGACGTCTTACCCGTCTTCCATTCCTGGTTGTAGATAGAGATGAGCATGCACAGGTCTCAATCTCTGAATCACATGGATACATAAACGCTGAAACATCTTTAAAGGAGAAACTCACATTAGGTAACAGACACTACAGTAGCATGTCTAGGTGTCATGTTAGTATACAGGAGGCAGAAGCATGAGGGCTGCACAGCTGAAGCCGCTGGGCTTCTTGGAGTAACCTGAGCAATAACAGGTAGAGACTGCAGGCCTGGTAAACGGTGAGTGAACCTACGCACCAAGGTCCTGGGTACAATTCCCCAGCACCAGAAAATCATTTTTTAAAAATTCAGCTTTATGATAAGAGAGAAAACTCAAACTACTGGCTTCAATAATTTAAATATCAAACATAAAAGCTTTATGACCCTTTCTCAGCTGGTGCACATGTATTGGGGAAGATACAATGAAACTGAGACCCACACATACCAACTAAGAGAAATACAGTGGTGCAGCCTCTGTAGTAAAATGAAAAATGTTAAATGTAAGAATGACTAGGTGACTAGCAATCCCCTTCTAAGTACATACCAAAACAAAATTAAAATACAGATCAAAATAAAATCTTATAGGCAAATGACTACAGCCACATCCACAACAGTCAGAAAAGAGCACTAGAGCTGGATGTGGCGCCCTACCCCCACAACACTGGCATTCTGTAGGCAGAGATAGGAGGACTGCTGCAAGTTCCAGGCCAGCCTGGTCTACCTAGTGAGTTCCAGGTCAGACTCCGCTCAGTAAGTAGACAAATAAGAAGTAGAAACCTCAAATACTCATCTAATGAATAGATAACCACAACATGTTAATGCAGTCAATGGAATACTTGCTGGGGTGTGCGTGCGTGCGTGCGTGCGTGCGTGCGTGCGTGCGTGTGTAGCATGGATAGGATACTTTTTTCTGTTTGTTAAGAACAAGTATCGCCGGGCGGTGGTGGCGCACGCCTTTAATCCCAGCACTCGGGAGGCAGAGCCAGGTGGATCTCTGTGAGTTCGAGGCCAGCCTGGGCTACCAAGTGAGTTCCAGGAAAGGCGCAAAGCTACACAGAGAAACCCTGTCTCGAAAAACCAAAAAAAAAAAAAAAAAAAAAAAAAAAAAGAACAAGTATCACTGTAGCCCAGGTTACTCTCAAACTCATGGTAATCCTAACTAACCCCCTGAATGCTAGGATTAGAGGCATGAGCTAACTAAGTCAAGCCAGTCACGAAGGAGAACACCATGACTCTATATAAAATGCTGAAAACAGGCAAATCCACAAAGATGAAAAGCAGAACAGTAGTTATGAGGGGGACACAATGGGGAAAACCACTAGAGACTCCTTTGGAGGTGATGGATATTTCTGAGAGAATTTTACAGAATAAGACTTATATCAAGACTATACAGTCTATAGCTCATTACTAGAAAAATTTGACTACATAGAATACTGCTAATACCTACAACAAACGAAATATCCTTCAATAACAATTGGCAAGTGGCATGGTTGATATACCAAACATGATTGACACACCAAACATGAATATAAAACAATGTTTAAATATTCATTGAATAAATTTTCTAATGATTTAAGAAAAAAAAAAAAAGATCCATTTGGCAATTCAGACTTTGGCAGAAGAATACATTTACCCTATTCATGTAATGCTGTAGGTCACTATAATACTCTAGGTAGACTCTGGAAGGAAGAGAAAAGCCAGCAGCAATAGCTGGTCTTACTATATAAAGGAGAAAGTTCCTGTCACTTCCGAGTGACAGGTGGTGTTAGAAGAGCTGATAGAAACAAAGCAAATGACTTCTAGTACAGAGACAGAGTCGCCAATCATTTTCAATGCCATTTATAAGCCAATTTAGAATAAACTGAAAGCCACTTCTTTTTTAAAGATATCCTTCCTTACCTGTCTCACAATTTGATTAGGACATTTAATTAGTATCTGCATTGGCCACCAGTCATCATCAGCCATGCGGTCTAAAAACCACTGTAAGAAAACAGAATATGATTTAATATTCACACAATACTTGTTAAGTTAATATGATTTAATAGTCACACAATACTTGTTAAGATATTTACTTGATGATTCCATCATTTTAACTTCTTACCAAAATGGCTTGTCTAATTGTTACAAAGTCTTAAATCTAAAATACTAAGGATCACTTCATGATAGGACTCCATAAACATCATTTTATTATTGTACAAGAAGGCAATCTGCAGTACTCAGAGAAAAGGAATACACAGTGGCATGGAGACAGAAGAAAGTAAGTGGGATAGATAAAGGTAGATTTAAGAGGAATGTAAAATGTAGATCCTGTCCGAACTTTAATTCAAGCCAACTGAAAACAGCTTGTTGGAAACACAGAAAACTAAGCACAGAGTAAGTATTTGCTCAAAGTAAAGAAACTGTTTAATTCTAACCAAAGAAATTGAATTATGGTTACAGATTTTTTTAAAGTTCACATTTGTTAGACATATATACTGAATATTTATTATTAAAAATACGAAGCTGGTGTAGTGACACATTCCTTTAATTCCAGCACTCAAGTGGTAAAGGACAATGGATCTCTTAAGTTTAGAAATGGAAAATTAATTACTCTTTGTGGAAGCTGGGTAGCAGGAAAAGCAACCTTTCATTTTGACTTTTCCTCACATTCTATTTAAAAATTTTATGAAATTTCTGGTGATCAGGTTCTCTCTCTCTTTTTTTTTTTCCGAGACAGGGTTTCTCTGTGTAGCTTTGCGACTTTCCTGGAACTCGCTTTGGAGACCAGGCTGGCCTCAAACTCACTGAGATCTGTCTGCCTCTGCCTCCCAAGTGCTGGGATTAAAGGCGTGCGCCACCACCAACCGGCTCTCTTTTTTTTTTAAAGATTTATTTACTATGTATACAGTATTCTGCCTGCATGTGTCCCTGCAGGCCAGAAGAGGGCACCAGATCTCTATACAAGTAGTTGTGAGCCACTATATGGGTGCTGGGAATTGAACTCAGGTCCTCTGGAAGAGCAGTCGGTGCTCTTAACCCCTGAGACATCTCTCCAGCCCAGGTTCTCTTTTTGTACTGCTAAAATTTAAAATCACAGGAGGACAGGAGAAAGCAAAAGTCTTCAACCAATGTCATCTTTCATGCACTATGCCACTGTCTCCCGTGTCTGCAAACGCAGCAAAAACTTGCACAGACTTTTTTGGTTGTTAATAAAAGATTATATTATTTATTTTTTTGTATTATATTTTATGTGCATTGGTGTTTGGCCACCACGTATGTCTGTGTGAAGGTGTCAGATCTTGGAGTTACAGGTGTGAGCTGCCATGTGGGTGCTGGGATGCAGCAGGTGCTCTTTAACTGCTGAGCCATCTCTCCAGCCCCCAAAGATTTTATTAAGACAGCACTTCAGGTCTCATTGTCTATTAGTAAATTATCTCTAGGGACACAGTTTTCTTACTATGGGGAGGAAATAAAAGTGGGCATACATATGTGCGTGCAGACATGTGGGAGTCAGATGGGCTCAGGAGAAGGTTCTCTCTTCCCATCTTTATGTGGTTTCTAGGGACTGAATTCAGGTCTGGAGGCTTTGTAGCAAGTGCCATGAGCCATCTTGCTAGCTCCTAAATATATTATTTTATATTAAAATTCAAAGTAGTTAACAGCTTGGTATGGTGGTGCACACCTATAATACCAGGATTCAGGGGCTGAAGACAAGATGGTTGTCTTTATTTAAAAGCCAGCAAAAGATACAAAACAGAACAAAAACCAAACAATCAATCAAATAAACAAATCAAGTTAAGTGAGGGGCAGGAAAAATGGAAAGATTTTGGCTCAAGTGAGCAAACTTCTGGTTATAGGAGGAATAAACTCTAAGAGCACTAAATATAGCACAGTTAATTGATTATTAACACTGAATTGTTCACTTGAATTTGCTGAGAGTATATCTTAAATATCTTGATTCACATACAACACAAATAGTGTCTACATGGTCATCAATTTATTGATTGTGGTACATATTTACAATGTACAAATATGTATCATAAATCATTATATTTTACATCTTTGTTGTGTACACTTTGTATTTATCAATATCTCCAAGCTAGGGGACACAAATTGAACTAAGACCAAAAAGGGAAAAGGATTATCTGGGGATGAGAGTTCAGCTCAGTGGTATATCTGAATCAAAACACAAGCATCAGTCAGGCATGATGGTGCACACCTACAACCCCATCACTTCGGGGACAGAGAAAGACAATTCTCTTTTTAGGAGGCCGTCTTACTACATAACTCAGGCTAACCCCGAACTCACCATATATACATGCATATGTGGTGCAGGCTGGCTTTAACACATGATTATCCTGTTTCCCCACCTGTGTACTGGGATTATTGTTCTGTAGGATCACGCCCAGACGGAAATGTGTTTTATACTTGTGTAAACACTAAAAGGAAAGTCCAAGACTACGGAAAAGAATTAATCTTTGTAACAGATTTGAAATAGAAGCTATAACTTTCTAAGTGATAAATATTAGGAACAACTTACATGGAACTCTTATGACTCACAACAGATAAAAACAAGTTTGCTGTATCATCTCAGTTAAAATTTAAAAGAAAAAAGGAAACTTTCTAATCAGAGAAGCTGTGGAATGTCTGCTGTCATCTTACCTCACAGGCTGCTTGACTATTATTAAACTGTTTGGTCAGCAGCTCAATCCATTGAAGCATTGTTGGCTAAAAAGGGAAATGATACAAAAAGTCAGTCAGGACTTGAATCAATGACAACAACAAATGTAATTTAAAAAAAATGTAACGGACACAAAAATAGAAAAACACATACCTTCTCTTTTGAATGAATAAATGTCTCTAAAACAAAGGAAGTACTTAACTGTTTAAAAAAAGAGAAAGAGAAAGATTCAATTGAGCAAGAAACGACTCACTTACTGTGGAGCACTAAATCTAACAAAGCTACCTAAGCCGGTCATCACCTTTGCTGTCATGAGGGACACAGCTTTAGGATCTGGTAGTGTACTTGGAATACAACTGCACAGCTGCCACATAAACCTGGAATGAAAGAAAGTTACTTCAATTCTTACACGACACTTTCTTTACAAAGAGGAAAAAAAGGAAGATGACAAATTCATCCAGACTTACCCAAAATAAGTGTGTTCAAAAATGTTTTTGTCTTGTAAAAATTGCATGTTATCATGCCAAATCCACTGGAGAAAAAAAACAGCATTTATCAGAAAGCAGTTTATTTAATATATCTTAGTATTTTTATTTAACAATAAGAAAAGATATAATCTAAACACTTACAAAGGTAACAAACAAAAATATGCATTTAAAATTCATGTTGACTTTTTCTCCCAGGTATAAGGAGTATAAAAGTAGTATCTAGGGTTTGAGAGGTGGCTCAGCCATTAACAGCATTTGCTGTTTTTGTGAGGGCTCAGTTCTTAACACCCACCTGGTGGCTCATAACCATCCATAAATCCAGTTCGGGGGAAGCCAATGCCTTCTGACTGCCATAGGCACCTGGTATACACATGGTGCACATACACAAATGCAGCAAAACACACACATAAAATTTAAAAAAAAAATCTTAATCTTAAGGAAAGGTGGTTACTAAATCTAACCCCCTTTTTAAAAATGTTTCATTTTGTGTGTATGTGTGTATACACATGCACACACACATAGAATTTGTGTACTTCTTGCTCAAAGAGGCCAGAAGAAGGTGTTGGAACTCTTGGAAATAGAGTTACATATAGTTGCCATGAGAGTGCTGGGAGCCAAACCCAGGTCTTCTGTAAGAGCAACAAGTGTTCTCAACCACTGAGCCACTGTTCCAAGCCCCACAACCTGCCCTTTAAAAAATTATTTGTTTGACTACGTCAGTGATCACAAGTTAACATCATTTCTAAAGATTTTGAAGTATGAGCTCTGAAATCTCGTCTAAAGAGCAAATACATAAAATGAGAAAACATAAAGCATGCTACATTTTGATAAAGACAGGTTTTAAAATTAAGGCACGTTTACATTTGATAAAAATTCTGTGGCAATAACTGGGTGGTGGATCTCTGTGAGTTCAAGGCCAGCCTGGTCTACAGAGCTAGTTCCAGGACAGCCAGGGCTACACAGAGAAATGCTGTCTGAGGGAGTGAGGGGAATCTTGGCAGATCTTATACATTAAAAACAGACAACTATTTCTGATAGTAGGCCAATAGTAGCCAGAATAATGCTGGTATTTTGTGTCCCCTTTGGAAAACACTAACAATGCTTCTAGCCTTTGTCAGATAGCTCCACAGCAACGTTATATTTTGGTGCTGGGAGTCTCGTGCATCCTAAAAATGTGCTCTAACACTGAGCTCACGCCCTTAGCCTCATAAAAGTATAAAAAATTAACTTCTGTTTGAAATATTGCTATTACTAGCTGTCTTTTTTAGCCCTGCACTTCTGTATGTATTTTGAAACTTAAGATGGTACGTTCACTTTCTTTTCCAATATTTGAGACAGGATCTGACACTGTAGCCAGCCTTAAAATCACAGCAGTCCTCTGGTATTACAGACTTACACCACCATAGTTAGTCAGTAGGTTCATTCTCAACTGATGGTGTCACTAACTCTCCACTGAAAGTATTAAACTCTCTCTCCCCACCTTCCTAGCCTGTATTATTAGGGCAACTATTCAAGGTCACTGGGAAATTACAGGTTGACTCACCAAATGCCCAGTGCTCCACGCTTTTGAGCATCTCTAGACACTGGATGTCTACAATGGTAAGGAATCTGACAGCATTCTACCTACCTAATAAAAGCCTTCACAGCAAGAAAGTTCCATTCCAAATTTCTTACCTCCAGTCATGATCTCATTTCTAGATCCATTTTTATTTCTGGCTATCTAGAGAGAGCCAGGCTCTTAGACATAATTCCATGCTCTGAACCCAAGCCTAGTCTGCTTCCTAGACCCAACATACTCAGTGCTTGTAGTTCTGCTTCAAACACCAGTCCTTTGTGTACTTCATCAGTAAACCATGTTTAAAAGTTAACTGGATGTACCTGTAAATGTTAAAACTGCGTTTTTCAAATCTTCCCTGATGATTTTAATGAATAATTGTTTAATCTCATGTCCAAACTTTCTTCTTCAACTCACTAAACATCATAGCAGCATGTCTTCTTTCAGTTACTAAATATACCAATAAGCACTGTTTTGCTTAAAAGAATTTGAGGGACAGGGCGTGTGTGTGTGTGTGTGTGTGTATAGAGGCAATGTGTACATACAAGTACAGATATGTTCAGAGTCTAGAAGGTGCTGGAACCTATGGAGTTTCAGTCACTGATGGCTGTGAGCTCCCTGGCAAGGGTGGTGGGTCCTTGGCAAGACCAGCAAGTACTTTTAACTGTTGAGCCATTTATTCCAGCTCCTCATATATATTTTCATTAACCTATCATAAGACAGTATTATCATAACTTTTTTGTAAATATGCTAAGATCTAATTGGGATTACAGATATTAATGCTGCACAGCTTACTTTTATACTGAAGTATTTATTGCACAAACACCTAACATAATTTAAATTGTTGCTAAAATCAAATTAACTTTTACCTCTAATAACTCTGATGAAACATCAAATTTGTATTCTCTGCCATTTTCTTCTTCTGGTTCCATGCGTTTGTAAAACAGCATATATGCACTATGTGTCTTTATGAAGCAAGGAGAAAACATTTTAATTTTTGACAAATTATAATTTAAAATTAGATAACATACAACATTGTTAAATTATTACATATGAAAAAAAGATCACCTTTTCAAAGGAGAAATCCATAAATTTATCTGTAACTGAATCATAGGTTTTTGTCTGTGGGAAAAAAAAATTACTCAGCAAGATTTATACATACAATATTTCATAAATGCCTATGTAATACTTCAAAGTAACCTTATAAATAACTTTAAAATAACAGTGCATTCATATAAATCCTATGTACATGGGCTGGGGATGTAGTTCAGTGGTAGAGCACTGTTTAATGTGTACAAGGCCCTTTTGATACTCAGTAACACACACACACACACACACACACACACACACACACACACACACACACACACACACACCCAGTAACAATAACAATACCCAAACCACTCCTCCGGAGCTACAGATATATCACAGTATTAAAGTGGTTGTTTAGCACACACAAAGTTGTGGTTCAACCTACAGCAGCCAAAAAAAGTCCTATGTACTTCACAAATTCTTTACTTCACCAACATTATTGTACACCTCTTTTAAGATGCTGAACACTATAAAACTGTGATCAACAATGTTGTAACAACAACAACAACAACAACAAAACAAAAAACGAAAACACAGCAAGAAGATAGCTGGTAGGAGCCTAATTTCTTGAATATGGTTAAATGGAAATAAATACTAAATATAAAGGGCTGGAGAGATGGCTCAGTGGTGAAGAACACTGGCTGCTCTTCCAGAGAATCTGGGTTCAATTCCCAGCACCTACATGGCAGCTCACAACTGTCTGCAATTCCTGTTCCAGGGGATCTGACACCTTCATACAAATGTACATAAACTAAATTTAAAAAAGGAGGAGGAGGAGGAGGAGGAGGAGGAAGAGGAGGAGAAGGAGAAGAAGAAAATAATTTTGGGGGCTGTAGAGATGGCTCAGAGGTTAAGAGCACTGGCTGTTATTCCAGAGGTCCTGAGTTCAATTCCCAGCAACCACATGGTGGCTCACAACCATCTGTAATGAGATCTGGTGCCCTCTTCTGGCATACAGGCATATAGAACACTGTATATGTAATAAATAAATAAATCATAAAAAGTACTAAATATAATATGTATTTTCAGCAAAATTATGGATAAGATAGCTGAAGTATATATTTTTGATTAAAAAAATACTTTTTCTCCTTTGCATCTCTTCTTTGAATGCCTGCCTTGACATTTCCTTCTCTGAACATTCCACCATTCTCTGTTTTCATGGCTGTGTGCAGACCTCCACTGCTGACCCTAGCTCAAAAGGGCTCCGAAGATGACAAAGTCATCTTGAAGATACCAAGATTTATGGCTTGCCTGATGTATAGTTTCTCAAAACTGAATAAAATGATCCTCAAGCTTAAAAAAAATTCTCAAAATACTTACCAATTTATCTCAAACTTTAAAAATTAAAGATTTGAGCCTCAGAGCTAGAACGTTTTGTAGATGAAATGGACATGTCAATATATACATGAAGAAGGAATACAACTCATGGCTGACAGAAAAAGACGTAGGTCAACCAAAGACATTGGAAAAGAAGTAATTGGGCAGAGATGAAAAAAAAAAAAGGCAAGAGAGAAGAGAAGGAAAGAAACAGGGAGAGCCTAAGAAACAAACTACAAAAAGAGGAGAGTTGAGTAATATGAGAGAGACTCGTTCTGGAGGGCTTCTGAGAGCATTAAAGACCACTTCTAGCAAGGTGGTGGTGGTACCCACCTCAGCACTTTTTGTTTGTTTGTTTGTTTTTTTGAGACAGGGTTTCTCTGTGTAACTTTGTTTTTTTTTTGTTTGTTTGTTTTTCGGGACAGGGTTTCTCTGTGTAGTTTTGCGCCTTTCCTGGAACTCACTCTGTAGTCCAGGCTGGCCTCGAACTCACAGAGATCCGCCTGCCTCTGCCTCCCGAGTGCTGGGATTAAAGGCATGCGCCACCACCGCCCGGCTCTCTGTGTAACTTTGGAGTCTGTCCTGGAACTCACTCTGTAGACCAGGCTGGCCTCGAACTCACAGAGATCCACCTGCCTCTGCCTTCCTAGTGCTGGGATTAAAGGTGTGTGCCATCACCATCCGGCTAACCCCAGCACTTTGGAAGCAGAGGCAGGGGGATCTCTTGAGTTTGAGGCCAACCTGGTCAACAGAGTGAGTTCCAAGACAGTCAGGGCTACTCAAAAGAGGACACTTCTAAATGTATAGGGAAAAGAAGGGTTTATTCGTAATTCTGGATAACTGTAGAAGTGTGTGACACAAGGAATGCAAAGAATTGTTTTAAAGGGAATCAGCCTTGCTGTGTTATGGATCAATTAATGGTGATGGTAAGAGTCAGAGGCGAAAGTTCTTGAAAACAAAACTCAATACTCAAGATACTTTCCAAAAAATATGTAAGAGAATGAGACCAGGAATTTACAGAACTATTTGCTAAAAGAAGAGATTTGTAAGTGTTTTCTTCACTGTCCTTTATTTTTAAAAAACCTAAGGAAAATGTTCTAGGAATAACACTTAGGGATAAGACTGGTTTAGACATAGAGTGCTATTTAAACAGTGGCTTCGTTTTTACACATTTCCAAACTGTACGTCAACAGACTACTATTTCATTCAGACTGCAGACATGAGTACCCAGAAGTAAAGAGAAAGCCTTTTCTTAAAAAAAAAAGTTCTATATAGAAAGTTATAATAACCATGGTTTTTAAATTTAACCATATTCAAGTCCAGTCTGATCTACAGAGTGAGTTCAGGACAGCTAGGGTTATATGAAGAAACCCTGTCTCAAAAAACCAAATTAAAAATTTAAAACAAACAAACAAATAAATAAAGCAAGCTTAAAAAATCTTAATGGCTTATTTATGAAATAGAACTGGCTTCAAATATCTGACTTAATGAAACTCAACATTTTTCTTTTTTCTTTTTGTACATAGGGTCTTCACTATTTAGCCCCAGCTGGCCTGTAACTGAACTCACAGAGATCCAACTACTTCTGCTTGGAATTATGTGTGTATGTCATCACACTCAATGTGTACACACACACACTAAGAATGAATATGATTGCATGTGGGCATCAAGTCTTTATTGTGGAGTAGAAAGATCAAACCCCAAGTCCTCGCAACCCCAGGCAAATGCATTCCCACTGAGCTGCACTCCAGTGAGACCAGGAACAGTGAGACCAGGAAGAGATTTAACAATGACACTATTATCATATAACTGCTATGGTCCGGGTTGCTGGGCAATGAAAAAATAATTATTTCAAATTATCTGAAATCAACTTCCTTGTGTAAGACTTTCCAGATTTTGCCAATAGATTCTTTTTGTTCTAATCCCATGGATTTTTTTTTTAATAACTGGTATGTTTAATATAATTATTCTGCCACTATACTTCAATTTGTATCTTATGATTTAATTTTTTTCATCTTACCTTCTTTATCAAACTATGGTTGAAGGCAGAAATAACAATTTTTAAACATTTCTTAGTTCCTGGTATATACAGCGAACACATAACAAATAAACCTTAGACTGAATGTGAGCAGATATGATGATGATAAGTGAGTCTACTACTGAATTGTATAACTGGAAAAAAATCACAAACCATTTACAATTATTAAATAAAACTTACTGTCATTTCACCACCAAAGCACTCAGAGGCAAGTTGAGCAGAATCAAAAGGTTTTACCTCAGCATCATTAAAAAGATACCTACAACAGAGCACATGGTACTGATCAAATGTGTATGTACTAGAATCTCTGTACAGTGTCTACTATTTAAAAGACTTAGATATATAGTCACATTATTTGATGAGATAAATTCTAATAAATTCTTATTTTTATAACTTCTCTAGAAATTGGGAATATAATTTTTTAAAACAGCCAAAATCACCTTAAAAACTTGACACAGTAGCTGAATGATAGAACATGTGCCTCACTTATCTGAGGTACTGGGTTCCATACCTACGGCACATTCGTGAGTGCACACACAATCTTACACATTCAATAACTACTGGATAGTAACAAAAATAAAGAAGGTATGCTTAAAATCTAACATATAAAGCAATTAGATAGGAAAGATTAGCAATGTGATAATCCTCTAAGATATAGACCTCATTTTAAAATATGAACAGAACAATTCGATACACTCATGGAAATATAACCAAGTGGAGGGAAAAAAAGGGGGAGGAAAGGAAAAGGGTGGAAATGATATGATTATAATTTCAAAAAGAAATTAATTTTTTTTTAAAAAAGGACTCTTTTGGCCATGATGTCTGAAAGAATCAGAAGTAAGAGCTAAATGCAACTATTCTGCTCACTGCATGAAGATCAATGCTAGTGGCTATGTATTTTGTTCAAAGCGGTATTTCCAAAACTCAGAAGAGGGCCTAAGCACATACACGTCCCTAAAGACGTCTGAAGACTGAAAAAGACTATGTGACTGATGCTAACTTGATAAAGACAAGACTTGTGGACGGAATAACGAAGGTGCTCAGGGGGAGTGGACGCGGGCTATCTTCCCAGAGCATGCACAAACTCTGGGACCACTAAGTGGAAGGCATTGAGTAAGGAGCTCCCGAAAGAATGAACAAAGTGTGAGTTAACGACTTGGTGGATACAACTGTCTACGAATCCCTAAGACTGTTAATATAAAGCACATCTTCCAGAGGAAGGCATTTATCAAATTCTCACAATTTAAGGCCCATACATAAAATTATGAACTAATTCCTGTTTTTGAAAGTTGTCTTCAATTAAGAAAAATTTTTTTCTGGGCCCCCAAGATGGCTCAGCAGGTACGGGTACTTGCTGTCAACTATGACAACCTGAACTGGGTCCTTGGTATCAACACGGGCAAAAGAGAAAAACAAGTTTCAAAAGTTGTTCTCTGACCTCTCTGCATCCACCTATCCATCTGCCTACCCATACAGACAAGACACATACACAAAGAAAAAAAAATGTTTAAAAAAATTATTTAACGTTTCCTTTTCCTAATTTCATACGAAGTTTTCAGAAAACTAAAAATTCATCAGAAGAAAGAATTACCATAAACATATATATTTAAAAGCAAGGGGAAATTTATTTTAAACTAAAGGAAACATATTTAACACTTACCACTTATTGTTTTTATAAGCATGTGGATTGACTATATCTCTGATGAAACTATAATAGTGCCCGCCATCTGCTGTTCCTGTATGAACAGTCACTCCAATCAAGTCATACTCATAGCTCTCTGTGTCTTTTGAATGGTCACTGACTTCTTTAAAACCTAATTTACATGAGATAATGGCAGTCATTTTGAAAGCACAAACAATGTCATTTTAAGATTACTTTTTATAAAATGTACAGAAAAGGGCATAAAAACTTGACATATAAAATAGATATATAAAAACTATTTGCAACTATAAGCCTACCACTACAATGAACATATTATACAATTAACTGAGAAAAATTAACCATGTATTAGTGCATAATTATAGACAACACCAATGTGATACATATACTATGTGTTTAACTTAACTAGCCCTTTAAAATAGTATTGCCTCTTTTTTTTTTTCCAATTTTACCATCAGCAAAACAATACAAAACCTAAAAAGATCTCAGTGTTTTAGTCTCACTCTAAGCACTGTATTGATACATATTAGGAGCTTAGTGTCCACAGAAATAAAGGCATCATTCTAATCTGAACAATTTTAAAACAGAAGACACTAAGCAAAGAAATTACAGTTGATCTGACAAGTCTAAAAATGGTGTATGGTCTGTGATCTATACTCCCACCAACATTTAGAAAAACTAAATGTAGGAGCACAGCAAAGTAGATTTGCTTCAGTGCACAGCCTGAACTGGAAAGTAAATTGCAGTAAAGAGAAAATGGCCACAGCATTAAAGCAGTGGCAGAGAAGCCTTACTATGCTCATGTAGGCAATGCTAAGACTTCAACACATCTCCAAAGGCCTAAAAACTCCTTTATAAATTCATGTTCTCTCCATGCATGTAACAAACCATCACATGAAAATACAATGAAGCAGAGCAGAGATGAAGTCTCATTATGATTTCCAGAATGGTCTGATAAAAGGTCTAAAGGACAGGATGTATAGAACAATGACTACTTCTTTATCTGCATTTTCATATTTATTACTATGAGACAACTTACTGCAACTTATAAACATAAATCCTAATGAAAGTTATCTCCCCTAGTTATATTCCTTTATACCTGTGATTGCATTCGCCCCTCCTATCTTTGAAGAATTAGTAAGTTCTCCTGAAGAAATAGATTATAACTCACTGTTTACGTTTTTCATTCCCCACTCTGCGAGGCTAAATGTTTACTGTATGTTCATTAACTGCTAGGCAGTGGAGTTGAAGATTACACTGGATTCTCTTTCCTAAAGTTAGGATAGGATACTGGTTTCTTAAATTACTAAACTTTAAACACGACATTGCTGTACCCTCATTATGTAACAAGAACTTGGTAGTACAGAAAAATGGAAGAGGCAGGAGCTAGCCTTTTCTACCTTCTTCTCCCATGCCCTTAAAAAGCCATGTGGTGGGCTAGATCCCCTTAATCCCAGCACTTGGAAGAAAGAGGCAGGTGGATCTCTGTGAGTTTGAGGCCAACCTCATCTACATAGAAAGTTCCAGAAGAGCCAGGGCTACACAGTGAGACCCTGTCTCAAAACAAAACAACAACCAAAAACCCAAAAAGTCCTGTGGTTCTTGAGGCACATATCAGTAAGTCTGAAATAGTTTGGTGGTTTTGTACTTGTGAAATAAAGGTCATTGCTACTTAACACACTAAAATCTGGCTTCCTACTTCAACTTTTAAATCAATTGCTCTGATAAGCATAATCAAAGTTTTCTACTAATTATTTTTGGACCTACTCTTCCTGGGAATGTTCCTTTGTGAAGACTTTAAAATATTAATTTAAATTCCTCTTTACTACTGTTCAAATTAAAAAAACCAGTCTCTCGTGGCTCCTCATTCCCTCTCTAGTAGCAGACCAAGTAAAATATTCGGGGAGTCAGAGGTTTGAGGTTTTGACATTATTTTATTATCACTGCTTTAAGAATTGTCTATACTACAAAGGGATAATAAAATAATTCATTTATTCATCCAATTATGAACTCCAGGGTCTGGGACTATATTGGTAGAATGCTAGCATGTACAAAGGTCTGTGTTCAATTCTCTGCACCCTGTAAAAAATTAATTAAGCTCATTAACTCTGCCTATCTGTTGGTCCTTTCTCATCTAAGCCACTGTCTTCACTGTAGTTTCCAAGAGTGGCATCCCCTGACACTTTTCATCATTCTTTAATCCATTTGAAAATAACCTTTTCCAAATAGCTTTCTATTTTAGAACTTCTCTGATTAAAAATCTAGTGGCCCGCCGGGCGGTGGTGGCGCACGCCTTTAATCCCAGCACTCGGGAGGCAGAGGCAGGCGGATCTCTGTGAGTTCGAGGCCAGCCTGGGCTACCAAGTGAGTTCCAGGAGAGGCGCAAAGCTACACAGAGAAACCCTGTCTCGAAAAACCAAAAAAAAAAAAAAAAATCTAGTGGCCAGCTGGGCATGGTGGCATATGCCTTTAATTCCAGCACTTGAGAGGCAGAGGCAGGGACAGAGAGAACTCTGAGGACAATATGGCCTACAGACTGGGTATGAGGCCAGCCTGCTCTACAGAGTTCCAGGATAGCTAGGGCTACAGAGAAACGGTATTGAAAAATAAAACAAAACAAAACAAAAACAATCTAATGGTCACACAATAAATAATAAAGGGCAAAATTTTTAATATGGCCCAAAGTAAAAAATATTCTATTAGCTTGTCTCAATGATCACTCTGCTGCCCTTGTATTCAAGAACTTAATCCCTTCTTCTCCATCTTTTACTCAACTCTGTATCTCTGCTGCAATACTACTTCCTCAAGACCTGTGACACACTGATTGCGTCTGGCAAAATACTACAATTTCAGGTTCAATGTTAAGACTTACCACCTATACCTCAGTTTTCCAAGGGCATAAACAGTGTCTGGGAAAAAAAAATGCCTAGAACATGGTCCTTCAAGAGTCTAAACATTTATTAGCTAAGTAAGTAAATATATTACGGTGTCTCCAACAAAACTGTCCTCTCTGGGATGGAGAGACAGCCTGCTTTTTCAGAAGTCCTGGTTGGATTCCCAACACCAAAAGCGTGGGTCACAACCATCCCGTTGCAGGGCCTCTAATACCCTCTTTTTAGCCTCTGTGGGCAGTGTATGTATATGGTACACAGAAATACAAGCAGACAGAGTACCCACACATATAAAAAATACTTTTTAATAAAAAAATTCCTTTTCAGGATGGAAAGATGGCTCAGTAGTTAAGAGCACTGACCGCTCTTCCAAAGACCCCGAGTTCAGTTCTCAGAACCCACCTGGCAGCTCACACCTGTCTGCAACTCTAAGATTTGACACCTTCAGACAGACATACATGCAGGCAAAACATCAATGCACATAAAATAAAAATAAATTATTAAAAAATTTATTTTCTAAGACTGTACTTGAGAACTATGTAAGTGACTTTAACATTAATGACAGTTTACCATTCATACAATTTCCTTATTAATAGAGACTTAACAATAAACAGAGAACTGAGAAAAAATGAACTTACCTTCTTTCCTGTCACTCTTTCCCATTAGAAAATCTTCTGTATAGGGTGTCATATCCAAACGTAAAGGGAAAGAAAAGTGTGTGTTCACTTTCTCTTTCATCATTGTGACCATATTAAATGTGTATCTCATAGTATTGAAACTCAGAATACGAGGTAATTTCTTAAAACATGCCCTGAGAAGTGGGGGGAGGAAACAAAATGTTAAATACTTTATTTCAAAAATATCTTAGTTCTATTTATATTTGTGCTACATCTATTTTAATAATCATCTTAAAGTAGCAATATTCTAAGTCACATAATTGTGTATGTGTGTGTGTGTGTGTGTGTGTGTGTGTGTGTGTGCGCGTGCGGGCGCGCGCGCCCACAGGCGCATGTATGTGTAGTGGGGTGCTCACCCATTCAGGCACGTGTGGGAGGCCAGGGGTTAATGTTAGGCATCATCTACTGTTCTCCAATGTTATTTCTTTTATAATTAAAATATCTTATTATTTTTATTAGTGTGTGTGAATATGTGCACACTCTATGCGTGTGGGAGAGGTGGGCAGAGGAAAATTTGCTGGTGCTGGTCTTCTACTTCCACAATGTTTGTCCCAACAATCAAACCTGGTTGTAGGTCTTGGCAAAAAGTGCCTTTACTCAATGACACCTTGCTGGCCCGCCACCTTTTTGGTTTTGCTAGAGAAAGGGTCTCTCAATGAACCTAGGGCTTGCCATTGGCATCTTCCTGTTTCAGCTTCACGGCACTGGGGTAGCAGACACCCATGCCCATGCTGGCTCTTCATGCAAGTGCTAGCTCAGTTTTTAAAAGATTTGAAAATTTATTTATTTACAAGTGTATGTATGTATGTATGTATGTATGAACGTATGTGTGTGTGACAATCAGAGACAACTCTCAGAAATCTGATTTCTCCATCCACCTTGTTGATGCGGGGTTACTGTGTACTGCAGAATAGCTGGCCCGTAAGCTTCCAAGTGAGTAGTCCCCATGTCCTATCTTACTTCAGGAGTGCTGAGATGACAGATGCATATACCACCACATTCAGTGTTTTGGAGGGTTCCAGTGGTTGAAACTAGGTCTTTAGGCTCATGCTATATATAAATGCTTTTAGCTGGTGATCCATTTCACTGCCCCTCCCACAAACATTTAAACAGTAAGTAAGAGTAAGGCAAAGGGCTAGGAAGATGACACCGTTGGCAAGGTACCTGCTATGTAAGCACAAGGACCTCAAGTTGAGATCCCCAATACTCTGTAAAAACCTGGTGCAATGCCATGTGCCTATCTATATGCCCAGCACTGAGAAAAAAAAGAGACAGGAAGGTCCTTGGGACTTGCTGGTCTGACAGCCTACCTAATCAGCAGACTCCATGTTCAGTGAGAGACCTTGTCTTAAAAAACAAGATGGAGAGATACCCAACATTGACCATTGGCTTCCACATACACATCTATGTGTGTCCCTACACACAGTGCACACACGTACATTCACATACCACACACATCCAAATTAAAATGTGTATCATGAAAGAAGAGAAATACATAAAAGTAAAAGAGACTATAAAGTTGTTTGTATAAATTGGTAAAGGGAGCTAAGTTTTTTAAGATTGTTATTTTTCTTAAAGATTCATTTTTATTTATATGTATTTCAGTGTTTCTGTATATAGCAAGCCATATGTGGGGGTATCCATGGGGCCAGAAGAGCACTGGATAACCTGAAGCTGGAGTTATGGTTTTGGATTTTGAAGACAGGGTCTCACTATATAGCTCCTGCCATCCTAGAACTGCACTCTGTAGACCAGGCTGGCCTCAAACTCATAGAGATCCACCTGTCTCTGCCTCCCGAGTGCTGGGATTAAAGGAGTGCATCACACTACTCGCAGCCCCAGAAGCCGGACTCACATACAGGCAGTTGAAAGCCATGGGATGTGGGTGCTAGAAACCGAATTCGGGTCTTCTAGAACACCAAGTCCTCTTATCTACTGAGCAGTCATCTCTCTAGCCCCTATTTTTGCTGTTTTTAATTGTTTGCTTGTGTGTGTGTGGGGGGTGTCACATTCATGAATGTAGGTGCCCTCAAAAGCTCACCTGGAGCTGGAGTTACAGATGATTGTGGGCCACCCAACATGGGTAATGGGAAGTAAACAAAAATCCTCGACAAGAGAATTATGAACTGTTCACTAAGCCATCTCTCCAGTCCCAGTTAGCGCCACCCCCCCTTAAATTTGAGGACAGTTTAACTATTATTTTCTAAGAAATTCTATAAAGAACTGTAACTCAAGGAAAAGTATTTATGATGAATGCATCAAAACATGAGCAATCCAAAATAGTGTCAATATGTAATGCAAGGGGAAAACCACTTGGAAAATACTATTTAAAAAAAAAAGTTAGTACTTTTAAACTGAAATTGTAACTAACTCCCAAATCTAGCTTCCACTCAAATATCTTTCCAAGATCCAGTCAACAGTCAACTGTTTAAACAACATTTCCAGGCCAGAGAATTCAGTTCCACCTGGACTACATTGTCATGAAGTGTATGTCCACCTGCATATGCTATCTTAGAGACTAGAATTTCAGAATTTGGAACTAATTTTGATCTTTCTGTCATTCCATATCTTTAATTGTTAAATGGGAAATAATTTTGATATTCATAATAGTAGTAGCATTTTACTACAACATGATGTCATATTAATTGAATTTAATCATGTAAAATTCTGAAAGTACTTCCTAAATAAAAAACACTGTGTAAAAACAGTTCTTATTCTTTAGGAACCAGTCACTAAAACTAGACATCTGAGTCGTTGCAGACTGACTAAAATGATCACTCTTGTTGGCTTTCATGTCTATCCTTAGAAAACACAGAATGCTGGCAAGTCTGGAGATTCTTACTTTCAACCCTACTGCATATGCTACATTAAAGCTCACAGGATAATAAGAGTTACTGAGTGATACTGAGCTCCTAACAGCTAATATTACCTGAGTCATTCTAAGGTAATATTTATTCATGTTAATCACATCACACTTATACACAGTAGTGAAAGGTCCACACTGGCTCATCTGGTTTGTCTTTAACTGCCCTGGGTGGTTTATCAAAATGATAAAAATTACATTTCAAAAGGCATTACCTTTTTTCAGCTCTGACTTTCTTTCCACAATGAGAACAGGTGTACATGTTGTCCCCTTCTAAGGTGTCTTTAATAGTAACTTCATCAAGAGATTCCTGTGCATAAACCCACATTGTGAAGTTGACATAATGCAATTGGGTCAGAAAGCACAAAGAAAAATCAATTTTTTTTTTTAAACAAAAAGCAAATTTAAAATAATTTTTTCTTCATGTGAACTCTACCTTTTAAAAGATATTTATTTTGACCAGGAAATAACCAGTTTTGTGGTCTATCTTTAATACTTAAAGCTATTTCTTCTCAAGACAATGAATTTGTTTTATATATATATATAAATCATACAACAATCTCAAGTCATGTTCAGTATCACTCACATAAATATTCTTCATATCTGCCACCTGGCACCTCACAGTATAAAACTCTTCAGCAGTCTGACTAACATGTTCACAATCCTAGATGAATCAACAAACAAAAATTAGCATTTTATTATAAGCTTAAAAAAAAAACCCTTATAAAACAACAAACCAGTATACTTACCAAGGACACAACATTGTTTGTGATCACACCTCCAAATAGGCTTTTGACAGTATTTTTCTTTAATATAAAACAAACCAAAGTTGGTGATTAAAATTCAAATTTGTATAAACTTCAAACACATTTTTCAATATTCTGGTACTAACCAGTTCTGGAGACATCTCTTCAACTTTAGTAATCAGATCTGTAAAAAACTCTGTCATATCTTTCTGTTCCCCAGTATTAAGAGGCTGCTTGTCCATGGTGTATGTCTTACAGAAAGGTCTAGGGTTATATGCTTTGCATTCGCTCTCCTGCAAGAGAAAGGGGGAGGAGATACATATAAGAAATGGTCAGAACATTCTTGAATAAATAGCAACAACAACAAAGTCACACAAGATGGAATATGGCACTGATTCCAGCACTTGGAAGGTAAAGGCAGGAAAATCAGGAATTCAAGGCTAGCCTTGGCTATACAGAATCAGAAACTCCTGGGTTTACAAGAGACCCTAGCTCAAAAATTTAAGAACAAGAAACAAACAAAAACCCTGAATCCACCTAAACAAAAAAAACTAATCTCTGCCCCTGCACAAAACATGATGAAAACCAAACTCAAAACAGCAAAACAAGTGATAAGCCCATGAAGTTTCAACTATGTAGCCCAAGCAGACTTCAAAATAATTGTGCTTGCTACACAGAAAAACCCTGTCTCAGGGGAGGGAGGAAAGCATCAGGCTGCAGGCAAGCCTACGGTAGGGTATCTTCTAAATTAGGTTATTGATGGGGAGGTTCCAGTCTATTGTGGGTGGGGCCATCCCTGGGCTGTGGTCCTGGGTTCTCTAAGACAGCATGCTGAACAAGCCAGTAAACAGCACTCCTCCATGGCCTCTGCCTCAGCTCCTGCCTTCAGGTTCTTGCTCTGTTTAAGTTCCTGTCCTGACTTCCTTCAGTGATGGGCTACAATGTGGAAGTGTAAGCCACATAAACCCTTTCCTCCCCATCTTGTTTTGGTCATGATGTTTCATCGTAGCACAGAAACCCTAAGACGAACAGTGACAGGACCAAGAACTAGAAATGAAGGACAAATGAACAGAACATAGGTAACTCAGTTGTGATTGTTAAAGTCTTTTCTCAAAGAAGAGAGATAACTAAAAACAGGTCATTTGAAAACAGTGAGTCTTAACAAACACACTACAATCTTTACAGTCACTATCTTAGGTATGTTTTTGTTTTTGTTTTTTGTTAAAAGATAATCTAATTAGTTTTTCTCCACATTTTTCAAACATACCATTAAATATGTAAACATTTTCTGAAGCTCCAAAAGAGTGGTTTTGTGCTTCATATCTTCTGAATACTGAAAGTCAAGAACAAACTTGGTCAAAACACAAGTGGTGGCATCTGGACACCCTAGCAGATCTACAATGGGCTGAAAACTACCTGCTTTATCCCTTCAGTCCTAGGCAAGAAAACACCTCACATGTCCCTCTTTCATCACCATTATATCTTAGAGGAATCAGAGTACTTTTCCATTACACTAAATACAGTGATGGCCATTATGACGGGAAACTGGAGAGAGAGAGGCCTTTTTTCAAACTGCTTTCTAAATCAACCCCTTTGGTACTGTACTGATTCACAAGAAAAATGAGCACTTCATGTACTAAATTCCCTTATAGAAGTTAACCCACATATAACAAATCACATTTCTGTATCAATTAATTCTATCTTTACTTTTTCTGAAACAGTACACTTCAACGCTAAAGAGGAATATTATTCATGATTTTGTAAACAATCTAAACATCAAAACACTACAATTCATGACTGGGAAATCTGGCTATACTTACAACCTAATTGCTTTTTATTTTTATTAATTTGTGTGTGCTGCACACAAATGCATGGAGGCCAGAGGTCAACCACTGGTGTTGACTTCAGGAGCGGTCACCTTATTGTTTGATGCATGGTCTCCCACTGTGACCACCTGTTCTTTGGCTAGCCTGGTTGGTCAGCAAGCTGCAGGACTGCCCTGTATCACCCCCTTGCCAACACTGGGATCACAGTGGGCACCACCATACCTGGCTTTTCACATGGGTGCTAAGTGTCAAATTCAGAATGTTGTGGCTTGTGCAACCAAGCTCTTTGCCAAATCAGTCATCCTTCCCTTACAAAAAAAGACAACAGGTTCTCGGGCTGTTTAAGATAGCCTGTGTAGTACTTTAAATAAGAATGGCCCCCAGGGTTCATATATTTGAATACTTAGGGAGTGGCACTATTTGGAAGGATTAGGAGGTGTGGATTTGTTGGAGGCAGTGTATTACCAGGGATGGGCTTTGAGATTTCCAAAGCCCAAGCTAGACCCAGTGGCTGGCGCTCCCACCCCCCCCAACCCCCATGCTCCCTGCCATGACAACAATGGACTAAAACTTTGAAATTGTAAGCAGCCCCAATGAAATGCTTTCCTTTGTAAGAGTTGGCCTGGCCATGGTGTCTCTTCATAGCAATGGAACACTGACTAATACAGCCTGGAACTTGGAACCCTCCTACCCCCACTTGTCAAGTGCTAGAATCACAGTACGCTTCCATGCCTGGTGGGGTTAGATCTGAATACGGGCCTTTAGGAGAGATCCATACACATGTCAAACACTGAGTAGACAAGGCTGAACTTCAACTCCAGTATGAGAATAAATCTATAGGGAGGAATTACCACCATTACAATATGAACTAACTCTGAAGCTGCTGAGAGTACCGTGCATATTAACGCTACCATTTGTTCAGAGTGATACATCAGCTGTTTGTGCCAATCTTAGGAGGAATAAAAGTAACACAGTTTTGCTGTTTAAGAGTTTGTTAAGGACACACTAGGGAAAGGGAGAGAAATCGGTCCAGAATATATTGAAAAAAATGTTTAGCTAATAGGTTTGAATAAAAGGGATCAACAAATTGGCAAAAAAAATCTATAAAGTATGTATACCTTCAATATGACAGTTCTGATATTTCATAAGATTCTGAAGTCATTTAAATTGTAAATTTCCAAAATATAACATATCTAATATAAGCAAAGTGCTACCTCAGAAAGCAATTCCAGAACTTGAGAGGTATGAGCAGTTCAATTTACCCTGAAATAAACAGTAAGTCTGAGACTGCTCTAGGACATGACACATGAGAACTCTTCATAAAGATGAAATAAAAAAAAGTTTTCTTTGAGACAGGGTCTTTCTCTGTGTAGTAATGGCTGTCCTGGAACTCACCATGTAGAACAGGCTGGCCTCAACCATGAGGTCTGCCCATCTCAACCTCCCCAGTTGTTGAGTTTAAGGTGCGCACTACCACACCCAGCTAAGTAAAGCAATTTTTAAAAATACAAAATGTTATGTAGATCAAAATTCAATTAAAAAAATATTTATTTTATTTTTGATTCTGTTGTGTGTTTATGTGTCCAGGGGCAGGAAGTAAGTACAAGTGCCTGTGGAGGCCAGCAGCGGGTGTAGGATCCACTGGAGCTAGAATTACAGATCGTTATGAGCAGCCTGGCATGGGTGCTGGGAACTGAGACTTGTCCTTTGGAAGAACAGGAGTGATATCTCTATCTTTAGTCCTAAAGTTTAGTTTATAACTGAAAATGTTATTTAGAAGATCTACTCAAAGTGAGTAACATCTAGTATTCTTTCTGTTGATGCTAATTACTGACAATGCTAAAAATTTAAGGTGTTTATTAATATGAACACAAATCACCAAAAGGTATGACCAAGTCATTATCTGGGGGCGGGGATTAACTGAAAATATGATTCTTTGGTAACTACTGCTTTTACAAAACAATACAGATTGATCCACTCAATTCGGTTAAAAGACTTTAGATAAATTAAACAAACCCATTATGGAACCATTTTTAACTATCATCAATCTAATATAGACACTACATTTTTAAATCCAACCTAACTAAATGTAAAAAGACCTCAACTCAAATGAGTATAACATAAATCTAATAACTTGAAGAGTAACTAAAACAGATTAAAGGATTCAAACAAGGTCTATACCACAATGTAGCAAAAAAAGGGAAAAGAAAACAAAGGCCATTCACCAAAAGAAGTATAAAATCAGACATAAAAAACAAACAAAACCCACAAAGCACATGTTTCTCAAAGTGGTTCACAAACTGATTTATTTTGGGTTAGGAATAAAAGAAACAAACTCAGTTTCTGATAATACTCTGATTGTTTGAGTGTTTATTTTTATGTGATTAATATCCGTATTTATTTTTACTGAAATACAATATAACTGTGCATCCACAAATTATGTGGTACTTTGAGAAACAAATTGTTCCACATAATGAACCTTCAAGTGAGTGTAAATAAGATTAAAATACACTAAAATAGTTAGCCATGACATAATACACTTTGTCATATGTTCTCGGTATGAATTAATGTCATGTAATGTACTTATTAAGATTCATGAATAAGGGTTTGGTTTATAGTTTGAAACTGTACCTTAGCAGTGAAGACAGCTTGCCTTGCCTCAGGTATCATGTAAAGCTGCTGAATAGTGGAAGCCAAGTAACAAGTAGCTCCAAGGTTAGTCAAGCCAACAAATCGGCATTCTGCACGCACATCCTCATGAGGCCAGTAGTCCCACTTATAAGGTGCATGGGCTGCTGATAAAAGAGGGAGGAGAAGATGCCCCCAAACAAACGTAAACATATCTTGATTTGATTGGCAGCTATTGCCTTTATTAATTATCTAATTAAGATGTATAGAATGTTATAATTTAAAATATTAATTATGTAAAAATATTATAAAGTTAATTAATTGTAAGAACTCAAATAAGTCAATATTTTACTTGGTATTACATTATTTTATGAAAAGAAAGCTCAATTATTTAAAATACCTATAAGTTTTCTCCATTTTTCTATTAAAAATGAGTGCTGAATAGTCTATCAAAAATGTGTGCAACAAAGTATGTGAAAAGTGGATTCTCTAAACAACATCCTTTGATGCTTCATGTCTGGGTTCAACTGTATAAAGACGCAATGAAAAGAAGGCTCACACTGCATATGCTGGGCCATAACCCAGTTGTGTATCAGCCTGTAGTTCTCAACAGACCCTTTGACCATCTCAACCAGCAAGTCATAGGCGGCGGCCCGGGAAGAGTGTGATTTGCACTTTGGCTGCCGTCGGTCCTTTAGACTGGGCAACAAAAACAGAAGATTGAAGATATCCCTTAAAAATTCCTAGGATGTAAGAAGAAAGCAGGTGTTACTACAACTGGATATCAATTATGTTCCAAATACAGTAAGTAACACACAAAATAAAATGGATAATGAACTAACTACAACTTACTAAACTATTATTAAATCATAGAGGTATTAAATATCGTCATCATCTGAAAATCTTACCAGTTATTTTTCTGGAAGAAAAAGGAATGGAAAGGATCCACCTTTTACTCTCCCCCCCCTCTTCAAATTTCATAGCTATCCTTACAGACTATTCATCCACACTATTATTACTTTCATTTGTAAACTACCAAGAGATTCTATTAGGCCTTGTTATTCCATTTGCCAAGTCCTACAGGGGGTTCTGCATCTGGTAAACAACAAAAACAGCAGCACCTCACCTATCCTGAGAGCCACGCACTCCTCAAAGTCCCCAGAACAAAAATCAGAAACATTAAGAACCTCACTAGTTGTGACAACTGTGGCAAATGCCAGAGTTGGGATGAAAGACATGAATCTCTTTACCAGTATATTCTTAAGTTTTGTAAACTGTAGACACAAGGTTAACCATGAGATGGGCCTAAACTGTTTTAATGGAATTAGTTTTCAGATCTTCAATTACAATAGACTTTTCTCCTAAATTCAATCTGTGTAATGTGTTACCTTTTTGGTTATGAAGTTAAGAATTGACTAAGCACATTTGAATATAGGTTTAAGTACAAATAGAAAAAGAAGTGCTTGGAAGAAAGTAAGGCCCACCCAAGAGCATGGGCGTGGGCTTCTCAAAGGTGAACTCACCCAGATTATACTCATTTTCTAAAAATTCATTCACGGAAAACTGCGTATTTGTATAAATACACTGTGATCATAATCATCTCTTACTCCCCTCTCTATCCTAACTAACATTTACTCATCTTGCAGCATGTGCCCTTCCGAATTCATGTTCTTTTCTCTTTTCTTTTTAAATATCCACTGAATGCACTATTGCTGCTCCTGTATACATGGTAAAGGCCATCCCTCCAAATAGCAACCATTAACTGCTGAAAGCTCCTGAACTAGGAAAGAAGCCTCATATTCACTTCATCTTTTCTAACTATTTTCCTTTGCTCTTTTCCCTAGTTAATTCTTATACACCCCAAACATTACTATACTATTTACCCTGGAGTATAATACCTCATAGGGTACTGACCAGAAAATCTGTAATATATGAAAATTCAAGTATCACCACTCTTTAGTAAGACTAGCCTTTGGCTGGAGTCTGAAAACTTGACTTGCACTACCAAACTTTCCTAAGTGACAGAAGTGGCTCACTGTACCTGACTACATGTAGTTGATACTAAACATCCATTCTGCTTTTAGGAAATCTTGAATTTCAGTAACTGGAAATGTAGGACACATGCTATATTAGAGTAACCACTGGAAGAATTAATCATATTCAACTCCACTATAACAAAAACTAGCCATGAGCCCACTGCTTAGCCCTGTAAGTACTAATGAATCACTCAAGCTGGGGTGATACTGAGAACTCAGCCACAAGAATCCAAAACCACTAAAGTCAAAACATTTTAAAT
The DNA here is from genome assembly GCF_007827085.1 of Peromyscus californicus insignis. NCBI lineage: Eukaryota > Metazoa > Chordata > Mammalia > Rodentia > Cricetidae > Peromyscus > Peromyscus californicus. The sequence goes on from NW_026294424.1 coordinate 23,520,234, forward strand.
GCTTTTACCACTAGCATGTTTTCCTCTTCCAATCATACTATTTTCAAAGGATATAAAAATATACTTCCAAATTTGCAAAGGAAAACAAGATTGGCTAATAAATATGCAAAGTGATTTGAGTTTTATTTCATACAGATGACATGATTTTATCTATTTTAGGATTCAGAAGTGAGATTACTATCATGGAGACACAAAGCAACATGATTACCTGCACTGAAAAACAAACACTTCAATAGCAAATCTGAATTGGCTAACTAACAACTAATAACTAACTTTACAACAAACTATCTTTGTCAATTAACTCATATAAAAAGATTTTGAAAAAGTATACTTAAAGCCTGTGATGCAAGTATTTTACCAGAAATACTGAGCCAACACATCTTACATAAATATTTTTATTTTCTTTATTCTGAGCCTACCAGAAAAGCAGGTAACTAAATGAAAGAGAAGAACTCATTCAAACTGCTACCTGAGAGAACTGTTTTGTTTGGTTTTGGTTTTCTGAGACAGATTTTTCTGTGTAGCCCTGGCTGTCCTGGAAATCACTGTGTAGAGCAGACAGACCTCAAACTCACAGAGACCCACTTGTCTCTACCACCTGAATGCTGGGATTAAATGTGTGTCCCACTGCATCATGCCTCAATATTTAAAATAGTTTTTGGTAATAAACAACAATGTAATACAGAAAAAAATGCAACAACCATGGTCACTCATGTAAGTACTGCCAGCACGTAGGAGGTAGAAACTGAAGGGTCAGGAGTTTAAATCCATCGTTGGCTACATAGAATAAACCATAGTGTTCAAAGCCAGCCTGGGTTACTTCAGACAGTTTCAAAGCAACCAAGAAACCCACAGCAACAAAAAATGATCAAAGCACAACTCTTCCCACTATAAATATTACATGAACAACACTTCTTAGATTGAACATGTAGAAGGCCTACACTTGCTCAGAGAATAACGGCACCTGCTGCCAAGCCTGATCTTTTTATCCCTGGAACCAACGTGGTAAAAGGAGAGAATTATTCCCAAAAGTTGTCCTCACATAGGCCATGGCATGAATGTGCCCACATACTCACAGGAACACAAAATGAACATGCCTATCTATATTCCCAACACTTGGAAGATAAAGGCAAGAAGATGAGGAACTCAAGGCCAGCCAAGTTTAAGACAAGCTAAGTCTAAATAAAGTTCAAAACCAGATTGGGTTTCATAAAACATTGTCTCAAAAACAAATAAAATACCACAGGAAAGTCAACATACACAAGAACCTTTTTTTCCCCTTATACTAGCCAACTCTGTTTTCCTTTTTATTTTTTCTGTACAATGTTATAAAAAAAATTAGTTTTCTATTTCCATTTATGCATTTGAATATTCTTACTGAACAGAATGATGGGAAAAACAAGAGAGGGCCTTGAAAAAAATCATACAGCATAATAACTGCTGATGTCAATGTATATTAGGAGAACCAATACAAAAAACAGTATGTATGGTGGGTTCTGGAAAAAAAAAAAAACACTAAAAGTGAGTGGGATGTTCTGGCATATGACTTAAGTCTCTGTAGGCCTAGCACTCACACATAAAGCTAATCAATTGAATATTGGTAATAAGATAAGATAGAGTATTATTTCATAAGTGCTATATTAAAATTAATTTAATCAATTAAAAGCAGTAAAAAAAAATCGCTAACAAGCAAAATAGAGGGGCGGTGGGTTTTGTTGCAAAGTAGATGAAATACAAGAAATTGAGAAAAATAAATTTTAGTGTATAGCATGTATTTCTCTAACAAGTCATGGAATTCTTATGCTTATTGTTCATAACACATAAATAACCTTCAGATAACAGCTCTCAAAATCAGAACTAATTTGCTCACTACAGGAAATGAGAGAAAAGTGCCAATGACAGAGTGAAGAAAAGAGAGAAAAACAACAACAACATTAACAGTAGTTAGACATTTGTCAGCATAGTCATTAGGAATTACAAACATTCAATACACATTCAAGCAGAACTTTCAAATAGGAAAGCAGGGGTGAAACCATCATAGACCAAATGATTATCTCTAACTGATTCTACTAAGTAAGGATTATTGCACAACAGAAAACACATGTGGAAACATTTTCACATAGGAAACATTAAAGCAGAAGTTCCACTAAGAAGCAGGAAGTAAAATTTGTATTTACATTCTAAATATATATTCTAAGCTTCCTATTTTCAATGTTAATTTATTCAGACTTCATCATGAATCTCAAACTTTGTTTGGAAATATTGTTGTACAATGTAAAAAGAAGCTTCAACTGTATTGTATCCACATATTTTAAAACATACCTGTCCTTCTCTTGAAAACTTGAAGGGTGGTTTGTGTTTAATAACACTTGTTGCAAGCCTAAGAAGTCCAGAAAGCCCATCATCTTCTATAGTACCATCTAGGTGATCAAGGATCTCCCTACTATTAATAAAAAGAACAAAAAAGATGAAGATATTCTTTATCTTTGATGAATAATGTAATTGTTAATTCTGCATCAAACTTTACCTGCGAATACAGTCAGCCAAATGTCTTGCCAAAGCATCTAAATCGAGGAGTGTTGTCTTGAGAGAAAAAGAAAATACAAATTCAAATACATTTTTATTTTTGGTGTTAAATTAGAAAAACATTATTTCCTTATATGTAAAAAAAAAGTTGTGCTTTGCAAATTAAGTTATAAATTCAATATACCTATTCTTCTATATGATATCTCAATATACCTATTCTTCTATATGATATCAATTTAAAAAAAAAAAAGCTATAGTTTTAAATGCATCACTAACAGACCCATCAAAACAAAATCATGATAAGCCAGGCAGTGGTGGTATACTCCTCTGATCTCAGCACTTGAGAGGCAGAGACAGGCAGATCTCTGTGAGGTCAAGGACAGCCTGGTCTATCTACAGAGCAGTTCCAGGACAGCTGGGGCTACACAGAGAAACCCTGTCCTAAAAAAGAAAAAAAAAGAAAAAAAAATTATGATAGCCATTACAGTAAATTATGAGCAGTTACTAAAGCTTTCTCTTTCTCTTTTTTCTTTTTTTTTTTTTTGCTTTTTTGGTGTTTTTTGTTTGTTTGTTTATTTGGTTTTGGTTTTTTCTACACAGGATTTCTCCATGTAGTTTTGGTGCCTGTCCCAGATCTCACTCTGTAGACCAGGCTGACTTCGAACTCACAGAGATCCCTCTGGCTCTGCCTCCCAAGTGCTGGGATTAAAGGCGTGCGCCATTGCCGCCCAGCTACTAAAGTTTTTTTTATACTACATTCATCAAGACGTAATTTACAGGCAGGTTAGTGATGCACAATCCCACAGTATATTGTCCCCAGTCCTAATGTTTGTTTCTACTGTGATCATCTTTGACCTTAGCTTTAATAATAAACTAAACATTACAGTTAATTTATGTCAGTTTTAATTTTTTAACTGAAGAAACAAAATAAAAACAGATTTCATAAATTGAACTTAATCTAAGACAGTGCTCAAAGAAACTAGAGCTCTAAGGGGGAAGACTACTTGGACTAGAATTAAAACTTGTTCATTAACAGAAGTAAATGGGCAATGCCAGATTTAAAACAAAATTGTTTATCGGGTACCAGTATTTAAAAAGTAGTAATTAAGTAAGTTAAAACTTCTTCAATATTAATTTTATAATTACTTCCCAAATAAAAAGACTTTACCAAGTTATTTGTAAAACTAAAAACCAGGTAGTATTACCACTACAGGCTACTTTTATGCTGTGTATAGACTATACTTTCATTTATATGCACACACAAGGGAAAGTGTTTCCCAAATATTCAAACAAATCTTCTTTATATTATTCTCACTTCTTTAGAAATACCAAGATACATTTCTAGCCTAACTAAATTTATATAAGAAGGAAAATGAAAAGTCTATATGGCAAGTTTATCTTCAAAATTTATTTGTTTTAAAATTTATTTGTAGCTAGATGTAGTGGAGTATACCTTTAATCCCAGCAATTATTTCTTTGACAGGAAATATTATTTTAGCTTCTGTTTAGTTTAAAATTATTTCAATTTTTTTGGCCAGGCGGTGGTGGCACACGCCTTTAATCCCAGCACTCGGGAGGCAGAGCCAGGCGGATCCCTGTGAGTTCGAGGCCAGCCTGGGCTACCAAGTGAGTTCCAGGAAAGGCGCAAAGCTACACAGAGAAACCCTGTCTCGAAAAACCAAAAAAAAAAAATTATTTCAATTTTTACATAATTTTTATCTTCACATATTTACATAAACTTTTTATTTATTTTACATACGAGGACTCTAAACCCACCTCTTATTGTAAAAAGATACATATATAACTTAAAAATACAAATCTCAGAGCTGGAGAAATGGCTCCAGGGTGACGTGCATATGATGATCTTCCAGTGGACCCAAGTTTGGTCCCCAGGACCCATAATAAGGAAGCACACCACCACCTTTAACTGAAGCTCTAGGCCCTGGAGTGGTCCTCAACCTTCCAAATGCTGCAACAACCCTTTAATATAGTTCCTCATGTTGTGATGACCCTCCCAACCATAAAATTATTTTGCTGCTACTTCATAACTAATTTTGCTACTGTTATGAATCCATAATATGAATATTTGATACCAAGGATATCTGACTTACAAGGGGTCATGGCCAACAGGTTGAGAACCAGGGCTCTTCTCTCCTGGCCTCTATGGGCACAGCATTTATGCTGGTATACATAATTTAAAAAGTATAGTGTTTGCAATAAATGTATCACTTCCCAATTAAGGTTTTCTAAATCTTAGATTGGTCAAGAGTACTTATAGATGCTTATAAATGAAGGTATACTTTAACAGTTAAAGTCAAAGTAAAATAAGAAAGGAACTAAAACAGAACAGAAGAGTATTAATACAACAGAAAAGTTAGGACAGCACCCGCTACTTAAACATTAGTATACATGCCCTCACTAAAGGACAAGTAAAACCATGAACACCCACATGCACAGCTTGGATCCATTAACAACTTAATAGGTACTTTTCTGAACATACCTGACTAGCGTCCTTTATGTGTATGTTGTCCACTAATTTGCATAACAACCAAAAATATTCTTTACATCCAGGTTTTAACATTGGTTCTTCTTCATAATCATCTATCTATTAAAACAAATTTGCCTTGTGAAATCATTTTAAAAATCATAATGTATTTAAACAAGAACAGACTTTATGAAAGAAATAAAATGCCTACACAATTCAATACTATTTGAACTCTAAGAAAAGATGAATGAGTTCCTGGTGAATTCTGTAAAATCATAAACTCAGAAGACAAGGAAACTTTTAGAAAAAGAATCATAAACTGGGGATGGTGGTGCACTCCTTTAATGCCAGCACTCTGAGGTCAGAGGTTGGTGTACATCCTGTAGTTCAAGCTCAGGTTGGGGGACAGAGGGAAGCCCTATCTCAAAAACACAAAACAAAAACAAAACAAAAAAAAAAAACCAAGAAAGAAAAACAATCTCCAATTATCTGGAAAAGATACAATCAGAGGAAAACATGCAAATGCTACATTATACAGTTTTAAAATTATTAAAAATATTTATTAACAGTCTTCTGAATTTATTATGTGGTAAAAGCTTTTACAATATTAGTGTAACGCCAGATGAAAAAAAAACTAAAAAATCTGAAAATTATACGAGTTAAAATAAAATCAAACGTGTTACTTAGTGAGGAAAGGAGCTGCACTATCATTTTTCAACTTGGTAGGGACAAACAGTATTTCCAGAATAACATTCTCATGACAGGCAACACAAAGCTGAAATCAAAACACACAGATGTTGTTAGTGGCTGTGATGCTAACAGTGAGAATGGTATGATTAAACAAGCATCTGGTGTGCACCTATAATGCCAGGACTCCACTTCCACAGAGAGAGGAGGCAACTACAAGAACACAGTACAAAACGATAACCTGCAGCCAGGTAAAATCTCACCCTGAGAGGTCTCAGTGCTTGAGCATCAGGCAGAAATTTCAATAGGGTGGAGGCAGCCAAAAGGAGAAAGGATCGGTGAATGGAGTCTCCCCCATCTAGGCCTGACAGGGATAACTTATAGAGACCGTTGCAAGATTCATGGCGAACTGCAGTCTAAAGGCGAAAAAGGGACAATTTGAGTATTTAAAAGCAATTCCCAGGCTAGGGACATAGCCCAGTTCATAAGAGTTTGCCTTGAGTTTGATCCCCAGCATTTTACCCATCAGGTAGTAGTGTAGTAGGCCTGTAATCCCATCACTGGAGTATTATGATCAGCTATATAGAGAGCTAGAGGCCATATTGTCTCAAGAATTTAATCTTATCCAAAACTGCATTATCAATCTTGAGACCAGACTGGGCTACATGAGACTTTGTCTTCAAACAAACAAACGAAAAAGAATTCCTGGGAATGTATAGCGTATGGGAGGGCTCAGGTTTGAGACCCAGAATGGTGGGAGGAAGAGAAAAAGACAGGGAGGAAGGGAGGAAGGAAGGGAGGGAAGCTGAATATATGAACAAGAAACAAGGTGGGGGTGTGTGTGGGGTGTGTAGAGGGGAAGAAAGAAGTGGGAAAGGAAAAAAGTGAGGAGAATAAAGGAAATGAAGAGAGAGAAGAAAGGAGAGGAAAGGGGGATAATGTTAGTGGGAATAGCTTTAGATAACAGTTTGTTTGAAACAGGGTTTCATCTTGCCTGTGGTACCCAAAACACTAGCCTAGAAGTCCTTATCCTCTCGCCTATACCTTCCAAGTGCTGGGACTACAGGTGAGGGAGACCGCAGAGCTAGCTGACTTCTTTAACAAGGTGGTTTATGTTTTGTTGAGGACTGAACACAGTCTTGCACACTGCACATGTAAGAAGAGCTCTACTACTGAACTACATCAGCAGCCCTAGCAATGTTCTGTAAATATAATATTCTGCTCATACACATATTAACATAAACAACATACAATCTTATAAAGTAGCCAATAGTGCATGGCAGTATATGCTTACATTTTGTTAAAGAAATGCCTATTTATGGCTATAAAGCAGAAACAAATATAAAAATATACAGGTAAAAAGTTAGGATTAAAGGGTTTCATTATTATGTTAATTACAACATAAATTACAAGACAAACATTGTAAAACCAGAAGCAACTTCATTTATGAAAGTATTTAAATCAGAACATTTCACAGATTCCAAGTGAACTTCCCAGATGTTACAATGGCTACCTGGCACAGCCAGAATAGAACACAATTTAAAAATAACAAATATGAATGACGCAGAATGTATAATATTCACATTTTTAAATGATCAGATTCTATATCTAAGAGGTAAATAGGTAATGTAATGATGAATAGAATCTCGGCGGTTCTTCACCATTATGGATCTTGTTTAACAATGCTAATAACACACAAACAGGTAAAAGGAGAAGTAGCAATCTTTGCTTTTTACCTTACCTCAGGAATAAGGAGGGTCAGTTTCTTTAGCCAATCTTGTAAATGATCACTGTCAGCAAGGCTAGACTTCACTAGAGAGCAGCAATGAGCCCAGCTCACCAAGAGCCACATTGAATAATGGGAAACTAGGAGAAAATAAAGGCATTGTACAGGTTTGTGTCCATAAAGATACAATGTTCATTATTAAATACAAAATTTCGCACATCATATCTATTGTACACTTTACTTATTCAAAATTAAGTTTAAAAACACAATGAATTTTGTTGAGCTCTTACCTTCATGTCTAGACCTGTGATCGGACTGAGCTTTCAAAACCCTGGAAAACAAAAATATGCTATCATCACTAATTAAAATTGGCAATGAAGTACAAATAATTACTATATATCCCTTAAACTTTAAAAAACTTCACTCCACATTGATTTAAGAAAATTACTACTTAGAGTACGGTATCACTTATTTTGAACCAGTAAATGAAACACTTGGGACATCAACAAGATGGTTTTCAGAGGACAGAATAAAGGAGGAGGGCAGTACAGGGGGTTGTTGTCAAAGAAAGAAACTTCAGACAGGAAGAATAAATTTTAAGTTCTGTTGCAGAGCATAATAATTACATGTCAATAAAAACACAGTGATCGGGCCAAGTGTACTTACTGGCATAGGCATTTAATCCCAGCACTCAGGAGGGAGAGTTCGGCATATGAGTTCAAGGCCAGCCTGATCTACAAAATGAGATCCAGGACAGCCAGCACTGTTACACAGGGAAACCCTGTCTTGAAAAACCATTGAAAAACAAAACAACAAAAAAAACAGACTGAAGTATCATGCTACTGGCATTGTGTCTCTAGCACACAGTGGCAGACTCCTGCTTAGCATATAAAAGGCCTTGGGTTTGGTCCTGGAAACAAAATAACAGTGTATTTCAAAATGAAATAAAAATGAAAGAGGCTGGTGCTGTAGGCATGTAATTCCAGCTAATTAAGAGGCTGAAGCAGGAGAGTTTTGGCCTAGCTAGGCTTGTGGTTTTGTGGCTTTTCTCCTTCCACTATGTGGGTTCTAGGTTGTCTAGTACCTTTATCCTCCCTCTGAACAATATTGTTGGCCCCCAAAATGAACTTTTAAAGAAATCAAAACTCACTTATACATTAAAAAAGAGATATATTAATATATTAATCAAGAGTTTTGGTATTTGATTTGGTGTTTTTCCTTTTTTTAACGGATTACCACTGTGTGTAAGTGTGTCAGCTTGCATCGTTGGTGCCAAGTGCTTTTACTCACTTTTACATTTTGCTGATCCTCATTCTTTTGGTTTTTTGTTTTTTATTAAAAACAAACCCGGATCCTCAGATGCAGCTCAGGCCTGTGATGCCCTCCCAATCCTCTTGAGCCTCAGGTTCTAAGTAGTTGACATTATGGAAGTGCACCCAAACACCTGGCTCATGTTTAGATTTTAATAACCCACACTGACACAATACACTTCCCTCAATAGCAATCTATACGTGTCTTGTACTTTTAATGCTCATCTATGCATTAGAAAAATTTTAATAACAGGAAAAAGGTTTGTCCTAGTTCCTCGGATGAGGGCTTTTGAAAACATTACAACATAGAACTCAGGCAACAGAAGAAGTCATGAAGAGTGAAGGAGTATTCCAGAGATTATAATGAACTCTCTAGAATGGATTGTTTTAAGAATGATTACATCAATTTGATATGTACTATTTGTGTACAAGAAAGTTCAGTCCAATAAAACATGCTATGGAATATTTGAAAATTAGTTTCATAGTCTAACATAATTTATATGATTATATATGAGATTTACAACTAGGTCACCATATATTAATCTATCCATTTCTTTTTCTTTTGTTTTTGAGACAAGATTTTTCTGTGTAGCCTTGGCTGGCCTGGAACTCACAGAGATCCACATGCCTCTGCCTACCAGTGTGGGGATTAAATGCATGCACCATCATCTCCCTGGTGAACCTGTTTCATAATTTGAAATTCTGTATTAAAATTTTCTGCATTTTGCAACTTTCGAAAGTAGTCCAAATAAATGGGATATTGTTTTGTTCAAACCATACACAAAGAATTTATTTATACATTTATTTGTGTAAGTCTTATGTTCTACTGACTGTATACTACTGGTGCTCATGTGCGTGTGTGCGTGTGTGTGTGTGTGTGTGTGTGTGTGTGTGTGTGTGTGTGTGTGTGTGTGAGAGAGAGAGAGAGAGAGAGAGAGAGAGAGAGAGAGACTGACAGACAGACAAAATGTATGTGCAAGTATGATGCATGCTTACTCGCGTGCAAAGACCAAAAGAAAGTGTGCAGGATCTTCTTCTATCACTTTCCTCTGAGGTGGGACCTATCTGTGAACACGGGATTCAGATACTCTGGACTAGGATAGACATCAAGACACTCCACAGACCTTCCTATCTCTGTCCATTCATGGAACAGGTGTGTGGGGGCTGCCCAGCTAAGTGTGTGCTGAGATTGGCATGATCCTGGTGATCATGTAGCAAAAACTCTCAACTAATCAGTCACCTCTATAGCTTTTTTGGTTTTACACACAACATTTCCAGTTCCATCCATGGAAAAAACATAAACTATGAAAATGCCAAACATCCACAACTTCAAGATTTCTTTTTTGTTTGTTTTTTTGAGACAGGGTTTCTCTGTAACAGAGTTCTGGCTGTCCTGGAACTCACTTTGCAGACCAGGCTGGCCTTGAACTCAAAGAGATCCAGCTGCCTCTGCCTCCTGATGCTGGGATAAAAGGTATATGCCACCATGCCTGGTCAATATTCGAGATTTCTGACAAGCAGAACTAGAGCATCTTTCAAAACTGACTGAACTCCCTCTTGAGCTCTCAAAGTCATCACACGTACTTCCAGGTACTCATATATATGCATAAATTTTTGAAAAATCTCAGGACTGAGGGCAGAAATAAGACAAACCTACAATATACCAGAGATATTTTTTAAAGAGGAACCCTTAACCTCAAATGATAGGGCTACATCAAAAGGTAACAAGAACAAGTTTCAAATGGCTTCTGTAAGGCAACTTGTATAATTTGAGAAAAAGGAATAATGACAATAAAAAATGACATTAAACATATCTATATTTTATATATAAATATAATATATACATACATAAATACATATGTGTATATATATTTGGTTTTTGGAGGCAGGGTTTTTCTGTGTAACAGCCCTGGTCATTCAGAACTCACTCCCTTGAACCCAGAGATCCACCTGCCTCTGCCTCCCTAGTGCTGGGATTAAAGGCACACACCATTACACCCAATAAAATAAATACTTCAAATCCTTGAATCAAAATAATACTAATCTAGAGGAATAAAATAGAAAATGTTTCTCCTTATATAATGGGTTGTTCAACAATAGACACTGAAATAATACCAATAATTAGGAACATCAACATTTAGCAAAAATTATGTTAACATTTAATTAAGGAAAAATTACTGATAAAAGCAAGTCAACTGAAGTTTTATATAAAATAGTAAGCTTATAACTTCATAATGTCTTCACACTGACAGCTTATTAAAAAGGAAGTTTTTAGCAAAGAAAATGGGAATTAACTCTCAAAATTACTATCAGTAGACTAAAGGGCATCATCAGAACGTAATAGGAAGAACATGTCACTTCTGGACTGTTGCTACTAAAAATATTCTAAAACAAAACAGAAACTGGCCGGAGTTAGGCATAATGGGCACATGGCTGGATTCCAAGCACTCCACAGGTTGAAGCAGGAGAATTGCAAGACTGCGGTCAGGCAGAGCTGGCAAGATCATGTTTCAAACGAAAAAGCACCAGGTGGTGCTGCTGCCCACCTTCAATCCAAACACTTGGGAGGTAGAGGCAGGCTGATCTCTGTGAGTTCAAGGCCAGCCTGCTCTACAGAGTAAGTTCTAAGATAGCCAGAGCTGAGAAACTCTGTCTCATAAAACAAAACAAGGGAGGGAGGGAGGGAGGGAGGGCGGGAGGGAGGGAGGGAGGGGAGGGGAAAAGAAAACTGGCTTATACTACTATAATGAGTATTATGAAGCAAAGGTTAGGTAAGTATCTCTACCTAAGAAAAGAAGAAGGATGACAACTAACACGACACTGAGCCAAGAATAAACAAACAAATTAGGAGACTAGGAAGATAGCTTAATGGGTAACACTCACTGCTCTGCAAGCATGAGTATCTGAGTCTGAATCCCAAGCAAACAAGAAAAATGAAAGGCATGGATGCATTTGTCTGTAACCTCACCACTGGAGGGCAGGGCCAGGCAGAGCTCCAGAATTTGTAGGCAAATCTGCCTGGCTAAAAAGGTGAATTCTTATTTAAGTAAGATACTATGTCTCAAAGCAGTGTGGCGGAGAGAGCAATAAAGTAAGACATCACCACCTTGCTTGCTGGGGCCTCTGCATGAACTTACCCATATTAACAAGGGCTTGAGGATTTAGTTTATGGTAGAGTGCTTGTCTAGTGCCTAGCACTATTTAAAAGAAAAAAAAATCAAATGTATTAATGTTTAATTTCTTAAGAGATTTGTGTGTGTGTGTGTGTGTGTGTGTGTGAGTGTGTGTACATGTGCATGTGAGCACATGCCCATGGGGGCCAGAAGAGGCTACCATACCCTCAAACCTAGAGTTATAGGCAATTGTGGGCTTCCAGGCATGGATGTTGGAACCAAATTCCAGTCTTCCACAAAAACAGTACACACTCTTAACCACTGAGCCATCTCTCCAAATCCAATGTTGAATTATGTAAGTTAATTTGTTTTTACTCAGGGCTAGACAAGATGGCTCAATGGGTAAGAACACCTGATACTATTTCAGAGGATCCAAATTCGTTGCCTAGCACACACACCAAGCAGCTTACAACCACTTATAATTCCAGCTCCAGAAGACTGGAAATCTTCAGATCCCTGCTGACACCAACATTCACTAGTGTACACATATGTACACATGTGTACACACAAACACACATACTTGTCTAGTTATTGAGAAAATATCCTTAATTTAAGAGACAGATATCTAAGTATTTCTAGGTAGTCATAGAGTCTAAAACTTACATTCATGAAATTCCTTAGAATTTACAAACAGAAATACTCATGAATACATAAGCTTGACAAATGTTGAGAAGATATGCAAGTCTAGGTGAAAAGTAGGGCAATACATTATTAAAATCCTAATAACTTTTGTGTTAAACTTATTTTCAAAATGAAGTGGTTATTTACTGTGTTAATGTATATGATGTATATGCAGGCATGGTCAGGGGCTACTGCCAAGTGTCTTCTATTATTCTCTCCCTTACCTTTAAGGAGTCTCTCTTACTAAAGCTGGGTCTGGCTGCATTGAGTGGACTGACTGAGCTCTGGGGATCCTCCTACCCTACCTAACCCAGCACCTGACGTTTATACGGGCGCCTGTAGTAGAACTGAGGTTCTCATACTTGAAACAGCAAGCATTTTACCCACTTAGCCATCTCCCCAGCCCCCAAATGAAAGATTTTTATTTTTTGTTTTTCCCTTTTTTGAGACAGAAATGTCACTATGGAAACCTGAAACGCACAGGGATCCACCTGCCTCTGCCTCCAGAATACTGAAAGGTGGGTGCCACCATGCCCAGTTCAAAACTGAAGTTTAGTAACAGCATATACACACATATAAAACACATAAAAATGCATACCTAGGAGCCAGATTATCGTACGTATAAGCAACAGACATAAGTCGCTGAATCAAACTGGTTCCTTGGACAAGCACAAGAAACACCTTTAAAAACAAAAACATCAAGGGGAGAAAATCTTTGAATAGAGCAAAATACAAAGTGTACGTCATTTCCCCACCTCCCCTAAAATCACCAACAGCAAGTGTCATTGCTCAGGGGCTTTGATAAGGATAGTAAGCTACAGCTGCTTTGGTAAATAAATGAATAAACATATACGTGACTGTTTCCTTGATGTACAACACCTAATGAAAAAACTCTGAAAAAAGAAGCATATACAGGTATAAATGTCAGGCCTGTTTGACTAGATGCAAGGTTCATTTGTATATTCTAATTTATTTTCCATAGTTTTTAGAGTACAACATGTAGTTGCATATATTTTAAAAGCAAATCACTCTAAAAACTTCCTAAGTGCATTTTACACCAATACTTGTACACATTTATATTATTCAAATCTCAAAGAGTAAGTCACTAATAAATATAGAAATTATTGAGTGAGAGCCTAGAGAAATAGCTTAAGAGGACCTTCAATATTTGAAGAGGACCCAGGTTCAGTTCCCAGACCCCACATGGAGGCTCACAACTGTATGTAATTCCAGTTTTAGGGATCCAATGCCTTTTTCTGGCTTCCTTGGTCACCAGACACGTATGTGGTGCACATACATACATGCTGGCAAAATATTAATACACATAAAAGTAAATTTTTTAAAGGAAATTATTTCAGGAGTTAATGGAAAGAATCACAATTTGATTAATTATTTTATAAAGTGAAAGATTTCTTCTGGTAAAAACATAATAGAAACATTAAAGAAATTATCAAGTAGTATTTACCACTAAAACACTTTGGAATGCATTTAGAAGTCACAAAACATTTCATATTTAAGAGATACAAATAATCTACAATACTAGAAAAGATTATTTTTCCAATTTAACCTCTAACATTGCAAAAGTGAGACATGATTTAGGTCCTGTTATACCAATGGTTTCCAAATCTTATGTTCACCAAACTCCGCTATCTGTACCAATTCATTACTCTTGTGTTCTAGAGATGAGGTGTGCCTCAAGGGGTGACAGAATGAGGAAGAGATTTCACTACCAAGTAATCTTCATCTCTTCCCACTTCCCCAGTAACAGACCGAGACAGCGAAGGGTATACATCTGATTCTCTGGACAGAGAATAGTCAAAGTGACATTCTCTCTCGCTCCCCCACCCTCTCAAAGACAGGATCTCTCTATGCAGTACCGACCGGGCCTGCCTGCCTCTTCCTGGAGTGCAAGGATCCTAGATGTGCACCACCACTCCTGGCCCATGAGCTCTATTTAAGCTGAAGGATGTCCTAGTGTTTATACTGGTTTTCGACATCTCTAAACAAACATTCTCCACACTTTCTGTAAATGCTAAAGCTAGGACACTACAATCAAGAGTCTTCCCTGGACAGCTGCATTCCTACTAGGACCTGCCACACTAGGTTACAGTGCCTGCTTTTCTTGTGAGCATTGCTCCAGAGGCATTTATCCAGAAGGAACAGGCTTCACTGTGTGCGTGTGTGTACATCACATGTATGCAGGTACAGTTATGAGCTATGTGAGAGGGTGCCGAACCAATTAAAGTCTTCTAAAAGAGAAGTTAGTGTTCTTAACCACTGAGCCATCTCTCCAGTCCCAGTCTTCAACTTCCTAAAGAACTCCTTTCACTAGCTTTTATTTGGTATCCTCTGAGAATCAAGACATAGTGGAGCAAACCCCATTTTTCAGAAGCCTGAACCCAGTCCAACAGAATTTCTTTGGTAAGCTCATGACTCCTGACTAACTCCAACAGTGGTCTACAACCAGCTCTAGGAATGGTCAACAATGCTTTGCCTGGGTTGCTTCAGCACTTCAACACACATGTGTGAAATCCATCTTTTATTATATTTCCTGTGTTGAAATACCTACTATGATTTCCCTATTTTTCTGAATGGACTCTGATACTCTCAGAATGTGAGTTATAAAGTTCTAATAATACATGTAAGTGTAAGGTTAGATAACATATTAAAATGGCGTATCATGCATTCCTGTTAAATGAAGAACAGAAAATTATTACAATTTTATATAACACTGCTGTAGTTACTAGGTAGTATCACAGTAATCCAGCAGAGTATTTATATGTTAGTATATTTCTTCACTTTGTAAAAAACCAAACCCCATGCTTTCTCAAAACTTAAGTAGAACTCATTAGAACAATTTAACGTTAATTTCTAAACTTCACCTCTGTTAATCGTGGTATATGAAGACTCTTGGTGTGATCACCAGCAGCCTTTCTTGACTTTCCAGGCCAGGCTCTTTTCCTGTGGCTTTCAGCTATGCCAGACCAGGCAAACACATCGTGGTAAGCTAAATCCAAATCAGACGGATCTACTGCAAACTGGCAGATTAATTTCAGCAAGCAAGCGAGACAATCTAGCTGCCACTGTGAACGAGAAAACAATGTCAGCTCTCTATGTTCATTTATGTGATAGGTATGAACACTATACAACTTCAAAATTAAAAGACAAAAAAAGATATGAGTAGTTTTTCAGCGATGTGCTACATGACTTTTAAAAATTATGTAACTATTTTAAGAAAATGCTCCACTACAAAATTAAACTCTCAAAATGAACTACTTCCCACTGAGTTCATACATGTGGATGGCAAAGGAAGTTCTGCATTTAAAGTGGTAATTTTTGAACAGTTTAAAGATAATTTTCATAGCAATTATTTCAATCACCAAGAGGTCCCTTCAACCAGTCCTCTAGAATTTATAACTCAATGCCTATGCTTAATTGAGAGGGGTAAATTACATGTGGCACATTAGAGAAAAACTATTCTGTTGTATATAGCATAACGTTGGTAAATGGGCATTAGTATCTGACTTCAATGGCTCATAAGTAAACTGAGCTTTCAACTGAGCATGCCCCATGCTTACACTTTAGTTTCAATCCCACAAGAATAAAGGCGGGAAGAGACAGGCC
This sequence comes from Peromyscus californicus insignis, assembly GCF_007827085.1. NCBI lineage: Eukaryota > Metazoa > Chordata > Mammalia > Rodentia > Cricetidae > Peromyscus > Peromyscus californicus. The sequence goes on from NW_026294424.1 coordinate 23,536,386, forward strand.
GATCTCTGTGAGCTCAAGGCCAGCCTGAACTACAGAGCTAGTTCTACGACAGCCTGGGCTACACAGTGAAATCCTGTCTCAAAAAAATAAAACAAAACAAAAAGACAAACAAATAATAACAATAAAGAGTAAAGAGTGGTTAAAGCACATAAAATACTCCAGTTTTCTCATCACAGGCAGCTAATTCCTACATACAATTCGCAAGGCTAGAGTTACTGATTAATCAAAAAAGGTATCCATTTCATTCTGATTTGCAGTCAGTTTTCACTGCAGGTTCTAGACACTTGCCAAGGACTCGAGTAAATACAGTGGTCAGTATAGAAAGTTTGCATTCAAAAGTTATGGCTATTACTTTAATTTTATTTTTTAAATATAAATTGTAAGAGGATATATATACACACATACACACACACATTAGAAATGACACATTTGCCGGGCGGTGGTGGCGCACGCCTTTAATCCCAGCACTCGGGAGGCAGAGCCAGGCGGATCTCTGTGAGTTCGAGGCCAGCCTGGACTACCAAGTGAGTTCCAGGAAAGGCGCAAAGCTACACAGAGAAACCCTGTCTCGAAAAACCAAAAAAAAAAAAAAAAAAAAAAAAAAGAAATGACACATTTATTTTCCATGAAATTATTATAAAATGTATTTAACAGATAAATCCACAGGATTTTAGGGAAAATATGCTGCAAACAATGTATTTTTCAAAATTATTAAAAAACGCTAACAAAGGGCCAGGCATGGTTGTGGACACTTTTTTTTTGGGGGGGGGGGGTTTTCCGAGACAGGGTTTCTCTGTGTAGCTTTGCGCCTTTCCTGGAACTCACTCTGTAGCCCAGGCTGGCCTCGAACTCACAGAGATCCGCCTGGCTCTGCCTCCCGAGGGCTGGGATTAAAGGTGTGCACCACCACAGCCCAGCTGGTTGTGGACACCTTTAATCCCTACACCTAGAAGGCAGAGGCAGGTTCATCTCTGAGTTCAAGGCTAGAGCTTGATCTACATAGAGAGTTCCAGGCCAAGGAAAAAGTCATTTCAACTGAAAAATCTTATACTTATCATATTATATGTATTTAATATAAATATTCATTCAACAGTATAAGTAGTATAACAAATAAAATTTACAAGGAATTTTAAGCTCTAGTAACAACTCAAGAAACTTTCTTTAAACAAGTTAATTGGAATATCACTTATATACAGCAGAAGAACTTCAGAAATTTCACTACAATAAATCATTGGCATCCTAGTCTTCTGGTTCCAATGCTAAGTGGTACACTTACATCTATCTACCAGGAAAAAAAAAAAAAAAAAGCATCCTTCCCTGAGTAATAGCAAAATCATGTTACTAAACTTCAAAATCTCATCAATATAATTCAAATTAAAAAAAAAATGTTTCAACAAATATTAGTCAAATTAGATAGTTATATAAGAAGTAAATAAACCAATTCAATCTTATCTACTACATACAGAAACTCATATGCAATATAACCAATACTATACATAGCAAATAAAACTATAAAAGAGGCTAGGAAGCTGGAAAGATGGCCAGATAAGTAAAGTGTTTCCTATGCAGACAAGAGAGACTAAATTCAGATCCATTAACACCTCCATAAAGTCAAGTGTGATGACAGGTTACAGTACACCCAGTGGGTTCACTGTCCAACCAATTCAAGGTTCAATGAGTGACCCTGACCCTAGATTTAATTCCCAGTACTATAACAAGCACATATATATGAATTAATCATTATTTTATTTTTTGAACAGGGCATCTCTGTGTAGCCCTGGAAGTCCTAGCACTTGCTCTGTAGACCAGGCTAGCTTTGAACTCAAAGATCTACCTGCCTCTGCCTCCCAAGTGCTGGGATTAAAAATATGTACCACCACTCCCAGCCTAAATCATTTTGAAGAAGCAAAAAATTGTTGGCATGGTAGCACACACCTGTAATCTGAGCACTCAGGAGGCTAAAGCAGGAAGATGGCAAGTTTGGGAACAGCCTGGAGTATACAGTAAGTCACAGTCTGGGGGACATAGGAAGACCATGATTTAAAAGACAAACAACTACAACTCAAAAGAAAGCAAGAAAACTTTAAAACCATATAAATACTACTAAATGATTTAATCAACCTAAGAGAAAAATTGCTGATGAACTTGTTAATACTTTTTTCCCGAGACAGGGTTTCTCTGTGTAGCCCTGGCTGTCCTGGATCTCACTCTGTGGACCATGCTGGCTTTGAACTCACAGAGATCCATCTGGCTCTGCCTCCCTAGTGCTGGGATTAAAGGTGTGCGCCACTACTGCCGAACTTGTTAATATTTCTGAGTAATTAAATTTAGCACTATTCATTTCAAGTGTGTTAAAAACATAGTTGGTTGGGAGGCGGTGGCGCACGCCTTTAATTCCAGCACTGGGAGGCAGAGGCAGGTGATCTCTGAATTCAAGGCCAGCCTGGTAGAGCAGTTCTAGGACAACCAATACACCAAGAAACCCTGTCTCAAGGGAAAAAAAACAAAAAAAAGAGCTGGAAAGATGGCTCAGTAGTTAAGAGCATTGGCTGCTCTTCCAGAGGACCTGGGCTCAATTCCAAGCACCCACATGACAGCTCACAATTGCCTATCACTCCAGTTTCAATGAATCCAACACCCTAACACAGATACATGTAGGCAAAACATTAATGCTTATAAAAAATAAAATTTAAAAACTTAAAAAAAAAAGATAAATTCCATAGTTGTCTTTTAAAATGTTATTACTCTGTGTGTGTGCCTGTGTGTGTGGGTAGGGATTAGATGACAGCAGTTGTGTGTAGAGGTCAGAAGACAACTTTGTGGGGGTTAGTTTTTTCTTTCACTCCTTACATGGATTCCAGTGATTGAATTTCAGGCTTACATGGCATGTCATCTTCCCAGACCAAAAATAACATTCTGCCTTTGTTTCATTCACTTATCTAATTTTAATTCATTGTCAACCTATCAGATCTTTTATTTACTACTATATGTCTTAATCAACTTTATTACAATGAAGTACATAGTAAGTTACTTTGTCAATGAAACAGAAGTGACTGAAATAAGATAACAAATATAACTAGTTGAAAAGAATGCCTTTACGTACCACAGTCCATGATTCCTGCTCTTTTGGCTCTAGAATCGCAGAATTAAATATTTCTAGCAACTGTTGAAGACCGCCAGCAGCAACAAACTGTAAGCAATTTTGAGAATAATGATAAAGGAAAATCAGCTACACAGAATAATGACAATCTGCTCTGCTGACTTAGTAAGCATTTGTAAAAATCTGTGTTTTATAGAAATCACTGTCTACAAATAAAAAAAATAATTTGGGGGAGAGTTGGGACAGGGATTCTCAGTGTAGCCCTAACTGTTCCAGAACTCACTGTAGCCCAGGCTGGCCCCTAACTCAGAAATCCACCTGCCTCTGCCTCCCAAGTGCTGGGATTAATTCTTATATAAAAAGTCATATTTTATTAAAAGTATATAAGCACAACTTCGCTATTTTGGGAGCCATCGAACCTCAGATACTAGGTAGTTGAAACACAGCATTTCAATGTGTGTTGGGAGGAACGGGAGACGATGATGACAGCGAAATGGGATAAACATCGGTGCTGAAATTAAGAGAAACAAAGCATTAAGTAATTGTTTTACATTATGATTTAGAGTAAAATGTAATTTTTCATCTACTCTTTAAAGAGTAAATTAGGCAGGGCTAAAGACAAAGATAGCTCAGTAGTCCCTAAAATCCTGGCTTTGTAAGCACAGGACTAAATCCAATTCATGCAACCCACCTAAAGACATGATGTTGTGTGCTTATAACCACAACACTGGGAAGGCAGAGACAGAAGGAAATCTAGGGTTTGCCGGCCAGTCAGTCCAGTCTAACTGATGAGTTCCAAACTAATGAGAGACCCTGACTCAAACGAAGTGTGAGGATAACACTAAAAGATCTTCTCTGGCCTCCATGAATATTCCTTCCTTCCTTCCTTCATCTATGCATATTCTCTCTCTCTTTCTCTCTCTCTCTCTCTCTCTCTCTCACACACACACACACACACACACACACACACACACACACACACACACACAGACTCAACACCCCCCCCCCCAACTAACTCCCCCCTTCCCTTGAGGGCTGGAAAGAAGGCTCAGTGATGAAGAGCACTTGCTGCTCTTGCAAAGGACCCGGGTCCCTACAAAAGGGTTACAACCATCTCTAACTGCAGCTCCAGGGATCTGGAGAGCCCTCGATCAGCCTCCACAAGCGCTGCATGTAAGTTCTGCACATATACATCTGCAGGCAAACACTCAAAATCATAAACTTAAAAGGAATTTTGAAAATTAACCTTCAAATAATGATTTATAGAACCCAAAAAGTATTTTTCTCAATCTTTCCCAAAACACTTATGATCAAACCTTGCAGCTCCAAGAGTTTTTACTGTTTTCCACTTGATCTTCACTCGAATCGTCGGAGTCTGGATAAAGGTCACTGTAACTTCCCTGGGGGAGGCAAGAGCAGAAAGAGGGAGGCTTCAGAGAGTACCTTCCTCGAGAGTGAAAGGACACCACTAAGAATGCTGCAGGAGTGAAGCCACCTTTAATGAGAACAATGGAACTGTAATTACCGTTGACTCTCTCCTTATTCTTCTGTTAGGTTTTCCCAGTGCTTCAATAATTTCAAGAGCATATAACAACTTATGAGCACTCTTAATTTTGAGAAGTTCTTTCCAATTAAGTCCATCATTGCTCTAAAATTACAAAAGGAAAAAGGTTATCAAGACAACTTTCTAAGATAATTCTCTAAAGTCTTAAAGCTCACAGAAATGAACATTAGTATAAAATACAAATACTGTATATACATTAAATATAAGAGGACAAGAAGCAAAAATGGTACTAATAGCATGTTTAAAGCAAAAACCTATCCATTAAATATTGTTCAATAAATATTTAAAAATTATACAAAAAGCATAGGAAAAAGAATTAAATTAGAGCATTGCTGTTTCTACTCTCAATTTAGGAACTACTGTTTGCATAACATGCAGCTTTGAAATGTTATTACTAAAGTGGTCACTAATCACATTCTAGACCAATCCTTTTAAATTCAAGCAACTTGAGAAGTCAGAGGTTCAGAACTCACATAATCTCTGTGATGAGTTCCATGCCAGCCAAGGCTACATAGTAAGTCCCTGTCTCCAAAAAAGGGGGTGGGGAGAATAATGTTGAGGATGGAAAGATGACCAAGTGGTTAAGAGTACATACTGCTCTTGCAGGGGCTCTGAGTTTGGTGCCCAACACCAATGCAGGGTGGCTAACAACCACATGTAACTCCAGCTCCTGGGGATCTGACACCATCTTCTGCTTCCACAGGCACTTTCACTCAAGTGCACACACCCATGCACAAGAATACATCATTGAAAGTAATAAAAATAAACCTTTTGTTTGTTTGTTTGTTTGTTTTGTGTTCTGGAGACAGGGTTTTTCTGTGCAGCCCTGGCTGTCCTAGAACTGGCTGTGTAGACCAGGCTGGCCTGGTCCTTACAGAAATCTGCCTCTGCCTCTGCCTCCTGAGTGCTGGGATTAAAGACATGGACCACCACCACTGATTTATAAAATCTTTTTTGTCAAATCAATCTTTCATTATAAAGGCATTCTTACAATGAAATCCAATATCACTTCTATAAGTGATACAGAAGAATTATCAAAGATATATTAAATGTCTTTTCCCAATTACGTCATTTGATTTGTGTAACAATCTAAAACAAGGTCTGATGGATGTCACTTCATCACATTATATTTACCTAAACTTTACTACTTTCGCTGTCAAAAAAGAAATATTCAAAACATGTAATTTTTAAAACTTCATTAATAAAAAGCAAATCCAGGGCTGGAGAGATGGCTCAGTGGTTAAGAGATGGCTCACTTATTGTTCTTGAAGGACTTGGATTCACTTCCTGGCACACAAATGGCACCTCACAGCTCTCCCTAACTCTAGGTTCAGGGGATCCAACACCCTCTTCTGGTTTCTGCAGGCACCAGGCAAGCACACAGTGCACAGTCATATAGACAGACAAAACACTCATACACATAGAAATAATCTTTTTTAAAAAGGCAAATCTCAGGGTTGGGGATTTAGCTCAGTGGTAGAACGATTGCCTAGCAAGCGCAAGGTCCTGGGTTCGGTCCTCAGCTCTGGGGGGAAAAAAAAAGGCAAATCTCTAGTTTTTAATTTAACAAAAGATCCTTCGAATTTTATTTAATATGTTATGCAACTTAAAAAACAAATGGGTATTTAAACTGACACCTTTTTCCTATTAAATTAGGCAAAGGGGGCTGGTGAAACGGCTCAATTAGTAACGTACTTTCCACACAAGCATAAAGATTTGAGTTTGGATCCCAAGCACCCTTTGAAAGAGCTGGGCATAGCTATCACACATCAGTACTATTACCACTGGCAGAGCAGAGAAAGGAGGAGACATTTGACTCAAGGGTCAACTTAGATCATCAGAGAGACCAGGAGGTGGGGAGCACACGAGGGTAGCAGGGGATTCCAACAATGACCTTCGGCCTCCATATATATACAGACATACACAAGACACCAAACAAGAGAGTACAAAGACTGTGTGGGCTCACCTGTTCCTCTGAAATATTCTGGAATGCCATCAACATGTTTGGACACGTAGGAAGAAGCATCAGCAACTCCCACACACGCCTTGACAGATTTTCTGCATGCAGATGAAGTTCTTCACATTTCAAACTCTAAATAAACAAGAACAACCATTTTATCAAGATAGACCAGAAAAATTAAAGTTTAAACTTCAGTCAAACTGTTTTGCCAGAATTTCCTATCCTCACTTTTAAAAAAGTCTGAAATTTCAACACCACATTTCTCATGGTAAATGTATTCAAGAAAATAAACAGCTATGTAGAAGCAGCAATTTTTCAACTTCTCATCAACACTTTCAATGATAGCTGATCACTTTCCTCAAGCAACTTTTGAAATAGAAGTCTAATCACTTGTTTCAAGCCTCTTTTCCATTTCTTCTCTGCAGATTATCATTCTAGGTATAAGACTGGTACTTTAAACTCTGACCTATATGTGAGCAAGTTTTAAAAGAAAGCACAAAACTCTAAAGAACCCGCTTTTTGATAAAACCTAAGTTGAATAAGGTGAGCAAGTAAACCAAAACACTAAAAAAAGGAGTTTCCTCAAGCACATTTAAGAAGCAAGTATCCATTCACTGCTGAATGAAGGTACAGCTGCAGGAGGAAATTCACAGCAAAAGATAAAGCCTACTGTCCTGATATTTATCACAGAATATAAATCTATTATTATAATACTGCTATTGCTTCAACTACAATGATTCCCTGGGCTAATAATAAAGTGCATGCAATACTAAAGAAATATTCTATGTCTATAAATAACTAAGATCTACTGACTGTGGTGATATTTTGTTTGTGCTATTAACAAATAAAGCTTGCCTAGAGATCAGAGTACACAGCTAGCTACTAGAGGCCAGGCAGTGGTGGCACATAACTTTAATCCTTCCACTTGGGATCTTATGCCATTGATCCCAGTACTTGGGAGGCACATATACCTTTAATCCCAGCACTTGGGAGGAGGAAACAGGAAGTGATATGGCTGGGTGGAGAGAGGAAGTGATAAGGCAGGGCAGAGACAGGAGCTCAGCCCCTTTTCAGTCTGACAATGCATAGATTTAAGAAGGCTTTCTACTGGCTGGCTGCTCTGCTTCTCTGATCTTTCAGCTTTCACCCTCATATTTGACTCTGGGTTTTTATTATTAAGACCAAATAGAATTCACACTACAATTGACATAATCTTTTTTTTTAAACCTAGTATGGAGTGGTCCTTGTGTATATGTGGGGTTTTGGTTCTAGGATCTATAAACACACCATTATCTGTACTTTTTAAGCTTATTGTATAAAAGGTATGGAAAAGCTTGTGTGCATTCTAGCAGCCAGGAAGCTGAAGGAGATCAGTTTTAGTTAAAGGTCAAGCTGGGTTATCTAGCAATATCCTGGGGGGGACTATGCAGAAGGATTGGGGTTCAAGACCAGCCTCAGCTACATAGAAATGTGAGAGCAGACTGGACTATGGGAGTCAGCAAAATGTCTTAGCAGATAAACGTGCTTGCTGCACAAGCCTGATGGCGCCAAGTCCCCACTTCATGGTTTTTTTTTTTTTTGCATAATTTTATTTCTCAGCTGAATTTGTTAATGAGGAAAATATAGATATGGCAACTGTATTTTGAAGACAAGGGAATTTTAGAACTAGGAATCTATGGTAAACTTGGCCTTTTCACAGTCTGTATGAAGAAAGTGAGGCATTCCCAGAGTAATTCTTTTGGATCTGTGGGTAGAATGTCACTGAGAGTTCTATAATAGAACTGGTGAGATAGTTCAGCAGGTGAAAGGTACTCACCATCAAGCCCAAGGCCTTGAGTTTCATCCCCAGGACTTACATGGTGGAAACGGAGAACCAACTCCTACAAACCGTTCTCTGACCCCCTATGCCCCCCATGCCCCCGACACTAACAAGTAAGCGTAATCAAAAAACAAAACAGACACAAAACTGAAGCCACTCCTTTCTTCACAACAGTCTCTTTATAGGCTGGTGAGGAAGGAGGGGTGCTAGAGGTGTGAAATGACGTAGCTGGTAAAGGCACCGAGCCTAATGACTTCAATTAGAACCCAGGACACACATGATGGAAGGACAGAACTGATTCCCACAAGTTGTCCTCTGATTTCTGTGAATGTAATTATTAAATGATCTCTATGAATGCAAGTATTAAAGATACATACAAAAAGACTTGATTCTGAATATAAAAATGGATCTGAAGAAAGAAAAATCCCCAAAATTATGTAACTAGGGTCCTGTTATGAATTAAGAAGACCTAAAATATAAAACAGGTTAAGTTTGAGTGTGGCCTACACCAGAGAGAAAACATTTCACTGACTAACAGATATTTCACTGGATCTTGGTAGTGTAGGTACACTCTGTGATTGGGGATGGGGATTATCTGTTGAATGTGACTAGTATAGGCCAAGGAAAAACTGACCTGAGGGACCAAGAGGTCTCAGAGGAGAAGACTGTTACTATAGGGCCTAGAAATTGTTCTAATGATATTCTGATCAAGAACGTGGATGGTTTTTGCCCTTGTCAAAAGAGGCCCCCGAGGCTAAATAAAGTAAAGTGTTTTGGGTTAGTTTCTTTGGCAGAGGAAATCTCACAGCAGCCTAATCTAGACTATGTTGTATGGTTATTAATGGTAACTCTAGTGACGATTTCTAATGAAAAGGAAGAAGCTAAAGAAAAAACTAAATCCTATGTTCAAGAAGATAAAACAGATTCAAAACTGAAATAAAGAGAGGAGGAAGGGCAGAGTCAGGAGTCACCAGCCAAACACAGAAGCAGCAAGATGAGAAATGCCACACTGAGAAGTACCAAGCCACTGGCTAAACATAGATAATAATCATGGCCTGCGGTGGTGGTGGTGCACGCTTTTAATCCCAGCACTCGGGAGACAAGAGGCAGGCGGATCCCTGTGAGTTCAAGGCCAGCCTGGTCTACAGAGCGAAATTAAGGACAGGCACCAAAACTACACAGAGAAACCCTGTCTTGGGGGGGGAGGGGAGGCGCAGAATCATGGGTAGTTTAAGAGATAGTTAGTAATAAGCCTGAGCTACTGGCTGAGCATTTATTAGTTAGGAGACATGAAGCGGTAACAGGAAGTTCAAGATGAAAGAAAGGTAAAAAGCCACATGGTAAAACATAGATTAATTAAAGCAAGTTAATTTATTAGAGCTAATGGGACAAGCCTAAGCTAAGGTCGGGCTTTAATAATTAATAATGAGTCTCTGTGTTATTTGAGAGTTGGCTGGAGGGACAGAGAAAGACTCATTACACGCATAGGCAGGCTGATCTTTGTTGGAGAAAGGAATATAAGGCAGGAGGAGACAGGAATTCACCCATTTGTAGAGGCTCTGTCAGGCTGAGGAGTTGGTGAGGTAAGAGGTGGTGGCTGTGGCTTGCTCTGCTTCTCTGATCTTTCAACTTTCACCCTGATATCTGGCTCCGGGATTTTATTATAAGACCATTTAGGATTCGCACAACACATCTATTCTTCATTTCGAATAGAAACCAAGTATTCGCTCAAGCCAGAAAACAGATGGCATTTCTGTCCTCCAACTTAAATCTTCACTTTGTTCTCCTTTAAATTTACCACAAGGTGATTTTGTTTCTAATTTCTATCACATTTTGTCTACCATCACCATCCTGTTTCAGGGTACTACCAATTCCTACCTGGACAAGTGTGTTAAATACCTTACTAACTCTGACACTTGCCAAACAAACACACTTCATTTATAACAAAAACTAGAATATATGCATCTGCCTCTATTTAAAAATCATTCGATATTGTTCACTTTACTTTGAATAATATGGAAACTACTCCCATGACCCAAAAGACTTACAAGATTTCACTCTGCCTTGCTTTCCAATCTCAATCCTTTCAGCCTGCTCTCCCATTACCTTCCAGGTTAGCTCTATCCTTGTCACAAATAACTGCTTTGAAAAAAAGATTTACAGGCAAGATTACTAATCCTCGAGTAGGATTGCCACAAGGTTGAGATGTGAAGCTGAGACTTAAAACCAACCAAGAAGTAAGTAGACAAACCAATAAGCAAACATGATTAAGACTGCTGCTAGAAATAGTGACATACACCTGTAATCAGAGCACTCAGAAGGCTCAAACAGGAAGGAGGGGTCTATGTGTAAGTACTGACTGAGCTACACAAGTGAGACTTTTTATCAAAACAAAAAACAACAACAACAAAAACTGTTCCTAGGCTTTAGTTAAGAGATTGGAAAATTATTTCTTGAATCTCAATGAAAAGACAAAATGTATAGGAAAGAAATCTGATTATTACCTCACTGTCATCCACTGCCACTTTTCCTGAGGGTGGTTTAAAGGAAGCAAGCATTTCTAATAAATCAAAGAGAGTAGTCAAATGAGGTTCCTGCAATAGCAACAGCATTGGAGTGTTGTCCTTCTGAGGTGGGGGGAGGCAAGAGGCAGGCAGCTGAGCACCCTCCCCTTTTCGTTCTCTTCTCGGTGCGCCCAAAGATACAAACACCATCTACAAAACAAAGGATGGAGACAGAAGAATCAAAGAAAAAGGGGAAAAATGCATTCTATTTATGAAAAACAACAATAAAACTGAGGTACAGTATAACTCCATTTACAACTTCAATGCACAGTAGTAAGAAGTATTTAAATAGACTTCCTCCAACTACTCAATCATTAACTTTCTGAGGTAACTAAAACCACAATTTATGTATGTACCTGCATATCTTTAAAACCAAGCTCATGAAGTGCTTTTTCATCATAGTCTGTTGTTAATTCATGTCCAGACGAGATCATCCTGACAGGCCCCATGAGGCCGCCTTAAAAACAACGGAAAAAGAAAACCTGTTAATGCCATTTGCTGACAATAACACAATGGAGCAATACATCCACTGTTCATTAAACTTAAATATGACTCCTGAGAAACAGACAATAATAGTAAGCATGCTTCCTGATTGTTTTCTCATGTCTTAAATTATGTAGGTTGTAAAAGATACAAGTTAACTTTTTACCACTAGTATACTTAGATAAATCCCTATATTTCCTTGACAATATAACACTGTTATAAATGTAAAAAAACAAGAACTTTTGGGAACTTACTGCATTTCCCTCAGTACTACAGAGAAATCAGATTCCTTAATGCATCAGTTGCACAAGAAACCAGAATGTGTTGTTCAACTGAGCACTCATTCCTGTTATTTTCCAAAAAGAACACAACAAAACAGAACAAACATAAAATGGAAACCTTAATGCTTATGTGGAGAAAAAAAAAAATACTCAAGATCAGTTTATTCAATAAACTAATATTTAAAAGACCAACGAGCTTGTTCAATAAATCAGTACAAGTAATTTAAGAATGCCCAAGAGTCTTTTGCAGTTTATGGCCTGACTTTAATCCCCACCACCTGCCCCACCTCACAATCTATGCTTCAGTTAACAGGTTCCATGAGCTTTTCATGCTTTGACATGCTCCCTATGTAGACCAGGATGACTTTGAACTCAAGAGATAAACCTACCTCTTCCTCCCAAGTGACCGGATAAAGGCGTATGCTGCCCTACTAAGCTCTTTGCCCTTTCTGCAAAACATGTTCCCATCTAAAGTAACAAAATGTCTGCACCAGGAATTCACAGGGCGTATACCTTCATTTCCTTCAAGGGACACTCCCATCTTACTACTATCCTTCTAGTCTACTTTACCTTTCCTAAAAGAGTGTCTTTCTTCAACAAAATACAAAACAAAACAAAACAAAAAAATCACTTCCGGCCGGGCGGTGGTGGCGCACGCCTTTAGTCCCAGCACTCGGGAGGCAGAGCCAGGCGGATCTCTGTGAGTTCGAGGCCAGCCTGGACTACCAAGTGAGTTCCAGGAAAAGGCGCAAAGCTACACAGAGAAACCCTGTCTCGAAAAAACCAAAAAAAAAAAAAAAAAAAAAAAAAAAAAAAAAAAATCACTTCCAACAGGGGCATGTTTCTTTTTTTATACTTACTGATGGATTCTAGCCACTAACAGTAGACACTCAAATTAATTACAATACAGTGGATGATTCTTTTAACAATAATTAAAAAAAAAAATTAGAAATGCCTGACTGGGAAATGAAACAAAATTATTAAATGTCAAATAATTTCATCGAACATTAAAGTGGTGGTTTCCGATTTGTTTTTAAGTTAAACAGGATCTCACCATGAAGCCAGTGTTCCTGCCACAGCTTCCTACATGTGGGGGTTATAACCATGTGCCACCACACACAACTGTCATTGTCTAATTTTATTTGACGTTGAGTAATTGTTTGACTTCTTGCTCATAGTGACAGGGATCAAAACCAAGAGATTTTCACATGTGAGACAGAAATTCTACCACTGAGTGAACTCCAACCTTGAATTGTATTAATGCAGAAAACTATTTAGTGAGCACAAAAGCAACTGTTTTCAAGAGTACTGAGTAAAGCAGGGCAAGTCTTTACACAATGATGTATAACATTTCTATTATGACTGTGGTAGCAAGGCAGGCTCAACTCAGGGCTGTGAATGTGCTAGGCAAGCGTTCTACCAATTAACTACAGTCACCACCCCAAAAATGACACATAAAGGTGTTCTAAATTACTTTTCCAATTCACACCAAGAAAATTTAATACAGGAAAACAATTCATTTTTAACAATGAGATTGAATCTGGCAATTTTCTTCTCTAGAGCAGAACTGCCATGTAGTCAAAACCATTAAGTTTTTTTCTGAAGAAGGTGGACATCCTGGGTATTGAACTAGGGTCTCGGGTATGCAGACCAAGTTCTCTACCACTGACTTAGAGCCCCAATCTGTAAGAGACAGTTTTAACCTAAGAAGGGCCTAATCATTCTGGCGAGATTCTTTGCCTTCAAAAATGAAAAAAAATTATCCAGAAAAATATGGTGGCTCACACCTATAATCCTAGCATTTTTAAGACTGAAACAAAAACTGCTCCAAGTTTGAGTTTAATATACACAGACTATCAATTAGGGAGAAAAAAGTTAAAGCCCTTGTAAATATAAATATATTGTTTATGGTGTCAGAAGATAAAAGGTGCTTGTACTAAGCATGACATTCTGAGCTCAATCCCTGTAACAAACATGGTCAAAAGGGAGAACATATTCCCATACAAGTTGTCCTCTGACCTCCACAAGCACATGGCATGTGCCCCACAAAATATATACACAGAAATAGGCATAATAACTTTTAAAAATGACTTTTAAAGCCAGATAATATGGTGCACACCTTTAATCCCAGCACTCAGGAGGCAGAAGCAGGTAGATCTCTTTGAGTCTGAGACCAGCATGGTCTACATAGTCAATACCAAGGTTATATAATGAGACTCCATCTCAAAACAAACAAACAAGAAAACTTTTTAATATATAAGCTGAAGGCATGACCACAGAAAGTATCAGTCAGATTAAAAGGTCCAAAAGGTAAGCCAGTGTTCACAGGCACTGGAAAGTCTTTTACTAGAGAGGGGTAAACAAGGAGCTTCAAGAAAGGTTCTCATTCTTAATCTGGGCAACAGAGGTTTCCGTTTTTCACTAATTTCACACACTGTTTATGTATAATTCATGGTATTTATGGTATTTACACAATTTATATATACATGGTTCATTCACTTCTACACGAGTGTATGTGGGCCTGTAGAGGACATAGGTTCACTTCGATTTGTCACTCTCCACATGATTTTTAGAGACAGTGTCTCTCACTGAATGTGGAATTCTTTTTGGTTAGATCCTCTTCTAGGAGGAGGGATGTCCACTTCTTCCCCTGGTGCTGGGATTATAGTTAGGCTGCTGCTGATTGGCTTTGACATGGCTCTAGCAATGCAAACTTGGGCCCATATGCTTGTATGGTAGGCCTTTCTCCAGTAAGCAATTTCTCCAGTCTGTATGTGTAATATATAATTCTTGGACCAGAAACTCAGTACCTACTTCTTACTAAAAATACATGAAATACAGTACATACAAGGATGGTCTCTGTGACACTATTTACAACAACCAAATATTTGAATCCAAGTACAGCACGATGTATCTGTAATTCCAGTTATATGAAAAAGAAAGGCAAGCAGACCTCAACTTCTAGGGCAGCCTGAGTAACATGGCAGGTAAAATCCCATCTCAAAAGATAAGGTATACTCAGTAACAGAATGATCATCCACAACACCCTGGGCCTCATCACCAGTAAGAGAAGAAGAAGAAGAGAGGGAGGAAGTAGGGAGGAAGTGAAAAGTGGATGGAAAAAACTGAAGTTTCCATTATTGAAAAACAGATCAAATAAAAAAGGTTCTGTCCTGTAACAAACTCTACGTCTCAACAAGAACAGGGCAACTTTCAGTATAGACTAATATGAGATGTTTTCTAAGATCACAGCAAGGAGCATAAATATTTATTACTGATTTAATCAGTTAACTGTGTCTCAGAAGGGAGTAACCTAGTTAATAAGGAAGTTAAGCTGTTAAGAGGGAGACTCGAGCTGGGTGGTGGTAGCGCACACCTTTAATTCCAGCACTGGGAGGCAGAGCCAGGCGGATCTCTGTGAGTTCGAGGCCAGCCTGGTCTACTGAGCGAGATCCAGGAAAGGCGCAAAGCTACACAGAGAAACCCTGTCTCAGAAAAATCAAAAAAAAAAAAAAAAAAAAAAAAAAAAAAGAGGGAGACTTGAACACATCTATTATCTTCTGTTATCACTTATTGGAGTTCTAGATCTTCAAAACCTTTTTTTTTTTTTAAAGTTTTTCCACACAGGGTTTCTCTGTGTAAATGTGCTATCCTGGAACTTGCTTTGTATACCAGGCTAGTCTTGAATTTATGGAGATCCACTTGTCTTTGTCTCCTTGGAGCTGGGATTAAATATGTGTGAAAACCTTTTTTTAAGATTGACATTTTAATTTTTTTACTAGTCTCTCCCTCTGTGTGTGTGTGTGGGGGGAGGTGTATGTGTGTGTGTATAAGGAAACAAGCATTCAATGGCACGTGTGTAGAAGAAGTCAGAAGATAACTTTTGGGAACCGGTGCTGCTCTCTTTCCACTATGTGGGTCCCAGTAATCAAACTGAGGTCATCAGGTTTGGCAAGAAGCACCTCACGCACTAAGCCATCTCGCCTTCCCAAGATCTTATGCTTTCGAAGACAGAAACAAATTCCTCTTAAACATGCTACAGTCAAATCTTTTGCTTACTTACATTCCTTACTTTAAAAAATGAGAGATGCGGGCAGCGGTAGTGCATGCCTTTAATCCCAGCACTCAGGAGGCAGAGCCAGGCAGATCTCTGTGAGTTCGAGGCCAGCCTGGTCTACAGAGCGAGATCCAAGACAGGCACCAAAACTACACAGAGAAACTCTGTCTCGAAAAATCACACCGAAAAAAAACCAACAACAACAACAAAAAACGATTTATTTAAAAAATGAGAGATGCATGCCTTTAATCCCAGCACTTGGGAGGCATAAGTATGTGGATCTCTGTGAATTCGAGGCCAGCCTAGTCTACAGAGCAAGTTCCTGTGTTTGAAACCTGCAGCCCACATGGTAGAACTGGTTCCTACAACTTGTCCCTGGACTTCCACATACACACTGTGGAATGCACACACCATACACACAAGAAATAAAGGAATAAAAATTTATTTTTAGAAAGCCTAAAAAGAAGTCTGTGAGAAACAAACGATGTTTGCAAACAATACCCCAACCACTGTTCTACTGATACCTAACACAATGTACCAAGAACAAGGAAATAGCTGCTAAGACTTCTAAGGGTTTAAAATTGCTGTAATGGTCTGAATGTTTTGTTCCCTCACAAAAATGTTACTGAAAGGCATTCTTTAGGCAATGGTGTCTGGAGGTGGGATTTGTTGGGAGCAGTTCAGGACACAAGGGCAAGGTGATCACAAATACACTAACACCTGTACAAAGGTCTTGACACAGGAGATCTCTTTCTTTCTGACCTTCCACTCACGGCAATGCAACAAGAGTGAAAGGCTCTGCACTGTAAGCTGAAGGCCGACCTCACTACATCCTGGTACCGTCATCTTATGCAGGGCAGTCAGGGACAACTCTCAATTGCTTCTACTCTGTCTGGGCAAGTGTGCTGACTCACATCTGTAATCCCAGGACTTTGGAAGCCCTGGAGCGAGGATTAGTGAGAGTGCGAGTCTAGCGTGGGGCTACACAGTAAGTTCTAGATCAGCTTGGACTCCAGAGTTAAGATTCCATTTTCAGAACTAAAAGAAACCAAAAAGTACCACCAACAATAAAACACCCTTCCATTGAAGCAACTGTTAAAGCAACAGAAGACAGACCAAGACAGTTGCTACACAACAAAGCCTAAAACTGTACTGAACAGTTAGGCAGTGGTGGTATACCAAGCCTTTAATCCCAGAACTTGGGAGGCAGAAGCAGGTGGATCGCTGTGAGTTCAAGGCCAGCCTTGTATACAGAGTGAGTTCCAGGACAGCCAGGGCTACACAGAAAAACCATGCCTGGGGGAAGAAGAAGAAAAAAAAAAAAAAAAAAAAAAAACACAAAACTACTGAACATGTCAAATGTTTAACTTACCGGGAAACTCTCCTTTTCTGCTGCTCTGACCAAACTCCTGAAGTTGAGCTTGCTGACTGATTTGTTCCTTCTGTAAGTTTTCATACCAATGAGTTACTTCCGCTCTAAGATCTGCTACCTGGTCACTGGGATACATTTCAATAGTCATCTGAAATATAAGATGTAACTAATTAAAGACTACAAACAAACTACCAGACCCAAACAACTAACCAAAGATCTGAAAAAGAAATGTTACCAAATTAGGAAATTAAACCCTGTAACTAACCTTGTCAGGAAGTCCAGCAGGCTGACATACAACCCTTAGAGGCAAGGACTGCTTGTCACTCAGGGCTTTCAAATGACTACTAATACCAGTGCCCTCAATTTGCCATTGTCTCAGATGATATGCAAACCTACAACAACACAAAACACATACACAGAGGAGATCATTTTCAACACTTTAATATTACAGGAGTTTTTCTTTCTTTCTTTCTTTCTTTCTTTTTTTCTTTCCTTTTCTTTGGTTTTTCAAGACAAGGTTTCTCTGTGTAGCTTTGGAGCCTGTCCTGGAACTTGATTTGTAGACCGGGTTAGCCTTGAACTCAGAGATCCACCTGCCTCCGCCAAAATGGAAAAGTTCATAAAAGGATATACCAATTTTAGATTCAACATAGTGAGTTGAATTTAAAACAAATAAAATAAATAAAGACAGATAGGTAAGAATTGTTACTTAAAATAGACTCCCAGAAAAATGACTGGAGGAGAAAAACCCATTATATAAAGTTATTTAAAGGGAGTAGGAGGAGAAGCAAGAGGAAAGTAAAACAGAACCCAACACTAATCTAATAATAAAGTATCAAGTTATCATTTTTACATTTAGAAAAAAAGGATTTTAAGAAATATTTTCAGAGAAAGATATATTCTACAGAAATACCTCTGAGATATAAGAATATATTCAAATGATGTAAATCAGTTTAACAGAAAAGAGACTGATTTTATCCACAAGTGTAACAAGAACAACAAAACTGGATTAAAGACTAATTTTAGTGAGCTGGAGCGATGCTGCTCTTGCAGAGGAACTGGTGCTCGATTTTCAGCAACCACATAGTGTCCATAACCATCCATAACTCCAGTTCCAGTGGGTCTGACACCCTCTTATGGCCTCCTTGGGCCTTGGCATGTACCACATACACATATGTACATGTAGGCAAAACACTCATGCATATAAAATGAATTAAGTTCTTAAAAGGACTCTTCACTTGCCCCCAAAGGCATCTAGTATGACACAGACTAAATACTGGAAAATTCCCTAATTCATTTTCACTTGTGAAAGATAAGAGTCAGGTTCCTGAATTTAAATAAATAAATATATGAATGAATGAATGAATGTCTAAGGCTAAGCAGGAGTTCTGAAATAAAAGGAGAGAAATTAACTTATTTCCTATAAGTCAGACAATATCCAGGTCTATGACTGAACAAAAAAGGAATTAAAAAAACGCCTTGTAGTGAGTATTTCAAGTTGTAGTTTCTCCACCTGGCTTCCACTGACATTCTGACCTCCATACTTTATAGTATTCTTGCAACAAGAGGCAGGCTATCTTACACACCCTCAAGTGTTTACCAGCATTGCTGGGCTCTCTCCAGGCGAAGCCAATACAACCTTCTCCTCCAAAGGTATGATAACAAAAATGTTTCCAGAAAGTGCCTACTGCTCCTAAGAAACAAAATCACTGTGGAATGAAAATCATTGCTAAGATTAAACCTTTCTCTAAAAGGTGAATTCTTTAAGATATTACTATTATTCACTATTATACAAGCTACTTGGAATGTTTCTCTAATGTTACATTATAATAAATTTGCAACACTAAGCACATTGAGCACTTCATGTACAGGAAGAAGAGGTAAAATTTGTTAGGCAATACATAACTTTTCAGCTACTTCTTTGGATTTTTTTATTCAATTTCATGTAATTCATGGTTTACTAGTCACTCACAGATGTTCATATAATTTAACAGCAATGTTAACTTCAGCATAAAATAAATGAAGACACATAAGAAAGATATATTTTTCCACAGCAGGACAAAACTAGTATCTATGAGAAGGGATACTAGGGCTTAAATTCCATAAACTGATGAAAGGAACTACTTTGGAAACGAAAATTAAGGCCTTTCGGATTTATGATAAATACTGGTAAAATTACAATGTACAAGACCTAAGGATGTGTGCTAACATGCCAGTTTGCTGCTCTATACAGCACAAAATTCTTCAATAAATAATTTAGAATATCATCAACAGCAAAACATACCTAATATGAAACAAAGCAATTACAGGAGACTTTTCCCCCAAATAATATCTTAGTGCAATATTTGAGTTATACAACAAGTTTATATTGACTTTTTAATTAATTTGAATGAGACCACATTTGCTTTATTTTTATTTTTCTAAAGTGGTAAAGGTTCTGAGGCTCTGATGTTTCTGTACAAAAGTTCAAGAGTTCTCTTATACATTCTTCAAAAATACAGGAATTGTTTAAGTAAATTTCTACAAACTATAATCAATCATAACAGAATCTTACACTATATGAATTATGTATACATATTATAAAAAATGTGTAGGATTATCTTTCTTACCCAGTATTTCCTTTAAGTTCAATAAAATGTCAAAAATATAAATTGCATGTGATTTTATCAATATCAAACTAAGATCTGAAGTTGAAAGAAGTTATAATTTTAAAAAATTTTCAACACAGTTCTTAGTACTTTTACTTTAATACTCATCGTTAAATGACTTTTAACAAAACAGAATTTTGTAATTAAAACTATCTACTCACCTTTCATTTCGGTTGATATATTCATAAATGTTAATTTGCTTTATTTCTGTATTACACAGGGTATGTCTAAATTAATTATACAGATATTCATTAACACAGAAAGTTTTGGTCATGTTTCCATGGTAAATGGAAATTCAAAATTAAAATACTCTCTCCTAGTCCAGGAAGAAAAAAAAAAACAGCAAATGAAACAAATGATTCAACTGGATAAAATATGAAAGGTTATATGATGCTGTTGGGGAGAGCTGCAGTGTAACTTGTCTCAGTGTTAGTGTTCCTGCCTCTTCAGTCATAATTAATACCTCTATAGAAACAGAATTCTGTCCTGAGTTTCTTATTCATGCATAACTGCTAAGAGCCTCAAGATTTGAAAATCTATATATTTATGAGAGTATTATACTGCCTTTTCAATGGCAAAATGATACCTAAGTTTCTTTAGCAACTATTTCCATTACAACCCATTTAGTTTGAGTAAATTATGTTTCCTAGGTGCTCGTGATAAGAACTTTAAGAATACATTTAGACATGTTAACAATAAAAATACTGAAATTTATTCATGTAGTACAGTGTAACAAAATTACCTTCTCCTAAATGCTTCCAGATGTGTCTTCAGCATAAGCAATCCTCTTTCTATAACTGTGAGACTTGAGTGTGATTCTTGTTCAAGACTGCTAGAAGCTATCATAAGACTTTCCATGCACTTGCTAATAAATTCTTGCTCCTTTTCCAAACCCGTTTTACCTGAAACCCAGATGTATATTCATTACGGTTTAACATTTTTATTTACCTGTATTAAATATAATGAACCAAACTGAAGTTTAATCAAATCTCCTCACATAAAAAAGTACTTATTAGAACTGGGAGTGGTGGTACATGCCTGTTAGTACAGCACTCAGGAAACTGAGGCAGAAAGATTGAGAATCTAAACCAACTAGGGATACATAGCAAGACTGAGTCTCAGAAAAAGCAATACAGGCTGGTGAGATGGCTCAGAAATTAAGATCACGGGCTGCTCTGCCAGAGGGCTCAGGTTCAGTTCTTAGCACCCACAGGAACCACCTGGAACTGCAGTTCCAGGACATCTGACGACCTCTCATGGCCTCTGTGGCACTGAAGACACATGCCACACATACACACATTCAGACAAACACTTATATACATAAAATAAAAAGTCCCCCCGAAACATTTTAAAGAAACAAAAAGAGAAAACTTTCAAATTACTTACCATTAATGTAGTAGGAGTTAATATACTGAATAGCGGCTCGACTGACATCACCTGATTGTGCTCTTAATGCAATACCCCAAAATTGGTCCATACCACACAGCTAAGGATTAAAGATAAAACATTTTTAAATTATTTGTTAAATGATGACAGATTATCAGATTAAAATATCAAACGTGAAATTAAACATTAAACTTAATATTTTACAAAGTATTAAGAGGGCAATTTATTGTATTTGAACATTATATAATATAATCATCATTATCAACAACCACAAAAACTTACGAACTTCCTCAGGTAATGAAGTATTTTTAAAGCCCATTGTATTTATTTATAAAGCATGGAAACAATATGATTGCACCGGGCTTAATCCCAGTTAAGAACACTGGATATTCTTCTAGAGGTCCTGAGTTTAATTCCCAGCACCCACATGGAGGATCACAACCATCTGTAATGGGATCTGATTGCCTCTGTTATGTGCACGAAGACAGAGCACATATGTACATGAATAAGTAAATCTTAAAAAAAAAAAGCCCCACATCACTAAAAAAGAAAAAGCAATAGTAGGAAGATAGGAAAGAACACAGTAGCTATAAACAAAATTATTACTTTGTGAGACAACATCTCATGTAATCCAGGATGGCCTTGAATTCACTATGTAGCCAAGAGTGAAACTAAATTCCTTATCCTCCTTTTTCTACCTCCCAAATCCTGAAATTACAGGTGTGCACAACTTTCCTTGCTTGGTTTATGTGGCACTACTACTAAAACCTAGGGATCTGTGCCTGCTAGGAGACCAGTCTACAAACTAAGCTACATCACCAGCTCTAAAATGACTCTTTATAATATAGGTTAATAACCATTTTCTCCTGATATAAAAACAAACTTAACTGCAAATAATACTACAAAAATTAAAGGCTACTAATTAGCTGACCAGAAGAATGTTCAACAAGGAAGACCTTTAAATAAGTTTATTTTAGAAAAATATAGGAACAATCATCCAAATACATTGCAGCCATCCAATCTGGGAAGGGGAACATTTTAAAGCCAAAGATAAGACTAGAAGTTTGTAGGAATGTGCAGTTAATTAGTGATCTATGTAGATTATTCCAGAAGGAAAAAAAATCACTGTAAATTACATATATAGTATTATATTCTGCTATAAAAGAGCTAATAACTTAGCTATGGCAAACAGCACACATATTGGACATCAGAGCTAGTGAAATGGTTCAGTGCACAGAAGTGCTTGCTGCCAAACCTGTGGACTGACTTAGCTATACCAGGATACATGGGGTAGAAGCAGGCTGACACCTATAAGTTGTTCTCTGACTTCCAGAGAAGCACAAGTGTGAGCACTACAAATAAATGTTTTTTAAAGTCATTTCACACAAATTAAGTCTTTCATACAATACTTGATTATGTTTTCCAGGAGCTGCAAAAAGAATAACAGAACAGGCACTTTTTCTCCTAAACAAATCACAGAGCAAATAACAAGACGAAAGCATACTTTTCTTAGGCAAATAAAACAAAACCACAACACCAAACTTGCTTTAAAAGCCAAAATATGAAACATTTAAAGCTTGAAATAATAGGCGGTGGATGTGCACGCCTTTAATCCGAGCACTCCAGAGGCAGAGGCAGGCAGATCTCTGTGAGTCTGAGACCAGTCTGGTCTACAGAGCGGGTTCCAATACAGCCAGGGCTACACAGAGAAACCCTGTCTGGGGGGCGGGGCACAACACTTGAAATAAAATTAAACTATCATAGTCAAAGTTTATAGAAAGTTACCTTGGTAATCTAATCTGAAGACAAGCAAACTCTCACAAAGTGATTAAGTTCAGCCTTACCTCAGAGTTGGAACCACCATCATAGGCACTAGTAGCCAATCGAGCCAAGTTACACAGATGCTGAAACAGGTTTAAGCCGGTCATGCTGATTGTTTCAGGTTTTAGCTGGGGCATCTTAAGGAAAAAATGATTTTATTTTATTACATTATTAATTTTACAAAAGACAACATAAAAGGAATATTATCAAAAAAGATTTGGCGATAACTTAAACATTTAAATAAAATTCTATTCGTGCAAAGCCTGAAGAGATGTGTGCTTCAAACAGACACACCTACCTGATGTGTACTTCAATTATAAACACACACACACACACACACACACACACAAATCAAGAGAAGTAAATAAAAACGTTCTGTCATCTATTAAATACTATGACTTTATACATTTACAAGATATGTAGCTCAATGCAGTATTAAAGGACAAAATTTATGATAAATACAATTCTATCTGTACCTTAACCTAAAACTCATTCATTACACTGTAACAGAGACATTATGAATTTGCAGGGAACTTTTCTAATCTCAAGAAAAAAGGCATTAAGAAAATGGGAGGAAGCCGGGCGGTGGTGGCGCACGCCTTTAATCCCAGCACTCGGGAGGCAGAGCCAGGCGGATCTCTGTGAGTTCGAGGCCAGCCTGGACTACCAAGTGAGTTCCAGGAAAGGCGCAAAGCTACACAGAGAAACCCTGTCTCGAAAAACCAAAAAAAAAAAAAAAGAAAATGGGAGGAAAAAGAAACTTATTTTTCAGATAGTCTCATGCAGCCTAGGTTGACTTCCAACTTCCTTTGTTGAACACCTGATCCTCTTTCCCCAACCTCTCAAATGTTGAGATCATAGGCATGTACCACAACCAACACACATCTGTTTTAACAATCATTGCTGTGAATGTTACAGTTTATATAGAAATGACAACATGCAACATCTGATTATGGTGAACAGAAACACAGACAATACTATCACCATTATACCTCTTA
The DNA here is from genome assembly GCF_007827085.1 of Peromyscus californicus insignis. NCBI lineage: Eukaryota > Metazoa > Chordata > Mammalia > Rodentia > Cricetidae > Peromyscus > Peromyscus californicus. Next base: position 23,560,439 of record NW_026294424.1, read on the forward strand.
CAAGGCCTTCCCAAGTAGCTAACAAATGTGGGTATTAGCTTATAGTTGGCCAAAAGACAGACTGACATTATGGGAATTTAACTCAAGAAGACTCAAAGACTTACATCTTATACTTGTTATGAGCACACATTTCAAACTGACAATCATTTTTAAAAATAAACACCCAAAGACCAACATTTGTGATTAGTGCCATCCTTAAACATTATTCTAATTGCTCTAAATTCTTGAATAAATAGATTATATTTATAAATAAACTAAATTTACACTTAGTTAAAAACAAAAGGTAACATGACAGGAAAATTTGAATCGGAAAACTTATATAAATAAGGATCACCAAAAACGGATGCATTTGTTCCATTTAAAAGCTATGGAGAAGAAAGAAAGACTAAGACAAAGAATGTTACAGAAGTCATTCTTCAAGGGCTTAAAATGCATACAGGAAGATATAAAAACAGAACTTCTAAGATGTGAAATTACCTTCTCCAGGAAAAGATGTTTATAGGTTTCCATTCCCATTGCATGTTGGTCTTTACTTCGAACTTGATTTAAAAACCAATGAAGTGCATCATCATAGCATTCAGAATCTTCTACTAAACAATGCCATAAGATGTCGACTTGCTCTAAACTTAACCCTAAACAGAAATGATAAATTTTGTACTTCATTAATTTTCAAGGGAAGGTGAGAAATAGGATACTGCTACATAGTTCATTCTGGCCTACAACTTGAATTCTACCTGCCTACACCTTCCAAGTGATAAAATATTGAGTATGAAGTTAATGAAATAGTGACTTACCACATCTGGCTTCTGTCTTATAAGTTATGTAAAAAACAATTTTTGGACACATGTGTATATATAGTTTGTTTTTCATAAAATACACATATGTTGTAATTACTAGCTCAGTATTAATTCCTTATGATTTTCATAATTCCTTATGATGTCTGGAAATTTGAATCAGGATTATACAGAACATTTTGGTCCTAATTCATTATACTAAAAGCAGCTAGAGCCAAATATGTATGTAAAGCAGCAGCTAGCTGAAAGCATACCCTTTTTTTTTTTTCCGAGACAGGTTTCTCTGTGTGGTTCTGGTTGTCCTAGAATTTGCTCTGTAGACCAGGCTAGCCTAGAACTCAGAGATCTTCCTGCCTCTGCCACCCAAGTGCAGGAATTAAAGGTGAGTGACACCACTGCCTGGATAGCTGACAGCAATTTACAAAAAGTATTTTAAAAGAAACTGCACTATGGGGCTGGAGAGATGGCTAAGTGGTTAAGAGCACTGACTGCTCTTCCAGAGGACCCGGGTTCAATTCCCAGCACCCACATGGCAGTTCACAATTGTCTGTAACTCCAGTTCCAGGGGACCCAACACCCATGGCAAAACACCGATGTACATAAAATAAAGATGAGAGAGAGAGAGAGAGAGAGAGAGAGAGAGAGAGAGAGAGAGAGAGAGAGAAGAAATTGCACTAACATTTGCTATCAAAGCAGAAATATCAGAGCTGGAGACATGACTCAGCAGTTTAAGAGCACATACAACTCTTCCAGAGGACCCAGAACCCACATGAATTAGCTTACAATCACCTATACCTCCAGAGGACATCTCTGGCCTCTGTGGGGACCCACACATAGATGCACATACCCACACATAGATATATACAACATACACATAATTAAAAATGAAATAAAAACAAAATATTACATATGGATAATCTTACATAATTAAAAACACACAACTTGAAAACAGTCGTCTAGCTGGGGATGTAGCTCATTAGTGCATGATGAGGCCCCTGGGTTTAATCTTCGGCAACACCAAAAAAAGGAAAGTATTCTAGAAGAGTCATACAAGTAGGTCAAAAGGATTGTGTCAGGTTTGTAAAATGTGAATACATCACTGTATTATGGTAACAATTGGCTTGAAACTTAAAATTCTTCTATCTTATGGACAGGATTACCTGTCTTACCTGGAGACAAGCAATCACAGACATTTTGAGGATTCAATTCTAAATTGAGGATCACAAGAGTAGAAAGCATATCCAAAGGCTGTCCATAGGAGATAAAGCCACTGTTTCTATAAACTATGGGAAAATCCTTATGAGCACAAAGCAAGCATGCAGCAAATGATGAAATACAAAGGATTAAGTTTGCCAGATCCAGATGACATATACATAGTACTCTGACCCAAAAATCAAAGGATTTCCAAATATAACAAGGAAAAACAAATATAAATCTCTGTAGAATGAAAGAGAAAACATTATAGGCAATCACAAGTCTGAATATGCTTTAAATAAAGAAACAAAACAAAACAGACAATTCAAAGGATTTTTAACTTAATGAGATCACCCAAAGCCTACTGTGGTTTCCTACACTCTGGGGGTGGGCATGAAAAAATAGGAATGACCAAACTCTCCTACTAAGAAATCAAATGACATTTACCTAAGTATCAATATACTCTGAAATGTTTTACGTCTTCAGCAACTATAATCTTAGCACTCAGGTCATAAGACAAGAATTTCAAGTTCAAAGCCAATTAATGCTATACAAGCAGTTTAGGACAACCAGCCATACAGTGAAACTCTGTCTCAAAAATCACATATAGTGTTGTAGATTATTTTCTAAGAAGAACGTGTGTTGCTCAGAGCCAACATGAGAGCTGAAAAGATGGCTCAGTGGTGAAGAGTGCTTGCTGCTCTTAGAGAAACAGTTCAATTCTAAGCATCAACACTGGGCAGTGCAAAACTGCCTCTAATTAAAGCTTCAGGAGATCTAATGCTCTCCTCAAGCCTTGGTGGGCACCAGCACACATGTCTGTATGTCTGTCTGTCTGTGTCTCTGTCTCTCTCTCACTTGTCTGGAAAACCAAAATAAATAAATAAAATAGGAATTAAAATAAATCTTAAAAGGTAAGAGGTAACATAAACTACAGATAATGCTTAGTATAAGTTATTAAACAATTTAGGCTGTTAAAAAGGAAAAAAAAAGAACAAGATAATAAAGTTAAAAGATTCCACAAAATAAAAACTATTATGGTTAATTATAGTAAATTACATAATTAGATGTATTAGAGTACCAAGTATAATTAAACATCACTACACTATATTTGTAATACTATTATTCTCTGGGAGGAGTGGGGTTTTGTTGTTGCTGTTGTTGTTGTTTTTGGCTTTTTTATCTAGACAGCAACTAAATTTTTTATAGAGAAGCTATACTGCATAAAATAAACACAAAACTTAGCAATTATCAGAAATTATTTATACTGATCTTATTTGTTTTATTTCCTATCTCCATATAAGATATTATATTTTGTTTCTTTTTGTTTTTAGTCATAGTGGGGTACAATAACCTTATAAAACAAAACAGAAATATTCTATAAAAAAGATGTTATATTTTTGAAATCTGTTGGTATTCCAATGTTAGATGAACATCTTATAGTCTAAATGTGAAGGAATTACAGACTTAAACCAACAAGAGAAACACATGGTCTAGCATAGATTAAGGACATTTTAAAAAGTGATGATGCTCTGTCCTCTCTACCCTGAGAGCAGCTCTCCTGCCTTGGCCCCTCGCCGCTGAAAATGTATGCCTGCTCCAAGTTCATCTCCACCCACTCCTTGAGGAGCACCTCTCAGCAGCTGAGTGGAGTTGAACCAACCACAGATGCGGACAGATGAGGACCCCAGCAGCTTGGCAATCCCTCGACCTCTGACCTCACTCATCCCTAGCTGCAGCTTCCAAACTAGCGTCATTTTTAGGGACATCAAAACAGCCGCCAAGTTCATTGGGGCTGGGGCTGCTACAGTTGGGGTGGCTGGCTCTGGGACTGTGACTGTTTGGGGGAGCCTCATCATTGTCATGCCAGGAACCCTTCTCTGAAGCAACAGCTCATCTCCTATGCAGTTCTGAGCTTTGCCTCTCAGAGGCCATGGGGCTCTTCTGCCTAATGGTGGCCTTTCTCATCCTCTTCGCCATGTGAAGCAGCTGTCTCCACTTCCACCTCCCACACATAGTTCTTTCATGTCCCGTCTGCGCAGTGTGTTCCTTTTCCTGTACCTCCCCAGGAAAGTGCTTGGCTCAGGGTTTGACAGAAAGAGGACAAATAAATACTGTATTAATGGGAAAAAAAGTGATGATGACATATTTCAGGCAAACAACTATCAGTTTGACCATTTTAACTAAAGCATATGAAAGACACCGTTTAACAAATGAAGCTATTCTGACATGGTGACATGAAAAGGAAAAGCCAGCATCAGTGTAATCAGAAAAAGAGCGTTAGTTAACAAAATCCAGATTCCTCTTCCATGTAAGAAGAGCCGTCATGCAGACCTGGCCTCATTCTTAAATCTACAAAAGCAACTTGTACTTGGGCGAGGGCGAGGGCGAGGGCGAGAGGGCGAGGGCTAGAGGGCGAGAGGGCGAGGGCGAGAGGGCGAGGGCGAGAGGGCGAGAGGGTGAGAGGGCGAGAGCGAGAGGGCGAGGGCGAGAGGGCGAGGTCGAGAGAGAGAGAGAGAGAGAGAGAGAGAGAGAGAGAGAGAGAGAGAGAGAGAGAGAGAGAGAGATTATCAATGAAATAGCTTACATGACTTGAAATGTAACTGGAGTTTCCAAATACCACCTATGAACCCAAGTAATTTTAGGAAAAATTAACCCAAAGAATAAAGTTTGTGGCTGTTTTTAACTAAAATTACAAGATTCCAAAAATAGTGATGAAAGATATAGTTACTCTAAAGTGTTATTTTCTCCTATTCCCAATATTTTACTTTAAGATGAGTCCTTTACCACTTGAGAAACACTTGAAAGCAGTGAAGCCAGAAAGGGAATTTATCATGGCCATGCTTATACTATAAAAACGTCCACAAGAAGCCGGGCGGTGGTGGCGCACGCCTTTAATCCCAGCACTCGGGAGGCAGAGCCAGGTGGATCTCTGTGAGTTCGAGGCCAGCCTGGGCTACCAAGTGAGTTCCAGGAAAGGCACAAAGCTACACAGAGAAACCCTGTCTCGAAAAACCAAAAAAAAAAAAAAAAAAAAAAAAAAAGTCCACAAGAAAATATCAATAGTAAATGTTTATTCAATAGTGTTAGCACAAAGAAGTAAAAATTATTATGAAAAGTCATGGGGATTCTGTACTTGAAATGTCTACAAAAATGTTCTAATGGAATATCTAATGCCAGCATCTAGGGAAGGGATGCAAGTCAGGGATGTAGAGCCCACATGGAGGAGAGAATTGATTCCTTCACGGTGTCCTGTGATCTCCTCATGCACCCTTAAACAGGCACATGCATGTACAAGCACAAACAAATGTAAGAAAAATTAAAATCTTACTGAAATGATCAGGTGATCCCAGAGTTGAAAATACACAAGTTAGGAACTGAAGTCGAACTTGAACTTCGGCACTATGGCTGTACCTACAAAGAACCATTCACAGAATTAACAGAAGCCCCAATTCTTCTTTTTTCATGGTTTTTTGAAACAGGTCTTCATACTGTAGATGAAAAATGGCCTTGAACTCAAGGCAATCATCCTGCTTCACCATGCCAATCACTGGGATTACAGGTCTTAGGCTACCACACTCAACAAGATCCTACATCTTACAGTAAGATATTTAATGTTCCTAATCATAACATAGGCCAAAAAAGCAGAAATTCTATAAAGTTTATACAATGCCCCTTTGTCTTAATTATACAACTGTATGCATTAACAAGTTCATGAAAATTTTTAGGATATAACAAAACTTATTTTCAAGTTAGCTATTTTTTTAAGCCTTTAAAAAAATTTAATTTCTTTTATTTAATGTGCATAAATGTTTGCTCGTGCTCACAGAACTTAGAAGGGCATCAGATTCCCTCATCCTGGACATACAGATCTTTATAAGCCACCATAAACCTAGGTCTTCTGTAAGAGCAACCAGTACTCAATCACTGAGCCATCTCTCCAGGATTCAAGTTAGTTTTTTTTAAGTATGTAAATAAAAAACTCAAAAGGGAAAAAAAAAGTATGTGAGAAATCATCAATAAACAAAAGAAATGGTATTTTAAAATTATATGATATCCACATAAATTAAAAGTTAATAAATGAAAGACTACATGGTCCATCTGTACTAATATCTTATACAAAGTTGATGCTACGAATTTTATTTCAAATCTAAAAATTAACTAAACAAAATTTAATTGTAATGTAAGAGTTGCTATGAGCCTGTTCAGTAAATGAGCTCACATAGTTTTCTAGGAACAGAGTTTTTATGCATCTGCAAAACACCACATTCTAAGGAAAGGGAAGATTTTGACAATGACCCCAATGTAACCAGTCTGAATACCACAAATAAGAGTTCTGAATGTTACAGATAGAAAAGGGGTCACTGAAAGGTCAGGGACAGTGTAGGGAGTGAGAGTAACAATTGGATTTTCATTTGAAGAGCCCTTCAGCAACCCAGTGAACTGTGTTTTGAAGGACCAGTTTCTATGATCAGAGTTCTTACCTCTGTTACAGAACAAAAGACACATTGCACACTGCTCAAATTGCTTTGCCAACATATAGCAGCTGCCAACCTAAACTCTAATCTATAACCCAGTTAACAGATAATTCCAACAACCTTGTAATAGAAATGCTTATAATTTTCTACTAAGTGCAAAATTTCAACAGTGTCATAAATGTCACTATTAGAGATTGAAGGTTAGAAGTTTTGGCCGTGGTGGCGCATGCCTTTGATCCCAGCACTTGGGAGGCAGAGGCAGGTGGATCTTTGTGAGTTCGAGCCAGCCTTGGTCGACAAGGCAAGTTCCAAGACAGCCGGAACTATTATACAGAGAAACCTGTCTCAAACAAACAAACAAAAAACTACAACAGTGGTTCTCAATGTTCCTAATGTTTGGACCCTTTAATACAGTTCCTCATGCTGTGGTGACGGCCAACCATAAAATTACTTTCTTTGCTACATTATAACTATAATTTTGCTACTCTTATGACTCATAATTATCTGTGTTTCCAAACGGTCTTAGTAGATCCCTGTGAAAGGGTCGTTTAACCCTAACAGGGGTTGCCACGACCCATAGGCTGAAAAGTGCTACTCTGAAGACTAAGGTCATGGGGTACCTTTTCTGCTCTTCAGTGGCTATTTAATGTATCGGTGCTTCTTTGTGAAAAGGAGAACAGCTGGAGACAGGAGGAAAGGCAAAGTAGGAAGCAACTCACAACCTAAGACGCTATCGAGATAAATTCAAGGCCTTTAGTATCTTCTAGCCTTTAAATAAACAGGAATTTTGTAGCAGAGGCATTATAAATAGAGAGGAATGGAATTTATGGGCTTTGCTTTTCATGGCTTTCTTAACCTTTTTTACACACCCTACAACCATCTACCAGGGGCAGCATCATGCCCAGTGCGCTGGGCCCTCCCACATTAGTCATTAAAGAAGTTCCCCTACCCCAACAACATGTCCCAAGGCCAGCCAGTTAACAACAATTTCTCAAGCCAGGTTCCCTCTTCCCAAATGACTTCAGTTTGAATCAAGTGACATCATGCAAGCATAAGGATTGATCTTTGATTCCCCAACACCCATGTAAAGAGCCACATAATCTGAGCTCTAGACCAGCTGGTCTACAGAGTGAGTTGCAGGACCTTCAGGGTTACACAGAGAAACACTGTCTCGACAAACCAAAAAAAAAAAAAAGGAAAGGAAAGAAAAGGCAGGGAAGGGAATCCATGTCTGTGCACTTACAATCCAGAATCTAGAACAGAAGATGTGGAGACTAGAGAATCTAGTGGGGCTGACTATTGAGACATCCTAATCCACCAGCAAAATCCTATCTTAAAAATACAGTAGACAGTTCGAAAGGAACACTCCTTGAGGCTGACCTCATCTCCCCTCCCCACACGCACCCATACCTGTTAACATACACATACACAACATAAATAAAAAGTAAACAAGTAACATAAACCACCCTCTTTGGAGTTTTAATACCAAAATAGGTAAGTCTTTTATCTAAGGAACCCTGGGACTCAAGAAATTTGCTAATATGCTTGTGTAAGAAATGAATTTCCCTTCCTATCCAACAGTATTTCCCCTCCCCCCTTGGCCAAATCTCAACGTTTCTATATTATAATCCCCATAAGGGGTGAAAAATGCCCCAAATTCATGAGATCAGTGTGCTTTTAAAAATGAATATTATCACACAGCCTGGAGAAATAGAGAACGTACACTAAGGCAGCCCAGATAATACCTCTCTACTCTGAATATGAAAGAATATACTGATGGCAATGTGTAGTACTTAACACGAAGAGTTCTAGCCTGGTGAGATTTCATCACTAAGAGAGTATTCTAAAGTTAAGGTCAAATCAGCCTCGATTTTCAGGCCAAGAAAATCCTGCTTGAAAAGTAAATAAAATAAAGATTATACACTACTCAAGACATAAATCCCAGCTCCATTCTTCACTACATGTGTGGCCTTGGGTAAGTTATCTATTGTTTCCTCTTTAGTGCTCTTATTTGTAAAAGGAGACTGTTTTGCTCAAATGGGCTGCTGTACATCTTTAAAAGATTGGCAGTTAATTCTTTTATTGATTACTGTGTACAAGTATAAGAAGATGATGATGTGTGCACACCACTCATGCAGTTGTAAGGGGACAGATGACAATATTCATCAATCACTCTCCACCCTATCTTTTTCCAGACAAGGTCTCTAGGGCTAGAGATGGCTCAATGGTTAAGAATACTGCCTGCTCTTCCAGAGGACCTGGATTCAATTCCCAGCATGTGTTTGGTAGAGTTCACAACTATCTGTAACTCTAGTTTCAGGGAATCCTATGCCCACTTCTGGCCTCTGTGGACACCAGGCATGAAAGGAATGCATACAAATCTCATGGGTGTACATGAAGGCAGAACTTTATGTGCAAACACATAAAGTAAAATAAACAACTTAAAAATATATTTACAAACTTTAAAATAAAAATATTACTACATTAGAAAAACACTAACCCTTTCTGGAGAATGTTTACTTTTAACTAACAATAATGACTTCCAATTAATTTGAGTAGTTAAAGTTAACCAAGTTCCAAGTAAAACAACCAAACTTTACTAAGAATTATGGGAATAATATCATGAAAATCTTGTAACATAATGTCTTTGATTTTTTTCCTCTTACAATTTTACATAAAAAGTTACTTTTTACATGTTAATCAAAGAAAAGAAAGCAGAAAATTATCTATCAAAGGACAAGAAATCATGTAACCTACTCGAAAAAGTACTTACAATGCATGCTTCTGTCTTCCTTCTCTGATACCTTGAATGTAATACACCAGATTGTCAAAGAAAAGCTTCATCATGTTCAGTTCTTTTTCTGCCCACCTGGCCCAATAAGAAGAAAATAAAAATTTTTACAAGGGAAAGGGCCCGAGAACAAAAGATACGCCTGAAATGGAGAAAGTGTAAGAAATCTTCAAATGTATAAGTTGTTGTTTTGATTTGGTTTGGCTGTTTTTCAAAACAGGGTTTCTCTGTGTAGCTCTGACGGTCCTGGAACTTGTTCTATAGAATAAGCTAGCCTCAGACTGTTGGGATTAAAGACATGTCATGCCCAGCTGACAGCATAACACCTTTAGTCCAAGCACATGGGAGGCAGGTCCACCTCTATGAATCCATGGCTAGCATGTTCTATTTAACAAGTTTCAGGCTAGCCAAAGTTATATAATAAGACCCTGTTACAAAAAACATATTTTTTCTTTTTTTTTTTTAATTGGGCTGGAGAGATGGCTTGGTGGTAAAGAGCACTGGCTACTCTCCTTAAAGAACCCCAGGTTCAATTTCCAGCAACCACGTAGCAAAACAGCCTAAGAGATTAGAGAGTGTGACAGATATATGATAGACCAACTGCTGAGGAACTGGTAACAGTTAGGCACAAGAGCTCAGAGCTTTTTCCTACCAGAGCATTACCCTTGAAAGAACTGTTTTAGCATTCATTAATCCTGACTCCTCCGTAAGGACAAGGGAACAGTAAGGTAGTGGTAGGATGCTCACTATAAGATGATTTTGTACCATATTCTAGTGATAGGAAAACTAACAGAAGGTGAGCGTTTATTTTATTGCAGATCTTTTTCAGGAGGTCTCTGCAGTAGTCACATATAATAAAAACGTTCTCCTAGAGTTAAAGCATCAAATGCTACAGTATTGTTCTCAAACTACAAAGAAAACAAATCTACTAATAAATAATGTTCACAAGGTTAAAAGACAGAAAAGGGGAGCAAAATATTTAAATTATGAAACCCAACTTTTTCCCTTAGGCTCAGCAAAATATACTACAAAGCCTAATAATATTATTTTCAAAAAAATCTTAAAAAGTATTTTGTATCTCTTATTCACTTACATTGTAATCCAATGTGTATCATAACTGCTACCAAACTGCTGAAAAGTACCAAACAGTTTTGGAAGAAGACGAAGTGAAATCACTACTGATCTGAAACAGTAAAAGCACATATTCATAGAATAAAACAAGTAACTCTAGATTGTCACAGATACCCAGTCCTTAAGAATCTTAAAAGTTCTCAATGTACTTTACATATAAATATACCCTTACAAAAATAATTGTTTTTAATGTCTTTATATTTTTAGGCAAAAATTCAAGTTTCAAATTTCCAAACCAAGACTTATAATAAGACTTAGGGAGCAGGTGAGGTAATGTACGTCTTTAATCCCAGCGCTCAGGAGACTGTCAGTTCAATGCTAGCCTGGTCTACAAATGAGTTCCAGGCCACTCAGGGCCATACAGAGAGAACCTGTCTCAAAACAAACAAAAAACCCAACTAAACAAAGTAAAAATATCTGGTTCAAATCCAAGGTGAAAGAGACTTTTAAAGTATATATATATATATATATATATAAAATAAACTTTATGATAGTTATCACTTTTCCCAAATTACTATATTATTTACATAAAAACGGATCCTCACTGCCTCATAAACAATGTTTCTTAAACAAAGTGCACTTCATATTCTAAAGATCAACGTGAAAGGAGAGGGAGTCACTCTGCTGAGGAGATGCCTCAACCGAAGAAGGTCTGACCTTTGGGTTGGGAGAGAGCTCAATAACACACATCTGCCTAACATTAGTGAAGTCCTGGGGAATGCCCACTGTGTGTGCAGTAAAGGCAGCAGGAGGTTTCTGTACAACACCCTTTGTTTTATACATGAAAAACTACACAAATATACTAAATACAGTTGCCTTTAATTTTTTTTGGAGGGGGGAGGGGGGGTTTCAGACAGGGTTTCTCTGTGTAACCCTGGCTGGCCTGGAACTCACAGTGAACCACCTGCTTCTACCTCATGAGTGCTGGTATTAAAGGCATACACCACCACCTGGCTATAGTTGCTTTTAAAATAAGCCAAAGAAATTAAAGACAAGATTTTCAAGGAATATAAAAATATAAAATGGCACATAAAAGTATGAAGGCAGAAAAAAAGCAAAACAACTGAAAAAGAAAACAGTATTTAATGGAACTAGAGAGGAATACACCACACTGGTATAAACTAAAGAGTAAAGGAACAGTAATAAAAATAATGTCTAATGACATCTAAGAACTAAGTGAAAACTTTAAATAAATATTTAAGACTTATAAGTGTTTTGAAATAGTCAAACATGTTTTCCAATAGAACGGCTCAGTAAGAAAAAAATTACTTATTGAACAAGCCTGATCACCTGAGCGATAACCTATGAGCCACTAGTCCTGGTTTACGTGCTGGGCATTAAACCTAGGTTTGTACAAACTAAACAAGCACTCTATCGCCTAGGCTGAATCTACAGTTTATAATCTAGAATCATCATCAAATAATCCTCTCTCAAGCTTCGTGAAGAACAACTGGTTTTGACTTATTTATCAAATATGTCTCTATCTAACGGCTTGTGTGCACTCACACTTGAACCCCGGCACGTGTGGAGAACCTGTATGAGGGGGAAGCACAAGGTGGGTCCAGGCTAGGGAGCATGTGCTTGTACGTACTGAATCATCTCACTGGCCCAGCATTACTGGTTTTATTTCTAGGTATATATGTATATGTAAGTATATGTGTTGCTGGTAATAGAACAGGCCGTGCACATGCTAGATATATATTCTATCACTGTACATCTCCAGTCATCATTAATGGTTTTTATTTTTCCGAAAAATTTACCTAAAATAGAACACATCAATTTCATTTGTCTTTACAAAAATAAAATCAATGAGAAACCACAAAGGAAAAATAGAGAACAGTATCATCAGAACCACAAAAGCAAATTTCCAAATTGTTTATAGAATACAATTTCAACAACAGTTTTTTAAAAAAGAGAAAGACTGGGACTGGAGAGAATGCTAGGTGGTTAAGAAGAGCACTAGATGATCTTCCAGAGGACCCGGGTTTGATTCCCAACACTCAAATGGTAGCTCAGAACCATGACTCCAGTTCCAAGGGATCCTATACCCACTTCTGGCCTCTACAGATACTAGGCATGGACACGGTAAAAAACATAAAAACAGTAAAAACCACTAATACACATAAAACATCAATAATAAAATTTCTTTTAAAAAAAAACATTTAGTGTGTGTGTGCATGTGTTGTGTGTGCGTTCTAAAGTCTGTTCTGTTCTTTCCCTATGCTGGTCAAAAGGAACAAACTCTGGTTTTTCGTCTTGGCAGCAGCACCTTTACCCAATGGCTCTTTCTTTATTTCCAAATAAACCTTGTGTGGAGAGCTGATGTTCAAAAGACTGCAACAAAGAAGTTGCTCTCCAGAAGCTGGTCATCTATGACTGGTCTAGTGCCAGATGTCACAGGCAGGAACATGCGATTCAGGTCACAGAGTGGATCTCTTTCTGGTCCCCTTCTTCACCCCCATGGAAACAAGGTCTCACTATGTAGTCCAGATTGGCCTCAAATTCACAATTCTCCTGTCTTAGTCTCTCAAGATCTAAGATTACAGGTGTGGGTGACCATACGTAGTATTTTCTACTTTGTAAAAATCTACTTTACTGGAATATGAATGACATTTAAAAAACTATGTATTTTATGTACTCAACTCCATGAGTTCTTAACCTCATTCTTTTATACACGACAGAAGTTGAAACCAAAAGAAAATGCTCATCTACTTAGAATAATTGTTTCTAAATGTTTACATTTTAGATTAAGTTAATTCACTTTTTGTTTAGATTCTTTATAACACAAGAAAGTTCAAGAACATTTTAATGCAATTTGAACAAAATAACCACAACTGTGTTGCCAATATCAAAGAAAGTGTAAGTTATGTATGAAAGTATCACAATGAATCCAATTATTTAGAAAATAAATACACTCTAATCATTACAAAAAAAAATAAAGGGAGTATTACTAATCCTTTGATTATGCTTAAGGAACTGATCTGGGTGCAGAATAAAAAAAGAACTACCACTGAGAGATAAAGTGTTGACCTTTAAGAAAAATGTCCCTCAACAGAACATGGCAATCATAACAGCTGAGAGGTGATTGACTGTATGAACACATTAAATACTATGAAAACAGCACACCCATTCTGTACAAGAGCACAGAAACAACTGTTACTCAACAAGAAAAAATTGCAATTCATGTTTACCTGTTGTTCCCTAAATTTTCAAGGCAGCCTTCAATGAATCTCATTCGAATCTGTCTATCCGTAAACCAACAAACCAAAGAACAGAGAAGTTTCTCTGCCTCATTTATTAATCCTTCAGAAAGATTAACCTACAAAAAACATATACAGTTATTTCTTATCTTGACTGCATTTTGCTGTAATTTTTATGTCTTTTGGATTTATTATACAACTTACTGCATCATCATCTTGCACTATATCCCATAATAAAGTGTTTCCTTTCTTGCAGACATTATCCAAATTAATGTCTGTCACAGCATTACTGTTGAATTGATGTTTATGAACTGCAGGACCTAAAAGGACAAAAGATAACACATTATAGATGAAGACAGCTGAGTGTAATCAGAAATTACAGAATTTATAAATTAGCAAATCCAAATAAAAACATAATAAATTTTGAGCTTATAAAATATAAAATTAGCATAATTATTTCACTAATGAACGAATGAACATCAATAGGTCTGTTTATAATTAAGGCTAAAGTGAAATAATATTTTCATTCTATTGTCTCTATTTTTAATAAATATGAATGTATCATATCAAGAGAACTGTATGAATACCTGGAACTCTTATGAAGCATACAGATAACTTATCTGAAATAAGACTTTAATCACTGGACATTCTGGTAGATACCCTTAGGTATAATCATTTAAAATTGTTAGTTTTGGGGGCTTATGTTTGTTTTCTATTTATTTTTGCAGTCTGACTGCTGTTTCTCCTCCTTCCTCTTCTCCCAGTCCCTCCCTCCTCACCTCTACTCCACCTCCCCCATCCACTCCTCCTCCATTTCTATTCAGAGATGTGCAGGTATCTGATAGGTAGCAACCAAATATGGCAATATAAAGTTGAAGGCTTGATGAGGCAACCCAGTATGAGGGTAAGGGTCCCAAAAGCCAGAACAAGAGTCAGATACAGCCCCTGCTCCCACAAAATAGATCCATATCAATTACCCTGCATTAAACTCAAGTCCAAGTGGATCAAAGACCTCAACATAAAACCGGATACATTAAGAGAAAGTGGGGAGTCGCCTTGAATGCATTGTCACGGGAGAGAACTTCCTGGGCAGAGTAACAAACTTGAAGGCACTAAGATCAACAATTAACAAACAGGACCTCATGAAACTGAAAAGCTTCTGTACCGCAAAGGAATACAGTACAAAATGTCAACAGTACAAAACGGCAGCCTACAGAATGGGGAAGTATCTTCACCAACCCCACATCAGACAGAGGGCCGATTTCAAAAATATATAAAAAACTCAAGAAATTAGACATCAACAAACCAAATAATCCAATTTAAACATGGAGGACAGATCTAAACAGAGAATTCTCAGCAGAAGAATCTCAAATGGCTGAGAAACAAAAGAAATGTTCAACATCCTTAGCTATCAGGGAAATGCAAATCAAAATGACTCTGAGATTCCATCTTACATCTATCAGAATGGTTAAGATCAAAAACAAGTGATAGCTCATGCAGGCAAGGATCTGGAACAAGGGAAACACTCCTCCATTGCTGGTGGAAGTGGAAACTTGGACAGCCACTCTGGAAATCAATATGGAGGTTTCTCAGAAAAACTGGGATTCGATCTACCTCAAGACACAGCAATACCACTCCTGGGCAAATACCCCAAGGACACTCCACCATACCACAAGGACACTTTGATTTTCGTTTTGTTTTTTTTCTTTAGAGGAAAGATTGAGTATAGTGGGGTATTGTATACCTTTAATTCGAGCACTCAACAAAGGCAGGTGAGGTCTCTGTGAATTCCAGGTCAGCAAAGTTACCTGGTGAGACCTGCCATCACCATCACCACCTCCTCACCCCTGTCCCCACAACACATACCAGACATAAAGGGAGAAGGTGAAGAGCACTGGCTGCTCTTCCAGAGGAGCCAGGTTTGACTGTCAGCACCAACATAGTGGTTCACAACTGTTTTGTTAACTCCAGTCCCTGGGGTATGACACCCTCTTCTGGCCTCCACTAGCAGTGCATGCACATTGTGCACAGACATACATGTGGGCAAAACACCCGTACACATAAAAATAAATAAATGAATAAAGTCTTTTTTGAAAAAATGTATTGGATTTATACTCCAAATAGCCAATTTAATCAAAAGATTCTAACATAACAAACCAGACTTTCTAATAAAAGTTTTCCAAAGTGTCCATTATTTTATACTCCTCATGAATTTCCAATTGTTGTACATTCTTTTATTTTTTTAAAGACTTATTTCTTTTGATTTTATGTGCATTGGTGTTTTGCCTGCGTGTATGTGTGCGATAGGGTGTCAAAACCCTGCAGCTGGAGTGTCAGACATTTGTGAAGAACCTGTGGGTGCTGGGAATTGAATCCAGGTCCTCTGGAAGTGCTCTTAAACTGCTGAACCATTTCTCCAGTCCCCCTGTTGTACATTGTTAATGTCAGTCTTTAAATTTACCATTCTGCTATGTGTATAGTATTAACTCATGTAGAATGCACTATAATCATTTCTTCTTCTATAAAGTAACTGTTCAAATCTTTTTTTTTTTTTTTTTGAGACTATTCAATCTTTTGTCCAGGTTTTTTGTTGCTGTTTTGGAGAAAGTATTTTATTATAATATCTACAAGCTGACCTCAGATTATTCAGCTAGGAAATCCTTCTATATCAACCTTCTGATAACCTGAGAATATAAGCATACATCACACCTGGATCCCATATGCAAATTTAACTGTTTGTTTCAAAGTGTTGGAAGGGTTCATTAGAATACCCAAACTTTTGTTAATGTTGTTCGCAGCATTAATACATAACCATTTGGTTTAATTTCTAACTTCATATAGTAAAAAACAATGTGTAAAAAACTAGATAACTTAAGGGAAAATACGTGACACAAGAATGAAAACAACATGGCATGAAATTCATGCTGGTGTCCTCAAACTACTGTAAAACAACATAAGCACAACAATACTGTTTCTACCAGAAACCAATTTACCAGGTTTCCTTAGACTGTAATGCTCTATCATTCCAAAACCTAAACTGGTGTGTGCTGATGGTAGGTATATAATCAAGAAAAGGGTTAAATGTATTTAAATTGACAATTCTAAAATTTTTCCCTTTTACTTTTCTTCCTTTTCCTTCTTATTCTTCTACTTAATCATTATCATCTTCTATTATTATTTTGTTGTTGATTGGAGATAGAGGCTTGCTTTCTATATAGTACAAGCTGGCCTCGAGTTTAAGATTCTCTGCTTGAGGCTGAGACTACAGGCATGTCTATTAGTCTTTAACCTTAATCTCCATTCCTTCAAATCTGGCGAGGTTCTATTACTTTTAAGTTCAATTTAGAGTGATCTGACTAACCACTTCTCAAACATTTTCATCACCAAAAGAAGAAAGACCTTTCTTTTTTTAGCAGTGATCTCTTATTTTCCCAACCCTCCCTAACGCCAAGCAATCTGTACCTCTGTCTTTATAGATCTGATCACTCTAAGCACTTCAGAGAAATGGAATCATACATTATATGATAATCTTTTGTGCTGTATTTATTTGTGGGTCCTAAATTTCTAAAACTAAAATCTATCATAACCATATTTCCCAATATATTTTTTTTACCTATCATTAATATGCATTGTCTTCCCCAGTTGAACATCATCTGATGAAGATATAGACTCAATAGCAGAATACTGGCTGACAATGCAAAGAGCCCTTGCTTCTATGACGCCAGTGCCTCAAACAAACAAAAAGGCCTCATTTATTCTCACGATGGAGTGTTTATTTCTATTATCTATTATCTTGACAAAAAAAAAAAAAAAAGCCATTGTTTAAGTTATTTGGCAAAACCATTTAAACATATCGTTAACAGTTTGTTCTCTTTAACCATGCAATTAAATTAGTCCAGGTTTGAACAAGGTAATATTGACTTACTATAGAACCTTACCTTGACTAAGATGTTCATGATAAATAGATGCTAAATTGGGAAGATGTTGTTGGAGATGAGATGTTAGTTCTGCATGTGAATTTATCTGAACTAGTTCCTCTTCACATCCAGATTCTTCACCATCAAAATCAGCCATGTTTTTTTCTGATTTTGCACTGACCTGCGAGCTACTGCAACTGACATCATCTGCACTTAGCATGTCATCAACCATATGTCTACAACACACAGAAAACCATAAACTTAGTTACAAACTTTTTATTTATTTATTTATCTATTTATTTGGTGCTAGTGATTAAACCCAGGTCATAGCCGGGCGGTGGTGGCACACTCCTTTAATCCCAGCACTCGGGAGACAGAGGCAGGCGGATCTCTGTGAGTTTGAAGTCAAACTGGGCTACAGAGTGAGTTCCAGGAAACCCTGTCTCCGAAAACCAAATAAATAAATAAACAAAACCAAGTCCTACTACATTCTACCACTGAGCTGTATCCTAGCCCTTAAAACTATAAACTTAATCAAATATCATAAACAATATTTTGTTTGTTTTTTCAAAATAGGGTCTCACTATGTAGCTCTGAATATCCTGGAATTCACTATGTAGACCAGGCTGGTCTCAAACTCAGAGATCCACTTGCCTCAGGCTTCTTAGTACTGGGATGAAAGGTAAATGCTTTGATATAAATTTCTTTTTTAATCTCTCCTATAACATTTAGCACAAATTATTCCACAAACAGAAACTAAGCTGTGTGGTCTGTGTAGGCAGTGGGTTGAAATATTTTAACAATATGGAATATTGAGACATTTATGAAAACTTCAATATATGGACTAGTTAATTTTGTAACATATACTCATCATATTTATATTCTATAAAATATGCATATTAATATACCTCACTACAATAATTTCAAAAAAACCCATCTTAATCAATATTAGTAATACTTGTTATGTACTATTATAGAAACTCAATTTAACAATGTGAAACCATAAGTTTTGTTTACATTTGTTCATGTAAGTGCATTATCAAATGACATAGTAGAAAACAGAAAATATTCCAACTTAAGGTAGCAATCTAGGAAGTTATTATTAACTGAGGAGGTCTCAAAAGCATGGATCAAAAGTACACCACCAACTTAACATGAACAGCACCCTGCATTTAATCCTAGGCACCACCAAAAAACTTCAAGTCTCCAAATTAATTTCCTTCAACTCAATAAGGAGCTATTTAAGTGGCCCATATTTCTAAATAATGCCACACTGGGTATTTTTCAAGATATCAAAGACAAAATGATGAAAAAATAAAAAGAAGTTCAGGATTAATACAAAAACAAGTAATACCATATATACAGAATATAAAAAAGGTTTAAAGAAAATTTCAATTATTAAAACTTGTGGGGTAGACATTTAAGATCTAATAACTTTGGTTTTTAATTTATTATATGGGAGTGGGTCAGTACTATAAAAGACATCCACTCTTTCAAACTGAGTGTATTTATTGCACCTTCGTTTTAACACACACTACAACCTGCTTTGTCAACATCCTGAGTACTGCTAGGGACAATTTATAATGTGTGCATCTACAATATGAGGCATTAGCCAAATGTTCTAATTAGTGGTGATTTGACTCCCACAGAGATATTTAACAATGTCTAGCTACATTTTTTATTTTGTTATTGTTACAAAAGAGGGGATACTGGCATCTACAGACAGGGGGGCTGAGGATGGTGCAAAACCACAAAAAATATCCAGAAAGCATTCAGACAGTTGGGAATTCAAAACTAAAGAATCATCTGGTTCAAAACAATAGTGTCAGGAGTAAGAAACATAAGAAACACTGCCTTGAGCTGGAGAGATGGCTCAGCAGTTAAGAGCAATGCCTGTTCTTCCAAGGACCCAGGTTCAATTCCCAGTACCCACAACTGTCTGTAATACAGCTCTAAGGGATCTCACATCCTCACACAGACATGCACGCAGGCAAAACACCAATGCACATAAAATAAAAATAAATCATCACAAACATTAAAGAAACAGTCCCTTAAAAACTTGATGTCTTTATGATGAGAATAAAAGGGAAGTAATATAACATGTATGCATATATATAGATCACTTAACTAAACTGAATAGCAAGTCTTTCTTAGAAAAGTCATCCTGATAAACATTTGTCTCACCATCACCCAAACAAAATGTAACTAGTTATAGTGACAAAAAAAAAAATCACAGGTTAAAAGCTAATTACACGTTTGTGGCAATCACAGTAGCCCATGAAATTCTCATAATACAGCCATGATAGTTTGTTTGTTTTTTTTTTTTTAATTAAAAAAAAAAAAAAAAGTTTGCCAGGCATGGTGGCCATGGTAGTTTTTGTTTGTTTTGGTTTCTGTTTTTTAAAAAGAGGTTCACAGGCATAGTGACACAAGCCTGGAATCCCAAGCAGGGGCAGACAGATCTCTGTGAGTCTGAGGACAGCCTGGTCTATACAGTGAGACCCTGTCTCAAAAAAGGTAAGAAAAATTAAAACTTAATCCTGCCTAATTCTACAAGTAACGGAATCACTTATTGCTAAATACGATATACTTCACAAACACAAAAGTCTTTTACCACAGCTACACTTACTATTATCCTAAAATTAGAAGGTCAGTGTTTTTCATCAACATTTAGTATAAGTGTCCACAAGCAATTCTGCTTGTGCTTTCAGGGAATTGCTATAACAAAAAGTTAAAGATCCAAGTTTATGCTGCCTAGTGCAATATTTGCTATGTCCATGTGGCTATTATTGTACAGGGCAAAAATGGCTGTTTTAAATAGAGATGGATTGTGATTTTAGCAATATAAACTGAGGAGAGTCAAAGATATAGCTAGGCAGCAGATGCTTGCATATCATTTGCAAAACACTATATATAATTCTCAGCTCTGGAAAATGTAATATTGAATACTTAAATAGAAATAAAAAGTATTTCAGTTTTTGTACTGGTTAATGTAGTTATGCTCTTTTAAGTATTACTTGCTTAAATAAAATTTGTCATGAAAATGAACCTTACTTTTTTCAGACCCCATGGATTGAACCCAGGGCCTTGAGGTACACTAGCAGAAATCACATTGCCCTTCACTGTGCATTTTTTAAGTTGATGACAATAAATTCAACATTATCTATTTGAGAATTACATTTATATTTTTGCATTATATTACTCCTAAATAGCACTCAACTAAAATAAATAGTAATTAAAGAAGTAGTAGCAATATTTCACTATAAGAAATACAATATAAACATTCATTTTTAAGCATGCTTACCCATCATGGTGGTGGTGGTGGTGGTGGTGGTGATGGTGGTGGTGGTGATGGTGGTGGTGGTGGTGCTGTGGACCAATAAACTGCCGACAATTAAACAATTCATTCCCAATAGTCTCCCCAAGGAAGTCCCCACTTCGTGTGATACAAGACTCCTGAGAACCTTGTGCTATGTGAGCAGAACTCATTTCTGCTGAAATATCATGCTCTGTGTCTTCAGAGTGAGCACAGGCATCTAGCATTCGTATTCGATTATCTACAGATGGCAATGACTCAGTATTAAAAACCACGTCCTTTCCTGTTCCACCGCTTGTCCCATTTCTTTCAGATGTGCCTTGGGATTCCCCCAAGCAAATGCCTGCTTGATTTTCTAACTTTCTGTTTCGAAGTTCTGTACCACAACTATTTTTGGGAGGATTGTGACCACGATCATCATCTTCTTCTTCTTCTTTAAGGGCTTCAATGTCTGCAATGTCTTCTGACTGCACCTCACTTCCAGGGCTGCCAGCTGACTGGCTTGCATGGCTTGAATTGACTTCATTGCTGGATCCATCACTATGCCCACTGCTGCTACCAGGACCACTGCTTCCATCCTCACCGCTGTTAGCAGTTTCATCAGAACTTCCTTGCATGGATTCCTATATTCATAAACAAATATATTTAAAAATTCAGACCAGTGAGAAAGAAACTGGCACATAGATAATGTGCTATTCTTTTTTTAAAATTACATTTATTTATTATGAGTGTCTCTATGCACATGTGCTATGGCATGCATGTGGAATGCACATGGAGGTCAAGGACAAATGCAGGAGTTGGTTCTCTTCTACTGGGGATCCCAGGGATCCTTAGTTTGTCAGACTTGATGGCAAGTGCCTTTACCTCTGAGCCATTTTTGAGCCCCACAACAAGTTTTTTGATTTGTTTGTTTGGCTGGTTAGTTGGTTGGTTGATGTTTCAAGAAAGGGGTTTCTCTGTATAGCACTGGCTGTCCTGAAATAGAACTTGCTCTATAGACCAGGCTAGCCTCAACACAACAAACTTTTTTAAAATGCTGAAAACAGTCCTACCATATTTCTGTGAACACTACAAAATAAATATAAACCTCACAGGACATCAAAAGTCCTATGTGAAGAAATTCAAGTGTAGTATTTATAGTCCCAGTTCCAACAACAAGCATGGCAAAGACTTTCTAAACCCTATTCAGAGGACAACGCATGCACTGACCTCTGTGTCGGAGAGTCTTGGCTGCACGTGTTTGCTTCTGTTAATAAGCTGCTCCTCCATTTCAATGTCACTGGCTCCACTCTGGTGGGTGTCACTGTTGTCACTGCTCTGAGGACTTGCTGCAGGAGACCCTAAAATACATTTTTAAATTCTTATTTCTGATTTAAATTAACATGCATCTGATAGGATACCAAGCTTTGATTCTTTGAGTTATCAAAGCTTATGCGAAGCAGCCAAAAAAGTCTAAATTTGTTATATCTAAAGATAAACATAAACTCAATTAAAACCTAAATACTAACGATTTTAAATAAAACTGGTAAGATGAGATATGGGGTTATAGCTCAATGATATAGTCGTTTGCTGTCTAGCAGGCTTAAGACTACCACAAAGTTGAAAAAACAAAACAAAACAAAAAGGTAAGGTAAGATGAATAGTTTAACAATCCATATTTTTCTCAAAATAAAGTTGTGACTCGAGCACACACTGCATAAACATATATACTACATGAGACCAATGAGCTCAAAGGTCACCCAAACTCCAAGTCACACTGTCATGCATGTCTAAGGCTCGACTTACAAGGTGAAGGAGCTGCTCTTCTCAGCTCTTCTTCCTCTGAAGGAGAAGGAAAAAACAGGAGGGAAACACTCTAAGTGACTGAGCTTCTCTAAGACAGCACACATGTTGTTTATGTATGTAAGACACAGAGAGGAAAACTGTCAGTTATGGTGGTGTCCGCTCAGAAAAACAGTAGTACAGAATGTCTGCATAAAGTTTTAGAAATTCCTTCAAAATTACCCATACATGCAATCAATAAGTTAGAAAAACTGATGTACAAAAACCAAAAGGAGAATTGTTAGTACGTTCTAATCTTAAAATTACTTCTAACAGAACATTTTGTTCCTTTATGACAAGAAAGAAAAATTAAACATGAGAAAATTTACAAACTTCTGAAAACAAGTGCACTGTCGGAAGGTTAAATGAAAAACAGTAACCAAAACCACTTTATTAATCATTGGATGCATAGCCTACTTCCCATATCCACCTGTTGAGTATCTTTTATCTAAAATGCACAGAATTTTAATGTCTCAGATTATGCTTATTCTAAAATTTTAGAATTCTAACACAAGATTCATTTTTAATTCATACACTTCTTTAAATAGTTATGTATTTTATGTGTAAGAGTGCTCTACTTCCATGTAGCCCGCGTGACAGCAGAGAGCACTGGATCCCATTATAGATGGTTGTGAGCCACCATGCAGTTGCTGGGAATTGAATTCAGAACTTCTGGGAGAGCAGCCAGTGCTCTAAAGTGCTAAGTCATCTCTCCAGCCCCTCGAATCATATACTTCTTATACAAAACTTCCACTTTCAGGCTAAAAATAATTTTACATATTCTCTGCAGTGCACTTAGAACTAAGTGGTGATAGTTATATAAGTAAGGATGTAGGATTCTCTATGTATAGCAACATGTCTTTATTCAACAAAGTTGTGGGATTTGGAGTGTTTTGAATTTTTAGATTAGGAGTGTTCAAACAGAACTAATAGAAAATACTTGACACCTTACTAATAAAATCAAAATTCAGTACAACTTTATTTCAAACTACAATATATTTGACTAACCTTTTTTATTTCCAATGGGCATATTAGTGTTCAATAAAGATGCAAAAGAACTCTGTTTAGATAGTTGGGCCTTAGCTGCAAGTGCATTATTCCACAATGCTTTAATTAACATGGATGCCAAGTACAGTGTCTAAAAGAGAAAGAAGAAGGTTAGAGGCTCTGCGGCTGACATATAAGAAATTTAACACCTTCTAAAATTCTAAATGAAATTAAAACAGTACAAAAACTACAACTGAAACTATCAATGTGCAGGAAACAAAACATACAACTATATTCTCAATGTATTACCTGTTCAGTATGAACACTTGGCTCAAGAGCTGAGACAAGATTAAGTAAATGTCTAAGCGGTACAGGATCCAGATTCTTGATGAGTGAAGGGAACAAGTCATGAATATATCGACTACAGTGTTTCAGCTGGAAAATAAAAAAACAAGTTTAACAAGTTTTCTAATTAATTAAGTAAATTAATTAACTAATGTTAAAAAGCTAGGTTGTAGCCGGGTGGTGGTAGCACACATCTTTAGTCCCAGCACTCAGAAGGCAGTGGCAGGTGGATCTCTGTGAGTTCGAGGCCAACCTGGGCTACAGAGTGAGTTCCAGAAAAGGTGCAAAGCTACACAGAGAAACCGTCTCGAAAAAACAAAACAAAACAAGACGAAACAAAATAAATAAATAAATAAAAAGTTGGAAAAAAATTTAACTGACTTACCTTAACAAAACAAACTACAAGCTAATTTTTAGTCAGAAAAGGGAAGCAAGTAATTATATAAGTTTTCATAATTCTAATATAAAGAGGATTCCAATATCATTAACATAAAAGAAATCTAAAAGAGCTTGAGCAAATAGCTCACAGATAAGAATACATGTTAGAGTGTGAAACCTTGGTTTGATCACCAATACTAAAATAATGACTATAAGGCTGGAGAGATGGCTCAGAGCACTGCTTGTTCTTCCAAAGGTCCTGAGTTCAATTCCCAGCAACCACATGGTGGCTCACAACCATCTGTAATGAGATCTGATGCCCTCCTCTGTTGTGTAGGCAGGCATGCAGACAAAACACTGTATATTATACATAATAAATAAATCTTTATTAAAAATGACTATAATGTAGGCAATAAAAACCAAAAAAGGGGCTGGAGATGGCTCAGCAGTTAAGAGCACCTGGCTGCTCTTCCAGAGGAATCAGGTTCAATTCTCACCACCCTCATGGCAGTTCATTGCTACCTGTGACTCGAGTTTCAGGGAATCCGAAACCTTCAAACAGACATACATCCACAGACAAAACAAGAATGTACATGAAATAAAAATAAATTAAAAAAAAAAAAAAAAAAAGCCAGGCAGTGGTGGTGCAAGTATGTAATCCAAGCACTCGGCAGGCAGAGAGGCAAGTGAATCTCTGAGTTTGAGGCCAGCCTGGTCTACAAAGACAGTTCTAGTACAGCCATGCTGAAACACAGAAAAACCTTATCTCAAAAAACCAAAAAGAAAAATATATTAATATAATAATAATAATAATAATAATAATAATGTTAAAGAGTAAAAACAAGTGTTTTCAGATAGCTTTTATTCCAATTATTAGAAATTTTACAAATATTTAACAATTTCTAAAAAAACACACTAAAAATTCTTCTCAAAATAATCTAAGAACAAACCAAATGGTAAGAAAAATTCTGAAGCCGGTTGGTGATGTTACACACCTTTAATCCCAGCACTTGGGAGGTAGAGGTAGATGGGTCTATGAATTCAAGGCCAGCTTGGTCTACAGAGTGTGTTCCAGAACAGCCAGGGCTACACAGAGAAGCTGTGTCTTGAAAAACAAATTTTAAAAAAATTAAGAAAGAATGAACAAAAAATTCTGTTTAATAAGAAGTAGAAATCTAGCCGGGCGGTGGTGGCGCACGCCTTTAATCCCAGCACTCGGGAGGCAGAGCCAGGCGGATCTCTGTGAGTTCGAGGCCAACCTGGGCTACCAAGTGAGTTCCAGGAAAAGGCGCAAAGCTACACAGAGAAACCCTGTCTCGAAAAACCAAAAAAAAAAAAAAAAAAAAAAAAAAAAGAAGTAGAAATCTGAAATATATAAGGAAAATGTAATATTAACCATGAGTATAGTGGGATTTACCTATCACATTTGATTTTGGTAATCAAATACTTTATGTTTTGTTGAAAAGATTCAAAAGAAAAAATTGTAAAGTTTCGTAAGAGGCAAAATTATTCTAAGCATATATATGTGTGTGTATACATATATATGTATATATATATGTGTATATATATATGTATATATACACATATATATATAGGTTTCATTTCTCTATATAAACTAAACTTTAAAAGCATAGACTATCAGGCATTCTAGTGTTCAGTGACAACGACAGTCACAGGTTATGCAAAGAAACAGTAAGGTGCCCCCTTCTTTACACTGAAGAGAATTACAGCAACATTAAGAAACAGGCCTATCCCTCTGAATGGGTGAGACAGTTGATTGGCTTGATCTGTTTGGGAGGCATCCAGGCAGTGGGACCGGGTCCTGTGCTCATTGCATGAGTTGGCTGTTTGAAACCTGGGGCCTATGCAGGGTCGCTTGGCTCGGCCTGGGAGGAGGGGACTGGACCTGCCTGGACTGAGTCTACCAGGTTGATCTCAGTCTGCGGGGGAGGCTTTGCCCTGGAGGAGGTGGGAATGGGGGGTGGGCTGGGGGGAAGGTGAGGGAGGCGGGAGGGGGGAGAACAAGGGAATCCGTGGCTGATATGTAGAACTGAACTGTATTGCAAAATAAAAATTTAAAAAAAAACAGGCCTCTAATACAGCACTTGAGACATGGAGATAGAAGAGTAAGGTAGGTTGTGGCTACTGCTGTGTTTGAGGCTGACCTGGGCTACAGGAAGTACTGCCTCACAGGGAACAGGAAAAAGAAGGGGGAAAGGAAGGAAGAAAGAAAAAGAAAGGGGAAAAGACAATTTTTCAGAAGGATTATCATCTTTGGACAAACTGAACAAGGATTTTTCAACACGTACATTATAAAACCTTTCAAAGGTCCAAAATGGTACACACCCTTAATCCCAACACCTTGAAAGACAAAGGGAGGTGAATCTCTGTGATTTTGAGGCCAGCCTGGTCTACATAGCAAGTTCCAGGCCAGCCAGGGCTACAAAGTGAGCCCGTTTGTCTGTCTCTCTTAACACACACACACACACACACACACAGAGAGAGAGAGAGAGAGAGAGAGCAAGTTTTAAGACAAATCTGAAGGTAAGAATACAAAACAGAGAAGAACAGCAAGGTGGATCAGCAGCTAACTAGGCCTGCAGCCAAGCCTGACAAATACATGGTGTGAGGAGAGAACTGACTCTACAATTTCTTCTCTGACCTCCACATACATGCCCTCTCCAACACTAAAACAGGATTAAAAAAATTCTTCAAGATCATAAATAGAGAAATTATAAACCCAAAAGTAAGCCAGGCGGTGGTAGCGCACGCCTTTAATCCCAGCACTCAGGAGGCAGAGGCAGGCGGATCTCTGTGAGTTCGAGGCCAGCCTGATCTACAAAGTGAGTTCCAGGAAAGGCGCAAAGCTACACAGAGAAATCCTGCCTCGAAAAACCAAAAAACCCAAACAAAAAAGTAAAAAGAACACTGAGAACTGAAAAGTACAATAGCTGAAATAAAAATACACTACAGGGGTTCAAACCTAGGCTTGAGCTACAAGAAAGACTTAGGGAGGCTGGAGAGATGGCTCAGTGGGTTAAGAGCACTTGCTACCCTCGCAAAGGACCTAGTCAATAAAGCTCACATCCAAAGCATGAGAACATGATTCACATACCCAGCATCCATGTAAAAAGCTAGGCATGGTAGTGCACCTGTAATCCTAAACACCAGCCAAAAGCAGAAGAACCCCCAGAGATTGCTGGCCAGGCTAGTCTAGCTGATTAAGTGACTTCCAGCTTAAATGAGAAACCATGAATCCAAAAAATACAAAAATACAAAAAAAAAAAAAAAAAAAAAAAAAACCCACAGGTAGAGAGCAAGTGAGGAATACATCTAATGTGGACACCTCAGGCCTTCACATGCACATACTTGTGCATAACTACTGGCAAATGAACATGTATATACTCGAATCCACCACAGAGACTAAAATAAAAGAAAAACAAAAATGACCAAATCCCAAACAACTTGTCCCCAAAGAAAATACATGAAAAACCAAGGCAAAATGACTCTGAAATTAATTAGCACACATTAATAACCTCCACACAAAAGAAGTCAGAAGAAATAAAAATATGGGCTGAGAAATGGTTCAATGGTTAAGAACACAGGCTGCTCTTCCAGAGAACCTGGGTTTGATTCCCAGCACCCACATGGTGGCTCAGAACCTTCTGTAATTCCTGTTCCAGGGAATCAGGCACTCCCTTCTGGCCTCTGTAGGCACCAGGCATGCAAGTGGTACACACATACACACAGAGTCAAGCAAACATCCACAAACATAAAACAAACAAACAAACAAATGCTAATGTTTAAGGAAGCAACTCACATTTGAGAATTCCATACCTATGTTCGCAAGTGTATCTTACTTTCTAACTGAGCACTTTCCTTTCTCTTAACCCTAGGCTTAAAATCTGTATTAACTGCAATAATAAACTCCAAATCTACTTGACACAAAGAAACAAAGCATGTTCAAAGAAGGCAGAGAGCACAACATTACTCTAAAATCTACCAATCCCATCCCTAATGGCCTAAAATTAAGACCGCTTAGACAATTCCAAAGAATTAAAAGAACAATAAACAGTATGTTTAAAGAAATGAAAAACGGCCATGAATAAACTCCCATATGCTTTTCAAAAGAACACACACTAAATGAATTAAGGAAGTCAACACAGTATATAAAACTGAAATTCAATGAAGAGATACAAATATGGAGAAAGAAACTAAATGATGCTTAAAATATAATAGTCAGCAAATCAAACAAAAGTCATTAGAAAGCCTCCCCAACAAAACAGATCACAGTGAGGACAGAATACCAAGGATTAAAGAGAAGCTAGAGAGTAAGCAGTACATCTGGGTAAGGAAAACTAAAAGTTTTTTCAAGTATGAACAGAAAATACAATACTGTGGGGGATACCATGAAAGGAACAGATCTATGAATTAAGAACACAGAAGGAAAAGGCAAGGATCAATATTGTAATATATGACAAACTAATTTAAACTAAATAAAGGCACAGAAAATATTTTTAATATAAGCAAAAAGAAAAACATCCAAATGTTAGAAGGTCCATCCATGTACAAAAGGCACACAAAACAGCAGGAAATATTCAGGACCAGAAAAACAAAAACAAAAACAAAAAAATACCTCCCCATATCATATAATTAAAATATTAAATATAAATAACTTTTAAAAATATTGAGAGCTGCAAGACCAAAGACAAAGACACATATAATAAAGGCAGCCTTATCAGAGTAAGGCTGTTTTCCCAACAGAAACCTTAAAACCCAGAAGGGCATAGAAATATAAATTTCAGGTTATGAAAGACCAAAACTTCCAACCCAGGTTACTATACCCAGCAAAACTGTCATGACTGATTGCGAAAGAAAAATTCCAAAACAAAAGCAGTCTAAAGATGTTTATGACCATTAAGCCAGCTCTAAAGAGAATATCCCACAGACTAATTAGACTCAAAGAGAATAAACATCCTCAAAGCTACAGGAGGAATAAAAAAGATGTTGTAACTATAATTAAATGAAGATTAGTAAAACACCAAAACTATAAAATCAACAAAAGATAAAGAATTAAGGAACATCTTCCACTATAATAACTATAACTATTAATGGTTTTAATCAACAACATAGCTATTAACGGTTTTAATTCTCCAATTAAAGACACAGGTGAGCTTGAGAGATGTGCTTAGTGGTTAAGAGCACCTAGGTTTAATTCCCAGTACCCACATAGCAGCCACCAACTACCTGTAACTCCAGTCCCAGGGATCAATACCCTCTTTCAGACTTCCATAGGTACTGGATGCACAGACATAATATGCAGGCAAAACAACCATACACATAAAATTTGCTTGTTTGTTTTGTTTTTCGAGACAGGTTTTCTCTGTGTAGGCTTGGTTGTCCTGGAATTCGATCAGTAGACCAGACTGGCCTCAAACTCAGAGATCTGCCTGCCTCTGCCTCCCGAGTGCTGGGATTAAAGGTGTGCACCACCTGGCTAAAATTTTTAATTAAAAAAAAAAAAAGGACTAGAAATTAGATGAAAAGATAGTATCCATCTGTTTGTGTCTCCAAGAAACATACCTCGCCATCAAAGACACTGTGTTAGGATAAAAGGATGAAAAAAGGTATTCCGAAGCAAATGCAACTGGGAAAGGTAAGGATCTGTATTATAGTATCGGACACAATAGATTTTAAACCTAACTGATGAAAAAAGATAAATAAGGTTACTTCAGCTAGGTGTGTCGGCAGAGGAAGGCAGATGTCTAAGGTTTGAGGGCATCCTGGTCTACATAGTCAGTTCCAGGGCAGCCAGCTCTATATATAGAGAGAAAATGCTGTTAAATGTATAAGACCATAAGGCAGTAGTTCTCAATCTGTGTGTCAAGACCCCTTTAGGGGGGTCAAACAACCCTTTCATAGGGGTCACCTAAGACCACTGGAAAACACAGATATTTCTATATTACAATCCATAATACTAGCAAAATTACAGTTATGAAGTAGCAAAATAAAAAATTTTATGGTTGGAGTCACTACAACATGAGGAACTCTATTAAAGAGTGGAGGCATTAGAAAGTGAGAACCACTCCCCTCAGGGGATTTAGGGGTTAGGGAAGAATGTAAATGTGGGGGAAAGGAGACCCAGACTATCGACCATCAAGTTAGCAATCCCTGGTATATACCACTACTATACAAACAAACAAGTAAGGATGTCTACAAACTTTACAAAACACCCAAAATTAAATGGGTACCCATGTCACTGAGGAAAGGATGAGTTATTGAACAAATTAATCTGGGAGAAATACATAAAATAAATGACAGAAAAACTGGATCATATATGATTCCTTAAACCAAGATCAATTTTAGTTGAATCCAAGACAAAAATATAAAATGCTAACAAAAAATACCCAGGAAGCATCTAAAGGATAATGTAATTGTTTTGTAATCTTAAAGAAATAAAAGCATTTTATGACACAAATGTCACAGGCCAGAAAAACATTCAATCACCGACTTTAAAACAAATGTCACCGTTGTGCATGTGCAGATAATAAAATGTATACATGGGGGCTGGAGAGATGGCTCAGAGGTTAAGAGCACTTACTGCTCTTCCAGAAGACCTGAGATCCATTCCCAGCACCCACTGCAAGCAGCTCACAACCTCCTATAACTCTAGTTCCAGGCAGTCCAATGCCTCTGACCACCTCGAACACCAGCTACCACGTGGCACATAACCCACACACATATACATAACTAAAACAATAAAAATGAATTATTTAAAAATTAAAATTAAATGACAATCACTTTAGCAAATACTTGTTCAGTTACAAGAGGCATGGGATTTGAATATGAACACCCCCACCCCCACCCCATCAAGATCAAAGATCAAAGGGCCACTAAGATGACTCAGTGGGTAAAGATATCCGCCACCAAGCCTCATCTAAGTTTTATCCCTAAGACTCAGTTGACAGAAACAATCAACTCCCACAACTTGTCCTGACTTCATGTGCATGCCATGGCACCAGCCCCACCTCAAGTAAATAAATATATATATATATATATATCAAAGAATATAAGCAGTTATTCCCAGAAAAGAAACAAAAACTATCTCAACTTACTTCATAATACAATAAATACAAAATAAAATACTAATTTCTTCTCATCCATCAAACAAGCAAAAAAAAAAAAAAAATCAAGCTTAATGATAGTACATAAAGGACGTTGAGGAAAAAGTGGCACTGCCCTATTAGTATTCACAAGAAAAGCAAAGATCTGCTTTAACATATTAATTCAACTTCAGTAGGAATTAATCCTACATAAGTTTTGCATGAGTAAGGAATAACTCTATCAGATACTACCATAGCATCCTTTATAATAGAATTACTAGAAGAAAATTCATCCATGAATGGGATTAATTAAATTACTTCACATCGAAATAATTACACACCATAGTCTTAACAAAAATATTAACCAGGAGAAAGAGATGGCTCCCTGGTCAATAGCACATACTACTCCTGCAGAATACCTGGGTTCAACTCTCAGCACCAACAGAGAAGCTCACAACTACATCACAACTGGTTCCAGGAGATCTGACACTGTGTTTTTTTAATTTTTGTTTGTTTTTGCCTCCACAGGCTTCTGCACATACATGGTGCACATATACAGGTTCACACACATACATATAAATTAAAAATAAATCTTTTGAAAACTATATAATGATAGGTTAGATTGGATTGACAGACAGACACGTAGGTTTCAACTGTTAGTTCATGCCTGTAATCCAAGCACTCAGGAAGCTAAGGAAAGCTTGGTTCTAGGGTAGCCCAACTGCTCACATAGCAGTTATGTTTTCAGAAAAATGAAACAAAGCAAAATAAAAACTAAAGCACAAGTCTGTTGGTATGCATTACATAAGAAAAGAGAGAAGAATATATGTTGAACTATGTATCTCTCTGGCTTAGCACTGAGGATGAACAAGCTGCTTCAGAGACTAAGGTGCAAGGAAATGACAAATACTTCTGGGATGGATTTGGGGCTTGCTTGCTCTCTCTCTTTAAATATGTACATGTGGGACTATGTTTGAGTTATGACACACGTGTATAAGTGCTTTCAGGCATCTTTGAGCTACTTAACCTGGGTTTGAAAACCAACACTTGAGTCCTCTAACAGCAAGTATTCTTAACCTCTGAGCCATCTCTCCATCAAAACTTAATATTATACTTCTACATTTTAGATTTTTGAATCATTCAGATGGCTATAGGGCTACTCAAAAAGTTAAAGAAAAAAAAAAATAACACAACATCCAGGCATGCTGGCAAAAGTTTTTAATCCCAACATTCAGGAGAAAAAGACAGTGGATAGCCATCCAGAGCTACACAGTGAGACCCCGGCTGTAAGGCAGGCAAACAGGCAGGTTGGCTACCACAAAAAAGAGACATATAACAATCATAGTATAATGGTATAAGGGTGGACTTTATAAATTGGAATAACAGGAAAATGTTTATTAAAACAGAGTAATTTCCTTAAGTTCTAATGATTCTAATAGCCTGTGTTCTATCAGTAACTTAGTAACACATGGACTCAACCCAGACCTCAAAGGTTCCTATCCTGTCTTCCTTGTATCTTGGTTTCCTTTCATAAAATAGAAGCATTTAGAACATTTGAAAAAAAAAGCATTAAGTAAATATGAAATGTTAGTATCACCTGTGCTGCAGCCCAAATGCAGTCAATATGCTGAGTACTCAATCGTCCTTCTGCTGCCAAGAAATTCAAAATCACTTGGCACTGCTTAATAATCTAAAAAAGAAAACTTGGTGTAGTTATTTTTTTTAAAAAGTACCTTTATATAAGACATAACCAATATAATTGTCCACAAACCTCAATATGTAAATTTGGTCCAAATATATGCTCCACTACATTGTTGCTAATAAGCCAGTCGGCAAGTTCTTTTGCAATGGACCTAAGATCAAATGATTGAAAAATAATTTAAAGCAATTTTCTCATGTGTAAAAAAGACACAACAGGAAACCTAAATTCACTTCCATACAATACAAAGAATTACAAAAGATTATACACAATACTACAATGCATAACTAAAATAAACAGACCCTGACTTTATAAACAAT
The DNA here is from genome assembly GCF_007827085.1 of Peromyscus californicus insignis. Taxonomy (NCBI): domain Eukaryota; kingdom Metazoa; phylum Chordata; class Mammalia; order Rodentia; family Cricetidae; genus Peromyscus; species Peromyscus californicus. The sequence goes on from NW_026294424.1 coordinate 23,593,913, forward strand.
TAACAACTGAAAAGTTAAGGTAACAACACCAGCTACCCAGGGTAAGACTACCAAGTAATGCCAGGTAGTGGTGGAGACCAAATTGAGTATTTTTTAAAACTTTAACTAAGATACACATATTACACATATAAAATTCATCTGTTTTGAATGAAATGTTTTCAACACATTTTAATAAACATTTCCATCACTTCAGGAAAATCCCACTTGCAGTAGTCAATCCTTATTCTCATTTCCAGTTTTATTAGTCTAACTTTGTCTCCATAATTTATCAATTCATAAACATTTCAGATAAATGGGATTATATGGTAACATTACTTTCCATTGGGCCTTGTGGAAAGTAGGCAGATATATTCTAGAGACTGAAGCTAAGGCCTTTGTGCATGCTATATTCAAAGCTGTTACCTGGAACCTTGTCTACCTGTCCTCTACTATGTTGTGTTTGTACTCAGGTAGGTGATGTATATGTATGCAGATATGTGAGTGCACACGGGTGGAGACTAGAGGGTTATGCTGAGTGTCTTCCCTAACTGCTCTCTATTCTTATACAATGAACCAAAAGCTCACCAATGCAGTTAGCCTAGCTATCCAGTTTGTTCCAGGGATGCCTTGTTTTTGCCTTCCAAGCCATGGGATTCTAGCAAGGCCCACTTAGCACGGCCCACTTAGCACGGCCCACTTAGCACGGCCCACTTAGTACTCTATGTGGGTTGGGGGATCCAAATTCCAGTCCTTGAGTTTACATAGCCAATACTTAACCCACAGAGCCATCCTAACATCCCTACATTTTTTTGTTTAAGTTTTATGTATGTGGTAATATATATCATACTTTACCTATTTACCAGGTTCTTACATATTGTTATTTATATTCATAATCCATAGGGCCTCATTCATGAGAGGCAAGAACTCTACCACTGAACTTCATTCTTTTATATTGCTGAATAGTATCGTTTCATGATCCAGATTAATTAAAACCTTTTATTTTTATTTATGAGTGTGTGACTATGTCTATGTAGATAAATGATATGTGCTGCCTGGTGCCTATGGAATTTACGAGGTTCACTCACATGGTAGTGGGTATCTTTTATTCCCGAATAGCATTACATCATTCAAATATACTACACTGTTAATCCAATTATTCTGTTTATTTTGTAGTATGTACTAAAACACCATTCTTTATTTTGTTAAATACCATCACATGTGCAATGTTGTATCATTCTGTTTCTCCACTTATTTTTGATGGGTGTCTGGATATTTTCTACTTTTAAGATGCTAGTTACGCCGGGCGGTGGTGGCGCACGCCTTTAATCCAAGCACTCGGGAGGCAGAGCCAGGCGGATCTCTGTGAGTTCGAGGCCAGCCTGGGCTACCAAGTGAGTTCCAGGAAAGGCGCAAAGCTACACAGAGAAACCCTGTCTCGAAAAACCAAAAAAAAAAAAAAAAAAAAAAAAAAAACACCAAAAAAAGTACATTTAAAAAAAAAAAAAAAAAGATGCTAGTTACGGGCTGGAGAGATGGCTCAGATGTTAAGAGCACTGGCTGTTCTTCCAGAGGTCCTGAGTTCAATTCCCAGCAACCACATGTGGCTCACAACCATCTACAATGAGATATGGTGCCCTCTTCTGGCCTGCAGGCTGAACACTCACTGTATACATGATAAATAAAATCTTTAAAAAAAAAAAAAAGATGCTAGTTACATTCATGTATAGGTCTTTGGACCATACGTTCATTTTTCATGATAGATATTAAGTAGTAAGTTAAAGGCCCTTATACTCAATTACTACATTTTTTATTATAGCTGTTACAGTGACCAATTACTATTTCACTGTGGTTTTAATAGGTCTTGCACCCCTACTCCTTTTTTTCTTTAAAGTCAGTCTTGCTCTATAGCAGAGTTTTGTTTCACATTTGTGAGGAAACTGAGGATTGTCTTAAATGCCTGATCCTCCTTTCTCTACCTACCAAATGTAAGAACTACAGGTGTGTACTACCACACCCAGCTCTGCTTCATGTAGTTGAGCTTCTTCTCAGGTTAATATATGTGTGCATGTTTGTAGAGGCCAAAAGAGTGTTGAATCCCTAGAGTTTAAGTTACAGGTGGTTGGAAGCCACAAGGGTACTGGGAATTGAACTCAGATCCTCTGGAAGCAAGTGGTCTTAATGACTAGGTCTCTCCAACCCCTAATGTTGCCCCTATGTTGTTGTTGTTGTTTTAAGAATTATATATTATATTATATATAATATATATAATATATAATGTGTGCATGTGTGTGCATGTGCGCATGTACACGGGCATACACACACTACTGCTCATAGAGCCCAGGAGGGCTTGAGGTCACTAGAGCTACAGTTCTGAGGCACTTGACCTGAGTCCTCTGAAAGAGAAGCAACTGTTCTTAACCACTAAGCCCCTTGCCGGCACTGAAGTGTATATTTTTAAAAACCAAAGTTTCATCATATTGTTCTGTTACATAGAAACTGAGGCCACAAGGTAAAGATTTCCAATAAACACTTCAAATAAAGTCACAACTATATTTACTATATAAACAGATATACTTCAGCCAGGTATAGTGGCATACACCTTTAATCCCAGCATTAAGGAGTCACAGGGAGATAGATCTGAGGCCAACCTTGTCTACACAGTGAGTTCCAGAACAGCCCGAGCTACAATCTTAAAAAAAAAAAAAAAGTGTAACTCCATATCAATTAATGCCACTACTTACGTTTCTGTGTCTGATACCAATGATTCATTATTGCACACATCATTGAAAGTATGAAGCTGATTCTAAGATTAAAGAAAAGAAATTAAGATTTGTCATTTTTCAACAAAAAACTGTTAACAAATGGCAAAAAACACAATAAACCCGTTACATATATAGATCACAACTGATAAGACTGCAATTATAAAAATGTAAGACATAAAACCATGAGTACATTATTTTATCATATTAAATACTAAATTTCTTTACAAAAGGAACATTTATGCTTTATTTCATTAAACACATTCAGAAAATAAAGCTGAGTAAGGAAAAAGAGGTAAACCCAATCTAGGCAGAAAATCATATGTCATTAGGCTTCCTAGGCAAAACTGACTTGAGATTTATTTGAAAAAATATCAAGAAGCATTTTCCGTATTTATAAAACCCAACACCTATAAAAATTAGATCAATTTAGATTTTCAGTGTGCTGACATTACAAAAATAAATGAGATATGGAAAGAAGTAAAAGCTAGTGAGGACCAGAGTAAACTAGGAAAGCATATCCATTCCAAAGGAGTCAACTACTTGTCTTCAGCAACTAGTTCATGCAACAGGCAAAATGTTTTCCTATCCCACTTCTTCTAGATACTCATACAGATTGATTTTTCCCCATTTGAAATAGTACTTAATAATGTACAAAACACATTGCTGCTAGTTAAATGTGGCTTCTGTTAACATTATCATTAACTCTGGATAATCACTGCCAATTATTTTTCTATTTTAAAATGCTGTCTAAGTGCAGAATATTGAACAGGGCATGGTTATACCCACCCCTGTAATTCAAGAACTCAGTAAGCAGAGACAGGACAATCCTAAATTTAAGGCCATCTGGGGCTACATAGTCAAACCTTGTCAAACTCATCATAATATGTTTTCACAAACAACAATGATATAAAAATTTAAGAACAGCCAGGCAATCCCGGAAGTCAGGAAGTGCAAAAGGATTGGGAGCTCAAACTAGCCTCGGCTACATGGTGAATTCAAGGTTGGTCTGAGGCCACATAACACAAAAGAAAGAAGTGGAGGTGGGGGAGAAGAGGGGGAGGGGAGAGAAAGAAGGAGAGAGACAGGGGTGGGGGGAGAGGGGGAGAGGAGGGGTGGGGAGGAGAGAGAAGGGGAGAGAAGAGAGAGCGAAAGAAAGAGAGGAAGAGGGGGAAGAGAGACAAAAGGGGTGAGAGAGAAAGAGGAGATAGAAAGAGAAAGAGAGGGAGGGAGAGAGAGAAAGACAGGAAGGAGGGAGGGGGAGGGGAGGGGAGGGGAGGGGAGGGAAGGAGTCAAGCAAGGCAACTGGCTCAAGGGTGCTTACCATGCAAGCATGAGGACAAGCATGAGGACCTTAGTTTGGATCCCCAGCATAAAAAAGCTGGGTACAACAACACATGCTTATCGTCACAGTGCTGGAGAACTGGCCAAGAACGATGACCAGGGCTTTTAGTGGCCAAGTAGTCTAGACAAACCCATGCCTTCAGGTTCATTAAGAGAACCTGTTTCAAAGAGAGAGAGCAACTAAGGAAGTCATGGATATCAACCTCTGACCTCCACACACATGAACACACACACCACATACATATGTATATGGTGTGGTGGTATACATCTGTAATCCAGGCTGAAGCAGATAACTAGCACCTGAGTGCAAGAATTCAAGACCAGCCTGGACACTGGCTACACGAGTAAATACAAACAAAATAAACCATGTAACAATAAGGAGACTCTGAAAGCCAACAGCTCTAAACTATAAACCAAAGCTTGAGTCTTATTTTAAAGACGAGTGTTCTGCCTGCATCTATGTCAATGCACCATCAGAAGGCGGCGTCAGATCCCATGCAGCTGGATCTGCAGATGGATGTCAGTCTACAAAAAGGGGACAGCAACCAAACCCGGGTCCTCTGGAAGGGCAGCAAATGCTCTTAACCACAGAGCCAACTCTCCAGTCCTCACTGGTCTTATTTTTTAAAAAGGAAAATACAAAAATTATTTGTGAAGGCAATACAAAATAATCCATGTAAAACAGCATTAAGCCTAACATAAAGTCCTTCACTAGTATCAATATTATGTTTGTCTATCAAGCAAACAAAAAAGTTAGCAAAAACAAAGGACATTGCTTACTGTTATCTGACTCAATCCAGCCAACCTCATGGTCAAAGTTGGTGACATAAAGTACTTAAATGCAAGATCTAGGCTTTCTTTATCAAAGCATAGTGTTGTATCCAATGGTTCTTTCACTGTACTCCACATTAAGTCAGCCATGTTACGAGCTGCGCTCTGTCGTAACTCCTGATCAGAGAGCTTGCATAAATACCTGGATGATTCAAAAACAGAAAATACACAAAACTCACTGAACACTTCTCAAATCCCAATAGAAAATCATCAACATTCCTTTGCTCCAGATCTCCATTTTCTATATGAGAACCATGGAATCGCTACACTTTTTAACTTGAAATTTCCTCTTTTCTCTTCCAGACGTTAACGTGTGTTTTCTGTGTGTAGGCATGTGTTGGGTGGTGCAACAATGCGGGTGTGGAAGTCTGAGGACAACCGAGGGGAGCTGGCTCTCTTCACTACCACTTACACGGGTCCTGTGGGCGGGACTCAAGCTATCAGGCCTTCAAGTACTTCCATCCACTGAGCCACCTACTTTAAACTATTTCTACTTTACAATTTTTTTAAAGATTTATTTTATTATGTATACAGTGTTCTGCCTGCAGGCCAGAAGAGGGCGCCAGATCTCACTACAGATGGTTGGAAACCACCTGTAGTTGCTGGGAATTGAACTCAGGACCTCTGCAAGAACAGCCAGTACACCTAACCGCTGAGCCATCTCACCAACCCTGCTTAACAAGTTTTTTAAAAACTCTGAACTGTAACAATGTGTCATTGCTGAGAGCCCAAGCCGAACTGACAACTGCAAAAAAACAGGCCATTTATCATGTATCTGTACCTCCATAATGCTTTATCATTCTCTAAAAATCTGTCATATTTACAGTCCCATTTTAGTGAATATCAGCTGACTTCATAAGAAACAGCATATTTCCTTCTGGGACACAGGCAAACCTTGTTAAGGTTTTTTTTTACTTCTAAAAACCAATAAACATCTGATTTTTAAAAATTTTCTGAGGCTCTGGCTTACACCTCTGAATGTTTGGGATCTATAAAAATGCCACATATTCCTCTCATTGCTACATGTAGAAGTGTTTGAAACGTGACTCCATTACTCCTCCCATCAAAACGTATCTATTTTTTTACCCTACTGAGTTTGGACTTGGTCAGATAATTTGCTTTGGCCAAGAAGGTATTAACAAATATGACTACATAAGAAAATGGAGCGCCATCGAGCTTGACTCTATTACAAACACTTTCACCACTAAAGGAAGAAACACAAATTAGAGTACTTCATGAAAGAACAATGCCAACCGACTGAAAACAAGCCAACTGTCAAATATGAATGAGCATCCTATTTCCCAACACCAATTAGGCTGCCAATCACAGAACAAGTAAGGTTATCCTTCCTCAACGACGCAGGTCCAAATCAGTTGAAATGTCTATCCTACCAAATAGGAGAAATAATAAATGCCCATTACTTTAAAACACTAAATACGGAGGTGGGGGGGGGGGGGGGGGGATTTTGCTTACACAGCAAAAGCAACTGACACAGGGCTTCGCCCTAGACTCATCTATATTTTCTTTCTCTGCTCTCTCTCTAACTGACCTCCTATATTCTACTAGTTTCCAAGTACTGCTTTTTATGCTGACAATTTGGGGCAAGGGGTTGCTGTTCATGTTTTACAGGTGTGTATGTTTGTGATATATTTGTACGTGAGTGTGTGTACATGTGTACGGAGGGCAGACATCAATGTGGAGTATCTTCTTCAACTGCTCTCTATATTACTTTTATTTGTTTTATTAGTTTTTGATTTTATTTTATAATTTCTTTTATATATTATTCATTTTGTTTTCTTATTTATTTATTTAAATATATACTTATTTTATGTATCTGTTTGTTCTGCCTGCAAGTATGTCTGAGTACCACTTGTATGCCTAGTGCTTGAAAGGCCAGAAGGTATCATCTGCTCCCCTAGGACTGGAGTTACACACAGGTATGGGAATAAAATCCAGCTCCCTGAACACTGGCAGGCCAATGAGTCCTTGGACTCTCCTTTTTAACATCTGAGTTGGGCATCTGAACTGAAGTCTGCATACTTATGCAGCAAGCACTGTACCCACAAAGCAAACTCCCCAGTCCTTATGCCGACAACTACATGATTTTTCTTCTGAACTAGCAGCTCATGCTCTCAATTTTCCAACAGTACATTAACGTCTCCCAGGGAATGCAAAGTCTCATCTATGCTTTCTCCGTCTTTTCCATCACTGTTCGTGATATCCATGGCAAAACAGAGACCTAAGAAGGGGCAAGTATTGGTGTCATCTGTAAGTCACCTTTTTCTCCTTTGTCTTTAAATTTTTAAATTAGACTGACTCATTTTATGGGTGTTTTGCCTGTATGCATGTATATACACCACACGCATGCTTGGACCCATGGAGGTCAAAACAGGACACTGGAACCCCTGGAACTAGAGTTACTGATGGCTGGTGTGTAAACTACCACACTGGTGCTAGAAATTGAACCCAGGTCCTCTGCAAGAGCAGTTGATGCTCTTAACCAATGAGCCATCTCTCCAACCCCTGTGATGTTCCCTTTTTCTTTATAGTCCCATAATTACTAGTTTTAGTGGTTTTATTCTCACTTAATATACCTATTTTCTATACAGCCATCAATAATCTTGGTATAACTAATAAATTTCTGCCTACAACATGGCATTGAACTTTCAATTGGTCCCTTAGCTTCTACTAAGGTCTCTATAGAATTTAAAATATGAGGGCTGGAGAGATGACTCAGAGGTTAAGAGCACTGGCTGTTCTTCCAGGGGACCCACTTCCCAGTACCCACATGGCAGCTCACTACTGTCTATAACGCCAGTTCCAGGGGATCTGACACCTTCACACAGACATATATGCAGGCAGAACACCAATGCACATAAAATAAAAATAAATTATTTTTTTAAAAAAGAACTTAAAATATGAATTTTATTAAAGGCCAAACTGGTCTTTTAAAAACATTATGATTCATTTATTTAAAACCTTCAATAGCTGAGCGGTAGTGGCCCACACCTTTAATCCCAGCACTCAGGAGGTAGAGCCAGGCAGATCTCTGTGAGTTCGAGGCCAGCCTGGGCCACAGAGTGAGTTCCAGGACAGGCTCCAAAGCTACACAGAGAAACCCTGTCTCGAAAAACCAAAAGCCTTCTAGAGAGTCATCGTTGTTAAAACTAAACCCAAATACTCACAGTGGCCTACAAAGGTCTGAATCATTGGCCCTTGCTGAGCACTCCAACCTCTATCATTACTACACCCTCCCTTCCAATAGGCTCCCACCACTCCACTTCTTCATCACACTCTTTCTATGTCCCTATGTTCTTTTTTCTAGAACATATCCCCTTGACACCATATGAGTAGCTGTTCATATTTCCTCTCTACCATACTGCTTTACTTATAAGGAACTCAGCACATCTGAGCTATCCTGATGCTCTGATTATTCTGTAACACCTCTAACAGTATCAGGAAAAATAGTAAGCACTCAAAACTTTACAAATGAATAAATGAGGAAATACTATAAAGAACTCCTGATTTTTAATGAAGAAAAATAATTCTTAGTACTCGCACAGTTCATATCTAAGTTATACAATACATCATCTTAGGTTTCCTTCTTAGGCTAACAAATAAACTCAAATTCACTTCCTCCTCAAAGAGACCTTTCTTGTTCCTGTAATTTTTTTTTTAAAGATTTATTTATTATGTATACAGTGTTCTGTCTGCACATATCTCTGCAGCCCAGAAGAGGGCACCAGATCTCATTACAGATGGTTGTGAGTCATCATGTGGTTGCTGGGAATTGAACTCAGGACATCTGGAAGAGAAAGCAGTGCTCTTAACCTCTGAGCCATCTCTCCAGCCCTTGTTCCTGTAATTTAACTTACGTCTCTGTTCATGTGTACAAGAGTGTGCATATAGAGGTTAGAGGTATCATTTTCTCGGTGCCTAACACTTTTTGTTTGAGAAAGGGTCTCTCATTTGCCTGAAACTTCACCAAGTAAGCTAGGACAGGTGGCTAGTGAGCTTCCAGGAATCATTCTCCAATTCCCATCTCATCTACAAAATTTGCAGTCATGGGCCTTTAGTCTTTATGGTGACTCAGGTCCTCACGCTTGTGCTTTTCCAACAGAGCCACCTCCTCAGCCCTCACCCCTTTCCTGGGTATGTAAAATTATAGTCCACCCTCTCATATTCTTACTGTTCTTTCCTGATATTTATCCTGTAATACTTGTGATTTCTTATAAACTGTGTATAACAAGTTACTTTCTAAATGAGCTGTTCCTTAGCAAAATACTTACTTATTGAATGAACTCAGTAAAGAAGTCTATTTAATTCTTCCTAAACTCACATGTAAAAAACAAATGTACATATCAAATATAAACTCATACACATGCATAAAAATTACTATATACTTATCTATACACTGCAATCTTCCCTAGAGTATATATCGGCAAGGCTCTTTCAACAGCAACACAATTGTTATGAATTGTTTAATTATGTTGTTATAACTTAATAATTGAAGGAAGAAATTTTATAAACTTACCTGATAACATACGTTCTAAAAGGTATAATATGCTGCATGACAGCCGGGATATGTAGCCATATCCTAATCTGTAAGTAAACATAAACAAAACAATGTATAAAAAAAATGCAAAACATTTTGGTGCCTTCCACTTAATTTAAAACAACAACAATTAATGTTTGGCTGCCTCTTAAACCCGTTTTATTTATAAATTTTGAGCAGGATAAACTACAAAAGTTATAATTCCATCAGACAATCTAATTTACATACAGTAATATAAAATCAACTTAAAAAATGCTAAAAAACCATGCTTTTCCATATCTCTTTGTATGACAGCAAAATATATATACATGAACAAACTGTGTGTGTAGTATGAGCAGAAAAGACAGCTCATTCTCCCTCTCCCTCTCTCTCTCTCTCTCTCTCTCTCTCTCTCTCTCTGTCTCTCTCACTCACACACACACACACAAACAAAAAATATAATTTTTAAAAATTTTAGATTTACTTTATTTTATGTATATGAATGCTTTGCTTGCAAGTATCTCTGTGTTTCATATGCACCTTAGATCTGGAGTTAGGTATGATTGAAAACTGTCATGTGGATGTTGGGAATTGAACCCAGTCCTCTGCAAGAACAAGAAGTGTTCTTAACTACTAAGCCATCTCTCCAACCCTAAAAAAATTTTTACAGAAACATTTGCCCCGTTATAAAAGACTGAACACTGTAAAGATTAAGCCAAATAAAACTGAAGATTCATTGCAACCAAACGAGGTTTATTTATGTGCAAAATATAAAAAGTGACTCAAATTACAAAGATAGAAAATGAGCTCAGATGCTCCAAGGAAAATGGCACAGATTCTGTGTTTGCCTTAGCAGAAAGCACTATTTCTTACAAGTTCCAGAAATTAGGATAGAAAACAAGCAAACTAGAGGATGATGTCCGATATGAATATGCTTTTCAGGTTTACCTTTGCTCCCTCTTTGTGCTAATAAAATTCTAACAAGCCTCTAACCACACATTAAATATGTCATTAAAAGGGGAAAAAAAATGTTCTCTTCTCCCCATAACTTAATCAGAGAGCTACTTTTTGATAAAATAGCAAACAAAATATTTTTACAAAACTGTCAACCTACTGTTTGATCTGGCATGGAAATATGAGAAAATACATAATCCTAAACTAATTTCTTATATTCAAAAGTCTCTGTTAGTTCACTTGTAAAAACAGGGAGTGTGAGTGAGGCAAGATCTCATTATGTATCTCTAGCTGGGTGGAACTATGTACGTAGACCAGGCTCCCCTGCAATTCAGAGATCCCCCTGCCTCTGCATCTGAGTACTGGATGAAAGGACGCACAACCACACCTGGCAAGAGCAGTATTGAGACAGTTCAAATTATTCTGTCCACTGAAGTATTATTAAAACCACTATGACAAGCTTACATCTGATTATATTTTTATTAATAACTTAAGCTACATTATTTTCAAAAGCATGTTACTTGTAAGGATTATTTATTGTCTTCTTTGTACTTCTTTTCTCCAGATGTACTAATTTTTTTAATTCTATGTCTAGATTTGACATGTTATTAATAAAAGACATGATGTTTGGGACAGGAAAATTCTGGATAAGAGCTAAAAGCTGAGGAAGGGTACTATAAACTAGAACCAAATTTAACCTAAAAATAAAGATAAAGCACCACCTGGGTCTCAGTAGGGAAACCTCCTCTTTTATGTTCTACTACTCTAATCTGCAATAAATGTTAGTAAGCTGCCTTTCCTGAAGACTTAAAGGTCAGAAGAAAATAACAATAAAAGAAGGTATCTTTTCTTTCTGCAGCTATAGCTATTATTCCTAAGAATGGATCCATACAACAAGTGGGCTATTTGTGCAAAATTGAGAAATGTACTAATAATCAGACCAAAAACTAGCCAGCCAGGCGTGATGGTGCACACCTCTAATCCCAACACTTGGGAAAGAGAGGCAAGTAGATCTGAGTTGGAGGGCAACCTGGTCTACATAGTGAGTGCCAGAACAGCCAAGACTATATAATGAGAGCCTGTCTTTAAAAAAAAAAAAAAAAAAAAAAAACCAGACATAATAATCTAGTTCCCAAGAAATATAACTATTCTTTTACGGGACATGTAATCTACACTGTGAGAGAAATAAGGATGCAGTGAGGCCAGTCTATCTATGCTAGATCATGTACTAGGATTCATCAGCTTTTCTTTTTCTTTACAGGATCTTTACAGAAACTCTTTTGTTGCTTATCCCTCATTTCATTCCATATGAAAGTTCATGTAAATTTACAGAATCCCAAAGAGGGGCTATTTTCAAGAAAAGAAATGGACATAAACAGTGTAAGGATAGTGATTCACATAAACCAAGGGAATTGCAAATTTGAGGTCAGCCTGGGCTAAGTAACAATTTCAAACAAAAGACAAAGCCAACAACAAATCATAATTCACATAATGACTAACAGAAGAAACTACTGTGTTCTCAATGGACATGATAGACCAAAAAATAAAAAACTGAAATTTACAACATCCGTTAAAATTGACTAAAGACACTGTGTTGGAGGCAGGATTTCACTATACAGAACACACTATCCTTGAATTCACACAGATCCATCTGCCTCTGCAATGCTGGGATTAAGGCATGCATTTATATGCCTTGGGATCAAAGAACCAAAGACAGGTTTAAAAAAATGTCAAAATGTCTAATGTTTGTAAGTTTTTAATTTAAATAAACTGTTTTTCATTCGTTTTTACTTTCTCAGAAAGGCTCATATACTCTAGGATGAACTCCAACCTGCTTTGTAGCCAAGGCTAGGATTGGTTAGGTTTTAAGGGAATAGGGCCAGAGGAAGCCAAAGTGAGTACAATCTCTACTGGCAAAATAAGTTAGAGTAACAGAATCAGTTAAATGTTTCATAGCTAAAATGAGTAATAACATGTCATTATTAAATGCTTACACAGACATCAAGTGCTACCATACCAACTGTAAATTGAGTTTTCTTTTACATTTGTATTTATTATGTGACCACAGACACTTGCATGCCACAGCACACAAGTAGAAATCAAAGGATAACTCAGGAGATGTTCTCTCTTCTGAAATCTGAGGGCAGCACTAAGTTCATCATGCCTGCCACAAGCACCTCACAGCTTGCCAGACCAAGACTGCTTTTACTGTTAAAGTCCACTTCATGTTAAAAGACTCCTCTAAGGAAGACACCATCATCATTCTCACTTTAACATTAATAGCTAACATTTTAAACTGAAAAAAAAAAAAAAAAAGCAAAAGCAAAACATAAAAACAAATGCAGCTATAAATCCAAAGGGGCCTAGGCCAGCCAAGACTATAAAAGCAGGCCTTGCCTAGCACACACACACAGTCTAAATGGTACATACACGAGTACATACTACATATACTTCTGGGTTAAACTTTTTCAACATACCAGAAAACACGGACTTACGGATTTAAAAATAATCTTGATAAAAATCATCAACTGAAGAAACAGGTAGGTAGGTACACACATTCAGCAAATCTGACCACTGCCAGTGCCCGCCCTCCCGCTCCAGTGCACTGTGGCACTGGAGACCAGAACTGGAATCAAGGCAGCAAAAGGCTGACCAAGTGCTTTTCATATACTGTTTATGTTTTTAAAAATTGTATTTGAATAATTATAAGAAAATTCTGGTTTTGGTTAAATTACCTTTAACTTTAGCTATACCCTTTCTGAAATGACCATAGTAAGGTAAAGGCTGAATATACAGGTAATAAAATTACTTCTCTCAGATAATTTTTATCGTTCTGACAGTGTAAAGGGAAAAAGAAACATTACATCCTTTGATGTAATGTACAAGGAAATTAGACATACTTCAATAATGAAGTAAATACCCATCATTTAAATAACACAAAACACTAAGCAGCAAAAACTTTTCCCAGTACAAAAATTCCAGACAAAGGTTAATTTCAAAAAAAGCCACCTTTGATTTTACGTAAGAGATAAGAGTAATCTTTACCTATTTTAAATTTAAAAACTAATTTTATTCAAATTATAATTTTATTGCCTTTTAAAAACAGACTTACATATTCAGTTTTTAAATCATGTAAAAGATTGCATATGCAAATTAATCAAAACTTGATCATTTCTGGACAAAAAAAATTTCATGGCAATGAAATGCAAGATAATGCACTAAAAAATTTCAGAATTCCAAATAATACTTACATTAGAAACAACTGTAATAAATGCATGTGCTATAAGAAACGGCAAAGTTTCAGGAGTTCCATACTCAAAGCAATCCTTCATGAGAGAAAGGCCATTTTTACCACAAAACAGACAGACATAACGAAGCAAATGCAAGGGTACTTCTACATCCTATAAAAACAAAGAAGTTTTAAACTTATGAGAAAAAATTTTCAATTTTGAAAAACACTGTAACAGTAACTATCTAAAAACAAACTCAAAAGACAAAAGAAAACAAAATTTTCCATAAACTTTAGAATAAAGAAGATAAACACTTACATTCATATCACAGAATGCCCCTAAAATGTTACTTTCTTGCGTCGATATATCCTAATTTTAAAAAAAGGAAATATTAGGTCATTATTAAATGACAATGAAAAAACATACAATTTTCTAAAAGTGATCTTATAAAATCTCAGTAACTATTTTATAGCCATCGACAGCAACATCCACTATGAAGTTATAGGAACTCAGCTCTGAAGTGCACCTAAAGCCTTCCTCTGATAGCTTCCTGTAGTACACACCATACACCGTCTTCCTCCTTCTGCTCAGTGCACAGCAAGTGTCAGGCAAGGGCTCTACAACTCAGCTGTGCCCCTAACCTTTCATTTTTTCTTTTTCTTTTTTTTTTTTTTTTGAGATAATGTCTCTCTGCAGGAGCCCAGAATAGTCTTGAACTCATGACTTTCCTGTCTCCATCTTCACAGACCTAAAATTACAGATGTGCACAACCAAACTGGGTTTATTTTTCCTTCTCAAATAAAAACAAATTAAACAATATACATTTTCCTTTAAAATCATGTTGTATCTAGGCAAATTGCTGTTTAGTGGTAAAGAATGCTTGCTTAGCATGTGTAAGATCCTGGTTGGATCTTAACCACTTGGGGTGCACACTTCAAAAGAGTCAGGGTGACTCTCATAAAAACACAACTTAGATGATTTTCAAACTACGATCTGGAAATCTCTAGAGAGACTCCAGAGTTCCCTAATGTGTGTTCCATATCCAGCGGTGGTGGCGCATGCCTTTAATCCCACCATTGGGAAGCAGAGGCAAGCGGATCTCTTGAGTTCGAGGCCAGTCTAGTCAGAGCTAAACAGAGAAACCCTGTCTCAAAGAAAAACAAAAAAAAAGATTTAACATCGTTGGTAACCATAGAAACAAATATGGTTTCTATGGGGTAAATAGTACCTTTCAATATTTAAGGTATTAAATATCTGCTTTAGACCTACAGACAATCTTTTGAATGTTTCAATCTGAGGAAGTATCAAGAGAAATGCTGGAAAATGTTTGTATAATCATGTTCTCAGAAACTGCTAACAAATTTAAATGCAACTAATACCCATTGATCAGGTAAGTAAATGGTAGTACTAACACCCAATCCTAGAGCGCCTATCAAAAAGAAAACATTCCAAAAACTGCGATGTGGTAGAAGTTTGTCTGACTAAACTGGAGACATATGATCTACAGATTACACCATTAAGAACCCGGTAAAAGCCAGGCAGTGGTAGTGCACACCTTTAAACCCTCTGGAGGCAAAGGCAGGAGAATCCAGTTTGAGGCCAGCCTGGTCTACAGAGGGAAATCCAGGACAGCCAGGGATACACAGAGAAACCCTGTCTTGGAAAAAAAAACAAAAACAGAACTTATGATCAAGATCTAATCATCAGCCGAGCGGTGGTGGCGCCCGCCTTTAATCCCAGCACTCGGGAGGCAGAGGCAGGCGGATCTCTGTGAGTTCGAGGCCAACCTGGGCTACAGAGTGAGTTCCAGGAAAGGCACAAAGCTACACAGAGAAACCTTGTCTCGAAAAACAAAAAACAAACAAAAATCTAATCAAAATTATTTGAAAACAGGATCAGGATCATACTACTGGATAGCACAGGATGGCCTGGAATTTACAATCCTCTTGGCTTTGGCTTTCTAATGCTAGGAGTTCAAGTATGCAATACCATGCCTTCCTGATCACAATTTAGGGGTACAATGGAGTGGGATTTGAGACAGGGTCTCATATAGCCTACGCTGGCCTTTGACTCCCAAAGCAGCCAGAATGACCTTGAACTCTTAATCCTACCATCATCTGCCAAGGGCTAAGATAAAGGTGTGTAACAATATATATTTCTTTTTAAAGTCTAGAAAGATATGAACTAATTAGTAATTAGGTTAAAAAGCTGTTCTGACACTGAAGAAGCATTGAAAAAAAGATGAACAGTTTTTAAAGCTTTTTTTGTATATTCTGTTTTTAATTTGTCACACTACATTCATCTAAAAGAGATACCAAGAGAATGCATTCATTCATTCTTTACTATTACCTGTTCACATAAAGCTGAATTGTTGAATTAAGTCTGAAAATGACTAACAAATCACAGCACTCTCAGAACACTGCACATGAACTAAAATTATGCAAATAAAAACACTTTCCAAAATAAGTATATAAACCCATTTTTTTTTTTTAAGTTTCTAATAACAGAGCCTCAAGTTACTCTCAACAAATCTTTATGGTTGAGGATGCAGTTCAGTGACAGAACACTTGTCCAGCATGTACAAGGCTCTGAGTTCCGGTCTAAGCACCAGCAAGAACAATTTCAGAGTTTAAGAGCTCCCGTGGTGGGGTTGGGGATTTAGCTCAGTGGTAGAGTGCTTGCTGGGGGGGGGGGGGGTTCCTGTGGCACCGTTAAAATGCTGTCACTGACTATGAACCATGCTAGAATATTAGTTTCCATCAAGATTATTGGTGAGGAGCATGAACACAGTATGAAACTCTGAAAAGGTTTCTATCCTGATGACCTTGGTTGCATATGGAGACAAAGTAATTTTTCTCAGTCCGTATTTCTCCTCTTACCACTTGCTTTCTAGTGCTGGCATTTTAAATATGTACAGCCAAGTCTAGATTACAACCTCACTATAAGCCTTATGTTTATCAAATGAAATTACATCACATTTTAGAAACAAACAAAACCTTATTAAAAAGTGGGTAATTAAAGAGTGAAGAAGTAATTCTCTAATAAAGCAAATACTGCTCCATAACTGAGTCATAAAAAACTGGAAGTCACTGAGTTGAGAATTAAATTTGTGCTTAAAGTCAGTACTTAAAACTAATAGTAACAGCTATATAATTGTGAGACTACCTTAAAAACAACTTGTAAAGCTTTAAAGATTTTAAAAAAGCATTAAGCATGATGACACACTCCTTTAATCCCAACACTTAGGAGATCTTTTGTCTATTTAGCAAGTTCTAGACTAGCCAGGGCTACAGAGTGAGACACTATCAAATAAATAAATAAAAGGATGAATGAATGGGCCGGGGAGTGGTGGCGCACGCCTTTAATCCCAGCACTCCGGAGGCAGAGCCAGGTGGATCTCTGTGAGTTCGAGGCCAGCCTGGGCTACCAAGTGAGTTCCAGGACAGGCGCAAAGCTACACAGAGAAACCCTGTCTCGGAAAAAAAAAAAAAAAAAAAAAGGATGAATGAATGAATGAATGGAATATATGAACAGAAAATGAGAAAAGCCTCACAAGACAAATCACTCAGTAAAGGTGCTGCCAAGCCTGACAACTTGAATCTCATCTTCAGGACCCACACGGTAGAAAGTGGGAACTGACTCAAGTGTCCTCTAGAGTCTACAAATTCTTGAACGTGTGTGCACATATATACAATATACAAAAATAAAGTGTAATGAAATATTTTTTTAATTATTTTATGACAAGGTCCCACTAGGTATGTAGCCTAAGACAGACTAGAATGGGACATCACATCCAGCTTTGAAGAGGTAAATCATTTGTTTTTTGTGAAACGGTCTCGCTATGCTGGCGTCAAGCTCACTAAATAATTAAGAATAGCTTGTTTATTCCGGATCCTCCACCTCCCCCAAAACTAGAAGCATGAATCGCCACACCCAGTTTATTAAGTAGTAGGGATCAAAACCAGAGGTTTGTGAATGCCAGACACTCTTACCAATTTAGCTACAACATTTTGTATACTTTTTTTAATTTAAAAAAGGTTCATGATTGCATATGCCAGTAATCTGCAGGGGTAGGAGGATTGCCACAAACTGAAGCTTGCTGAGCTACTTAAGTTCTAAACTACCAAGGACTGTAAAGTAATAACCTGTCTCCAAAAAAAAAAAACGAGTTTTTAACAGGGTACCAAAAACAAATAGCAGTCAGTAAAAAGACAAAAAACAGTACTTCAAGGTTATCTTTGCCACATAGTGAATTCAAGATAAAAATGCGCACAGATAAAAACGTCATACAAATAAATCCTTTAAAGGGGAAGAAATTACGTTGTACTATGGTACCTCTCCCATCTGAGTATACTGAGCAGCTGGGACAATGGTTGCATGTCACTGCATTTTGCTTCTACAATTTTTATAGTTATTTAAATTCAAAAAATATTTAAATCCCAGGACTTGGGAGACAGAGGCAGATGGATCTCTGTGAGTTCACAACCAGCCTGGACTACAAAGTTGAGTTCCAGGGCAGTCAAGACTACACAGAGAAACCCTGTCTTGAAACTCCCATTCCCCAAAACAAAATTTAGAACACTAGGACAACAAATCA
The DNA here is from genome assembly GCF_007827085.1 of Peromyscus californicus insignis. Lineage (NCBI taxonomy): Eukaryota > Metazoa > Chordata > Mammalia > Rodentia > Cricetidae > Peromyscus > Peromyscus californicus. Next base: position 23,612,141 of record NW_026294424.1, read on the forward strand.
TTTCATAGGATTACTAATAACACCCGGCCCCAGTATTACCTAGTTCCATTCACTAAGTATTTTTAAGCATTTTTAACTTTCAGCAGAGCATGATGACACAGGAGGCAGGACACTTGAGGCCCACAAGTTCAAGACCAGCTGTGTATAACACAGCAAGACACAGAAAAATAGTAACTTAGGACTTGGGAGGGGCCGTGACTTGGTGACAGCGTACTGGCCTTCAGACATGAAGTCATAGTCAATCCTATTACAGCTCCTCCCACCCATACATATGTGTACGTTCAATCTACATACACACATATAAACACACATATAAAAAAAAGAAACACAAATATGTTAGCCGGGCGGTGGTGGCGCAAGCCTTTAATCCCAGCACTCAGGAGGCAGAGGCAAGCAGATCTCTGTGAGTTCAAGGCCAGCCTAGTCTACAGAGCAAGATCCAGAACAGGCACCAAAACCACACAGAGAAATCCTGTCTCAAAAATACCAAGAAAAAAAAGAAAGAAAAAGAAGGAAGGAAGGAAGGAAGGAAGGAAGGGAGGGAGGGAGGGAGGGAGGAAGGAAGGAGAAAGAGAGAAAAAGGACACATATACTACTCAACTTTAAGAGAGGTGCTAGGCATGAAAGAGGGGAGGTGTAAAAGAGTCTCCAAGTTTCCATCCTCTTGAGTATTTGCTGTGAATAATCAGTTCAAATTATCAAGAAACTGTTGTTATGTTCTAAGCCCTGATCCTAGGACTTCACAGCAATCTACAGCAGGAAACTGGCCAAATCTTTTGATATCTATAAGTCACATAAACCCTTCCTCTATTAATTAAATAAGGGCACTGACTAGGTTTCTAGTCACTACTATTAAAATATGAACAACATGAGTTCTGAACTTTTTCCATGTAAAAGATTTCATCAAGTTGCATCTCTTAAAAATCAAAATTCAAGTAAAAGGCTTAATCAGGAAAGGATGGCACAAGAATAAAAGTTAAGACTAGATGGACTTTTTCAAGACAGGGTTTCTCTGTAGTTTTGGTGCCTGTACTGGATCTCGCTCTGTAGACCAGGCTGGCCTCGAACTCACAGAGATCCACCTGACTCTGCCTCCGGAGTGCTGGGATTAAAGGCATGCACCACTGCCGCCCGGCAACATTTACCCCTTTTTGTCTAAATAAAAAGGAAAGGTTTTAACTCTAACACGCCCCCACAGAGAAGTAAAAATAAAACAAATCTTTTTTAAAAAGAAAATAAATAAAATAATAAAAAAATTTTAAAAAATTAAAAAAAAAGACTAGATGGACTATGAATTCAAAGAAAAGAAAGCTGGGCCTAGTGGTACACACCTGTAACCTAGCACTTAAACAGTGGAGACAACAGGACTGTGAGTTGAAGGCCACTATATGCTACATCACGGTGAAGGCCAATGTATGCTACATCATCACGGTGAAAGTCAATGTGTGCTACATTATCACAGTGAAGGCCAATGTATGCTACTTCATCACAGTGAAGGCCAATGTGTGCTACACCATGGTGAAGGCCAATCTATGCTACATTATCATGGCCAATCTATGCTACATTATCACAGTGAAGGCCAATGTGTGCTACACCATGGTGAAGGCCAATCTATGCTACATTATCACGGTGAAGGCCAATGTGTGCTACACCACTGTGAAGGTCAATCTATGCTACATTATCACGGTGAAGGCCAATCTATGCTACATTATCACGGTGAAGGCCAATCTATGCTACATTATCACAGTGAAGGCCAATGAATGCTACAGCATAACGGTAAAGGCCAATGTATGCTACATCACGGGGACACCTTGTCTCAGTGAACAAAAAGGCAAACTAGAAATTAAGTGTCACTGCACTGCTTATTAAACATTGGCCCAAAACAATTGTTGGTGTATACAAACTCATATTTGCAAATACATATAGTCTAACTCTAGAATATATGTAGATTACACCAAGATTGCGATCTAGGACTTTCTGAGGAAAAAAAATAATAATTAAAAGCTAATTACATGATCACTATGATAGAAACAACAATTTTAGGGTATTTTTAAACAATGAATAAGAACAGAATATTTAATAAGCATTACCTATACAAAATTCAATAAGAAAAGTCTTTTATGGGTTTTTTCAGTAAAATAATTTTAAGTTTTTATAAAAATTTTGTTTTTAAATAAAAATTTTAATATTTCAATAAAATAATTTTACCTCAAACATTTTATGATACCATTACTTTCAACCAAGCAACCACATGAAATTGTCTTGAAAAACTGTAATAACAAGGCACTTTACTCCCAAAAAGTATTAAGCAGTAACTATGACATTTACAAATCATTATTTTTAAAATCCAAGAAGAAAAAAAAGGATCACTAATGATTAAACTGACATTAAGAACAAAGTAACAGATTCTGTATTACTCATAGTACTCTATTTATAAAGAATTTCTTTCTGGTTTGGATGCTTTTGAAGGCCAAGCTGTTCTAGAATTTACTACAGTTGGCCCAAGCTGGCCCCAAATGTTAGTGACTCTCCTACCTCAGTTTCCTGAGAACTGGTATTAAAGGCATGAGCTAGCACATGCAGTTTCTTTAAAAAAAATTTGTAACCAGCAGGGTGTGGAGGCAGAACTAGGTGGACCTTTGTGACTTCCAGGGCAGCCTGGTGTACAATGAAAGCTCCAGGCGAGCTAAGCAGCTACAAAGTGAGGTCGTGCCCCACCAAAAAGCTAATTAATTGTAGAATTAATTTCTGAGTAAAGTTCACATACCTTGGTTCCTAATGAAAGTATTTCTAGTATCTTTCAATAGCAATTTGAAGCATGAAAACACAATTTACAATGCATTCTAGTGAATAATTTTTTAAATAAAAATTAGGTTAATTTTTATTTCATGTGTATAGGTGCTTTGCCCACATGTAAATGTGTGCACCATGTGCAAACAGTGCCTTCATAGGCCACAAGAGAGTACAGATCCCCTGGAACAGACAGTTGTGAGCTGCCGTGTAGGTGCTGGGAATCCAACCTGAGTCCTCTGGAAGAGCATCTCTCTCCAGCCCCTAAAGATCACATTTTTAGCAATTCATTTGTTAAAAAATCTGACACTTTTTGGTATGTTTAATGTATAATATTCTTTACAAAGTTTCTACACAGAAACAACACACTAAATTCTAGAAGAAAGCAGAATCTAGCTCAAAATGTTACTATGAATATTTCTAATAGGGATAACAACCATTTCATGGGCTATGATTTCTCAGTACAATGTGAAAATAATCCAATAAAGGACTATTACTTTTCAGGTGAAGAAAAGTTGGTAGTATGAAGGTTACACAAGATATAAGCTGAAAAACGACAGACCTGAAAAAAAACAATAAAGTCACCAGACTACAGTGGCGCACGCCTTTAATCCCAGCATTTGGAAGGCAGAGGCAGGTGGATGTCTGAGTTGAGGCCAGTCTCTGAGTTGAGGCCCTGTCTTGAAAAACAACAAAAATCAGTAAATTCTAGCACTCAGGAAACAGAAACAAGCACATCTCTGTGAGCTGGATGCCATCTTGGTCTACACAGCACATTCCAGACCAGCCAGGGCTACATAAGTGAAACCCTTTCAATAAATAAGTAAATAAATTGAATGAATGAATGAATAAATGAATGAATGAAGCAAGCATGTGAGTGATTAGCATCTCAGCATTATGGGAAGCAGAGTGTCCAAGATATGAATGAGGACTAGACACAGAGTTTAACTGACAGGGTCTTTGCCTAGCAAGTACAAAGCCCTGTATTTTATTCCCAGCATCCCATAAGCAGATATGGTAATTTTGCTTGTAATTCCAGCACCCAGGATGCAGAAGAGGGAGTTCAAGGTCATCTTCTACTACACAGTGAGTCTTAGCCAACCTGAACCCAGTTGACAATCGTAACAGCACCACTACTTCCCTCCCCACCTAGAGACTCTCACCACTTCTTTGAATGCTGAAGGCCCTTATGAATTGCATCAATCACCAAAATGTGAAAAAGTTTATTCTATGCCACTTCAGAGGGAACCAAGATGCCCTACAGCTTCTACTTTTGCCTTCCTCAAACGCTCCTAAAACCACAATATAAAGAAAATTGTTCACCTGAGTAGAAGCCGTAGCCATGGAAGAAAATACAAGGAACCTACACAAAGCAGCCCAACTGGTGAGACTTACGACTTTAACCTATCCACCACTGAGTCAATGTAGTACATGAATGAGTCCCACAAACCTGGCAAGGGAACTCCCATTCTCACAGAATGAAAAGTAATAAATGGCTGTACTGAGGCAAATACAACACCACACAGCTGTCTCAATTCCTTCTTTCTTTTTTAAATTTATTTTTATTTTATGTGCATTGGTGTTTTGCCTTGCCTGTTATGTATGCCTGTGTGAGGGTGTCAGGTCCCCTGGAACTGGAGTTACAGACGGTTGTGAGCTGCCAAGTGGGTGCTGGGAATTGAACCTAGGTCCTTTGGAAAAGCAGTCAGAGCTCTTAACCACTGCCATCTCTTCAGCCCCCAATTTCTTCTTTCTATAAATACAATTATCTTCACAAATCTTAAATTACTAAGTTCCTGAAAATGCTCACAAAAATATCAGATACAACTGGGCAGTGGTGGTGCAAGCCTTTAATTCCAGCACTTGGGAGGCAGAGGCAGGAGGATCTCCGTGAGTTCGAAGCCAGCCTGGTCTACAAAGTGAGTTCCAGGACAGGCTCTAAAGTTACACAGAGAAACCCTATCTCGAAAAAAACCAAACCCCCCCCCCCCAAAAAAAGATACAGAATTAAGCAGCTAGCCTTACAAAAGAAAATACTTTTTAAAGTGTATAATTTGTTAAGCCCTGTCTGATGATTAAAAATTCTAGTCTGACATCTGTTTCTAAAAATGAAATTAAAACCTCTATGTGTTCTTTTACCACATACTTATTTTAATTTTATGTATATGTGTGTCCTTAAGTGTATGTTTTCCCATCACATGTGTACAGGAACCTGAAGAGGTCAGAATCCCTGAAGAGGTTAGATCCCCTGGAACTAGAGCTGCAGACAGCTGTGGACCACTGAATGGGTGCTGGAAACATAACCTGGGTCTTCTGCAACTATTATTTTTATTTACTTTTGATAGTGTTGGGACCTGAACTTAGGACCTCATGCAAATGATAGGCAAGCACTCCATCACTGAAGTCTATGCTATTATTTTTTTAAAGTCATAAGGAAAAGAGCATAAAAATGTTTAAATCACTTAAAATTTAAGTTCTGTAAGTTCAATTATAAATATACAAATTTTCAACATAAACTGTTACAGAAAGGTCTGGAGAAAATAATTTTGACAACATCAGTAATCTTTAGAAAAATTTCCATCAAGCTGGGACATGATTGTGCACACCTGTATGTAATCCAAATACTCAGGCTGAGGCAAGGGAGTCAAACCTCAAGGCCAGCTCAAGGATATACAGAAAGTTCAAGGTCTATAGACTGCAGGTCTATACAGCGAAACCCTGTCTCAAAGAAAAAAGAGGAAGGAAGGAGAGAGAAGAGAAGGGAATGGAATAGGGACAGGGTAGTCAGAAAAAAAGGTTACCATCAAAAATAACTAGTTTCAGTCATTCACAGGTAAGGAGTGGACTGACAAGCTTAGCAGTACTTGATAATATAAAAGTCATGGAATCTATTTTTACATACCTCTATAGTAGGATGAGTATTATGCTTGTAAGCAGTATATAAGGGAAACTGAATTTGAAAAATTTTTGCTACACACAGTAATAGTTTTTCCTTCTCATCTGTACTCCATAAACTAAAAGGATCAGAACTCTTTGAAGATTCTTCCTCAGTCAGATTACAAATTCTTGCAGAGTTTGATTTTTTTTCTATTGATTTTTGTCTTTCTGCATTTCCTTCATTACATTCTCTATCTATACTCAGTGGTTCTTCCGCTTGATTACTCTCATCTTGCCACGTGGAATCTATGTTAATGGTAGTACAATGTTTACAAAGCTGGTCCCGGAGCACTTGAACTTGGGCAATCACTAAGTTAATAAGTGCACATACTACTTGGTTAAAAATCTCCAAATGCTTATATTCCTTGAAGCAGCATAGACATTGCCTATAAGAGAAAATAAAATGCAATAAATAAATGCTTCCTAGAGAGGGAACAATTATACATTTTAATAAAGTAACAGAAGAAGCAAATACTAAAATACTTTTTTAAAATATCAATTTCCCCCCTTCTGCTAGGGTAGAACTATACTGACTTTTAATAACAGAATCACAGGCCAGTTATAATGATACATGCCTTTAATCCTAGCATTTGGGAAGCTGAGAGGCAGGTGGATCTCTGTGAATTCAAGGACAGCCAAGGTTATAGAGACCCTCTCTCAGAAAATCAAAAAAAAGTAGTAATAATATAAATTTTTTGTTAATAAAGCTGTTTTTTTTATACTCTAACAAAATTTATTATCTAGCTACATTTTTAAATGAACAATTTGCTTGAAGATCACTTGGGATGGGTATTCTGAACCTATCTCAAAGACCAGACACATTCAGGAACACAAAACCCTCTCTTCAATGCCAGTAAAAAACAAAAACAAAAAAACAGGAAGTGCCAAGTAAGTATTACATGCATACTAGTTCTTTTAAACAAGTTCAATTAATAGCTCAAGGCGTGGCATACTTCAGGTAACTAAAAATCTTGTTAATCAATAACTAAATTATACACACAATAAGTACCTAGTTTTAACTGTATTAGTATCCAAAGACTGATGACAGATAATCAGCTATTATTCATGACTTATGCCTTGAAGTATTAGCAAAATGTCTCCAACACAGTCCAAATAGATCACCAGCACACTGTATGACCACACAGAAAAATAATCTCATTTTTATAGGTTTGATAAACTTGGGAGTATGACCAGAAAACCACTGGCACATTGTCATTTGAAAAGCAAACCCTAACTTTCTTCCTTGAGTGCAGAAGGTACTCATTTCCAATGAATAGCATGTGGTGGAAATTAAAGGATGGGACATCTAAGAATAGGTCATAAAGACATTGCAACCATGATGTCATTAATAACACTACAGCTGCCTATAGCAAAGAATTATATGAGGCCTCCCCAAGCACTTAATTTGACAGCAGATTCTCTAGCCCCATGTAAGTCTCCAGATGATACCTTGACTAAAACCTTATAATAAATCCACAGAATTAATCAACTATACCATTCCAAAATTCCTATGCCACTGTGATCCTGTCTCTAATTACTTAATTAAATACTATTTATGGAGGAATCTGTTACACTGATGAAATAAAAGTGCTTTTACTTCAAAGGTCTCTGCCAGTTATAAAAGTTCTTATTACCACGCTGGGTAGCGGTGGCACACGCCTTTAATCCCAGCACTCAGGAAGCAGAGCCAAGCAGATCTCTGTGAGTTTGAAGCCAGAGCAAGACCCAGGACAGGCACCAAAAAACGACACAGAGAAACCCTGTCTCAAAAAAAAGTTCATATTACCATGACTTCTAAGAAATTTTTTGGAGACAAGGTCTCACTATGTGGCTCTGGACAGCCTAGAACTCACTATGTAGACCAGGATGGCCTCAAACTCAGAGATTCACCTGCCTCTGACACCCAAATGCTAGAATTAAAGGTGTGTGCCACAACCCAGAAAGATTTTTCTCTCAGTCTCTCTCCATCTAAGGGGAGGAGGGAGAGGGAGGGGGGGAGGGAAGGGGAGGGAAGGGGAGGGAAGGGGAGGGAGGGGGAGAGAGGGAGGGAGGGAGGGGGAGAGGGGGGGAGAGAGAGAGAGAGAGAGAGAGAGAGAGAGAGAGAGAGAGAGAGAGAGAGAGAGAGAGAGAGAGACACCCCGCGTGCGCGACGGCGAGCGCACATGCCTCAGAAGGCCACCAGAGGGCATCAGGTCCCCTGGATCTGCACTTACTGCAGTTGTGAGCCACCAGACAGGGATGGTAGGAACTGAAGACGGGTCGCTAGAAAACCAACAAGCCCTCTTAAGCACTGAGCCATCTCTCCAGCCCCAACGCCCAAGCCATAGTATAATTTGTATGAGGAAAAACAAATACAACGCCTTTAGCCCCAGCATCGAGAGGCAGATAGCTCTCTCCAAGTTGAGGCCAGAGTGATTCCAAAGTAAGCTAGAACTAAAAGTGAGACACCCTCCCCGGATCTTAAAAAAAACAACAAAAATTACTCAAGGGCAATGGTGGCACCCGCCTTTAATCCCAGCACTCAGTAGGCAATGGCAGGAAAATCTGTGAGTTCAAGGCCAGCCTGGCCTACAGAGCAAGTTCCAGGACAGTAAGAGCTACAGAAAAACCTAAAAAAAAAAAAAAAAAAAATTACTCCTAATGTTTTTCTGCTAAACAGCCTGCCTACCTCTTGTCTCCTATATCCCTTTTTTTCTTTTTCAATACTGGAGTCAAATACAAAACTTCATTCGTACTGGGAAAGCCCTCTCACTGTCGAGCCACATCCCTGCCCATTTTTTTACACGGATAGGGTCCAGGCTGATCAGAATCCTCTTGCCTTAAGAACTCCAAAATTAGGGGATTACAGGCATGCACCACCACTCCAGACTCAGCTTCCTCCTATAATACTAACAGAAAATTATCTTTAAAGTAAGAAGCCACAGACTTAGGCATTTTTATTATTAAAGCTAGAATTTTAGTTCCTAAAGATCTTGGCTAAGACTTAGAATAGGAAAGATAAATTTATTTTGAAAATTAGTTGTCAGAAAATGGGAATTGAGGCTGGAGATGGCTTAGTGGTTAATAACACTAATTGCTCTTCCAGAGGACCTGGTTTCAGTTTCCAGTGTCCATATGGTGGATCATAACTGTCTGTTATTCCAGTTCCACAGGATCCAAATGCCCTCTTCTGGCCTCTGCTGGCACCGTATGCATGTAGAGCAGAGGAGATACATGTGGGCAAAATGTCCATAACATAAAATTTTTTTTAAAAAAGGGAAAATAAAAAGGAAATGGGAATTAAGGTGGGTGGCAATGAATGCCTTTAATCCTAGAATCAGGAAGGCAGAAGCAGCTAGATCTGCAGGTTCTAGACCAACAAGAGGTCCACAGTGAGACCTTGTCTCAAAAAACACAAGAGAAAAAAACATTGGAAAGACTCAGGAGTTAAGAGCCTGAACTCAGAGGTGTGCCTGAAGTAGGACAGAAAAAGGGGTCAATAAAAGGTTTCAAGTAACCGTCCTTGTCCAACAGCTAAACTATCACAGCCAAACCAAAGGATAGATAGATCTCTTAGAAAATATGAGTCCATAAGAAAAGCCTACTTTGAGGCCAGCTGGTCTACAAAATGAGTTCCAGGCCAACCAAGTCACACAGCGAAACTCTTTGTCTCAAAAAAAGAAAAGCCTGCTCACCATTTATACCTATCATATAGTATAGATCATCGTTTTTTTTTTCTTTTTTTTTTTCTCGAGACAGGGTTTCTCTGTGTAGCTTTGCGCCTCTCCTGGAACTCACTTGGTAGCCCAGGCTGGCCTCGAACTCACAGAGATTCGCCTGGCTCTGCCTCCTGAGTGCTAGGATTAAAGGCGTGCGCCACCACCGCCCGGCTTAGATCATCATTTTTTTTTTTTAAAAGATTTATTTATTTATTATGTATATAGTATTTTGCCTGCATGTGTCCCTGCAGGCCAGAAGAGGGCACCAGATCTCATTATAAGTGGTTGTGAGCCACCATGTGGTTGCTGGGAATTGAACTCAGGACCCCTGGAAGAGCGGTCGGTGCTCTTAACCACTGAGCCATCTCTCCAGCCCTAGATCATCATTTTAAGATGTCCCATCCACAGAGAATATCCAACTTTGCTGTGTCCTTATCTTAACCATAAAGGACAGCCAGGAATAAGTCTTTTTAAGAGCAAAGAAAAGAACCAAAACAAACAATAAATAAAAAACTATCATCAAAGATGACAAAAACAAACAGTAAATAAAAAGATCGAGCCTAGCTTGGTGGTACACACCTTTAATCCCTGAATTCAAGGCCAGCCTGGTTTATATAGCAGTTCCAGGATTCCAGGGCAGCCAGGGCTACAGAGTAAGTAAGACTCTCTCAAAAAAGAAAAAAAGAAAAAAAAATGTGAAATCCACAAAGAATCAATAAAAAGTTAAAAAATAATAATAATGAATTAAAAAAAAAACTCAAAAGTAAATACAACATAGAACTTTCTATTACTTTGATAAACTGTGTCCAAAAGCAACTCAGGGAAGGACAGGGCTCATTTGTCTTACAACTCCGAGTTACAATCCCTCACTGAGGAAAGACAAGGCAGAAGTCAATCTGGAAGCAGAGGCCATGGAGAAAGGCTCCTTATTAGCATAGTCCCACGGCTTGCTCAGTTTGCTTTGTGATAAAACCCATGACACCCACCACAGTGGGCCATGCCCTCCTATATCAATCATTAATCAAGAAAATGCCCATAATCCTGGCATCTCTGCCATGCTGGGGTCTCCACTGCAGCTTAGGCTGCATGTTCACCAATGGCCTCTCCTGGGTTCTCTTCAAAGACTCCAACCCTGTACCACAGTGTCAAGCCTCAGCTTCTCTCCATGACCCCTTCAATCCTGGGGTTTCCAATGCAACTGAGGCTACACTTTAACCAATGGCCTTTCCTGGCCTCTCACACTACCAAGCATTAGTCGCTCTCCATCATCCCTTTCAAAAAAGCTTTCCGGGCCAGCACTTGGGAGGCAGAGGCAGGCACATCTCTGAGTTCAATGCCAGCTTAGTCTACATACTGAGTTCCAAGACAGCCAAGGCTACACAGTGAGACCCTGTCTTTTAAAAAAAAAAAAAAAAAAAAAACCAACAACAACAATGCAACTTTTCACACAGCCAAAAGCAGCATCATGTGTAAGACTCTTAAACATTACCAAGTTCAACTGCCAACTTGAGAAACAGAATTGGCTCCTCTGGACTACAGCTTCTGTGTGTTGGCCTTGAGGAAATTGTCCCAGTAAAGCAAAGGTTTATTTCAGTGTACTTCTGTTCAGAGCTGATTCTTCAGCCACAGCTGACCAGAAACCATAGATTATTAATTCAAACATCACCACAATGGCCCTGACACAGTTTTTGTTTCTCTATGAAATTCTACAAGGCAGGCCTCTATCATGTGCACTTCTCTAAACACAATTGTCCAAGTTTCCACAGAACAGGCCATTAAAAGTTTTCATCGATGGCTTTTCCAGCCCAAAGTTCCCAACACTTCCATAGTCTTCCCTAACAACATGGTAATGTCTATCGCTACAACAGCTGTCTGGTACCAACGTCTGTCCTAGTTTGCTGTCTGTTACTGTGTGAAACTCTTGCCAAAAGTGACTCGAGGAAAAAAAGGTTTTGTTTGGCTTCCACTTCCTGATCCACAGTCCATCACTGAGAGAAGACAAGGCACAAAACTCAACCACTGCAGGCACCTGAAGACAGGAGCTAAACAGATTACCATGGAGCAATGCTGCTTACAAGCTTGCTCCTTAGGGCTTATTCTTACTTCAGGACCCCTGCACAGGGGTAGCACTATCCACCAAATAGGCTGAGCCACCTCACATCAATCATTAATAAAGGAATATTCCACAATCTAATGGAAACAATTTCTGAGTTGAGGTTACCTCTTTCCAGATGACCATATATTATTTAAAGTTAATATAAATTAAGTAAAAAAAGAAAAAAGAAAGAAAAAACACTAACCAATACAATCACAAGAGAGCAAAAACTTTAACTGTACTCTCTAAAACTTAGAACCTAACAAATATTAGGTTATTAAAAGAATGAGTGTTATAAAAACCGAAGGAGGGATTACAAAAACTGGGTCGTTTACAGTTGGCAAAGAGCTCAATATTAGATCATTTGTCTTGGTATGTACGAGACCCTGGGTTCAACCCTAACCACCATTTAAGATAAAAGGCTTTTTAATTGTACTGTACATAGATAGACTATTTGCATGGTTTTTTCTTTTTCTTTTTTGGTTTTTCAAGACAGGATTTCTCTGTGTAGTTTTGGTGCTTGTCTTGGATCTTGCTCTGTAGACCAGGCTGGCCTCGAACTCACAGAGATCCACCTGCCTCTGCCTCCTGAATGCTGGGATTAAAAGCATGTGCCATCACCACCCTGCTTGTATGCCTTTTAAATAAATAAGTCATTTATCATTTTAAACCCGATTAAAATCTTAGCAACTTCTAATACATAACAGAGGTCCAAACAGGGAAACTAAAACAATCTCCCCAAAAGAAAGACACAAGACTGACAGTGGGGAGAAAAGGAAAGCATACAACCAATCAAAGACCAATAACAGAAGATAGATGGAAGTCAGGAGATAAACACAAATTCTCAAGGCTCTTCAGTATCTTTCTTTCAAATTATTGGAAGATTTAAATTTACATAAAGAGTACTGATGAAAGATGAAAACATCAAGATCAAAATTAAAGTGAAAGTCAATGGAAATGTATTAAATGTATAGAACGCACAAAAATGAAATTACTAATCAGAAGGAGGAATACAGCTAAAGCATAAACACCAGTTCTAACAGCATAATCAGGAGTTTAAGATTTTTTCATAAATGGTCATATGCTAATCCAATCAACCACAGCTTTTAGGGGTTCTTAAGTAAAGCCTACATATTAGTTACTGAGACTTAATTATAGAGTACTTTTCTGCTGGAAGAAACACTTCCCTTCTCCTAAGTACCCTTCTGGCTTCCTGGAATCCGCTCTCCCTCCCACACAGATGTGCATATATAAAAAGTTGTAAGATTCAGGCTGGAGAGATGGCTCAGAGGTTCAGAGCACTGGCTGCTCTTCCAGAGGTCCCGAGTTCAATTCCCAGCACCCACATGGTGGCTCACAACCATCTATAATGAGATCTGGTGCCCTCTTCTGGTGTATAGACATACATGCAGGCAGAACACTGTATACATAATAAATAAATCTTTAAAAAAAAAAACAACAGTTTTAAGATTCACATGAGAGAGGATATGTGGTGTTTGTCTTTCTGAGTCTGGGTCACCTTACTTAATGTAATATTTCCCAGTTCAATACACTTTCCTGCAAATGGCATAATTTGGGGGGAAGAGGGAGTTAAACAGGGTTTCTCTGTGTAGCCCTGACTGTCCTGGAACTCACTCTGTAGACCAGGCTGGCCTTGAACTCAGAGATTCGCTTGCCTCTGCCTCCCATGTACTGGAATTAAAGAGGTGTGTGTTACCACCACCACCTAGATATTCTATTTTTCTTTACAGATGAATAAAATTTCATTGTGTGTGTGTGTGTGTGTGTGTGTGTGTGTGTGTGTGTGTGTGTATCCATCCCACATTTCCATTATCCATTCTTCTATTGATGGACATCTAGGTTTATTATATTTACCTGCTACTGTGAAAACAGTAACAAACATAGATAAGCAAGTATCTGTAATAAGATGTAGTCTTTCGGATAGATATCCAGGAGTTGTATAAATGGATCATGTGAAAGTTCTTTTGACAAGGCAGTGGTGGCGCATGTCTTTAATCCCAGCACTGGAGAGGCAGAGGCAGGTGAATCTCTGAGTTTGAGGCCAGCCTGGTCTACAGAGCAAGTTTCAGGACAGCCATGCCTGTCTCAAGAAAAACAGTTCTATTTGCAGTTTACTGAGAAACCACCACAGTGATTTTCATAAAGGCTGTTCCAGTTTACACTCCCACCAGTGCTTGGACCCTCTCTTTGCAGCTTATGTGGTCAGCTGTTTTATGGTACCCACTTTCAGAACAGAAAGGCCTACCCAAACATACACCACTTATAATTTTTGAAATATAAGAGAAAAATCCTAAAGCTTTCAAGCAGGGTAACAAGGGAAAGCTAGGGGGTTAAAAACTACTAAAACTGCTGGGCGTCATGGCACACATCTGTAATTCTACACTCAGAAGACTGAGGTAGGAGAATCAAGTTTTAGCCCAACTCTGGGCCAACTAGAGCTACACAGTGTTTCTAAAGGAGATTAAAAAAAAAAAAAGTAGCACTTCAGAAAAACAACACTGGATCCCTGGAATACAATGAAGCACTACTTCCACAATTCTGAGAGAAAATAACTTTCCACCAAGAATCCTGTATTCAACAAAAACATATGTAACAAAAGCACACACATAGACTAGACACTTTAGACATGCCAAGTCCAAAACTCGTGTTTTTCCATATAACTTTTCTCAGAAAAGGTCAAAGTAAAATAATAAAGCAATGAGCACTCAAAAATGCAATCGAGGAAGCATGGCTAGGGAAACAGTAAAAGCTGAGGAGGAGATCTGAGGAGAAGCTGGCCCAAGAGCAGATAATACAAACTGAAACTGAAGGCTGCAGTAAGAGGAGACTGGGCACAAAATAAAAACAACACATCACCACTCAAAAGGGTTAACAGTTAAGAAGAGCTGGGCCGTGGTGGCGCACGCCTTTAATCCCAGCACTCGGGAGGCAGAGCCAGGCGGATCTCTGTGAGTTCGAGGCCAGCCTGGTCTACAGAGTGAGTTCCAGGACAGGTGCCAAAGCTACACAGAGAAACCCTGTCTCGAAAAACCAAAAAAAAAAAAAAAGTTTAGGAAGACTTTGTGATACATATATAGAAAATTACTCAAATGAAAAAAACTAGTAGAGACTCCAGGAAACAAAAAATGTCTAAGATATGAAATGAACTACTTAACATTTTGGCACCTCTTTGAACAGCATTTTTACTTTTACAAGTATCTAAGAATTGACAGCAACTATATTAAAAGGACGTGATAAAGTAAAATCCTATATATCCTAAAAGGAAGGTACAGTTATACCTAAAATTGATATGAAGCAAGAGCTGCAAGATAATACAATTTCATAAAAGCAGAATATTAAACCATTACATGAAAACAGAACAGGATTGAGCAGGGGACTTTAAAAATACGATATACTTTCTCTTTCAATTGCATTTTGGGGTAGAGCCTGGAACATGCTTCATTGGCCATGCTGGCTTCTAACTCAGATGTTTACATACCTCTGCTGATATAATGTGCCACCACACTTGCATCAGTGACTTTTTAAATTTATTTATTTTTATTTCATGTACAGTGGTGTTTTGCCATGGGTGTTGGGTCTCAGAACTGGAGTTACAGACAGTTGTGAGCTTTCATGTGGGTGCTGGGAATTGAACTTAGGTCCTCTGGAAGAGCAGCCATCTCTGCAGCCAGGCTGCCTACTTTGTACAGAAAAATAAAACCTGCTGAATGTTGTAACTGCCACAGCAAACACCAGGGTCCGCTAGGTCAGCCCACAGCTGGTACTCAAGACTACTCGGTAAACCTTTGTTGAGGGCTTCCAGTTCCAAGCACCTAATTACTCACAGGCAAACCTAGCAATTTTTCAATTATGTTTATTTTAAATGTGATCAATGGCCATTTCAACAGATATTCTATGAAAAAGTTAATTCCAATTGTTTGGGAGTTCTTATCACATGGAAGGTCATCAGAAACAATAATACTGGCCAGGTGTGGTGACGCATACCTTTGATTCCAGCACTCAGGAGGCAGAGGCAGGCAGATCTCTGTGAGTTCGAGAACCTGGTCTACATAGTGAATTCCAGGACAGCCAGGGCTACATCAACTTGATTTTACAGGTTTTCATTGCACACATTTTGTTTGTTTGTTGAGACGAGGTCTAACTATGTAGCCAAGACTGGCCAGGAACTTGGGAACCTCCTGCACTGTCTTCCAAGTTCTGAAATTACAAGCCTTTGGTAAGATGACTCCATCGAAGGCTTTCATCAGTCTATTGACCATCTTAGATGTGAAGAATTATTTTATATGAGCTAACTCTGGAGGGAAATACTTTAAATAATAATAGCAATATCTTTTTATTTTGTTTTTTTGTTTGTTTGGTTTTGGTTTTTTAGTCAGGGCCTCACCACGTAGCTCTAGCTAGCCTGGAACTCAGAGATCTGCCGGTCTATGTCTCCCATGAGCTAGGATTAAAGGCATGTCCCACCATGTCCAACTCAACAAATTATTTTCTTTTTATTCTGTGTGAGTGTGTGTGTGTGCACCACATGTGTACAGGAGCCTTCAGAGATCAAAAGAGGCACTGAATCCCCTGGAACTGAAGTTACACAGGGCTGTGACCTACCATGTGGGTGCAGAGATCCAAACTGGAGTCCTCTGGAAGAGCAATAAGGACTCTTACCCACTGAACCATCTCTCCAGCCCCCAACACTTTATTTCCAATTTTTCTTTCCTTCTTCTATTTTGTTTTTGTTTTTTTTCCCCAGACAGGGTCTTTCTACATAACCCGGGCTATTCTGGAACTATGTAGACCAGGCTGACCCCAAACTCAAAGAGATCCCCTTGCTTCTGACTCCTGAGTGCTAGGATTAAAGGTAGGTGCCACCACATTAAACTTCCAACATGATACTAAGTGAACATTTCCCCTCACCTATCTATCCTGGTTAATATACTACAATGGCAAATCCTGACCACTGATAATACATTTATTTGGTAACCTTTCTGTATACTGTACGTTGGTGACAGGATCACAAATGCTGAACACACTAAACTATATTATGCCCATCCCATTCTATTGCTATTATTCGTGAAAGCTACTTTTCTCCATGAAAGGTCACCAATTTATTAGTGTTCCAAGATCCTTTTATTGGCCTCAACCTAATCATTTTTTAGATTAACTGTTAATAGCTATTTACTCCATAAAAGAAGCACAATCTTATATTTAGGCAATAATATTTGTTCAAGTATAAGAAAATAGCAAGTGGGGCTGGAAAGATGGCTCAGCGGTTCAGAGCACTGACAGAGAACCTGGGTTCAATTCCTGGCACCCACATGGCAGCTCACAACTGTCTGTAACTCCTGGATCCAACACCCTCACACAAACATACAGGCAAAGCACCAATAAAATGTTTAAAAAAAAAAAGAAAATAACAAGGCAGGTGGTGGTGATACACACCTTTAATCCCAGCACTTGGGAGGCAGAGAAGTAGGGGGATCTCTGTGAGTTTGAGGCCAGCAGGTCTATTGAGGTCACATTAAATGCAGGTGCTACCACTGCCCAGCTTAAACTTTTTATTATCAGCTATACTGCATACTTTCATGTTACAACACATATGTTCACTGATCACTAACTTCAAGTATTTTTTAAAAGTTTCTATTTATTGCCCAGTGTGGAGGCACACACCTTTAATCCTAACACTGAGGCAGAGACAGGCAGATTTCTGTGAGTTTGAGACCAGTAGGTCTATACAGTGAGTTCTAGGATAGCCAGAGCTACAAAGTAAAATCTTGTCTCAAAAAAAAAAAAAAAAATTAGTTTCTATACATATAGTATGTGTGTCCCTGCACACACGTGTTAATTTATGTATTGGTACCATGACACACGTGGAAGTCAGACAACAACTTGTGAAAGAGTCCTCTCCTTCCACCCGATCAATGTCCCTGGCCTGAGCCTCAGTTATCAGGCTTAGTAGCAGGAGTCTTTACTCATGGAACCAGGCCTCTGTTCCACTTTAAACATTTTTCTAACTCATAAAAATGTCAGAAAGACTAGTTCAAATTGGGCAAAGCATGTAAGTGAAAAGATATTTAGTGGGGGGTAAGTACAGGAACAGTTATTTAGTATATACAAGTCCTTGAATTAAAATTCCATCCTTATCTCCCCGAAAAAAAGATTACTAGAGGGCTGGGGATAGATATAGCTCAGTGGTAGAGCCCAGCAATTAAGATGCTGGGTTTGAACTTCAGCACTGTAAAAAAGATTGTTTACCACCACCAATTAAAATCACACAGAGACAGACATTTAGTTCATATTGACTATATTAACAACTATGATCCTTAGAGTTTTATTCTGTATATTCTAAACTTATGTATTATATAAAAGTTGATCTGAGCTGGGCGTGGCAGGGCACGCCTTTAATCCCAGCACTGGGAGGCAGAGGCAGGGGGATCTCTGTGAGTTCGAGACCAGCCTGGTCTATAGAATACATTCCACGACAGCCAGGGCTACACTGAGAAACCCTGTCTCAAAAAAACCAAGGGAAAAAAAGAAAGGAAGGAAGGAAGGAAGGAAGGAAGGAAGGAAGGAAGGAAGGAAGAGGAAAAAACCTCCTATGTCTCAAAATAATTGAGATATTTATATATGTAAATTTTTTTTTTTTTTTTTTTTTTTTTTGGTTTTTCGAGACAGGGTTTCTCTGTGTAGCTTTGCGCCTCTCCTGGAATTTTATGCATATATACATATACACACATACATACATATACATATATAAAAATGTCTTTCAAAATTTTGGCCACTCATTCTTAAAGAATGAGGAAAAGGTGAAAGAAAGAAACAGATTTTTATGTTGTTTTAAAGATAATATCATAATCAAGCCCATGACTAAGGAAAAGGTAAAATGACTGAATATTGGTAACTACCATTTAATACAAAAAAAAGAAAACCATGTAGTAAAACATCCTTGAAGAAAATCTAATGACAAGTAATGGCAATTTATACAATTTCACCAAGTTAATCTTCAAAATACCTACAACTGCATACCTCTGAGTCCAGGAATTGATATAAGCAAATATTTTGAGAGTATGTTCCTTTCTGAGCTGCAGTCCATCACCACCTTCTATATCTGATACTGAAATAGAAGGATAAAAGTAGGAATAAATGTTAAACCAATATTAAAGCCAATACTTTAAAAATAAAGCTTAGATACAAATGCAAATATCAATTCTTTTGCTTTCATTACTGAAATAAAATCTCGACTACTGAGTGCTCCTAATGTGTGACCATGACCAACAGTAACCTGGAGAGGAAAGGGTTTATTTCACTTAAAGGTTACAGTCCACCATTAGAGGAAAACAGAGCATAGAGAAATGCAGCTTAATGGCTTGCTACTCATGGCTCGCTCAGCCTGCTTTCTTATTTTGTTTCTTTTGCCTTTTTTTTCTTTTTGAAGGTTTTTGTTTTGTTTTGTTTTAAGACAGGGTCTCTTTATGTTCCAGACTAGCCAGGGCTACGTAGTGAGATCCTATCTCAAAAAAATAAGGAAAAAAAAGGCTTAATCAAAGTGTTTTTAGGATTGACTAGGTTTTTATTTATGTATGTGTGTGACACTGTGTGAGTACGTGTGTCAGGTGCCAGCAGGATCCCCTGGAACTAAAGATACAGGCGGTTATGAGCTACCTTGTGGGTAGTGGAAACTGAATGCAGATCCTCTACAAGTGTACCGGATGCTCTAAACCACTGGGCCATCTCTCCAACCCAAATGAAATACTTTAAAAACCAAGACAATTTAATTCTACTCCTACTCCTGCTGCTTATGAACTGCCCTATTTGGACCAAATCATTCCTCATGACTCCTGTGAGGTATGTAGTGTTACAGTGTTGAAAAGCTAAAGACATACACAGATAGCCTGAGATGTTTTTTTTAACTTTGCCATTCCACTTCTCTTTTCCCAGACAATAAATACGCTCTAAGAAACTCTTATAATTCTGGGCAGGAAACCATAGCTTCTATCTAGCAAGCCATGTGATCATGAAGGTCAACAACAAATATAGTATATATCCAATGAACTGTTTGACAAGTTATGTGTATTGAATGCATTTTCCGTTTACGTTTCCAATTTGTTGCCTGGTTTTTGTTGTTGTTTCGAGACAGGGTCTCTCTGTGTGACAGTCCTGGCTGTCCTGGAACTGACCAAGATGAGATCCATATGCCATCTGGCCCTGGTGTTGGGATTAAGGGTATGTGTCACCATGCCAGGCTGAGTTTTTGTATTTGGTATTTTTGTGTTTTGTTTTCGGTGGGTTTGTTTGCTTTTTTGGTTTTTTTGCATTTATTTTGTGTACATGTGCTTTAAGTTGTCAGAAAACAACTTGCAGGAATTTGTTCTCTCCTCTTATCGTGTGGGTTCCAGGAATCAAAATTGAGTCATCAGGTTTAACAGCAAATTGCCTTATCAACAGCTGAGCCATCTCCCCAGCCCTAACATTTCTTCTTTAAGTGACTATATAATATAGTAAAAATTTCTCTTGTACTTCCCAAAATGGGAGAAAGAGAAACAGCAATCTAAAACAATGTTTGTCAATTCATACTATTCCAGAAGCATCATCAATTAAAGCTTCAAATTCAAAGGTGCTACAACAGTGGTTCTCAATCCTCCTAATGCAGAGCCTTTAATACAGATCCTCTTGTTGTAGTGACCTTCAACCATAAAATTGTTTCCTTGCTACTTCATAACTGTAATTTTGCTACTGTTATGAATCATAAATATATGATATGGAGGATACCTGATATGTGACCCCAATGGGATCGTGACCCATGGGTTGAAAACCCCTGAGCTAGAGATGGCTCAGCAGTTGAGAGCCCTGGCTGCTCCTTGGGAGGACGAGGGTTCAACTCCAGCACCCATGTGACAGCTCCCAACTGTCTCTAATTCCAGTTCCAAGTGATCCAAAGCACTACTTCAACAGCTGAAGGCACTGCCTGCATGTGGTGTTCATACATGCAGGCAGACACCCTGTGCATGAAATAGGAACATCAAATAAAAATGCCAAAAGTTTCACAACCACATAACCACAAACTCAGTACTCTTCATTACTCCCAAGACTTGGAAGATTTAAAT
Source organism: Peromyscus californicus insignis (assembly GCF_007827085.1). Classification (NCBI taxonomy): domain Eukaryota; kingdom Metazoa; phylum Chordata; class Mammalia; order Rodentia; family Cricetidae; genus Peromyscus; species Peromyscus californicus. The sequence continues at coordinate 23,632,777 of NW_026294424.1, forward strand.
TTGGATACCATTAACATTCTCTCATTACAGGCTCAGTATTCTGTACCTGAAATGCTTGGAATTAAGAACTAATTCCAGACCAGAATTTTTCAGAATTTAAAATAATGGTGCAGATTTTACTAGTTGAATATGCCATTAAAAAAAGTTAAAGCTGGTGGTGGGGGATGGGTGCTGGAGAAATGGCTCAGTGGTTAAGAACACTTGCTGCTCTTCCAGCTAACAAGAGTCTGGCTCTCAACATCTATCTCAGGCAAGGTCAAGGGATCAGAGATCCTCTTACAGCACAAACATTTGTATACTCATAAACAAATAAACAAGCAGAATTTTTTTTTTTTTTTTTTTTTTTTTTTTTTTTTGGTTTTTCGAGACAGGGTTTCTCTGTGTAGCTTTGCGCCTTTTCCTGAATCTTGCTCTGTAGCACAGGCTGGCCTTGAACTCACAGAGATCCACCTGCCTCTGCCTCCCGAGTGCTGGGATTAAAGGCGAGCACCACCACCGCCCGGCTTTTTTTTTTTTTTTTTTTTTTTTGGAACAAGCAGAATTTTTAATGGAGCTGGCAAGATGCTCATCAAGTAAAAATTACTGCCTCCAACCCCTAAACCTGAATTTAATCTTCAGAATCCACATGGTGGAAGGAGAGAACTATCCTGCAAGTCGTCTTCTGAGCTCCACACGTTCCATGGCATGCACACACGCACGCACGCACTCGCGATCTCTCTCTCTCTCTCTCCCCCTCTCTCTCACACACACACACTCACACACACACACACACACACACACACATGTCAATAAATGTAATCTTTAAAACTTTAATTTTTTAATTCAAAATTTAAATTCTAGCATCACACTGACTAGAAAACATTAGGTTTTAGGTTTAGTGATGATAATCAACCTCTATTTCTTCATCAAACTAGAAGATATTATCTCACTTAATATATGACTTATCTTGCTATTTGGGGAACTCACCCTGGGAGAGAAGATGGAAACAAAACATCATTAGAATAAAACAACATGCCGGGTGGTGGTGGCACTCATCTTTAATCCCAGCACTCAGGATGCAGAGGCAGGTGGATCTCTGAGTTTGAGGTCAGCCTGGTCTACAGACAGAGCTAAAGGACAACAAAGACTACAAAGAGAAACCCTATCTTGAAAAACAAACAACAAAAAACATAAAACAGCATTGTTGGCCACATTACACCACCTGACAGGTAACGATCAACAGTACCCCGTTACCTTCTTACTCTGAAGGCACCGTGAAAGGCTCTACTGTCATCACTGCACAGTGGTAAAGGCCTATATCTCAACACTTGGGTGGCTGCTGCAAGAGGATCTTGAGTTCAAGGCCACATAGCTACATAGCAAGAAACTGCCTTTTGGGGTGGAAGGTGTTGGAGGGCAGCATGGAGAGATGGCTCAGTGGTTAAGAGCACTGGCTGCTCTTCCAGAAGATATGGGTTTAATTCTAAGCATGCATATGGTGGCCCACAACCATTTGTAACTCCATTTCCAGGGGATACAATATCCTCTCATGGCCTCTGTGGGCACAAGCACGCACATGGTGCAGAGATGCCTGCAGGTAAAACACTAGTACATATAAAATGAAATAATAATAAAATAAATCTGGGGCAGGGAGGTAGGCTGGAGAGTTGGCTCAGCAGGTAAGAGTACTTTTTGCTCTTGCCGAGGACCTGGGTTTGATTCCCAGCACTCTTACGGTGACCAACAACCATCTGTAACTCTGATTCCAGGGGGTGTGACACCTCTTTGGACCTCTGCATGCATGTATATGCATTCAGGCAAAACACTCATACACATAAATTTTTTTAAAGAAAAGGAAAATCAGGGGGCTATTTAAGTTATACTATGACCAAATAATAGAAAACTATATTAAGACTACAAAAGGGCTGGGCAGTGGTGGCGCACGCCTTTAATCCCAGCACTCGGGAGGCAGAGCCAGGCAGATCTCTGTGAGTTCAAGGCCAGCCTGGTCTCCAAAGCGAGTTCCAGGAGAGGCGCAAAGCTACACAGAGAAACCCTGTCTCGAAAAACCAAAAAAAAAAAAAAAAAAAAAAAAAAAAAAAAAAAAAAAGACTACAAAAGGTATAATTTAATGGGATACTTATACAGAAAAGATGCTGGTATCTTTTCCTCTTTTGTCAGCGGTCTTATTATGTAGTCCAGGCTAGCCCTGAATTCACAATCCTCTCAGATTCCCTAGTTATCTATTGCTGGGATTACAGGCATGTGCTACCACATCCAGCCTTAACCTGTGTTTATAAACATTAAGAGCGAGGTAGCACAATAAATTTTAGGCTAGTTTGGATTATATGAGAGCCTGTCTTAAAAAACAGATAGGTGCCGGGCGGTGGTGGCGCACGCCTTTATTCCCAGCACTCGGGAGGCAGAGCCAGGCGGATCTCTGTGAGTTCGAGGCCAGCCTGGGCTACCAAGTGAGTTCCAGGAGAGGCGCAAAGCTACACAGAGAAACCCTGTCTCGAAAAACCAAAAAAAAAAACAAAAACAAAAAAAACAGATAGGTAAGTAGGTAGGTAGATGACAGATAGATAAATAGATAGATAGACAGACAGACAGCTATAGCTGAAGAGATAATTCAGTGGATAAGAACGTCTGATGTATAAGCATGAGGCTCTAAATTGAAATACCCACAGGCAAAAGCCAGACGTGGCCACAAAGGCCTCTACCTCAGCATTGTGGAGCAGTGAGGCAAATCTTGAGAGCTCAATGGCCAGCCACAACCTCAAGTTTCAGATTCAGTGACAGACTCTGTCTCAAGGGAATAAAGCACAGAGGAAAACATCTAATTTCTTCCTTTGTCCTTTACTTGTACATTGACATGCATTAATCCCAAACACACAAGTGTGAGAGGACATACACAAGCTATAAATACACAACATTATAGGAGAGATGTAGCTAGTGGTAGAACACTTGCCTAGTATGTACATGACCAGGATTCAATCTACAGCACCGAAAAAGGAGAAAAAAGGCATCATTTCAGAGGGCTGGGAATGTGTTTAAAGGCAGAGTGCTTCCTTATTATGTTCAATCACCAGCACCACAAAATAAATGATATTAGAGGTAGGTATAGCTTAGTGGTAGAATGGAGACCCTGAGTTAATCTCTGTCATCAATAATAATAATAATAATAATAATAATAATAATAAAAGGCAACATACAAAATTTGCTTATTTAAACTAAGAAGCCTGAGGTAGCCAAGTGTAATGATCCACACCTTTAATCCCAGCAATAAGAGAGGCAGAGGCAGGTAGATCTCTGTGAGTTCAAGGCCAGCCTACTCTACAGAAGAGTTCCAGGACAGCCAAGTCCGCTACACAGAGAAACCCTGTCTCGGAAAACCAAAAGGACTGAGATAAGATAGAAAAGAATGAATTAAAAATTAAGAATTAAGAAATGGCTCAGAGCCGGGCGGTGTTGGCGCACGCCTTTAATCCCAGCACTCGGGAGGCAGAGCCAGGCGGATCTCTGTGAGTTCGAGGTCAGCCTGGTCTCCAAAGCGAATTCCAGGAAAGGCGCAAAGCTACACAGAGAAACCCTGTCTCGAAAAACCAAAAAAAAAAAAAAAGAAATGGCTCGGAGCCAGAGTAGTAGCACACTCCTTTAATCCCAGCACTCAGGAGACAGAGGCAGGTGGATCTCTTGAGTTCCAGGCCAGCCTAGACTAGAGCGAGTTCTAGAACAGCCAGGACTGTTACAGGTTGTCTTGGAAAAAAGAAAAAGAAATGAAATGGCTCAGCTCAGTAAACAGAAGTGCTTGCTGCCAATTCTAATATCAGAATCCAATCCCTAGAACCCCAGTGATATGGAAGAACCAAACACCGAGCGCTGTCCTTTGACTTCCTCAAGATATGCTCACATGGACATGCACAGACACATCCAAGCAAACACACACACACACACACACACACACACACACACACACACACACACACAGAGTAATAAATGCAAAAAAATTAAGAAAAAAAATCAAGTAACATCTGGAGAGGAAATGAGGAAAGGGAACCCTTGTTAGCACTGTTGTTGAGAGTGCAAGTGCAGCCACTACAGAAATCAATATAGAGATTCATGAAAAAATTAAAAAATAGGTATGGCCTAGATATACCATTCCTGGGCATAAACATAACCCATAACCAAAGGGCTTTATAGCCAAACACAGAGATACCTGCACATCACATCCATTTTTACTTTTTTTATTGAGACAGTCTCACTATTTATCCCTGGCTGTCCTGAAATGTGATATGCAGTAGACCAGGCTGACCTCAAACATAGAGCTCCACCTGCCTCTGCCTCCTAAATGCTAGGATTAAAGGTATGCACCACATCTGGCCACATCCACATTTATTGATGTTTTCTCTCTTCACAATAAAATGAATCAACCTACCCATCTATCAACAAGTAAATATATAATAAAAATGTGGTAACAATGGAATTTTAGTCAACCATTAAGAAAAATTAAATATGCAGAAAATGGATAAGGGATGGAGAGATGGTTAAGAGCACCTATTGCTCTTATAAAGATCCTGAGTTCTCTTGGTTCCCAGGACTAACACAGTGGCTCACAACCCCCTATAACTCCAGTTCCAGGAGATTCAATGGCTTCTTCTGACTTCTGAGGGTACCAGGCATGCACTCAGTACACATACATACACATGCAGAAAAAGTATTCATACCCATGACATAAAATAAATCTAAACCGGGCAGTGGTGGCGCATACCTTTAATCCCAGCACTCAGGAGGCAAAGGCAGGAGGATCTCTTCGAGTTTGAGGCCAGCCTGGACTACAGAGTGAGTTCCAGGACAGCTAGGACTGTTTCACAGAGAGCAAATTACGTACAAAAATGCCATAATGAAACCTATTACTTTGTTAATTTTAAAAAGTAAGGGGCTAGAAAGATGGCTCAATAGTTAAGAGCACTGGCTGCTCTTCCAGAGGACCTGGTTTGATTTCCAGCACACACACAGCGGCTCACAAGTGTCTGTACCTCCAGTTCCACAGGGTCCTGCGCCTTCTTCGTGCATGGGCACTGCACACACAATGCAAAGACATACATGCAGGCAAAATACCCATTACACACAAATAAAATTTAAGGAAAGAAGTAAAAAACAGGACAGCCATCATCAATGTTAGATGAACTAGCTAAATTTTATACTTCATAAACTTTGTTTTCAATGTAAATGTCTATGGGAAAGAAAAAAATATTTCAAAGTATCACATCAGGAGTCAGCAGTGAAGTGGTAACAATTTTGTTTTCTCCTACCTCCTATGGGTTTTAATTTTATTGTTTGGTTTTGGTTTTCCAAGACAGGGTTTCTCTGTCTATCCCTGGCTGTCCTGGAACTCACTCTGTAGACCAGGCTGGCCTTGCACTCTGAGATCCACCTGCTTTGGGCATGCACCACCACAACCGGCCATTTTATTATTTTTGCTTGTATGTGGTGCTGGAAATATAATCCAGGACCTCACCAAAGACTAAAAGAAAATTTAAAAAAAAAAAAAGTAATCCTGGGACTTATTTAGTTAACAGCAGAGAACATAAGAAATGCTGGGCTGATGAGATGGCTCAATGGATAAAGGGACCTGCAGCCAAAGCCTGACAATCAGTTCAATTCCCAGGACGCACATAAAAGAAAAATCTATAATTATACACATATGATGAGTTCTTTGAAAGATAAGCTTTTATTTACATTCCAAAGAAAAACTCAGTATTTATCCAAGGCTGCTGAAACTGTATATCCATGGTGAAGGTGTTTAATTTACTACAAACATTTAAAAGGCTTTGAGTAAGTTCAAGATCCTCCTCAGGTCTGGGTTACATGAGACCTTGTTTCAAAAAACCCAAATAAATAAATAAAAGCTTCAAAAATTAAAATTCTGAAAGTCTTCAAGTAACATACAAATACATAAAACTTCATGATTAGTACTTACAGCACTAGAACTACAGTTTAAAAATCAGCAATCTAGACAAGCATGACAACACATACCTTTAATCCCAGCACTAGGGAGACTGAGGAAAGCAGAGCTCTTTGAGTTTGGGGCCAGCCTGGTCTACATATCCAGTTCCAACCAGCCAAGGCAACATAGTGAGCAATCTCCAGGCCAGCAAGATGGCTCAGCAAGTAAAAATGATCCTCACCAGCCAGCAAGCCTGACAACTGGAATTCAATGCCTGGTACCTACAGGACAGAAGGAGAGCTCCCACTGGCTGTCCCTGACCTCCACATGCAGACTGGTGCACACACAAATAAAAACACCAAAATCCTAGGAACCCGAACTATACTCACTTGCACATACAAATAATCAGCACCAACTTTATAGATCAAGTTTCTCATAGACAATTGTAAGAAGTATTGTCTGCATAACAGCAAAAATGTAATCTGGGGGCTGAAGAGATGACTCAGCAGTAAAAGCACTTGCTGCTCTTGCAGAGGATCCAATCAGTTCTAAACATCCACACGGCAGCTCACAACAGCCTGTAACTCCAGTTCCAGTGGATCTGAAACCCTAATCTGACTTCTGGTGGCTGCTGCACACATGCAGTATACATACATACATACTTATATTCAGGTACTACATATATACATACACATAAGAAATGTTATCTGTAGCTATTATAAACTATATAAAATTTTATTAGCAAAGAATGCTGGCTCATGCTGTCACTCTAGCACTAGAAAACTAAAGCAGGTGGATAGTTGTGAAGTGAAATCAGTCAGGGCTACTGAATCCCGGTCAAGTATAGATCAAAGAGTAAATCTGTCTCAAACAAACAAACAAGATCATCCTCTTCCTAGTCCTGTCCTCGACCTCCTCTTCTTGTTCTCCCAGAACCAAGCTCCATAAATTCAGAGATATACTATGGCACTGTCCTTTATTTAACCACTTGAAAACATTTCCTCCATATCCAATAAACAGCAAAATAGCCAGGCAGTGGTGGAGCATGTTTGGGAGGCAGAGGCAGGAGGATCTCTGTGAGTTGAAGGCCAGCCTGGTCTAAAGAGTGAGTTCCAGGACAGGGTCCAAAGCTACACAGAGAAACCCTGTCTCAAAACAAACAAACAAACCACAGCAGAATAAGCTTTTATGTCTATAGTCCCATATCCAATGACTATTTTTCCCTTTTCTTATTTTGGAAGAGATGGGGCCTCATGCAGCCCTGACTCACCTCAAATTCCCTATGTAGCTGAGGATAACCTTGCACTTGTGATCCTATTGCATCTACCTCCTGGGTGCTAAGACTACAGGTGTGTACCACTAAAATAGGTTTTATGGGGTAACAGGATCAAACCCGGAGTTTAGCATGCTAGGCAAGCTTGCTACTGACAGCTGTATATACCCAACCCATGAGATTTTCTTTCTTTCTTTTATAGGGTTTCTCTGTGTAGTCTTGGCTGTCCTGGAACTTGCTCTGTAGATCAGGCTGGTCTCACAGGGATCCACCTGCCTTTGCCTCCTAGTGCTGGGATTAAAGGCATGCGCCACCACCGAAGGCAGGCGAGCAGTTCTCAAAGACACAGCCTCCTCACCCATGCACACCCAATCCTGGAAGAGAACCAACAATTCTGCTAGAGATGCCAACTGTGCCCTAAGTTTCCATGCCTACCTGCACTAGGACCTTACATCATGAGGAAGGGGCTGCCACAAGCCCCACTGTTCTAGAGATATGCCATGTTGCTACAAGAGGTTTGCTTATCATTTAACACTTTAGGGCCATGTACTTGGCCTCCACTAGTACACCCAGAGAAAGCTGCATATCCTACCTTCACATAAGTTCCTTGAAAGCCATGAGCTTTTGTAAACCAACAAAGTAACCAAAGGCTGACCTAATATAACACCGCTAAGCAAGAAACAGTCTGTGGCCTGGTGACAGACCATGGTCCAGGGAGGCATGGCTGCTGCAGAGTGGAAGGGTAAAGAGACAGGGGGTTCTGATCTGCGATCCTCTAAGACTCTGAACAAGATCTAGCTTCCCAGTGAATGACGAAGGTCACAGTTTCAACCATAACACAAAGTGCTGGATGTCTAGAAGAACCCAGGCTATTTTCTTGGTTAGGGTCATCATTTTCTGACTAACCTATACATAATAATATAACTATTATACATAGTTGTTTGCCAGGGGCAACTTTTTGCCATAGTATTTGTACACAGATATAAATAGATAAATGGATATCACACTTGACCAAACTGACTGGAGGAAGAGTTTGACACTCTTTATTAGAACTAGTCCTTAACTAAAATCTAAGAATTATAGCTTTGGACTAGCAATAGCTTACCATTTCATCAAATGCAGCTACTTTTTGAAATTCCCATCAAATGAACAAAAACTGTTCTACGTTTCTAACACAGCATCCTCAACCCCCCAGAATTTGGCAGTTCATCATTTCTTCTTTGCTAACTGCTCTATCAATAAAGACACAAAAAATCTACCACATTTCCCCAGTTCTTGCTTCCTAGGAGAGAATGTTCTCTTTCTGTTCCTTTGCTGAATGAAAATGGAACATAAAGTTCTGACAACATTTTTTTTAGTAAAGAGATATGGATTCTGCATATCTTTTGGCTCCTGAGTGGCAAGCCCCTGCCTGCAGTACTCCTGCGGCTGTAAGTTTTCAGATGGGGGATTGAGGGATTGGAGGGAGGGCCAAGGCTAGCTCAAGATTCAGGTACAGTGTTCAGAGGGAAGTTACCTGTGAGGAAGCTTTTACAAAACACTTGTTTGAGATCTGCTGATGTGCAAGGTGGCTTCAAATCAATCCTATGTATGCTTGTGAACTGGACATATCAGATCTTACCTTAAAAAATTTATGTGGTACTAGGGATTAAACAAACCTAGGGTTTCACATATGTCAGGCAAACATTCTACCAACTCAGCTACATTCACAATCCAAATACTACCTTTTTAAAAACTATATATATTTGCATCTACGTGTGTGTGTGTGTGTGTGTGTGTGTGTGTGTGTGTGTGTGTGTGTGTGTTTGCATGCACACTATATCCCCTAGAACTGCAGTTACAGATGGTTGTGAGGTACAGATGCTGGAAACTAAACTCCAGTCCTCTCCCAAGAGCAGCAATCATTCTTAAGCACTGAGCCATCTCTTTAGTCCCACTTTTTTTTTTACATTTATTTTTGTGTGTGGCAAGTGTGTCAAAGTCAGAAGACAACTTGCAGGAGCTGGGTTTCCTCCATCTACCGAGTAGGTTTCAGAACGGCATTCAGGTGGCAGGCTTAGCAGTAGATGCTTTTCCCAGCTGAACCACCTGCTGGGCCCCGGTATTATCGCTGTAAAATCTTTTTTTTTTTTAAGCCAGGTGTGGAGGCATACATATATCAGGAGACATAGGCAGGCAGATCTCTGAGGCTAACCTGATATACAGAGCCAGTTCCAGGACAGGCAGGGCTACAGAGAAACCCTGTCTCAAAAATCCAAAAGAAAAAAAATTACCTTTGGGAGCTCAAGAGATGACTCAGCTATTTAGAGCACTGTCTGTTCTTCCAGAGGTCCTTAAGTTCAATTCTCAGTACCCACATGATGGCTCATGACCCTCTATAACTGTAGACCTTTGGGATATGATGCTTTCTTCTGGTGTTCAGGCATACACACAGACAAAACACCCATATATAAAATACATAAATAGGCGAGGCGGTGGTGGCGCATGCCTTTAATCCCAGCACTCGGGAGGCAGAGCCAGGCGGATCTCTGTGAGTTCGAGGCCAGCCTGGGCTACCAAGTGAGTTCCAGGAAAGGCGCAAAGCTACACAGAGAAACCCTGCCTCGAAAAACCAAAAACAAACAAACAAACAAAATACACAAATAAACCTTTTTTTTTAAGGTTTATTTTTATGTATGAGTGTTTTGCCTACATGTAGGTATGAGTGCCTGGTACCTCAGAAGTCAAAAGAAGGCATCAGATCTCCTGTAACTGGAATTACAGATGTTTGTGAGCAACCATGTAGGTGCTGGGAATCCAACCCAGGTCCTCTGCAATAGCAGCAAATGTTCCTAATCATCGAGTCATTCCTCTAGCACCTCTACTACCATCCTTTTTACACACACACACACACACACACACACACACACACACACACATACACACACACAGGTTAATATGCCAGGTGTGGTGGCTCACACCTTTAATCCCAGCACCTAGAAGGCAGATCTGTGAGTTCCAGGCCAGCCTGGTCTACATAGTGAGTTCCAGGCCAGCCAGAGCTATATAGTAATCAGTGTTCATTACAGAGACAATGCTGATACCTTCCTATGTTAACATACCACATATTTTACAGTGCTTCATCATTTATAGATGTTACATTATAAAGCTTTTGAATTACAGCTGATCATGGCAGTTCATGCCTATAACCTATTCCTTGGGAGGCTGAAACAGAACTATTTGAGGATAGCCTGGGCTACAGAGTGAGACCAAGGCCCAATATACAAATAAATAATATTTAGATGGAAATTGTGAATAATTTATGTTAGTCAGTGCTTCAAATATTAATTGGTTAGAGAAATAATAAGATTTCCCAAGTTAAAAAAAAAAAATCTGCAGTCGGGCAATGGTGGCGCATGCATTTAATCCCAGCACTCAGGAGGCAGAGCCAGGCAGATCTCTCCAAGTTCGAGGCCAGCCTGGTCTACAGAGTCAGATCCAGGACAGGCACCAAAACTACACAGAGAAACCCTGTCTCGAAAAACAAACAAAACAAAATCTGCAATTAAGACAGTACTAACAGACAGGCATGGTAGTCTGAAATAGGAATATTACTTGCAAGTTCCAGGCCAGCCTAGGCTAAAAAGCAAAAGAACAATGTCATTCCCTCACCATAGCCTCTCCCCATATAAAAGCCAGACATAGTAGTTCATGACTGTAATTCCAACACTTGGGAGCCTGAGGCAAGAGGACCAGGAAGGACTTCAAAGCCAGCCTGAACTGTCAAAAAATAGGTAGAGCCGGGCATGGTGGCACACACCTTTAACCCCAGAAGAGGCAGGTATATCTCAGTGAGTTCGAGGCCAGCCTGGTCTACAAAGCAAGTTCTAAGACACCCAGAGCTGCTACACAGAGCAACCCTTTTTTGAAAAAAAACAAAACCAAAACCAAAAAAAACAAAACAAAAACAAAGGTGGAGGTGGGTACCCTGTAGGTTAGTCCTTACTATAGGATTCTTAGCCTGATTCTAGACTTCAATAGGCCTTTCACCTGTAGGTAATTTATGTGCAGAGTTACATAATGTATGTTTATATGGTGAGAATTACAGCTTGAGAACCTCTCCAGGACGAAAGGTAAAACTGACAATATTGGCCGGGCGGTGGTGGCGCACACCTTTAATCCAAGCACTCAGGAGGCAGAGCCAGGCCGATCTCTGTGAGTTCGAGGCCAGCCTGGACTACCAAGTAGTCCCAGGAAAGGTGCAAAGCTACACAGAGAAACCCTGTCTCAAAAAACAAAAAAAAAAAACCAGACAATATTGTAGCCAAACACTGATGACAAAGTAAACAGTTTAGAAACTATTATTGCTATCTTTTTCTTGTTAGACATATTACTTTCTACCAGATTTATTCACCTGGTTTTAAGACAAGGTTTCACTGTGGCCTGTCTGGCCTCAAACTCAGGATCTTGCCTCCGACTCCCAAGTACAGACATAGATGCCCCACAATGCTCTGCTCTCTGCAAATTTTTTTTTTTTTTTATATGTGTAGGGGTGAGTGTGTTCACATACCTTGAAGGTCAAGATAGTGTCTGACCCTCTGATCCCCTCAAGCTGGAATAATATGGCAGCTGTGAGTCACCCCACATGTGTGCTAGAAACCAATTTCTGGTCTTCTGCAAGAGCAAGCAAGTTCTCCTAACCATAGAAGCATCTCCTCAGCTGCAGTCTCCGTCAATTTTTTTTTTTTTAAATGTTCCACAGTATTCCTCCTTTGGAGCCTCTTCCAATCCTAAGAGTTCTCTTTTCCTTAATAAATTTATATTTGAGCCCCTTAATTATGGCCACTATACACCTTTAAGAAGGAGAGACAGTGAGTTGAGGCCAGTCTGGGCTACACAGTGAGTTGGGGGGGGGGGGGGAGGAGGGGGAGAGAGAGAGAGAGACACCGAGACCCTGTCTCAAAAAAGAAAAAGCACATGGTCTGAGGGATGTAATTCTGAACTTTGAATCAAGAATGAATACTCATCTTTGCACAACCTATAGGGAAGGAAAGGACAGCCAAAACATAATTACAAAGTAAACTACAAGAAAGACATAATCCACTTCAACTTAAAAAGCTGACTTTCTAGAACTCTAGCTCTAGGGGAGCCGAAGGCTCCTCCCTGACCTCTGAAGGCACAAGGAATGCATGTGGTACATTCATATACGTAAAATTAAAGATCTAAAATTTTTAAAAACCTGATTTTCTTTGTTGCTTTTGTTGAGGGGGCAATTCCTGGGGCTTAAAGCCAGAGCCTCCTTCACACCAGGCAAGCACTACCACTAACTATATCCCCAGCATTCTTTTTACTTTATATTTTGAGACAGTGTCTCAACTAAATTGCTCACGATAGCCTTGAATTCATTTGTTTGTTTGTTTGTTTTTCGAGACAGGGTTTCTCTGTATAGTTTTGGTGCCTGTCCTGGATCTCGCTCTGTAGACCAGGCTGGCCTCGAATTCACAGAGATCCGCCTGGCTCTGCCTCCCGAGTGCTGGGATTAAAGGCTCACGCCACCACCACCCGGCCTTGAGCTCATTTTGTAGCCTAGGAAGACCCCTGACCTTGTGATCCCCCTGCCTCAGCTTCCTGAGTTAGCTAGGATTACAGACAAACCTGTACCACCAGGCCAGGCTAATTCAACAAGTTTTAGTCAAAGTTCAACCACCATGCTCATCATGAAGCTCCATGCATCATGTGCATGGGCAAACATTACCACAATGTGGTATGTCGGCCTTGTTCTCAGATAATTTAATATTACAATTGTGATACAAGAACAGCACAAATGAAAATATTGTTTTGAGACAGGGTCTCACTACATATGAAAACATTTAAGATAACTACAATGTTGAAAGACAAGAGACAGGGAGGGAGGGAGGGAGGGAGGGAGGGAGGGAGGGAGGGAGGGAGGGAGGGGAGGAGACCAGCCCCCACACTTATTTACCCTAGGAACTCTTGAGGAATGAGGGATAAAAGACTTAGTTAGAAATAGATAGGGGAGAGAAAACACAGGATAGAGCTGGGTGGGCCTGGATCCTTATCCAAATGGGCCCAAAACTTTATTCCAAAGGTCTATTTATAACAATGCCAAGGGGTGGATCAAAAGATCTCCCCCTTGGTAGTTACAGTCACCTGGTTGGTACCCAGGTCCATGGTCCAATCAACTTCCCATGCAGTCCTGCTGGGTACAGCCACTAGGAAACCTAGTGGAAGGAAGGAAGGAAGGAAGGAAGGAAGGAAGGAAGGAAGGAAGGAAGGAAGGAAGCCAGCCAGCCAGCCAGCCAGCCAGCCAGGAGTGGTGGTGCATGCCTTTAATCCCAGCACTTGGAGAGGCAGAGACAGGAGTATCTCTCTGAGTTGGAGACCAGCCTGGTCTACAAAGAGAGTTCCTTCAAAAAATCCAAAAGAAAAAAAAAAAAAAAAAGAAAATATCTCATGAGATGATTGAAGTCATCACATTTTCTTTCAAATGGGCCTTAAAGAAAACATTAATGGGGTAAGTACCTTTAGAGACCACTGACTTACACATGGTACCTTTTTCTTTTTATCATTGTGTGCAAGCATGTGTGTGTTCTGAGAATAAACTCACTCAAAGCATCCTTTTACAGAGTCAATCTCATCAGCCCTTAAAAATGGTCTCTTTCTTTATCACACAGATGTCATCTCTTTTCAAATAAATTCTTTAGATACTATGTTTACAACATTCCTAGTTAGGCTTAAAATAATGTTTTAAATCACACCTTAAGAAATGGGTGAAGAGATGGCTCAATGGTTAAGAGTACTTGCTACTCTTCCTGAGAAGCTAGGTTAAGTTCTCAACACCCACATTGGGCAGCTCACAACTGTCTGAAACGCCAGCTCCAGGGATCTGATGTCTCTGGCCTTAGGCAGCTGCACTCACATGAATATACCCACAGACACAGAGACACACACACACCTACAACCAAAAACAATAAAAATTAATCTTTAAATTCCCCCTAATTATTTTTCCTAATGCATATTAAATAAAGCTACTTTCAAGTTTGAGAAGATACAATAACCAATATATTTCTAAGTTACAAATGTTTTACTGAAAATTTTAAGTGCTAAAACTTATGTTTACCATATCACTGTACCAAAAATGAAATTTATGTCAAAATAGGAATAACTTTAAAATACTAGGAAAATTTACGATGACACAAATACTGGAAAGTATAATTTGAATATATGCAAACACCTACTTGTATCTCTCATGAAGTAAATACACAGCTAAAAATAAATTACAAGCACATAATAAAGTAAAATTTAAACACAAAAAAGACATTACAGTCTATAAATTGACTATTTAAATAACGTATTAAAAAGAATAATAAGTTTGGAAATCTGTCAAAATATCACATATCACACTGAATGTAAGTGCCAATACTTCAAATGAACATTTTCTCACAAATCAAGTTTTTGTAAATTATCTTTTCATCTAAATCACCTCTTCCAACCTAGGCCTCTGGGCCCATTAAGTAGCTGACTTGCAATATACCTTGTTTTTTTGTTGTTGTTGTTTTGTTTCTTTTTTTAAGCAGAAATACAATCGTGCAAGGGCCACAAATAAAAGATGTAATATAATAATAAAGAATAAGGCCTATCATTTTCAGATATAGACCATGAGTACTCGAGATGGTTGTCTTTGGTACAGAGATCTTCTTATAATAGATTTCACTCCTTAAACCACGAATGGTACGCTGAAGAAATACTATCGCCTTTATTTTTAATTAAGGTAAGACGGTCCCAATCATCACTATTGCAGTTCATTTTCTGCTATTTAAGGGCTGGCAGATGGATTTAATACACCCACACACCCTCAAGGGAAGGAAAAATCACCACCCTTCTCCCAGGGACTTTAATGAAAATGAGCAGGTAAGCAAGGCCTCCCCGGCACGCTGGAAATCAAAGAGGGCGGCCCTCTGGCTCCGACTGCGGAGGAGAGCCTGGTCCTCCGACCCCACCTCCCCTCCCTCCCCTTCTCCGCAGGGGGAAGGGGGCGGAAGGGCTCATTAGTGCCTCCATTAATTGACACCTGTAATGAGGAAACTTTGCGAGCCCGCCCAGGCCTGACTGGGCCGGAGCTGCGCCGCGGCCTCCCGGGCGCCCAGGTAACCCGGCCGGCCTGGGCCCGAGCCGGCGCGACGCCCGCCACCGCGCACCTTCCCGGGCTCCCGGGCCCGCACGCCGCCCGGGAGGCCGTCCGGGCCGTCGCCCTGGGCGGGCCGCGGCCGACGGGGCAGGCCGGGAGCGGCGTGGGGGCCCGCACACCGTGCACCCCGACAGGTCCCCCGCCCGCCCGCCCGCCGGCCCGGCCACTTACTTTCATTTAACACCTCCACCAGGTCTGCGCAGTTCTCGCACATCGTTCGGCCGCCGCCCCCCCCTCCCCCGCTTCGGATCGCACTGACTGATCCCGACCGGCGGGGGGGAGGGGACAGAGGCAGGGGAGGGGGCCGGCCTGCCGGCGGGGCGGGGAAACGACGAGGGCGGGCGGCGGCGAGGACGGGGCGGGGAGCGGAGGGTGGGGGAGGGGGCCGGCGGGCCCGGGAGCGGGCGGGGGCGAGGAGGGGGGCGAGGGAGGTGCAGGCCTCAGGGGCGCCGAGCGCGGCGCGGGCGGCGGGGGCAGGGGGAAGGACGGGGGAGGGAGGAGGGAGGGGCGGGCGGGGAGAGAAGCAGCAGAGTCACTTCACCACCGACCAGACGCCGCGGCCGCCACCGCCGCCGCCGCCGCCGCCATTTTAATGGAGCGCTCGGGCTGCGCTCGGCTCTTTCCGCCCAGGCGAAGGAGCCGCGGCGAGGCGCCGCGCGCGCTCATGCCTCCGCCCCCCCGGCCCCTCCCGCCCTCCGCCTCTCGCCGCGCACACGCCGCACGCCGCACGCCCTGCCTGCCGGAGCCGCTGGCCGCCCGCCCTTTCCTCTTCCGTCCGGCCTCCCCGCCCTCGGTCCACCCCCTCCGCGCGCTCGCCCACCCCGCCCCGCCCGGATCTCTGTCAGAGGCCGGAAGGGGAGCGCGCGGCCCGCGGCCGCGGGGGGAGTCGGGTGAGTGGAAGATGGCGGAGGCGGCGGGCGGGTCGCGGTTACGCGGACTCTCCCGCCCCCGCCGGACGGACGGACGGACGGACGGCCGGCTCCGCGCTCCGGGGAGGCTCGACGAGAGCTGGCCGGGACGGGGGCGCCGCCCCGTCCCCCGCCGCAGCGCTCGTGTCGCGGCGCCCCGGGGGGGAGCGGCCGAGGTGGGGCGGGCGCTCGGGCGCTCGGGCGTGCGGACGGCGCTGGGCCGGCGCGCTCCGCCTCGGCCCGCTCCCCACCTGGCTGCGCGAGAATGGAACAGCCCAGGGCGCGTCCTAACCTGAAGCCCTGCGTGTCGCTCCCGTGCGATTCTAGGAGGCGCCTCTGTCCTCCAGCAGTGAGACACCTTGACAGGACTAGAAATGGCGCGCTAGAATGCCCCCATAACATCGCGTTTTCACTCACGAGGGCTCCTCACAAGATGCCTGCCCATTCTTCATCGGAAATGGTGTGTTAGGCGTTCTCTGCAGAGCCAGACAGAAAGAGCGATTAGCCTGAGGAATGATGGTTTATGACAGTGATCCCTAAACGCAGGCAGGAGGATTGATCTGAGTTCGAGGGCAGCCTGAGCGACCTTTAAGTTCTTGCCTATGGTATTGACAAGTCTGTACAGTAATTGAATCTTTGGGGAAGAATTACCCTTCCCTAATAAATGGATTAATTCAACTAACGTGTATTTTAACCCTTCTTTTTGCTTGAAAAAATGATCTAGACATGGAAAATAATTTTTAAAAAATGTGTAAGGTTGGTGTAGTACTTTTTGCTAGGTAGGGTTCTTGCTGTATTAGTCCAGGCTGGAATTAAATTCCTTATGCTCCTGCCTTCTAGGAACTGGGATTACAGGTGTGTGTCATTCTGTACAGTTATACCGTATCCCCACTCCTAACATTAAAGTTACAAATAGGATAAGAGCTAACCTTGACATTGATGTACAGGGTAATAAAATCTGGGTCCCTGCCAGACGGTGGTGATGCACCCCTTTAATCCCAGCACTTGGGAGTTCGAGGCCAGCCCAGTTTACAAGAGCGAGTTCCAGGACAGCCAGAGGTACACAGAGAAACTCTGTCTCAAAAAAGAAAAGAAAATCTGGGTCCCTGAATCTTCCCTTGACCAAGTGTCTATTCTTAGACTGGTTATGCGAGGAAAAAAAAAAAAACTTTCTGACAAGTCTTGTAGCACATGCTTATGTGGGAAAAATAAATGCTAGTATCGAGCCTGTGATTGCAGCACTTGGGAAGCAGAGGCAAGATTGTCACACGTTTAAGGTCAGCCTGGTCTACATTCTGAGTCCAGGCCACTCAAGGCTACATGACACAGCCCTGTCTCAAGGAAAAAAAATTAAAATAAAAATTAAAAAAACTGAGCTAGGGTGTAGTTTAGTGTTAGGCAGCTTGCTTAGCATGCACATATCTCAATTCAGTTCCCACAGATACATAGACATAGACACACAGAAATGCTCTGAGAATCTGGAGAATCGTTAGCAGTGATGATTCTTTATTATCTACATCAGGGCTCAACAGACTTTCTAGTAGGTGCAAATAGTAAATGTTTTAGACTTTATAGAAAATACAGGCCCTAGTGATTACAAACCTGTAAATCAAGAAGTCAGCAGGCTGAGTATAAGGGCTGGACACATGGCTCAGAGGATGTGTTGACAGGGCACCTATAACTGCCGGTAACTCCAGCTCCAGGGGATCTTAAGCCACCTTCAGACCTGTACTTAGAGACTTGGAGGCAAACATTCATACACATAAACTAAAAAATAAATTTTAAGCCAGGAGGTGGTGGTGCATGCACTCAGGAGGCAGGGGCAGGTGGGTCTCTGAAGTTCGAGGCCAGCCTGCTCTACAAATCGAGTTCCAGAACAGCCAGGACTGTTAACACAGAGAAACCCTGTTTCAAAAAAGAAAACAAAAGTTAATGGACAATAAGTTTTGAAAGTTGTAATTTTTACATGTTAGAAAATAACTGCTGTTGCATGTTTTATCTGATTTCTGGATGTTAGCTTTGAATCTTCTGATAGCTGTGTTCCATTTGGAATATCTGTAGAGGTCAGGGGTTTGGTAAGGGGCCACGGGGAAGAGGCTTTAAGAGGGACTAAAGCACAGTGGTATAAAAGGTAGCAGGAGTGATAAAGAAGGAAGGGATAAAGTGGAGTGAGGACAGGGGGAGGAAGGAGCATGGAGGGGGATAACTAATAGTAAAAAGCCATATGGAGACAGCTAGTGTGGCAGCCTCCTAAACTATATACGTACATGAAAAGAGGGTTAGGGTTGAAAAGGGCTCAGCAGTTAAGAGCAGCTCTTCCAGAAGACCCAAGTTCAATTCCCAGCACCCACAACTGGCATCTCACAACCACCTGTAACTCCAGCTCTAGAGAGATATAACCTACGCTCACATGCACACATCCCCTATTTAATGGGGGAGGGAAAACCACAATTAGACACCTCATCCTAGCAAATAAAACAGTACCACTTTTTTGACTTGTTGGCCAGTTGGGTCACATAGATCCCCAAAAGCATTAATAGGTACTCTTGGCTACCCTCCAGAACTTGATGGTAGAATCCTGCTGATGAAGATACCACATACTGGAGTCATAAAACATGGGAAAACCAAGCTGGTACTCACCTGGAAGCATCATTTCTACTGGCTAACTCTCATTGTCCTGAAAAGTGTTGTGAACACTACAAGAGGAAAGAAGTCATCCTCAAATCTCACCCAGCTGTGAACCCTGCAAACTACAACTAACCTAACAAAGTATATCACCTGGCACAGATACAGGAGTAACAAACCACTTTCTGATCAAATGTAAGGTCTGCTTCATGAGATAGGACCTATACCTAGCGCTGTTGAAGGGCCAAGAACCTGTCGTGAAAACCCAATACTATTACTCTACTAGATAGACATAATATTAAAACAACTTCTTAACAACTTAGAGCTGTACCCATAGGTCAGAGCAGCTCCCAACCCTCATCAGAGAATCTTCTTGGAATAGATGGCTGTTAACACAGAGACTCAACCACTCAATGTGAGTGGACCGCTCAGTCCTAAATGGAATGTACATATTACATCCCTCGCCCCAACACTCTGGGTTCTTTGTGGAAGAAAGATTGTAAGAGCCAGAGGGATAAACATTGTTTTCCAAACACTCAAGCCAATTGCACGGCTGAGCTGACAGCAACCGTGACAGCATGCACACCGCTTAAGCAAGTTCCAGCCAGCCAGAATCCTAGCATAGAAGGAGAAAAGGTGAATACAAAACCTGACCACTAGCTGAGGAGCTACAGGCATAGCTGTTAGCAGAGGGAGAGTAGTTTTTCTTTAATGACCTGACCTCTGGTGGTAGGCCACATCAGGGCAGGCCCCCCTCCCAGCCATAGATAAGAGGCTGCTGCACTACAGCCCACAGGCCCAGTCTGATCCACTACATATTTTAAATGTTTGTAGGCTGAGAATGGTTGTACTTTGTGTGTGTTCTAGGAGAAGAAACCAGAGCTGTGCACATGCAGGGCAAATGCTTAATCACCAAGGTCATCCCTACCCCAATTTTTACATTTTAATGATTGAGGGTGAAAAAAACATTTAAAAAAAACAGATTTTTTTAATGTAATACCAACATTGTTCAGTGGAAAGTTCCAACTCAAAGCAGTCATCCTTCCAAGTGTTGGGATTACAGAATTTTCAGACCATTAATTGATACCATACTACTTTTGGTCTAGCTTGAAAAGCAGTAGATAGCTGGACATTTTGAAGAGGCTGTATTTTTGTTTGTTTGATTGGTTTTTAAGACAGTGTAGCCCTGGCTGTTCCAGAACTCACTCTGTAGACCAGGTTGGCCTTGAACTCACAGAGATCCTCCTCCCTCTGCCTCCCAAGTGCTGGTATTAAAGGTGTGCACCACCACTGCCAGGCTAGAGGCTGCCTTTTTTCATTCAGTATTTTTTTTTTTACACACACCATCTAGTAGTAGAATTATGGTTGGTTGGTTGGTTGGTTGGTTAGTTGGTTAGTTTGGTTTTTTGAGACAGGTCTGCCTGCCTGTGGTGGACCTACTCATTTCTCTATGGGAGGCCCTGTTTCACCTTTTCCCCAGGGTACTCTTGAGGAGGGTGAAGTGAGAAATATTTAGATAGAGGATAGAAGGGAGAGAAACAGAAACACAGG
This sequence comes from Peromyscus californicus insignis, assembly GCF_007827085.1. Taxonomy (NCBI): domain Eukaryota; kingdom Metazoa; phylum Chordata; class Mammalia; order Rodentia; family Cricetidae; genus Peromyscus; species Peromyscus californicus. Next base: position 23,653,251 of record NW_026294424.1, read on the forward strand.
ATAGCCTCAGGAGAGCCTGGATCAATATCCACTAGCCTCTTCTGTCTCTTCTAAAGGGCCTTTTATAGGAATGTCAAGGGGTGGAACAAAAGACCTCCGCCTAGCACAGCCAAGTACAAACCCTTTCCAAACACCTGGTAACCACATACATGGTCAAGCAATTCTCTAATGCAGCCCTTCTGGGTAAAGCAAGCTCAGATCTCACTAGGAAACCTTTGTGGGCCTCCCCACCTGCCTTTGCCTCCCCAGTGCTGGTACCACCTGGCTACACAAATAAATTTTATTTTGTTTTATTTATTTGTTTGTTTGGTTTGGTTTTTCAAGACATGGTTACTCTCTGTAGTCCTGGCTGCCCTGGAACTCACTTTGTAGACCAGGCTGGCCTCAAACTCACTAAAATCTGCTGGCCTCTACCTCCCAAGTGCTGAAATTAAAGGCATGCGCCACCACCACCTGGCCCAGATTTTATTTTTTATATGCATTGGTGATTTGTCTTCATGTACATAATGGAACTGGAATTGCAGTTTGTGAGTTAACATGTGGTGCTGGGAACTGAACCCACTTCCTTTGGAAGAATATCTGGTGCTCTTAACCACTGAGCTCTCTCCAGCCTGGAATTACACTTTTTAAAACTACAAGGCCTTGGGGCTGGAGAGATGGCTCAGAGGTTAAGAGCACTGGATGCCAACAAGAAGTCCAGAGTTCAACCCCCAGCAACCACATGATGACTCACAACCACCTATGATGAGATCTGCTGCCTTCTTCTGCCTTGCAGACAGACACACATGCAGGCAGAACACGGTATACATAATAAATACATCTTTAAAAATAATAAAATAAGCTGGGCGGTGGTGGCGCACGCCTTTAATCCCAGCACTCGGGAGGCAGAGCCAGGCAGAACTTTGTGAGTTCAAGGCCAGCCTGGTCTACAGAGCGAGATCCAGGAAAGGCTCAAAGTTACACAGAGAAACCCTGTCCTGAAAAAAAACAAACAAACAAACAAAAAAGCATAACATTAATATTGGAAACCACAGTTAGCAAGATAGCTCTGAATAAAGGTGTTGGGGAATATTATTTTAAGGTGTGTTATTTTTGTTTATGATGCATTTGTTTAAGTCTATGAAGCTGTGTACTTACTGTGCCTGTCTAAAACATCAGATGGTCTAATAAAGAGCTGAATGTCCAATAACGAGGCAGGAGAAAGGATAGGTGAGGCTGGCAGACAGAATTAATAGAAGGAGAAATCTGGGAGAGGAGAGATCTAGGAGCGAGAGAAGGAGGAGGACACCAGGGCCAGCCACCCAGCTACACAGCCAGCCATGGGGTAAGAAATAATGAAAGGTATATAGAAATAGAGAAAGGTAAAAGCCCAAAGGCAAAAGCTAGATGGGATAATTTAAGTAAAGCTGGCAAGAAACAAGCCAAGCTAAAGGCAGGCATTCATAAGTATGAATACATCTCTGTGTGTATTTATTTGGAAGCTGGGTGGCAGTCACCATCGAAGAGTAAAAGAGCAAAAACAAACAGCAACATAAGGTGCTTGCCATGTTTGAAAACCTGAGTTTTAGCCGGGTGGTGGTAGCGCACACCTTTAATCCCAGCACTGGAGAGGCAGAGACAGGCAAATCTCTTGGGTTTGAGGCCAGCCTGGTCTACAGAGCAAGTCCTAGGACAGCCAGAACTATGTAGAGAAACCTTGTAAGAAGAAAGAAAGAAGAAAAAGAAAACCTGAGTTTTACTGCAGAACCCACATTCCAGGAGAGAACCAACTCTTGAAGCTTGTCCAGTGACCTCAACACTGGCATCATGACATTCATGTGCCCAATTGCTCACTCTCCTCCACCCCAGAAAATAATTAAATGTAAAAATAAAGAATGGCGATTGCAGCCTCAGTTGCAAGCTAGCAGGCAAGACCTGTAGGCAGACCTGCCCACCAACACCCCTCATCGAACTCTGGAGTCTACAAGTCCCATTCCATCTCAAACCCACCCCCCCCACCCCCGCCCCAGAGACCACAGCTGCTTCCTGAGACACAGGCTCCATCAGCTCCAATTGGACCAAGAGAATCTTCATCCCGTAACTGATGGATACATATACAGAGATCCACAGCCAAGCACCAGGCCAAGCTGCAGGAGTCCAGTCAAAGAAAAGGAAGAGGGATTCCATGAGCAAGTGGGGGGGGGCGGGGAATCAAGATCATGATGGGGAAATCTACAGAGATAACTGAACCAAGCTCCTATGAACTCACAAACTTTACACCGACAGGTGTGGAACCTGCACGGGACAGAACTCGGCCCTCTGCATACAGGAGACAGTTGTATAGCTTGATCTGTTTGAGGGGCTCCTGGCAGTGAGATCAGGATCTATCCCTGGTGCATGAGCTGGGGTGGAAGTGGGAGGAGGGGTGGAAGGGGCAACTGTAACACGAATCTTAAAAGGTCTCATAATAAAAACCCAGAGCCAAATATTGGGGTGAAAGATCAGAGAAGCAGAGCAGCCAGCCACTAGCTTACCTCTACAAAATCCTCAGCCTCAAGAGAACGAATTCCTATTTCCTCACACCTTATATACCTTTCTTATTTACTTACATATTACTTCGTGGGATTAAAGGTGTGTGTCATCACTGCCTGGTTCTGTTCCTCTCATGTAGCCCAGTGTGGCCTTGAACTCACAGAGATCCAGACGGATCTCTGCCTCCCGAGTAATAGGATTAAAGGTGTGTACCACCACTACCTGACCTCTATGTCTAACTTAGTGGCTGTCCTGTTCTCTGATTCCCAGGTAAGCTTTATTGGGGTACACAATATATCAACACATTTTCCTTTTTGTCTGAAATAATAAAAGAAGTTTATAACTAATATAAGAAAAACTATATATAAGTATATACAATAAACACAGGTAATAAATACATCAACAATGTTTAGTCCATTTGCATTTGACAAATTCAGAGAAAATACTCCATTATCTATCCTATCTTTGTGAATTCAAAGGATTGTATCTAATTCACCTTCTATCCTAATTTGCATTACCAACCTAAAACTATCTTTTAATGTCTTTCAAACTTACACACTTTACACTTCTTTAGTGAGTTTCTTTTCTGAATTTTTAACAAAGAAAACTATAACTATCTAATCTTCAACTTCCTCAGAGATCTGAGAAGCAAATAATATTAACTGAGTAAGCAGGAAGTGCAAACAAGGACTTCCAAAAACTGAGAAATGACAGAAACAACTGGCTACTTGGACAGTCACCCAAGGTTCCTCTGCAACATCGGGGCATCCATCTTCAGCCTACAGGCCTAGTATATCTGACAGACTCATCTGTGAAGCAGGATTTTCTGAAGGGCTGTCGTACTTTGTCTTGGCAAGGTTCAGCAGTCCTTTCTTTTGTGTCCTACTCATCCATTTGGACAGAATACTGTCAGCAGTCAATGTAAGGGAACTCTCTTACCCAGTGGCTAACTTTTGCCATGAAGAAAGTAAACTCCATATGGAGTTTCTTCAATGCTGATAATCTTCTCTGAAGTAGATTGGTGCTGCCAGGAACAGACATGTCTCATAGTCATAAAGAAAAAATCCATGTTATTAAAACATCTTAAATACCATAGTCTATAGATCTCTGAAGTGTTTGAAGATGACCTTTCTATCTAAAATATATTTCTGTTTAACCTTGAAAACATACCTAATATGATTACAACTTTGATTGTAATGACTATTAGCTTGCATTTCTTATATCTTTATTAGTTGGTAATAATAACTTCCAAGGACTAGCAATTTACATTAGATTGTTAAATGAGCTATATAGGTACAATACCTTGAGCAAGGTTAGAAATATATGTACAATATTTTCTAACAAAATCAATCTCAAATTTGTATCAATATACATAATTTGTATACAATATACAGGAATCTAATCCAATGTAAAATATTTAAAACTAGTAGTTACATTTTATTTATTTATTTCTATTTTATGTGCATTGGTGTTTTGCTATGGAACTGGAGTCACAGACAGCTGTGAGTTGCCATGTGGGTGCTAGGAACTGAACTCAGGTCCTCTGGAATAGCAGTCAGTACTCTTAATTACTGAGCCATCTCTCCAGCCACTAGTAGTTACATTTTAAAAGTAGATTCAATAATCTACCTTTTTATCTTATATCTATATCCTCCCCTTTTTTTTCAGAGTAGATTCAATAATCTGCCTCTTATCTATATTCTCTTTTTCTTTTTTTTTCAAACAAGAACCCTGAATCTAATCTCCTTATTTAGCTCTTTTTTTCTGACCATTGTTAATTAACAACATGTAACAAGGGCTGGAGAGATGGCTCAGAGGTTAAGAGCACTGACGATTCTTCCAGAGGTCCTGAGTTGAGTTCCCAGCAACCACATGGTGGCTCACAACCATCTGTAGTGCGATCTGGCTCCCTCTTCTGGCCTGAAGCGATACATGGAGGCAGAACACTGTATTCATAATAAATAAAATAAATCTTAAAAAAAAGATATCCTATTGAAAAAAAAAATAACCAACCATCCTAAACAATGACAATTATCCTAACCTGTTGAAAGAACAAAAACCACCCACCCCAAGCCAGGCAGTGGTGGCACATGCCTTTAATTCCAGCACTGGGAGGCAGAGTCAGGCAGATCTCTGTGAGTTTGAGGCCAGCCTGGTCTACAGAGTGAGATCCAGGACAGGCTCCAAAGCTACACAGAGAAACCCTGTCTTGAAAACCAAAAGAAAAAAAAAACACCATCCCACCTCTTAGGAATGTGGGCATCATTTTCTTAAAATTACTTCCTGCTATGTGGGGGTGACAGCATCTTTAGGGGATCCTGAAAAGAAAAAATTTGTGTTAGTTGTCAATTCCTGGGAGAGGTAGCTTTATCATTTGTTGTTCAGTCTCTGCATAATGTGAAAATCTACATGTGCATCCTGTATTTTCTTTTCCACCAAAGCCAATTCTCTTTCAGCTTAAGCTGATCATTCTCTTGGACTATTTAAGTCCTTGTCACCCTCTAAAGTTTTGAACAAATTACTCAGTTCATCATTTTTTACCCCAACAATAGTCCATAAATTGGAAATGTTTCCTAATAATGTTTGAAAGTCATTAAGAGTCTGTTGCCATTCTCTACTCACCAGATTTCTTTTTAATAACAAGGAGAATTCCAAGGGCTGGTTGATTCGTCAATATGCTGAGCATTTAACTGCTCTTGTACCAGCTGTTCTAAGGCCTGTAGTTTCTCTTTTGTTAAAGGCCATTGCTGAACCCACACAGGTAGATATGTTGGTATCTTTGAAAGATCAGCAGTTGTGCCCTGTTCTTGTACAATCTGGATGGTCAGTGACTGTTCTTTATAATACCTTCTAATATTTTTCTCATAAACATATGTTAGTTTATGATTTGTTTCTGAGATTGGAGGAATGTTAATCTGTGTATTCCATTGTTGTAATAAATTATGTCCCTATAGATTCATTGCTATATTAGCTACATATGTCTTTAATTTTCCTCTGTCCTTCTTGGCTCTATACATTTGACCCATATCACATTCTGTTTCACTTTAGATAATGTTCCAATCCCTAAAAACTGAACATTTACCTCCTGAAGAGGCCAATTTGGATGCCAAGATTCTGATGCAATTATTGTTACGTCCGCACCTGTGTCTATAAGACCTTCAATGAGAAGGTCATTTATTCGTATTTTTAATTTTGGTCTTTGTTCATTTATAGAAGTTTGCCAAAATATTCGCTTTATGGTTTCTCCAGTTTTTTTCTCTCTTCTATAGCTGCTCTATCACCCCAAGATGTATGGTTTTTTACAATAGGTATTAAGTTCTTTAATTGCTCTGGGAAGGGGTTTCTTCTATAATGGCAGGAAAGGACTGAACTGAATTTGTCATGGGGGTTTGCAAGAGGCCTCTCAGGTAGATTCTTGACAGTAAAGGCAAAGGATTACCTTTTCTGTCCCTTGTTCATCTACATTCATTAGTCCAATGCTTGCCTTTACCATAGCTTCTGCATAATCCAGAAGGGAGGGGCATTCTATTACTGTTGTTCCTTGAAAAAACATTGTTTCTAGGAACACCCTGTTTACATTCCCTTTTTAGGTGACCTTGTTTACCACAACTGAAACTTCTGACATTACTATTTTTCTTCAAACCTCTGGAAATCACCCTTCCTATCCAAGTATCACCATGGTCATGAAATTCAACATTCATTGTATCTCAGATCCATTCCTTCAAGAGTGCTGATCTTGCCTTTAATAGCTTAATTATCCTTTTGCATTGTGCATTAGCATTTTCTTTTTTTTTTAAGATTTATTTATTTATTATGTATACAGTGTTCTGTCTGCATATACACCTGCAGGCCAGAAGAGGGCACCAGATTTCATTACGGATGGTTGTGAGCCACCATGTGGTTGCTGGGAATTGAACTCAGGACCTCTGGAAGAACATCCAGTGCTCTTAACCACTGAGCCATCTCTCCAGCCCGCATTAGCATTTTCAAAAGCCAGAAATTCAATTATCTGTCTAGCTTCTGAAATTGGTATTATCCTATTTGCTGCTAAAAACAGTCTTTCAAAAGATCAGTGAAGGTTTCTTTTGGGCCCTGTATAACTTTTGTAAATGACTCAATTTTCTTTCCTACTTCTTCAATTCTGTCACAAGCATTCAAGGCTGCCATTCTGCATAAAGCCAGGGTATGGTCATCATATAGAGATTGTCTTTCTACATTAGCATAATCTCCCTCTCCAAGAAGTTGATCTTGGTAGATTTCAAAACCTCTAGCTCTACTTCATTGTTCAATGGTCCTAGCCTCATCTTTCCACCACATCCTCCATTGTAATTGGGGACCAGCCTCTAAAACAGCTCTAACCAAATCTCTCCAGTCTTGAGGGATAATTCTTTTACAAGTTGACCATGAGTTTAACATCTGCTTCACAAATGGAAAATCCATACCATATGACACTATAACTTCTTTGAACCTCCTCAGATCTATCATTACAGGATCTGCATTTGGCAGTTCCTATAAGGTCACTGGATAGATTAAAGTTGGCTATTTGAAAGCCGTAGGCTGTTTCTCTGTAACCTTATAATGTAATGCTGAGATTGGTTCACCTTTAAATTCCTCTGTCTGGGTCTGAGTTTCTGAATTTATGATCTATTTTAACAAGTTTTTCTAAAACTTTTATCTTGGCACTCATATTAACCAACTTTTTAATGATAAAACGGAAATGATCAAAAAACTAATATTTATAATTGACATTACATCTATCCCATCAACATTAATTTTTTTCTAATTTAATTGTGACATTTTCAGAACGTCGATCATATTATCAAACAGAGACCAAACATCCTCTGTTGTAAAAATATTTCCCATTTTTTAATGTGGGGGGAAAAATTCTCTTTTAACTAATTTCTCCCTTTAAGAAATCTTAATTGACTCACCAACTCTTCTGACTGCATAAAATAGTAGAAGTCCAAGAGGTTTCAAGGCAGTTACCTAGTGTGGTAGCAGCCTGAGATGGGGATCCAGGGAGAGCCCACAACCCACCAGGAGAGAAGAAGCTGTCTGCATTAGGGAACACAAGAAAGCTGCTAACTCCTATTGTTTTTGGAGCCCAAAAAACTAATGGAGTTTGCTATGGGATAATGCTCTTGTACACTGGCTTAATAAAATGCTAATTTGTCAGTAGCCAGGCGGGGTAAGCAGACTAGGAGAATGCTGGGAAGAGGCAGGGTAGAGTCAGGAGTCACCAGCCAGACACAGAGGAAGCAAGATGACAAGGCAGAATTGAGAAAAGGTACCAAGCCACATGGCTAAACACAAATAAGAATTATGAGCTAATTTAAGTGTAAAAGCTAGTTAGTAATAAGCCTGAGCTAATGGCAGAGCAGTTATAATTAATAGAAGCTTCTGAATGATTATTTTATAAGCGGACTGTGGGACTGCGGGGCCGGGTGGCACCAGAGAAAATCTTCAACTACAGTAGTTTGCTGCAGAGAAGCTGCAACAAAAACTTAGCCAGCTAAGTCCCTTAGCCAGGTTAGGGACTTCGGCCCATGTGGGGTGTAGACCCTGGTCACATGTGGCTCAGGACTGAGCTGGGCCTGCAACACCACAGGCAAGCAGTTTTTTTGTGAATTTGTGCCACAAACATTGGGCGCCAGATGTTGTTCAAATCTTAGATGGTCTTTTAATAAAAAAAAAATCCAGTACCAGATATTGGGATAAAAGCTGAAAGATCAGAGAAGCATGCAAGCCATAGCCAACCTCATCTCACCCTCACCAACTCCACAAATCCTCTGACTGAAATCCTGAGTCCTCACCCGAATGGATCTCAACTAAACTGCCTTAGTTCCTGTTTCCTCATGCCTTATATACCTTTCTCTGACCTGCTGTCACTTCCTGGGATTAAGGGCACATGTGCTTCCCAGTACTGGGATTAAAGGTATGTGCTGTGGCTGTATTCCTGCTGAGCTACTCCTGGCCTGGCTCCAGAGAGCAGCACCTAGCCCTAATCCATCCTTTGTTTAACCACACCTTTTGTTTGTCTTATTGCCCTATGTGAGTCTTGTCTGAGAGTCTCCAAAGGATCAAAGGCCTATGTAAAACTTGGTTCAGGAAACCCAGAAAAACGTGGTACCTGATAAATCAAGGAATTTGCACTTAGCATTGTATCTTTGGGAGCTCCTTTCAGTTTGCTTTGAAGATACAGAAATTAACTGGCTAAACTGTAAATAGAAAATAAAAATGCCCTGGGTGAAGGGAAAGTGCTTTACTCCTTAGAGGCTTTAGTCCTCTGAGTCTTCTTTCCACAGATCCACATGAACCCACACACCCGTACCGCGACATTCTGTGACAGTGTGCCACCACTGCCTGGCTCTGTTTCCAGTTTGGCCTTGAACTCACAGAGATCCAGATGGATCTCTGCCTCCTGAGTGATAGGATTAAGAGTGTGTGCCACCACTGTCTGATCTCTATGTCTAATCTAGTGGCTGGCTCTGTCCTCTAATCCTCTGGCAATCTTTATTAGGTTATACAATATATCACCACATTTCCCTTTTTTTTCTAAAATGATAAAAGAGGGTTATAACTAATATAAGAAAAACTATATACAATAAGTATATACAATATATATATAAAATCAAGAGTTACATTAACTATATCCAGTCCATAAACATTTGACAAATTCAGAGAAAATACTCCATTATCTATCCTATTTTTGTGAGTCCAAAGTGTTGTACCTAATTTGATTTCTATCCTAACTTGTATTACCAACACAAAACTGTCTTTTGATGTCGTCCAGACTTATACACTGTAACTAAGTGGTCACGACATAGGAGTGTGGTTTCACACGGATCCGTGGAATGAAGACTCAGAGGCATCTTAAGAATGAATCTAGCCTTTCATGGCTGCAGGGGGGTCCAGCCTTGAAGGACTGAAGCACTAACCCTTCTCCTAGGGCAGTTATATTTCTCTGCAATACAGTTTAGCCAGTTGATTTCCATATGCTCAAAACACCCTGAAACAATGCCAAGTGCAAATTCCTTGAATTGTCAGGTACCAGGTTTTCCAGGTTTCCTGAATCAAGTTTTGCATAGGCCTTTGTATCCTTGGGAGACTCCAAGACAAGATTCACATGGAGGGCAACAAGGGAAACAAAATGTGTCTGCTAAACAAAAGATGGATTGGGGTAGGTGCTACTCTCTGGAGCCAGGCCAGGTGCAGCTCAGCAGGAATGCTGCCACAATACACTGTACACCTCTTTAGTGAGTTTCTTTTTCTGAATTTGTTAAAAAGGAAAGCTATAACTATCTAATCTTCAACTCCCTCAGAGACCCAAGAAGGAAATAATATTACCTAAGTAAGCAGGAAGAGCAAACAAGTGATTTCCAAAAAATGTGAGAAATGACAGAAACAGTTGGCTGCCTGGACAGTCACCCAAGGTTCCTCTGCAACATTGGGGCATCCATCTTCAGCCTACAGGCCTAGCATATCTGACAGACTCATCTGTGAAGCAGGATTTTCTGAAGGGCCTTCCTACCTTGTCTTGGCAAGGTTCAGCAGTCCTTTCTTTTGTGTCCTGCTTGTCCTTTTTGCACAGCATATTGTCAGCAGTCAAGGCAAGGGCACTTTCTTGCCTAGTGGCTAACTTGCCACAGAGAAAATAAACTTCATGTGTAACACAAATCTTAAAAGTTTTTATAATAAAAAACCCAGAGCCAAATATTGGGGTGAAAGCTGAAAGATCAGAGAAGCAGTAGAGTGTAGCTAGAGTTTTCCTGCCTGGCCCACAGTCAGGACAAATCTCTCTTACCTGTCAGTCCCATAGCCATTCAGACCAGACCAAGTAAACACAGAGACTTATATTGGTTACAAACTGTATGGCCGTGGCAGGCTTTTTGTTAACTGTTCTTATAGCTTAAATTAATCTATTTTTATTAATCTATACCTTGTCACATGGCTCGTGGCTTACCGGCATCTTTACATGTTGTTTCTCATCATGGCGGCTGGCAGTGTCTCTCTCACCCAGCTTCCTGTTCTCCCAATTTTCCTCTCTCTTAGTCCCGCCTATACTTCCTGCCTGGCCACTGACCAATCAGTGATTTATTCATTGACCAATCTGTAACACATTTGACATACAGACCATCCCACAGCAGAAGAGCCAGCCACTTGCTTACCTCTACAAAATCCTCAGCCTCAAGAGAGTGAGTTCCTGTTTCTTCACGCCTTATATACCTTTCTGTGTCCTTCCATATTACTTCCTGGGATTAAAGTCGTGTATCATCACTGCCTGGTTCTGTTTCTTTCATGTAGTCCACTCTGGCCTTGAACTCACAGAGATCCAGATGGATCTCTTTATGTAGAACGAGTGGAAACATTTCTTTAAAAAAAATGGTTTCTGAGATTGTTCAGTATGTAAAAGCACTTGCCATACAGTCCTGGACACTCAAATTTGAGACCTGGAACCAACATAAATGTTGAAGAAGAGAACCAACTTCACAAGAATTGTCTTTTGACTTTTACCCAAGAGTCATGGCACATGTGCCCACAAAGTCAGTACATACTTAACAGAAATGTACATGGAAAACTAAATCATTTTAACACATAAAAAGAATAGCTTCTTAGGGAAGTAGCTTGATTGGCAGAATGCTGGATGAAGCCCTAGGTTCAATCCCAAGTACTGTGCATCCTTAGTAATAAGATCAAAGCCAGCCTGGCCTGGGCTACATGACACACTGTCACAAAAGAAAAGGCTTCCTGCTAGGCAAAGTGACTCAGGCCTGTAATCCCATCCCTTAGATGGCAGAGACAGGACTTCAAAATTTAATAATAGCACCCTATTTTTTGTTTGTTTGTTGTTTTGCTTGGCTGTCTGCAACTGACTGTGTAGACCAGGCTGGCCTCAAAATCACAGAGACCCACCTGTCTCTGTTGCATGTGACACCATGCCCAGCAGGCTTGTTCTTACAGAGGTTCCAGATTTGTTTCCCAGCACCAAATGGTGGCTCACAAGCATCTGTATTTCCAGTTCCAGGTCTGATGCCCTCTGCTGATCGACTGGGAACCAGGCACGCACGTGGTGTGAATAACACAAGCAAACCTGGGGGAACCTCTTTGGTTCCATCCTCGGCACTAATCTTAAAGGATGTGGGATGCTGGAGAGACGACGTGGAGGTTAAGGGTGTTCGCTGCACTTGTAGAGGACTTTGGTTTAATTCAGGGCACACACACACACACACACACACACACACACACACACACACACGCCAGGCATGGTGGCGCACGCCTTTAATCCCGGCACTCGGGAGGCAGAGGCAGGTGGATCTCTGAGTTCGAGGCCAGCCTGGACTACAGAGCAAGTTCCAGGGCAGGCTCCAAAGCTACACAGAGAAACCCTGTCTCGAAAAAACAAACAAACAAACAAACAAACAAACCACCAGTAGCTCTTTTAGCCTCTGCAGGCAGGATGAACACAAGAAGTGCACAGACATACACTCGATGCCTTTAATCCCAGCACTCAGAGTTCGAGGCCAGCCTGGTTTACAAAGCGAGTTCCAGGACAGCCAGGGCTACACAGAGAAACCCTGTCTTGGAAAACCAAAAGAAAGAGATAGATAGATAGTTAAATAGATAGATAGATAGATAGATAGATAGATAGATAGATAGGTAGGTAGGTAGGTAGGTAGGTAGGTAGGTAGGTAGGTAGATAGATAGATAGATAGATAGATAGATAGATAGATAGATAGATAGAGCAGTTCACTTTATGCCAGGTATCATGATGCACACTTGTAATCCCAGGACTCAGGAGACTGAGGGAAGAAAATTTGGGGAATTCAAATTTTGTCTGGCAGCTAGAGCCCATCTCCAAAACCAAAGTTGGTTGCACTGTAAGATATTCCCAGTGTGCAGGAGACAGGCAAGAAGCCAGATTGTGCCACCTAGGAAGACCTGTCCCAGAACTCACCAGAGAATGGCTTAAAGGCCAGTATGAAGCTCCAGGTTCGGACGCTTGCTTAGCATTTCTAAGGCCCTGGGTTTGATATGCAACACCAAACACAGAAACTTTAAATCAGTAGGCTGAGAATATAGTCCATTGATACAATTATTAAGGCTCTGGGTCCCTCCCTAACACTACGAGGGGCGGGTAGTGCTAAAACAAATGGAATTTATTTTTCTGGAGTAAAAGCAGTAGACTCCACAAGACTGACCATTGCAGTGACTCAAAGGTCTTTCCCCTTTCCCCTATTTCACACAATGGTTTCTGCCTCCTACTTTCAGGACAGCCACTGTAACACTAACAACCGTTATGCTTCTTTTCAGATAAGGGCAAGATTCTGGTTTATTTGTCTTCTCCTTAGAAATCCACACATCACAGCGAACAGTCATCAAAGATCTACTCCTTTTGCTTTTTTTTTTTTTTTAAGATTTATTTATTTATTATGTATATAGTGTTCTGTCTGCACATATCCCTGCAAGCCAGAAGAGGGCACCAGATCTCATTACAGATGGTTGTGAGCCACCATGTGGTTGCTGGGAATTGAACTCAGGACCTTTGGAAGAACAAGCAGTGCTCTTAACCACTGAGCCATCACTCCAGCCCCTCTTTTTGCTTTTTACCAGCACCAACAGCTGTCCCCTGACCGCCTTCATGCTGTTCCTGTCCCTGCTTTCTGGAGGAGGTCTTTTTCTTCTCATAAAGACCATGCCTTGCAAGTCTGTGTTTAGGCTCTTTCTTCTTCGCCTAATCTAAAACCAGTTCTGAACCCAAACCCAAATGTGTCATCTGGTGTGGTTTTGTACATTGTCTTCTACTGTTGCCTTCCCAGGTGAAGGACATCAGTGACAGTTGTTTCTTCTGAAGTGTATGGTGAGTCATTAACTTCCTGGTGTGGATTGTTACTGTGTCATTCTTGATGGAGGTCCTGGAGCTGCCAGGAGGAAAAGAGCAAGATGATGCTTCAAAGTGAGGAGGAGCAGAGTAAAGATAAGGGCCTCTGTGGTATGGTTCAAACTCCCGCAAAGCAAGACCCAAATGGAAATAGTTCCATCTTTGTGTAATTCAATATAGCACTTCTGGGCTGGAGAGATGGCTCAGCGGTTAAGAGTGCTGGCTGGTCTTCCAGAGGACCTGAGTTCAATTCCCAGCAACCACATGGTGGCTCTCAACCATCTGTAATGAGATCTGGTGCCTTCTTCTGCCTTGCAGGCACACATGCAGGCAGAACACTGTATACGTAATAAATAACTCTTTTTAAAAAAGTGTTTTGATATAGTACTTCTCTTCCCAGCTTATGACAATGAAATAAAACGAAGGGGATAGTGTGCACTGGATTCTTATGGGATCTGCCAAAATGGGTCATCACAGGTAAAAACGTGCCTAAGATCTGGAGCATTTTTTTTTTTCTGTGCTGAAGATCTAGCTTAGGGCCTCACGAAGTATCCAGGCACACTCTCACTATGTGTGTGAAACATTTCTGTGGATGCCTGCACATGTGCACGCAGGTAGTTGTGTGGGTCTAGATGTACAGGTCAGGTATTTGTCCTATCTCCACCTTACTTTTTTGAGACAAGGTCCCACTAAACCTGCCACTGACACATTGGCTAAATTGACTGGCCCCTGAGTTCCAGGGACCAGTCCCCTCTGAGTCCTAACTGGAGTACTGGGGTGACTCTGAACTTGGGTTCTCATAGTTGAATGGCAGGTTACTGACAGTCATCTCCACAGCCATTCTTTAAACAAACAAAACCCCAGCTAATTTATTTATTTTATGTGCATTGGTGTTTTGCCTGCATGTGTCTGTGTGAGGGTGTCAGATCCCCTGGAACTGGAGTTACAGACAGTTGTGAGCTACCATGTGGGTGCTGGGAATTGAACCTGGGTCCTCTGGAAGAGTAAGTAGCCAGTGATCTTAATCACTGAGCTACCTCTCTAGCCTCACTCTTTCTAATAAAATTCTACTACATTCATTTATTCATCTATATGTGGGCATGTTCTTGCCACCTCCGACCACTTGTGAAGGTCAGCAGACAACTTATACAGGAGCTGGTTCTTACCTTCCACCATGTACATACCAAGGATCAAATTCAGTTCATCAGTCTTGGTAGCAAACACCACTACCCATTGAGAAATCTTTTGTCTTCAGCTGACCATGCCCACCCTAGCCATGCATAGTGTGAAAAAAAGCCAAACAAACAAAACACCAAAAAGTGTGGAGCAGTGGTGGAGCATGTCTTTAGACTCAGCATTCCCAGGGTCCTGAGTTCGAAGCCAGCCTGGTCCACAGAGTGAGTTCCAGGACAGCTAGGGCTACACAGAGAAACCTTGTTTCGAAAAATCAAAACAACAAAAAGGAGGGAGAATAGGAAGGGGGGAAGAGAGTGGGAGAGAATTAATATGTGGGTAGATGAGACCTCAAAGGAGTTTAAAGTGTTTTGAGAAGACTGTAATGCCATTTAAATAAAAAAAATAAAATAAAATAAAAGGATAAAAATGACAACTTTAATGTTGTTGAGAAATAATTTATCTGATTCAAGTGAGATCTAAAAGTATTTTCTTTAAAGATTATGTGCATATTTTTTTTTTTAGATTTTTTTTTTAAAGATTTATTATATACACAGAAGAGGGCGCCAGATCTCATTACAGATGGTTGTGAGCCACCAAGTGGTTGTTGGGAATTGAACTCAGGACCTCTGGAAGAGCAGTCGGTGCTCTTAACCTCTGAGCCATCTCTCCAGCCCTATGTGTATATTTTGCCAGCATCCATGTATATGTACCTGGTGGCCAAGGAGGCTAGGAGAGAGCATCAGACTTCCTAGAAATGGAGTCATGTATGGTTGTGAGCCACCATACATAAGTGGGTACTAGGAACTTAACACATGTCCTCTGGAAGAGCAAACAATCGTTCCTACCCTCTGCTTTGTAGGAACCACCTCCCCAGCTTCCTTCAAAGTACTCATTAGGTTTAAGAGGTCACAGAGGAAGGAACTGACTGGAGCCTATTGCAGTAGAGGCTGCACAGTAATAGATAAAAATGGAAATTTTGACCTAAGGGTGTAGCTTCATTGTTAGAGTGCCTGCTTAGCATGAACAGTCTTGGGACCCACCACTAGCACCAAATAAACCCATAATTTCAGAACTGCCAACGAGCACAATATCATCCTTTCCACTATATAAGGTGTTGAGGCCAGATGGAGCTAGAGACAGTCTCAAAACCTAAAACAGAGAACCAAGAACAAAACTTGGACTGGGGTGTATGTAGCTCAAGGAGAGAGAACACTTGTCTCTTATGTGCCAAGTCCTAGGTTTGAACACCAGCACCACTGAAAAATAAACCATTTTAGGGATTTGAGTGTATTTCAGAGGGTGGTATTGAACTTCTTACCTCAAACTTTTCAACTTGCTGAGCAGCTAGAGCTGACATCTTTCTGGGTGTGCTGGGGTTTCGTTACAATTTTAGACAGGCTGTTGCTAAGTAACTGGTAACTTTCTACATAGCCCGCCACTTTTCAAAGTATACTTAGATAATCTGAGGAGATTAATACTGAAATAGTCATATGCGCCTGTCAAAACATGTTTCACAGTACTGGAGGGACGGCTCAGAGATCGAGAGTATTTCCCACTCTTGCAGGACTCTTGTTTAGTTCCCAGCACCAATGCAGCAGCTCACCAACACCTACATGTATAATCCAGGGCAGAAATGGTGGTATTCAAGAGGCAGAGTTCTGAGTTCAAGGTCAGCCTGATTTACAGTTTTAGGCCAGCCAGGTCTACATAGAGACCTTTTATAGTGGTTTTGTACTAGTTTAAGCTAAAACTGTTCCTACAATCTTTCTTGTATAGCTTCAAGTTGGAAAATCAGTGATCTGGGGAAGAGTGAGTCGGTCAGTTACAGCACCTCGATTTAAGGATCTGTGTGCTTTATTTTCCAGTGGCTCGCATGACATGCCTGTGATTCCTTGGTTCAATCAATGTTCAAAACCAAAGTTCTGCTGCCTTATGAATTAAATGCCCTTCTTACACACCTCACATATGCACACTATCTTATCATTTGGTACTTAAGGTGGTACCCTAAGTATCTGGTTAGAACTACAGTAACTGAAGGTCTTAACTAACAGACCCTAAGTGTTGAATTTAGAAATGCTTACCCACCATTTTCCTGAACTTTCTCTCAAGAATACCAAGAACTCAATGATACCCTGATGATTACAAAATCAGGCTACAGCTAAAAAACCAGTAATCCACTTTGGGAAAAAGAGCATGATACTCAGTGTCCAACCCACTAGGCAAGTCTGGAAGAGAGCATAACAACCTAAGTTAAATTTTCTGTGTATTTAGACAGTGTTATGATATATGCACTCAGGGGGAACCATAGAATCTATGTATCAAATCCATTTGTTTGTTGGTTTTTCAAGACTGGATTTCTCTGTGTAGCTCTGGCAGTGGTGGAACTCTGTAAAACTGGCTGGCCTCAAACTCACAGATCCATCGGGCTTTGTCTCCCAATTGCTGGGATTAGAGGTGTGCCCAGCTCAATCCTCTTTTGGTATTTAAAAATTTATGTGTTTGGCCTGATATTCTTAGGTACCTAGAGTTACAGATATGGCTGCTGGGAACTGAACCTAGGTCCTCATTTAGGCAAAACCCTACTTTTTGCATTACTTTGTATAACTCAAAAATAATCTCAAAAACTCAAGTCAAGAGGCAAAGGGCTCCATGATGGGCGATGGCGCATGCTTTTAATCCCAGGACTTGGGAAGCAGAAAGCCAAAGAGTTCCAGGACAGCCAGGGCTACATACTCTGTCTGGAGGCAAGGGGCCAGCAAGATAGCTCACCAAGTAAAGGAGCATACAGCCAAGACTCTCACAATACCCAGAACTCACACAGTACAAAGAACCAACCTTGACTTACACACAGATAAAATGAGAACAATTTAAGAGCAATTTGTGGTGGTCCATGAACACTGTAATTTAATCAAGTATGTTTGAAGGGCAGTGGTGGTGCACACCTTTAACCCCAGTACACAGGAGAATCTCTGTGGTAAACAGAGAAGTTCCAAGACAGCCTCGAAACATCCCACCCCAAAGAGAGAAGCGTGTGCTTACACTGGTGGTGCGCTTGGGAGGCAGAGGCAGGAGGATCTCCGAGTTCAGAGGCCAGCCTGGTCTACACAGATACACAAAGAAACCCTGTGTGCTTGCGGATGGGAGGTAGTTAACATTAGACGCATTTTATTCAAAATTTTACCTAAATGATATTCATCATGAACTTCAAGTATGGTCACAAATTGCCCAAAATTATTCTGTACTTACCAAGTCATTTAAAAATGCTACCTAGGTCTAGGATTATAGGCATATACCACCAAGCGTAGCTCCAACTCTCCTTCCCAAGGTCTGCAGATGGATTCAGGGCCTTTCTTGCTCTACCATGGAGCTACAACCCTAGCTGACCTGATCTTTGTGGGAAGTGGTAGAACCTTGAGTATGTGATGTCTTGAGTACACAGACCACTCCCCTGAAGAGATCACTTCTACCGAATTAGCTAAACCCATCTCCTTGACCCAGCCTTATATCATAACCGAACCCCTTGTTCACCTGCATGCACTAACTGCACCTCTCAATTCAACTCTACACAATAAACACGCTGAGCTTCTAGAATGCAGCGTCTTTACACCACTCCCTTACCACCCTACTCAAGTTAGCCCAAAGTTTTGCTGTAGGCTCTAGAAAACGCACTTAGTAGCATACACCACTATAAACATCCATCTTTCTTCTTGGAGCCACTGTTTGGCTTAACATTTCTGCTCTTCCATCTTGTTTATATAGAGACTCACATGACCAAGGTAGCTTTGGAATTCCTAATCCTAAAACTCAGCTTTCAGGGTTCAAGGATTACAACTGTGAACCACGGGCTGGAGAGATGGCTCAGAGGTTAAGAGAAATAGAGGTCCTGAGTTCAATTCCCAGCAACCACATATCTGATGCCCTTTTCTGACATACATGCAGACAGAACACTGTACACATATTAAGTATAAAAAAACCAAGTGTGGCCGGGCGGTGGTGGTGCACGCCTTTAATCCCAGCACTCGGGAGGCAGAAGCAGGCGGATCTCTGTGAGTTCGAGGCCAGCCTGGACTACCAAGTGAGTTCTAGGAAAGGCGCAAAGCTACACAGAGAAACCCTGTCTCGGAAAAAAAAAAAAAAAAAAAAAAAAAAAAAAAAAAAAAAAAAAAAAAAAAACAACAAAAACCAAAAAAACCAAGTGTGAGCCACTATGCCCATCCCTGCTTCAACATTTAATTGTATCCAGCCACTAACCAGAGCTAGAAAAGGGGATGTTCCCTAAACCCCGAAAGGTAAAGTGATCTAAAATGTTATCAGGATCTTACTTATTATCTTTTTTTCTCCTTTTCTTTTGAGATAAGGCCTCTACATAATCCTGGTCTCAAATTCACATAGATCCACTTTCCGTTGCTGGATTATTGTCCTTTGACACAAGGCCCTGACTAATTGCTACCTTTTTACCAATAACTTTGGGAAGTTATTTTTGAGACAGGATCTCTATATTAAGTAGCCCTGGCTGTCCTAGCCTATGCCAGGGTAGCCTCCAACTCAAGAGATCCACCCGGCCCCTGACTTCTGAGTGCTGAGATTAAAGGCATGCACCACCACACCCAACTAAGAATCTTATCTATAAGACAAAAACCAAATTTCAGATAAAAATACTACAATCCTTAAATAAAATTACCTTCAGTAATGTAGGAATAATTTTAAGCCAGTGAAGGGAAAAATAAATGTAAACCAAGTTTATTTTGCTTTTTAAGTAGTGTTCTTAAAGCACTACAGCTTGGTAAACAATGTAAATTAGTATAAGTCATCTCAAAAGCCAGAGTTTTGTTTTCTTTGTTGTTTTGTTTTTTTAATGAGTTGTTAAAAAGATGCAGCCTATTCTAACAGGATAAATATTTTTAACCATTTCACTTTGAGTTAATGAAGGCTCACAAATGAGCAACACTCCTCATTGAGGAAAACAAAAGCTGTTGTCGACAAGCGACAGCACACACACACAAAACCAAAAAGAACTGTGTAAAAATAACTAACTGTTCCCATAGTTTCTCAGCTGCTTTACAATGGGATGATATGCACATGATCTGGCTGCAAACCTGACACACAGACTTTAATACATGTAGTCTAGAGACTCCAGACAACGCACCTGTAACCCTCTGAACGCAATTGGTTTTACTCATTAGTTTTCTTCTAGACCAAGATACAGGCTAGAAAGAAAATGCTCCCTAATTAAAATCGGTATTGTTTACAAGAAAAAATTTTATAGTTAATTTTGCATTAGAATTTACAAGTATATGTTCAAATCAAATTTACTTCCTCCCCCCAGCCTTGCCACAAAATAGGCATGAAGTAAAAGTTTTTTAAAAATGCCTTAATTTCCAACTTCATGCAAACTAAAGATGACCAAAACAAAAGCTTAAACAATGGAAGGATATTTCACAGAAAATTTCTTATACAAAAAACACATAAGAAAAAGGGCCACTAGGTGACATTTTAATTTACAAATTGGCATCATTTTGGTCGACAAATAATCCATATGCTGTTTTCTTCTGTGAACAAATGTTGCAGAGAGAAAAAAACCGAGCATGACTTCAGATTTAATCACACATTTCTTCTGGAATTTCATGTGGATTAAGAATCCCAGGTACGGACATTTGAAGTTTATGCTTCTCCTCCTGGGCCTGTCGAAGCGCTGTTTCTCTTTCTTCCAGAAATAGATCCGAGGTATCTTCACCTGCAAACTCCTGTGAAAACACATGATTGAAAAGTCAAATATAATAAAACTTCAAGTTGCCTCTGGGACTGGGGGCAGACCTATATGTAACCATTTTGCCATTTGTAATAGAAATATAATTTATCTGCCATTTGGATTTGTAACTGAAGTGTATTAGTAGAGTTCTAAGCTAAATTAAAAACAAAACTTGGAGGTTAGAGCCTTAATAATGCAGTGATATCCCCTATTAAATATTCTTTTCATTTGTTTGTTTTTTTTTTTTTTTTTTTGAGACAAGGGTTCTCTGTGTAACAGCGTTGGCTGTCCTGGAAGTCTTTGTAGCCCTGGCCTCAAAACTCAAGAGATCCATCTGCCTCTGCCTCCTAATGCTGGGATCAAAGGTCTGCACCACCACACCTGGCCTCTCATATTAAATACTCTTAATATGCAACATGACCATGGCAATTGTCTTTCATTCAGAACTCAGTGACCTCACTGTACACAATTATCTGACAACAGTTCTCATTAACCTGTCCTCAGTAAGTTAGTGTCTGTGTATGAACCAAAGCCTGGATTTGTTCGCTAGCTTCACAAATTTTCTTTATAAGCATTTTCTGAATGACATTAACAACTAGAAAGGTGGTACACAAGTGCATTCACAGCACTCAGGAGCTGCCACAGGTGGACTGCCTAAACTCACAGGTTTGTACCATGCAGAGGCAACACACCAAGATCTTGTCTCAAAAACAAGATATAGGGCTGGAGAAATGGCTCAAAACTAAAAGCAAAATAGCAAAGTTTCTCCCTAAAAATTTGATTGGACATTGCATTAACAGCAATAGAATAAAAAGGTGATTATAAAAGGGGCTATCAATGTTACTAGCCCTATTAAATATGAGAACTGGGCCAGATGTAGTGGCACACGCTTTTAATCCTAGCATTTGGAAGACAGACACAGGCGGATTGGATCTCTGGGCCAGCCTGTCTACAGAGTGAGTTCCAAGTCAGAACTACACAGTGAGACCCTGCTTCAAAAAAACAAAAGCAACCACAACAAACTGTGAGATCTGCAAGAAGCCTCAATTTTTGAACACTAGAGGATCACAAAGGTAGTAAATTTAAAAGAGGGCTAAGCTGTGTGTGGCCTTTAATCCCAGCACTCTGGAGGCAGAGGCAGGTGGATCTCTGTGAGTTCGAGGCCAGTCTGGTCTACAAAGTGAGTTCCAGGACAGCCAGGGCTAGGGGTGGTGAAGGAATGTAGCTCAGTAGAATGCTTGCCTGGTATGTACACAAAATATAATCTAAGTCTAGATATTGTAATCAGAATACTGCAAGGTACATTTGAATATTCTAAAGGTATTGCACACACAGAAAACTGGAGATTGTGCGTTCCTGGACCTTGCTGGGTCTGCCTTAAATGGTGAGCTTCAAAGAGTACTGGTCTCAAAGAAAGTAGACAGCACTTCTGAGGATGACCCCTGGATCATCTAAGCTCCAGAAGCACATGTACACAGGTGCAGATGTATGAACACGTAAGAGACAAGTGGATCTCTGGGAGCTCAAGACCAACCTCATCTACACAGGAACCCTGTCACGGAAAGCCAAAATAAAGAAAAGCCTTCAATACCTAAAGACATACCTTTATTTGTACTAAGAAATCCCTTAGATGTTCCTTGAAAGCGGGAATATCCTGATTTAAGCTGAAAAGTCCTGTTACAAAGAGCTTCACTTGAGCACTGCAAATCAAAACAAACATTGACCATTTTTACAAACTAAACATCTCATCACTGCTTCTAAGACCATTTGCTCATCACTAGCACATTTTCCCAATTCAAAACTTAGAAGATTTAAATAGAGAAGTGGAGGGCAGAGGGTGTTCAGCCCATAAGGGCCCTTGCAGTAAAACCTGGCAGCCTAGGACCCATTACTGGAAACCATATAGTAGAGGAAAAGAACTAACTCCCATGTTGCCTTCTGACTTGTACACATGTACAAAGGTGCACACACCCATATGCATTCATACACAAAACTAAGATAAAAACAAATCACAGCACCCACGTCAGGTAACTCCCAACTGCCTGAAACTCCAGCTCCAGCAGGATGGATGTCTCTGGTCTTAATACGAACCTGCACTTGACCCCCACATACCCTCGCCCCATTTACTAACAATAGCAATGTGATTATTTACTCTTGTAGATGAGGGAATGCAGACTTAAGGAGATTAGCCACATATTCTTGAATAAACACTTGGTTGTTAACTGGATTTCCAGGATTTAACGGTGTACTTATTTTTCCTTCTTCAACCAAATTAAACATATATGCAAGAATTGAGGCATGCATTGTTAAGCCTGTTGAACAGAAGAAACTTATTAATTCAAAGATGAAAGTGAACACCCAGAACACTTAGTAGCTTAGCGGTTCCAGTTCTTTTTATTTTTATTTTTTTTTTATTTTGCAATACAATTCAGTTCTACATATCAGCCACGGATTCCCTTGTTCTCCCCACTCCTGCCCCTGCGGTTCCAGTTCTTACCTGCAGTGTGTGAGGTGTCCGTCACAACAGAAAAGATATGCTGAAGAATATCACAAAAGTAAGTTTGGTAAAAACTCTGCGCTGCAGCCTCCTCTTGTGCAACGTTTTGTAAAAGTGTAAAAAGTATCTGTAAGCCTAAATAAAGTTAAGAGAACATCATTACAGACTGAAAGATTAAAAAAAAAAAGTACTTATGTACTGGTGTTGGACATTTATTTGTGAGCTATTATACATGGGTGCTGGGCTCTGAGCTCTGATCCTCTTGATTTCTGAACCACATCTCTAGCCCACAGCTGATCTATAACTTACCTGGTTAAAGCCCATTCTCCTTTATCACAGATAACAAATATATACCTATATATGTTCTAAATATGCGGCCCTCACAAACTAGCTAATGCTAGTGTTGTTTGTGGCAATTCCTTTCTTGACTAAAGGGTTGGCTACCTCTACAGGTTACAAATTAATGTCAATTACTTTACTGAAAATTTCTTAATTTCACCCCTCCCCAGGCTTCTCTACAAGTTTCTCTTTGTAGACCAGGCTGCCTCAAATTCAGATCCACCTGCCTTTACCTCCCCAGTGCTGATTTTAAGGTATGCACCACTATGCCTAGCTGAGTCCCCCATCCTCCCCAAAATTTTGTATTAACCTTAAATTTGTATTGGAGCTCACAGATTCCAAAACATGCCACAAGCATCACACCACCCTCTCAATGATCTGAAAGCTTACCTACTCAATCCGACAGGAAAACTGAGCAGAGATATATGCCTTGTTTTACATTATCGAGACAGGGTATTACTGTAAACTAAGTTGGACTTAAGCTAAAAGCAAATCATTGCTTCTCAACCTCTCCTGTTTGAGTGTTTAGTCTTTGTGTATGTACGTCGTTATCCCAAATGCATGCCTAGTGCCTGTGGAGGCTGGAAGATGGTATTGGATCCCACTGCATCAGTTATGGATCTCCTTAGCCATGATGTATGTGGGTGTTGGGAATTAGTACTCTACAAGAAGCCTGTCTCCAGCCCTGTTATCTTTGACATGGGGTCTCATGTATTCCAGGCTAGTCTCCCAGCTTCACAGCTGTTGAAGGGATGAAACCAAATCCAGTGTTTGTAAAGGTGAAAAAAGATTTGCATGATCCAAAGAGAAGGTACAGCTTGATAGTTATATCAGGTTAACAACGCTCTCTGCTCTTCCTCACAAGGTGAGTCAGTTACTCCAGTTTTAAAGAGTCCAACACTCTTTTCCTACCACTGCAGGCACCAGCATGTGTGGTACACGGGATATACATGCAGATAAAACACCTATACACATAAAAACCAAGCAAGGACTGGGATACTGCTCAGGTGCACACTGGCACACTGCCTGTACGCCCAGAACTTAGGTGGCAGCAACAGAACAGAAATTAAAGAGGTATTGAGTGTGACTTAGTGTATATCTGGTTCATTATGTATTTACCTGTATCTGCAACATTCCTCATAGTATGTTTAAAAGCCCAAATAATAGAATCCAAAACAAGCTTAAACTGTGCAGGTGGAATAGCTAGGAATGCTGGGAAACAATGAGAATTGACAGCCTGAAGTAGTAAGAAAAAGTTTGTTCTGTGTTCCGGATATTCTTCAAAATCCTAAAAGAAATGAGGACAAAATAACATTATTACGGGAGGCAAATAGCAAGTCTGTACTCGGACACACATTCAGAGTTATCAAAAGTCCTGTAAGATCTATTGTCCCCAAAGGAAAACCCACATGTTAAGGCGCCTTCTGATTGGTTTAATAAAGAGCTGAATGGCCAATAGCTAGGCAGGAGAGAATGGGGAACTAGCAGGGAGAGAGAGGACTCTGGGAAGAAGAAAAGCAGACATTAAGAAGACAGTAAAGAAATTGGACATATGTACAGGAGAGTAACCCAGCCACATGACAGAATATAGATTAATAAGCTTTCAAATTAATAAGTCTCCATGAAATTATTTGCAGGTTGGTGGTCCCAACCAAAAAGTACTTCTACACCCACATTTTAGGATTCATATTTTATTTATTTATTTATTTTTATTTTTATTTGGTTTTTCGAGACAGGGTTTCTCTGTGTAGTTTTGGTGTCTGTCCTGGAACTCACTTGGTAGCCCAGGCTGGCCTCGAACTCACAGAGATCCGCCTGCCTCTGCCTCCCGAGTGTTGGGATTAAAGGCGTGCGCCACCACCGCCCGGCAGGATTCATATTTTAAAGGTTCAAGTATCATGCTCTGCAAATACTTACAAACTAGAAAACATAGCCAGTTTGGTTGGTGAATGTCTATAATCTCAGGACTCAGAAGCTGGGGAAGGTCTGAAGCCAGTGTGTGCTCTTTAAAATACTGTTTGTCCCAAATCCCCACCCCCAAAGACCTTAGTGTGTGTGTGTTATAATCCACGTAGAAGAACAAGTTTTTAAAACATCATTACCACCAAATCATATCTGTTACACCTTGAAGCCACGAGAAACCAGGAGCAGAGTGTCAGACAGCCCTCAGTTTTAAATCCCACCACACTGAGCTTCACCACAGCTCTCACACCCACCTCTCCACTGTGTAGTCCTGACTACACTGACCAAGCTGGGCTTGAATTGAGAGACCTAGATCCTCCCATCTCTGCCTCTTCAACACTGGGTAGTTGGTATGTGTCCATGACCAGTCTTAATCTCTTTTTTTTTTAAATGTCAAGATTTTGTTATTAAGATGACAATTATTTCACATACTATAAACTCAATAATTAATTCTAGTTTTTTCTAAAAATTGTGATTTCTACATTTTAGAGTGGAGAATATATTATAAAATCTTCCATTATATAATAAAACACAAACCACCTACCTTATTTATCATATTCAATGTGCACTCAAAAACTGCATCAAATATTTGAGGTATTTCAGCTGTTATATGTCCGCCTAATTTGTTGACAATAATGGCCATAGTACTAAGCACTTCTGGTTCTCTAGCAGCTGGGACGTTTCTCTGGTAATCAATGAGAACTGCATCCAACAAAGGAGGAACAAAGTTTTCAGCTACCTGTGGGGGGAATAAAAGGCCTTACTATTGTAAGCTCTGCTGAGATACCATGCTGAAACATTTTAGCAACCAGTGAAGTTAACATTAACAATAGTGTAACTGACATACTCAAATAGCTTAGATAAGGAATAATTTAAATGTACTCTTGAATCTCATTATGTTGCCCAGGTAGGACCCAAACTCATGGTGCTCATCCTGCCAGTTTCCCAGAGCTGTAATGACAGGTGTGTGCCAACACACCACCTTCACACAGCCAGTAAGCCAGAGTGCTAAGCTCCTACATGCAGTATACCAAGAAATCTGGTCTTGCAGTATTTTGGTTCTAGCCAATTTAAGATTGATTTACTGAATTATGTATGTGTTGTTCACTTCATTTCATGTTGGAAGTAAATGACATCTTCTTACTTTGACCACCATCAAACTTCAAGATCAAAGATGGGGGTGGTTGAGATAGCTCAAGAACCTTAACTTGCCCATCTGCTATCTTCCTACTTCAAAGCCACCAGAGCAGCTACTCACTTACGGACCATGTGTCTGGATTTCCTTGTGACCCCTATTATAGGAATTCCACTGACCTTTTGAGACCTAAGTTTTTTGTTTTGTTTTTGGAGACAGGGCTTCTGTGTAGCTCTGGCTGTTCAGGAACTCACTTTGTAGACCAGGTTGGCTTCAAACTCACAGAAATCGCCTGCCTCTGCCTCTCAAGTGCTGGGATTAAAGGCGTGAGCAACCACCACCTGGCTAGTTATCTTTTTATTTAAGCAAAAACACATGTAGACATGGTGAATTTGAGAGGGTGACCAAAAGAAAAAATATACTCTTACCATCTGAGGATCATTGGAACGGCTCACCCAACCAGATATTAACTTTAAAGTTTCCCTTTTTACTGTCCGCATACTTCTAATCAATGGTTGCTTTGTAACCATTTCACCTAAAAAACAATCAATATAAGCTCATTTGACAGTAATAGTTAGGTCTACTTCAGATGTTATTATTCCACTGACCATTAAAAAAGCTGAACTCACAGGAGAATTTATGAGGGAAAAGGTCTAAAACTAATGTGGGACAGAGTTCTGAAGTAAGAACAGCAAGATACCCAAGACTAAACATAGGGCTTTGGGTATTTTGCAACACAGCCACTGTCAATACACTATACTTTTGGCAAGAATAATCTTATTCGGGCAAAGGGCAAACAGTGGTTGAGAAAGGGTCTTGGACTTTGATACCTCAGATACCCAGGCTGACTTAAATTGAGGAATGCAGAAAGCAGATCAGACAGTAAAAGCAGAATGACTGACACAGCACTCTAGCACCCCAAGAAGCCAGAATCACTTACCATTAGCTTGAATAGCTGCAGAAATATTTTCACTGAGGCACTTATATACATTGAGCATGTCTAAATAAATTCTCCCAAGCTGGATTACAAAGGGATGTCCAACAGCTTTGCAGGCTCTCACATTTGTTTTTAATATGCTACCCAGCTGCTTGACTGTTTCAGGATCTTTCAGGATATCCACATTCTGGAATTATCAAAATAAAACACAATCTCACTTATTGAAAATGTCTTACTTGGAACTGGGTTGTAGCTCAGTGTTAGAGTATGTTTTACAAACATGAAGCCGTAGGTTTTAATCCCAAGAACCTAACCCAAAACTAACACAATTACCTAAAACCCACACTCAAAAACAAAGTGAAACAGTCTCACCAAAAGATCAAAACAGAAGAAAGATATTCTAAAGCCAGCCATAGTGTCACAAATCTTTTAATTCCAGCACTTGGAAGCAGAGACAAGCAGATCTCTTGAGTTCCAGGACAGGTAGGGTTCCACAAGTAAACTGTCTCAAACAGGCAAATGCTCCCACAAAGGAAGATTCTATAATGTCTCTCATTTTGTTTTTGTTTTGTCTTGTGACAGGGGCTTCTGGGTCTCAGCTGATTTCAAATTTGCTGTGTTGCCAAAGATGACCTTGAACTCCTAATGCTGCCTCTAACTGCTAGGATTATACTTGAGCTTCTGTAATGTTTCAATTGTCCAAACTCACATTAAAACACTCTTGGAGTAAGGAAAAGGGCTTGCCATACCAAAACCTGAGGACCTAAGTTCAGATCCCCAGGAGTAATAGTAAAGCTGGGCTTAGAAAAATATGTCTGTTCTCCCAGGGCTCCTATAGGGAGACCAAATCTCCAGAGAGTCATAGGCTCACCACTGAGGTAGGCAGCAGTGATGAAGCCCTGTCTCCAGTGAACGGCCAACACCAGAGGCTGTCTTCTGCCTTCCATGTGTGCAGTGGGCACGCACATATACGTGAACATATATCATAATTTAAAATGGATTTATGGTATGCAGCACACATTTTTCAAAAGTGCTGAGATTAATTACACTTTAAATCTCATTAGAACTCAAAAAATAAAACAAAACAAAAATGAAAAACAAAAACAACTTACTTTGGTTGCCTGCTGGATTATACTGTCCCATACTTGATTAGGAAGTAGCATGTACTTTTCTATCAAATGCTCTTGAACTGTCTGGTCTGTCTGTGCACCAATCATATATCCCACAGCTTCATAAAATGTATGAACCTGTTTTAAAACGTAAACGTTTTATTCATATTCTCACACATCCAAATAATGGAAAACATAAGCAAGTTACAAATATACTTCAATTGTACTGATTAATGCTTTTATCCCCATTTCAAAATTGTTCCTGTATTTTTGATTATGTGCATATGTGTGGGAATGGGGGAGCGGGTTATATGCATGTAAGTGTAGGTGTCTGAGGTCATAAAATGGGGATGGATAACTGTGGAACTGGAGTTACAGGCAGTAATTAACATCATTTAAGTGCTGGGAGCCAGCTACAATCCTCTGCAAAAGCAGGAGCCCTCTCAACTGCTGAGCCACTTCTCCGCCCCCGGTGCTGATTGATTTTATAGACTACTGAGGACTGGTGTGGTGACTCAACACTTAAGAGGGCCTGCTACTCTTCCAAGAGACTCAGGTTCTAGTGCAAGCACCCACGTGGTGGCCCAACTGTCTGTAACCAGAGTTCCACAGTATCTGATACTCACCCTCTTTTTGGCTTCCGCAGGAACCGGGAACACGGTGGTACATAGACACACATACATGTAAACAAAAAACCCATACACATAAAATAAGCACAGAGGATTATATACCTGCTGAGGCTGAAGATCACAAATTATAGTATTTATGTTGTTTAAAATCTCATCAATAAACGGCATTACTTCTCCAACTTGAACCTGAACAAAATGTCTGCGGCATTTTTGAGCTATTTTAATGAATGTGTCACAAGCCATGTCCTGGACTCCATCATGGGTCTCTAACAACATAAAAACATTTATTTATTTTTTGTTCAATAAAACAGTGAAAAAAAATTAAATACAATGAGTAAATGAGATTTACCATGCATGAATTCAAACAGCTTGTTTACTACTGTCTTCAAAAATTTCCAATGTGCTCTCAAAAACCTTGGGTATTGACCTACTATGTACATGATATTCGATGCAATAATAGCTTTATTATCTTTGCCTCTTTTCTGCTCACATAATCCTAAAAGATCCTGTAAAATAAGACAAACTTACTTGTGGTTAAATGTGGTTGAATAAAGCATACCTACAGCTCTATTTCGTCCTGTTGGCTGTATACCTTAATAACAGTAACAAGAAACCGCTTCTCGTCTTCCTCGTGCATGGCACCACTGATGGAGCCTATCGCCCAACACAATGTGTTCAAATTTTTCCATGACCATTCTGTACCATTCACTTGATTTTGAAGTTTCTTAGTCATTATTATTTCCGTATCTACATAATCCAGATGAGTAAGATAAACTACAAAAAAAAAAAAAAAAATCCAGATGTTTGACATCTAAAACTTGTAATAATTTTTTTTCTTGCTAAGGAGTGACAGCATATTAGTAAGTATAAAGTTACTGAAAGACTCAGTTAAGTGTAGAACTTTGACCAAACAGTATTTTCACAAAGAGGGCATAAAATCACACAGAGTAAAATTACTGTCATCCATTAACTCACCCAACGTCTCCCTCATATTCTTGTACAAATTGATGGAATCGGTGTCCTTCATGAACTCTCTGACGACCTCTCCCTGATCGTTTTCTACCACCAGCACCTCCTCGGGTTTAGCCATGCGACTAACCATCAATAAACGGACCTACGATCAACAGACCAATAAAGAAACAACTGTTAAGACATTTGATATCCACGCCAAATAGACAATCAGTGCATACATTCTAGAACTTGCTCTACAGGCCAGGCTGGCCTCAAACTCAGAGATTCACCTGCCTCTGCCTCCCCAGTGCTGGGGCATGCACCACCACCCAGCTAAAAGCATATTCTTAAGATGCCACATGAATCAAATTGATAAAGAAAATATCCGGTCATGGATGACGGCACATCTGTAGTCTCAGCGCTCAGAACAGAGTGATCACTAGTTAGAGGCTGGGATTGGCTACCAACCCAAAAACAAACTTTCAAACAAGGCACAGTCATACAGGCTTGTAATCCCAACACTTGGGAGACTGATCCAGGAGGATCAAGGTCAAGGCCAGCCTTGTCTACTTAAGACTGACCTACTTACCTACCTGTCAAATGTTTTCAATTTTAAAAAGCTAGGTGTAGTGATGACACATGCCTTTAATCCCAGCACCAGAAAGCAGACAGATCTGAGCTCAAGGCTAGCCTGGTCCATATAGTGAGTTCCATATTAGCTAGGGATACATACTAAGGTCTTGTCTCCAAAAGAATGAAAATTCCAGAAAGCAAAACCTAACTCGAATGTTAACTCTGCAACACTGCATTTCAGAATCCTATTTGATCCGTTTTTGTTTTTTAGTAGTATCAATGAACAATCACCTCTGGCTTACAGATTTCATGTGTCTAACTGTATAGATTGGGATAGCCAATGAACGTACACTCTAATAAATTCAGATAATACAAGGCTGCTAGTTTAAGAACCATACTTCTAAAAACTGCAGCTGGAAAACCTCTTTTTTAATGTTCTACTCGCAACACCTATTAGCCATCAACATTACAGTAAGAAACAGTGAGAGCACTCACCAACCCCTTCATCATTACCTTTGATAACACAGTCAAGTACAGCTGTCTCCTAGGAGGAATATCAAAATGCTGACTTCCAGATAACAATGGAGAAGCAGATGTAGAAAATGGACTCTCTCTGTAGAGCTCAGCTGCCAAATGATTCCAGTACTCAAGACAGATTTTAAAAATTTCAGTTTCTTCCACTTCAGATACCAACAACATATAATGAAGGGCCTACACATTAAGACCAACAGAATTAAAATATTACCACCAAATCTTCAAGTTGCTTCCCAGCACTTAAATCAGGATTAAAAATATTGTTTGAAATATGTCTGCATTTTCATTCAGAAAGTTCAAGAAGCAAGTGTTTCTTCAGACATGTCTTCTAATGTGTCCAACATACATAACTGAGTTATAATTAAGTCTGTTTAAACTGGCCGTTAGAAATGGCGAGCATGCCCTACAGTTCTAGTCCCAGTGCTTGGGAAGGCAGGAGGATCAAGAATCACAAGGCATCCTCAGGTAATCACAGTTTAAGGTGAGTCAGAAACCCCCACATCATAAATGGACCCTTTGGTAGCAGCAGGTAATGGTTAAGCACACAACACCACCACTCTTGGTGGCAAAGACAAGATCCTCACAAGTCTGAGGAGTTTAGTGTAAACCAGGACTAGAGGGCTTGGTCTCAAACAAAACATGGGTACACAATTTGCTGTGGAGATGACAAAAATGTTTGGAAACCAGACTACTGTTGGTTAAAGCATTCAGACACATATCCAAAGAACAAAACTATTTCCTTGGCTGGTGTAGATACAACTCTGGTGTTGCAACTTCTGGGAATCCTCATTCCTTGGCTTCCCAGGTGCTGAGATTACTAGCATGAGCACGTTTCAAAACTAGACTCCTACAGGCTGTCCCAATATAATATTTACATTGTGTGGATTCATATGCACAGCACTGTCATTTCTGGCTTTTCTATCTGTTCTGGGATCTTAACAGTTTTCCAATTTAAAAGTAAAAAACTGTCAGTCATAGTAGTACAAGCTTTTAATCCCAGTTCTTCGTAGGCAGAGGCAGGTGGATCTCTGCATTCAAGGCCAGCCTGATCAACTAAAACTGCAGGATGACACCCAAAAAACAAAGCAGGAATCTGTTTTGCAAACTAAGTATGCTCATGTCTGTAATCGCAGCACCTGGAAAGCTAAGGAATGTAGACGCAACACAAGTTCAACACCAGATTGTCCTACAGAGTTCCACATCAACCTAGGAAATAATATGAGACTCTGTCTCAAAAAACCAAAAAGCAGCTGGACATGCCTTTAATCCCAGCAAGAGGGAGGCAGAGGCGGAATGTGAGTTCAAGGGCAGTCAGGGCTAAATAAAGGGACCCTGCCTCAAAACAAGCTAACAACAAAACAAACACCACAAAAAAGCAGAGGTGGAGAACAAACGTCTCAAAATCCACAGTCAAGAGCTTTTCTCCCCTTTTCTCAAAATCCACAGTCAAGAGCTTTTCTCAAAATCCACAAGTCAGTCAAGAGCTTTTCTCCCCTTTTCTCAAAATCCACACAGTCAAGAGCTTTGTTCCCTTTCCAGAGACAAATGCTAGGGACCAAACTTACCTCCATGAGTGCTTCCCTGAGATTCAGTCTTTTTTCTAAAAGTTGACCATGTTCCTTTAGAAAGGTGCAGAGAAAAAGACTGAGATTTTGAATGAAGTTCTGCTCATCATCTTTTCCATTGGAATATGCAAGTCGAATATTAGTATTTAAAGGAAGCATCTGGAAGTTGAAAACCATTATCACTCTACATGTTACAACACCAACAAAACAGTCTGCACTCTAAATGACAACCCCATTTGCTAACACCAACATACAAAGAACAGCTGTCTCCATCTTGTTTCTGGCCAATCTAGACTGATTTACTTTTTAGAAAAAGATACATAGTAAGGTGACTGACTGCATGTTATATTCTTTGAACTTTTCTATCAGATTTTCTTAAGACATGGGGGAAAAAAGGGGCATACAAATGGCAAATAGTAATACAACATCATTTATTCAACTTCCTAGATAATTAAATCGGGGCTTGAAACCATTTTTTCACACCTGTAGCAACAAATATTAGTCTAGAGAAGAGGTTGTCCAGTTTGGAAAGGCAATGTTAAAGACTGAGGAGGGGGAGGTTGGTTCTACTGTGTGTGATCAAGTTGTCACAACACCCAACATTCAAATTTCTACAACTCTATTATCACAGAACCCCTAAAACCTTCACATTTCAAGTAAGAAAACAAACAACTTCTACCTAAGGTTGTAATATAATGTACACTTAACTGCTCTACACTTTAACTTAAATATAACCTTGTTATTGTTTACTTGGTATTTCTAATGCATTAAAATCACTGAATTTAATGAATGTATTGCAATCATTCAATTTTCAAGATGGTGGCATATTACCTGCTTTAGCTGCATCATTGTGAGTGTAAAAAGAGTTTCAAATTGTTCCTCATACTGGCTTACACTCACACCAGCAATCTCAGTGAGGCACTTTAGAGACACATTTCGAAACATTGGAACATTCAGGAACTATTTTATTAAAAGAGAAAACAAAATTAAACTCAAGAAATATTTTACTTTAAAAATGACAAAGGAGGGTGCGGGCTGGAGTTAGTTTTTGGTGCTCTTGCAGAGGACCCAGATTCTACAACAACACCCACTGACAGCTCACCAGTAGCTAGTCCAAGGGGATTCAACACCCTCTTTTGATGCTTATGCCTTCTGGCATCCTAGAGAACCAGACACTCACGTGATACACAACAAATTTAAAAATAAAGGAGCCTTACAATCATAAACTCAAGGATACAGTCTGAAAATAGTGGGTAACAGATTTTTATTTTTGCATACATTTTGAAGAAACACCATATACTCAAATACTGAAATGTTTGAGGAGCACATATGCTTGCTTTCTTTTGAGACTGGGATCTCATGAGGCTCAGATGGAGATCCTAACTGCTATAAAGCTGAGGAAGACCTTAAACTTCTGACCTCTCTGCCTGCATCACAGGGATGTACTACAGGGAAGCTGGGGATTAAACCTAATGCTTTGTGAGCTACATCCCCAGTACATTCTAAAAAAAAACCCAAAACAAAACAAACAAACAAACAAAAAAACAAACTTGTGGTAACTTTCCCAAGATCATTACTATTTATGTTTGATTGGCTTGAGACCTAATCCTAATAAATAAACAAATAAAACAAAACAAAACAAAACGAAACAAAAAATAAAAGCACCAAAACAAACCCTACTATAGACAATGGCCAAAAAAAAAAAAAGGATCAAGGTCAACTTACACATCGGCTATACTGAATTTGAGATGAACTTAAATCCTTGCCACTATTCACAACCTCCAAAATAAGATCTTTAGAAGATAAGCACAGGACTAAGATTAACATATTACGGAGAAATTTAGTTATATATATTCTGTATACCATTGGTGGCTGATTTGGGAAATATTCAAGGCTGATCTACAAAGTTCATTTGTTACAATCTGTCTTTACTAAGGTTCAATAAACACCCTGTAACATTCATCAAGATAACACAGTGCAATGCACTGGTAACTGCTGTGGAATAATCCTGTACACTGTGTGAATATATGTTGCTATAACTGGATTAATAAACAAGCTAACTGCCCAATAGCTGAACAGGATAAAGTTAGGCCAAACTGAGAACCGGGGAGGAGAAGGGTGGAGTCCAGAGATGTCAGCCAGCAGTCGAGGAAGCAAGATGCATAGAAAATGAGGTAACAAGCCCTGAGTGACGTGGCAAGGCATAGATGAGAAATATGGGTTAGCTTATATGTAAGAGCTAGTTAGTAGCAAGCCTGAGATAGATATCTGCTGAGCATTTATAATTTTTTTTTTTTTTTCAAGACAGGGTTTCTCTGTGTAGCTTTGCACCTTTCCTAGAACTCACTTGGTAGTCCAGGCTGGCCTCAAACTCACAGAGATCCGCCTGGCTCTGCCTCCCGAGTGCTGGGATTAAAGGCGTGCGCCACCACCGCCTGGCGAGCATTTATAATTTATATGGGAAGTGGCTGCCAGTTATTTGGGAATAGACAGGTGGGACAGAAAAATTCCACCTACAGGTTAACAGTCAATGAGAAACAATACGAAGTGCATGGTATTCTAATTTTTTTAGGTAAAATAGATTTTCATGGCCTCAGTATTCAAGCATTTGCCATTACACCTGATGATCTGAGTCTGACCCTGGGGACAGCCAATTACATACAAAAATACATATAAAACAAAATTTTCAATTCATAGGAGTATCACCTGAATTACCTCACTGTGACTCAAGTGAAAGAAAACAATATACTAATTATGCCCAAATCCGGTTCTTGACAGCACCAGTGATCCAATCTTGGGACAGTCTAGGCAAGCTTCCCCACCCCCATGAGCTATAATCTCCAGCCTTCACTTTACATTTTGTTTTTGCTCTTCTAAAAAAAATAAAAAAGATTTATTTATTATATACAGTGTTCTGCAAGAAGGCACCAGATCTCATTATGGATGGTTGTGAGGCACCATGCAGTTGCTGGGAATTGAACTTGGGACCTCTGGGAGAGCAACCAGTGCTCTGAATCTCTGAGCCATCTCTCCAGCCCGTTTTGCCTTTTTTTTGAGACTGGGAAAGTACCGGGCTAAGTGTTCTCAGATTATGTGCTGGGATCTGTAACCTAATGTGGCATGTGCCTTTAATCTCAGCATTCCAGAGGTAGAGGCAGAGGCAGGAGGACCTCTGTGAGTTCAAGTCAGGCTTCTACAAATCAAGTTCCAGGACAGCCAAGGCTGTCTCAGAAGTACCCCTGCCCCCTAAAAAAAGAAGGAAAAAGGAGCCGCTTCCTTTCCACACAGGCCTTAAACTGTAACCATGTCTGATTCTTAAACAACTGACCTAGCTAGCTGTAGGTTTCTTAGGACAGACCTTTCTAGGTAAGTAATTCAAATTCAGGCCACCCTCAAACTTGAAATCCTTGTACCTGGGGCCTTTGAGATAAAGAAGTCCCCAACATTCAATCCCCTCAACCCTTACGGTGGAGGGAACCAACTCTCAACCAAGTTGTCCTCTGACCTCCATACATATCCATGCCCACACATATTCACGCAAAATTAACAAATATATATATAAAAGTCCTCCTACTTCTGACTGTAGTATTGGAATTACATGTACCACTATGCCTGAGTTTAAAGGAAAAAAAAAAGATTTAAAGACTCTTATCAAATGATTATTAATATTTATGTAAAAATCTTGAGAGCAGTTCCTTCATTTTAAAAACAAAGATAGCCATTAGAGTGTCAGCGAAGAAAAGCGATCTGTGCCTGTTCAGAGACAAAATTGAAGTGTACTGCCTTTACCTTGTAAATTAATGTGCTGATTAACTTGGTCTCAAAGATGTATCCCAGTGGAATCCAGTTCAGAAATCTCAGCAGTGTTTCTAAGGTTGCATGTACAAGAGGAGCATTTTGGGAATTTTCCTGCCAATGCAAGCATCATATCATAAATATACTTGACTCTAAAACTTATTTCAAAAAGAAGAAACCAAACCACTTACCATCACAAACTGGCAGAGCTGAAATATCTGTGAGAACTCATTGCACATGCTAAGGGGGAAGAAAAAAAAAAAAGATTTAGGCAAGAGGGAAAATGCAAATCCTGATTTCAGGCAGACCCTGAAATCAGACAGAGTGACAGGGAGGACACTTGACAGCTCCTTGTGCATACACCCCCTCAAGTAATTTAAGACATTGCTGATCACACTGAGTTAAAAAACTTTCACACTTAGAGCTCCACGTAGCATGAGATAATTTAAAACATAATTACTTGCCTGTCTTTTAAATGCTTTGCTTTCACTTGGGTTATCTGTCCACTAGAGAAATCAAATACTTCTTCACTCAAGAGTTTAAGAATCACCATATTATTCTGACACAGACTTTCACTGGTCCTACTTGCTCCAACAATGTCACTGATGAAGGTTGGCCAATGCTTCGGCCACTCTTGCTTAAGGATCTAAAATTAAAGATGAAATGTCTATTTCACTTCATTTGATGAAGACACAACAACTCCACAGTCAGAGTAAGTGTTACACACTTTACCCCTTTTATTACGGGGGAACTGTGTCATTCTCTATGCCACACATAAATGGGAAACACAGTGCTTTCAATACTCACAGACCCCACTCAGTTACCCTGATGGTCACATATGGCTCTAGTGTGTATGGATATTAATATTTGCCGGGTAGATATGTATAACCTATCCCAAAACATCTGAGATCTAATTAAACAATAAAGAGTTAAGAAGACAGATTCAGGGGCTAGTGAGAATGCTCACCTAGCATATCAGCCCCTGGGATCAATCCCTGCTACTCCGAAACCAACAAAAGACAGTTTCTGTTGGATATAATCTAGTCCTTACATTATTTTAAGTTTGTTAATGCAGCGAAGCTGAATTGAGACTCTTAAAAGCTGATGCTACCAGGTTCTTGAATTATAGCAGGGTGTGGACATTTTACAAGCTTCAAGTAGATCTATGGCACAAATAGGGAAAGAATCTTCTACTAAATTCTTAAATATTAGAATTTTGAAGTTTGGATAGTATCATAGGCAAGAATATTACAAACATTCTACAAAAGGGTGGCCTGTTAGGGTCAGTAAAGAAAACTGGTCAACACAAACATTCTAAACTTACGACTGTGTAAGTGTTAGGAGAGACTGTATGGAGACTGACTAACTAGGAGGCCAAACTCGGTGTAAGGATATAAAAACTGCGACTGGACCAGCCACATGTAAGGAAAATGTACAGCATCAGGCAGATAAAGTCCAGTGGTCACACTGAAAATTTTAAACTCCAGTGTACACTGAAGCCATATAACCCCAAGTCTTAAAAGTAATTGTTGACTCCTACCACCACAGGTTCATTATAGCAAATGTTGAAGACCTGATCTCAGGTCAGGTTGTGTGGCGCACGCCTTTAATCCCAGCACTCGGGAGGCAGAGGCAGGTGGATCTCTGTAAGTTCGAGGCCAGCCTGGTCTACAAATCAAGTTACAGGACACAGAGAAACCTAATCTGGGGGTGGGGGGTTGGGGAGGAAGACACCCTTCACTTGCATGCACATACCCACTGGAAAACACACATCTACACATAAAAATACAAAATTTTTATAAAGGTATCTATGGGATAGAAGAATTTTGAACAGACCCAAATGTTAAATGTAATAGTCATTTAATTTTTTATGACGAAGATGGTTAGTATAAAGCTTACCTGAACAAGAATCATATTTAACTTCCCAATATACACCTTTTCTTTCTAGGGAAGGAGGAAAAGGGTCAGATTAAACAAGTACCTAAAGAATACAGCATAAACATAATATGCATGTTTTCACGACTATTGAAAGTACACTAACATTTAAATGTTTGCTTTCTTGAACACATTTGAGGTGGCTCAGCATGAAAAGCCAACTGCCACCAAGCCTGACCACCTGAGTTCCAAGTCTCTGGACCTATATATACGGTGTAAGGAGAACCGACTCCCAAAAGTTGCCCTCGAACCTCACATAAGCACCGGGTGTAACACACTGCACGTCCAATAGATAAATGTCTCCAGACGCACAGGTGGCAGGCAGAGGAGGAGAGCACTGGCTCTCCCCAGTTGTCCTCTGACCACCACATCCATGCTGTGGCACTTAGACATGGTCCCGTGTGCACACAAAGACAATAAAATTTAAAAACTAGTAATTTTCAAAAGAATTGTCTTACCTCTACACAAGTTGGGTCGGAGGACGTCTTGATAATGAGGCCAACAACGTATTTTTTTATTCCTATTAAAAAAATTATACATAGCGTGTTAAAAACTAAAACTTCCTTATAAGATAGGCATGGTGGTTTATGCCTGTAATCCCAGCACTCAGTGCTGAGGCAAAGAAACTGTTGTATACCCTGGACTAGAATGTGACTTTTTGTTTGCTTGTTTTGAGACAGGGTTTCCCTGTGAAGGTCTAGCTGTCTGGGAAATCAGATTTGCCTGGCTCTGCCTTCCAATTGCTAAGATTAAAGGTGTGTGCCACCACCACCTGGCCAAAATGTGACTCAATTAAGAAACAAAAATCACACTTTTGCCCCATGCTAACAAATATTCAGGACCTGGGAGAGGGCTGAGTAATGAGTTTCAAACTCCAAACCCTTCACCAGTGCTGGCAATTGCACAGACCGTCAATTAGGACTTTGGATGTAGTTCAGAAGTAGCATACTTGCCTAACACACAAAACTCCTTGGGTGTGATGGTAAACACTTCAAAAAGTTAGTGGATATGCTTTTCATACTTTTGAACCTTTTAAGCTTTGAAAAATCAGGACCAAGTCAAGCAGTGGTGGCGCACACCTTTAATCCCAGCACTCTTGGGAGGCAGAAGCAGGCGGATCTCTGAGTTTGAGGCCAGCCTGGTCTATAAGAGTTCCAGAAGAACAGCCAAGCCAAGGATACACAGAAATACCCTGTCTTAAAGGGGGGGGAGGGGGAGTTCCAGGCTAACTATAAACTACCCATCTTCCTCCTAAATCCCTTTTATTCTTGTAAGGTAAGTTTATAGGCATGCTGGGCCCATCTAACAGCACATTAATTTTATAGGAAAAGTATACCAAGTGATATGCATTCTTGTTTAAATACACGTACACTCTCTGGTTTAACAGCTGACCTCTATGATATCAGCACTGGGGAGACTAAAGCAGGACAATCTGCTGGAAGTTCTAGCCAGCCTGGCTAAAACTGAGGCCAACTCTGGCAATAGAGCAAAACACTCTACAAACATCGAACTATACATATTTGGACTTTTGATCCTGCCCACAAAGTTCTGAAACTACACAGGAGTGAACGCATGCCTAAAATCACACATTTTTGATCTTTATACTTTATTTTGTTATGCTTGTGTGTCTGTAATTGTATATTACCTGTGTGTGAGCACCCAGTGAGACCAGAGTTACATACAGGTAAAATGGGTGCTGGGACCCATTTTAGGACCTCTGCAAGTACAGCAAGATCTTGTAATTGTTAGGCCATCTCTAATCCAGGATTTTTTTTCTTTGCAATTGATATATTTCTTGTGAAGAAAGTATGTATCATTTACAACTGTAGGCACATTTTCTTCAAAGGATTACTTACTGTTTTTAGCATTTATTTATTTTTTTTGGAGGGGTGTCTTAAAGAAATCATTTGACCTCTGCCTAAAGAGTGAATGACAGTGTCTCTTGTAGCCTACACTCCTCTAAAATTCCTCATCCTTCTGTTTCTACCTCCAAAGCTACCTTTGAGAGTCTCTACCTAGCCTGCAACCCTGTGTATTGAGCTGGTCTTGAATTTTATGATCTTTCCACATCTGTTTCCCAAGTGCTGGATAACAGTCACTCTTACTTCCTTTTACCCTCTGCCTCTAGTCTCTGAGACTGGGTTTAGACAGGGTTTATGTTCAGGCTGGCCTTCACTGACTGAAAGAATGGCCTTGTACTATGGGACTGACGTGATTAAAGTTGGACATGGTAAAGCACACCTTTAGTCCTGTCCTCCTGAGGCAAGGAGTGAGGTGAGGCCAGCCTGGTCTAGCCTGGTCTACATGGCTACAGAACACCCAGGACTACAGAGAGACCCTGTGGTGGTGGCGGGGAATTGAAAACAAAAGTTTTAATTTAATAATAAGATGCTCTTGCTTTTCCTTTTTTCCTGAGACAGGGTCTCAGTGTGTAGTCTTGGCTGTCCTGGAGCAGCTCTGGATGGGGTGTGCATCACACCCAGCTAAAACTCATTTAATAATAAACAGAAGCATCGTGAACACAAACAGATCTAGTTTTATGGGGTCTCTTGTTGTTGTCTTAACCTTCACTTGTATGTCTATAAAACCAACCAAACAAAAAGACACCGGCCACTGACTGCTGCTGGGGAGGAGTCATCATTGTCTTGAGCTGTATATTCATGGGTGAGCCCATGAGGTCCAATGACAGCTGCAGCCATGTTCACTGACAGTCCTGGTTTAACTCAGTGAGTCGCAACAAAATGGGGTCAGCGTGGAAAAGGTACTTTTAAGAAAGGAGACAGAGCAAAAGGACTTCCCTGGGCTCTGGGGTCTCAAAACAGCAACAGCAAACAAAACCCTAAACTAAAAGTAAAATATCAAAGGTTACAACACACACACAAAACCCAAAGCATTTAGGAACCCGTAAGGCACCTAACATAAAGAAATGAATTAAGATATAACTCCATTAACCTGAAAAATACTAATTCAGCCATTACTAGCAAATCACTAATTTAATAACCATTAATACATAAAAACCACAAAACAGATGTTATTTTCTGACGCAAGGCTAAATGAACATCATAGCAATGCAAAAAATTTACAACACAATTCAAGTTTGTTTCATATTTTGCATTACCTCTTTGTCATTATTTTTTTTTTTTTTTTTTAAAGATTTATTTATTATGTATACAGCATGTATGACTGTAGGTCAGAAGAGGGCACCAGATCTTATTACAGATGGTTGTGAACCACCATGTGGGTGCTGGGAATTGAACTCAGGACCTCTGGAAGAGCAGTCAGTACTCTTAACCTCTGAGCCATCTCTCCAGCCCCCCTCTTTGTCATTATTAAGATGGCCTTTTAGAGGGCTGGAGAGATGAAGCAGCAGTTAGGAGTGGTTGCCCTTCTTGCAGAGGACCCAAGTTTGGTTCCTAACACCACAATCAGGCAACTGATAGCCAGGGGATCCAATGCTCTTTTCTGGCCTGTGAGGGTTTGTGTGCTTGCCTGGGTGTGTATGTGTCCGCAGTACCCTCAGAGGCCAGAAGAGGGCACTGGATCCCCTGGAGCTGAAGCTAAAGGCCTGAGTCACCTACTGTGTATACTAGAAACCAAGCAGGTCCTTGGCAGGAGCAGAAAGTGTTCAAAATTGTTGAACCAGTTTTCCAGTCCTATATTATCTTTTCAATAATCAATACAAGATCTTACTTTGTAACCCTGGTTAGCCTGGAACCCACTATGTAGACCAGGCTGGTGTCTAAATGAGATCCACCTGCTCTGCCCCCCATTGCTGGGATTGAAGGTGTGAACTACCATACTTGGCGTGTTCATATTATATTCACTGTTAAGTTTCTGGTAATTTTACCATTAATTTCATTTTGTAAATTCCTTACATGTTAAGAATATTACTCCTGCCCCTACAATAAAGTTTGTGTATATAAACTTTTAAAAAGTGCCAAACAGTAAAATGAATTACTATTTAAAAATACTAAGAAATATTTCTTTTAAAACGTAAACTTCAGCCAAGTATGATGATTCACACCTGCCAACCTGGCTACACACAGTGAGTTCTTGGTCATTCTCAATCAAACATTAAGGCTAAGACTGTAGTTCAGTTGGTAGATAGCTTGTCTACTGTGTTTAAAGTCCTAGGTTTGCTCAGCACTCACGAAACTATGGTAGCTCAAGCCTATATATATTCCCAGCCCTCAGCTGGAGGCAAGAGACCCACAAGTTCAGTACCACCCTTACCTACAAAACAACCTGAACTACATAGGACACCATCTCAATAAAAAATAAAGGACAACAAAAAATTGTATTCAAACAGGAACATGGCTGGAAAGATGCCCCAAGGGTTAAGAACACTTAGTGCTTTTCCCAGGACCTGTGCTCAGGTCTGACCCACCAACTCAACACCTGTCACTTTCTTCTGGCCTCCACAGATGGAAGGGCACAGAACAACTGGGACAGATGGTCAGATGTGCGCGCACACACACACCTTAAAAGGAAAAAAAGCATTTACTGCTCTTCCAGAGCACCCAGGTTTGGTTCCCAGCATACACACAGTTCACAGCTGATCTGGTAGCTCATCACCACCCATAACTACAGTTCCAGAGGATTCAACATCCTCTTCTGACTGCCCCAGGTACCAGGCACACATGTGGTACATAAGCATGGAAAACATCCATATGCAGAAAATAAAGAATTCACATCCAGAGGCTGGGGCAGGGTTAACAAGTACCCTACCACTAGCCTATAGACCAAGCCTCAATTTTCTAACTAGTATCAAACAATTGTCTTTTTGTTAAAACTATTACATTTACTTGTTTTGTGTATGTAAGTGTGTGTGTACATAGGTTGTGGAAATGAATCTCATATAGCCTAGGACTTGGAAATCCCAATCCTCCTGCCTCCACCACCTTATGAGTGCTGGGGTTATAGGCGGGAACCACTATACCTTAGTCCTCAGATTTCTTACAACTACAACCTTTCCTGATACAGTAAGAAATATTTAAGATTAATTCTAGCCATCACTACACTTTTCTCATTTTAGAGTTAGAAACTGACCTTGCTCATAAAGCAACCTCAGAAATACAAAGGTAAAAAGCCTTGATTTGATACTTTCCTCTCTAAGTCCAATCAAGCTGCTATACATAAACAATATTGTTGGTTACTGTGTCATGATCTTAAAACACATTCAAGTTTTATTTATCTCCAGCCATGCCCCAAAGTAGCTCAAGTGATATTAATTTGGTGTGCATGTGAAGCTGAGGATGACACAGCAACTCCCCTCCCCCAAATCTTCATTCTCAGCCTGGCATGTATGTCCATTCTTTCCCTTTCTTGACAGGGTCACTCTACATAGCCCTGGCTGTCCTAGAACTACTCTGTAGACCAGGCTGAACTCAAATTCACAGAAACTCCACCCGCCTCTGCCTCCTGAGTGCTGGAACTAAAGGGATGCACCACCCGCGCAACTGTGTGCATACTCTGACTTTCCAAACAAGGTTTGCTCAAAGTGATGGTTGCCTCTTTCCTCTAAAAGACTGCCTACTCCTCCTTCCCTACACAAATAACCCTGCCATGCTACATT
Source organism: Peromyscus californicus insignis (assembly GCF_007827085.1). Lineage (NCBI taxonomy): Eukaryota > Metazoa > Chordata > Mammalia > Rodentia > Cricetidae > Peromyscus > Peromyscus californicus. The sequence goes on from NW_026294424.1 coordinate 23,697,102, forward strand.
AATAAACTCAACTATAATAAGAATATCAGGACCCAAAATTGAATTATTTACCCTTAAGATATTTTCCTACCTTCACACTGGTTCCTTGGAAGAATCTTCCACCTTGTTTTTATCACATTTTCCAAAATCTGTAGTCCGTAATACTGAAAATTGGAGAATAGAATTATGTGAGTATCTTGTCATAGGACTAGGACCTTTCAGGATTCACAAATGGACAGACACACATTTATAGCTAACATTTCAAAAACATTATGCTATCAAGTTTAATTACATATATTAAACAAGGATCTATTCGCCCATAAGCTGACATGTCATGCATTTTCCTCATTTTACTGTTTACTACTCTATGTAACGTCCTGCTGTTTACACATGCTCACACCAGGAGGAAGAACCAAATAAAAAGCCCTTTAGCAGCCAAATGGGCTTATCTGTAGAAGGAAAAATAACAGCCAGATAGGAATTCACAGCATAAGACTGCTCATAGGCTCGCATACATTATTAACACAACCAGGCTCCAAAATTTAATAGCTTGGATGCTGTCAAGCTTCCTATCCTCCTCTAGGAGCTACAAGCTTGCAGCCAAACAGCAAGTGTTGCCACAGATACTTTCTACACAAGTGTAAGCGTCTCTGGTGTGTTACTTAAGGAGCAGCAAGACAAATCCACAGGTTCATTTTCAATTCTAGACCCACCCTTATGCAGTTTCTATTTCTACTAATTTAAAGATAAACTTTTGTGCACAGTCAAAATAAAATACAAATGCATGTTGCAATCTGTGTCTACCTTTCAGGTATCCCTTTTTAAACATAGAAGCTGTAACTGCATATGTGATGAAGTTAAATAACAGACACCACTTTGAATCCATTTTATCCCTTCTGCTGTGTATGCACTCCACAGTTAACATGTAAGAATTTATCATGCTCCAGGATTTACTACTACCTCAATCATAATAATGACCAATTAGTGTAGAAAGGCAGGAGGAAGAAAAGGAACCAAAATGTTTTTTGTTTCACCTCAAGAATTAGGAATTCTAATAACCGGCTGTAATACCTGAAAGGTAAACTCATTCACATAGCCTCAGATTGCAAGTTTTGGCTGAGAATAAGAGTTCATCTTTAAAATTGTTAGTCATTTGCACAATAAAATAGGAGCATTAGTATTTCAACCAAAGGGATCATATAAATGCTCATTTTAGCCAAAGCACAATATAGACTGTCCCAAACTACATTGTGCTCAAATACTTTTTGCTGTTTTCTTTCATTTTAATATTTTATACCTTACAACAATAGTTTCTCTGCAATCTCTACTCAAACTCTACATTTGCAGAACATTCCTTAAAGTCCTCTAAAATAAGAACAAGGCCATAACAAATTCTGTTATTAAGGAATTAAATGTCACTACAGTATTTCCCAATCAGCAATAGTAAACCTTCCTACCCTGGTCAGTAGCTCTACAGAACTAGTGCTCAGAGGCATACAAAAGACAACAGTTCCTCTAAGTTAGCGTAAAACCTACTACAAATCATACTACCTAAAGATCCCAAAGAAAAAGAAAAAATAATCAAAACAGAAGACCACATCATGTTACAGAATATGCCCTCTTGCTAATAACCAATTAAAAAGACCCATGAAGCACCAAGAAACTAAACACCATAAATGAGACTAAAAAAATCTTTTAAGCTACCTGACCTAATTTTTGTTTCTCAATTAAAAATACCCCCTTCCATTACTATCACATTCATTAATTTACTCATCCTTTACTGACTAATACTCATTGTGTAGTACTGACTCACTAACTCTAGCCCTTTGTACAATTACAAAGTAGGATCAGCTTGCTGAACACACAGTCCCACTTGAAAACTTTTTAACAAAGCGGCTGAGGAAGGGAGCCCACTACAAGCATCCCACACACGAGGTCAAAGGTGCATGCACGGTGTCCATCCCTGCAATCTAAGTCCTAAGCTCTTCTCATCAAAAACAACTCTGGATGTGAAACTTGGAAAGAGAAAGAATTCTTGTTCCTTTCGGAAAACCATTTTCTTCATAAATGTGAAGTGACAGCTAGTCTTTAAAAAACAAGCCAACAAACAAACAACTAAACCCCTACTTCTACTTCAAACCTCAGAACTTGAGTTATCCACTGCTGAGCTATGAAGATGAGGGACAGGAAACAGCAAAGACTACATGAAAAAACAAACGCATGAAATGATCCCTATGGCAGAAATTTCTGAGCCCTTAGAAATACTTATTTTATGCATCGAGTCCCCCTTCCCTCCCACCACCCCTGAAACAAAAACAATCGATGAACAGAATTCAGTTAAAGGGAATCAAAAGGGTAGACCTTGTGGAGGCCTGCCGTCAAAGCCTAGCTGTGTAGTTGCACAGGAAGACACCCCTTTTCTTCCTATTACAAGCAATCAACATAATGGAACATTATGATTAATATCAGGTAGTGTTAACATCTTTAAAGAAAAAAAAATGATTGCATAAAAGCCAAATGTCATAGTGCATAAATTTAGCACCAAATCATTTGTAATTTATGTAAATTGAAGAATTCTTTACCTGTTGCTTTCTTTCTGTTCCTCTAATCATCTCATTTTTCACAAGACAAATTTGAGTTTTTAAAAATACTGTTGATAAATCAACTTAAACATTAGTAATGTCTGTCAGTATAAAAAGCAAAATTTACCAGGCAAGCAAACAGGCAAACACTGTTATGTTACTTAAGGTTAGCACTTTGAGGAAGTTCTGGGCTGTATTTTTGCCTTAAAATTTACCAAGATGTCAAAACTAATTAATATTTTTAAACTATTAACTAACACATTCTGATTTCATAAACAGATGTGCACATGGCTATTTTCTGTTTTAACACAATGTATATCAAGTAGAGACCTTTTGTGTATTAAACAGAATGCCATGGTTAAGTTTATTACTTTAAGGCGTTTAAAGAGAAGCGTGAATCATCAAGCATTCAACAGTCAAAACACATTTTGATCAACCCTTCTGTTCAAACTCAAGGAAGGAAGAAAAAAAAAAAAAAAAAAAAAAGCCCCGGAGTTATAACATTTTCAATTGCAAATAAGAACTGAGTGCTGTCTCAATGGAAACACTGGTACCATGGTGTTAAGCTGTCCATACAACTGGGTGTTGATGGTGCCTAGCCTGTATTATATTGATTACTTGCCCAAAATAATTTAAGTCTCATCTCTGAGTAACTTAAAACTTATGCTAAGACCTACATACATGTTATAAAAGGAAAAAACTCCCGCCCCCAAAAGGAAAAAAAAAAAAAAAAACCCACACAAAAACCACCTTGCATTCTAGTCCCAATTACAAAAACTTCATTCATAATTCTTAGGACTATTTGCAAGAATTAATTCTAAGCTCTAGAATAATTGTGAAATAAGTTAGCAATATGAAATGATTTGGTAACAAATGCTAATACTAAAATGAGACACCTTCCTCAAAGTTTACGACTGGAAGAAAAGAAGAATGGATCTTAAACCACCACTTGCTTACTTTCGTGTTCATGTTCTGCGAAAACTCCAATATCGTGTCGACGCGTGTCCAAGCATCAGGATGTTCCTTTAAATGTGTCAATACTTCTTGAGCCATTCTTTGCTAAAATAGTATACAAAAAGAATTAAGCTAAGGTGTTCTTTAGAATTCATTAAAATGTAAAGTACGGAGAAAGGCACAATGACACTTTTACCTTCTGGAAACATCTGAGAGATAAACTGCCAGAAGCAGAAGCTCATCAGGCTGGGGGTACAGGCTGTAAACCCAAGTACTCAGGAGGGTAGGGTAGGGTAAGACTCCCTAGTTCTCTAGCTACCCGGAAGCTCAAATCACTCTTGATTAGTAAGACAGTACCCTGGAGAGCGCTCATGAAATGAAGGGATTGGCACCAAGCCTGATGGCATATATTCCATCCCCAAAACTCACATAGACACAGACAGACATATACTTTCTTTTTGTAAATCATGGTACGTGTCTGTGAGTCTGACTTTACGAATGCTGAGATACATGGCTTCTGAGTTCAGAGACAGCCAAGGTTACAGAGACCTTTCAAGAAAAGGAGGGAGAGGAAGGTTTTTAGAAAGGAGAGGGACAGAAAAGGAAGGATTTTATTTCTTTGAAAACACATCAGGCTGGCAAAATGGATCAGAGGTTAAGAGCACTAGCTGCTCTTCCAGAGGTCCTGAGTTCAATTCCCAGCAACCACATAGTGGCTCACAACCATCTGTAATGAGATCTGGTGCCCTCTTGTTCTGCATGTACATTAAAAAAAAAAAAAAAAAAGCAAATGCATCAGCCTTTCCCACAAATCTGGTTTATTAAACTTGCATTCAATCAAGGAGGGGTTTGGTAAAAACTCAGTGGCAACACACAAGCTTAGAACCCCCGTTCAATGTCTAGCATCAAGAAAGAAGGCAGGCACAGTGGAAGAGGACCTCTTAGTTCTGAATACAGGCTGGTCTACATGGTGAGTTCCAGGCCAGTCAGGGCTACCTGAGTTTCAAATAGAATACATACTTAGCCAAGTGTTTTGGCACATGCCTTTAATAATACCAGCATCAAGAACTGGACCTAAGAGTTCAAGGCCAGCAAGTTCCAGGACAACCAAAGCTACCCAGTCTTAAACTTGAAATAAAAGAATACGGCAGGGTGTGGTGCCATAAGCGGTTTTTTTTTTTTTTGTTGTTGTTGTTGTTTTTTTTGGGGGGGGGCGTTGAGACAGAGTTTCTCTGTATAGTTTTGGTGCCTGTCCTGGATCTCCCTCTTAGACCAGGCTGGCCTTGAACTCACAGAGATCCGCCTGGCTCTGCTTCGAGTGCTGGAATTAAAGGCGTGCGCTACCACCGCCCGGCTTGGTGCCACAAGCTTTTACTCCTAGACTCAGGAGGCAGAGGCAAGAAGATCTGAGTCTGAGGCCAGCCTGCTCAACTCTATGTTGAGTTCCAGGACAGTCAGAGCTACAGAGAACATGTAATCTCTTCTGCGATTTGTCTTTTGCATTTAATGTGGTTTTAAAGATCTAGCCATGTTAACATTACTATGCCTAGCTTCTTTGGTTTAACTATAACATTTTCATAATACATTTCACCCAAGTTTTTAGTCTACTGACATTCTTTTCTTAACAGCTTAATCTTTCCACACTTTTTTGACTTTGACATTCTTTTCTTAACAGCTTAATCTTTCCACACTTTTTTGACTTTGTAATTTTGTAGCTAAACTGGATCCTTCCTCCATTTCTATAAATTTATAAGCATGAGCTAGGCATGGTGGTACATACCTGTGAGCCTAGCACTCAAAAGGCAAATAAATGAAGTAAAAATAAATCTAAAAAACAAAGGCTAAAGCAGAAAGACTGCCAGCCTGGACCACAGGGACACAGAGACTTTGCTTCAAGAAACGTGTGTGTGTGTGTGTGTGTGTGTGTGTGTGTGTGTGTGTGTGGTGTCGCAAGCTTATTTTGAAGTAAGCAAATATAATATTCATTATGATCTTACTAATCAATATTACTTTTGGAACCAGGCAAAATGCACAGAATTGTAATCTCAGAAACTGGGAGGTACATATAATAGGATCAGGAATCCAAGCCAGCTTCAGCTATAGGAAATCATTCTGCCTGTGCACCATGTGCCTGTGAAGACCAGAAAAGGCTTTGGATTCCTGAAACTAGTTGGGAGACGTCATGTGGGTGCTGGGAATTGAACCTTGGTCCTCTGGAAGAACCAGTGCTCTTAATCACTGAGCCATCTCTGGCTCACATTCTGTCTTTAAAAACAAACAAAACATCTAGGTGGTAGTAGTACACACCTTTAATTTCAGAACTTGGGCAGAGGCAGGTAGATCTCTTGAGTTCAAGGCCAGCCTGGTCTACAGAGAAACTGTCTTGAAAAACAAAACGAACAATAACCGAAACAACCTTTTAGGAACTGGAGAGATGGCTTAGGTTTCAGGTGCATTCACCAGCATCCATACTAGGCAGCTCACAACTGCCTGTCACTCCAGCTAGAGGGGAAGCTAACATCTTCTGCACCCGCACACACACACCAACCTCTTAGAAATACACTCAACACACATTGTGGTTCTAAAACTCACCCAAAAGCCACTATGGAATCAGGAAGAACTCAGTTACCTATATCCTACTAGGAAGATCTTGGGTTAGAAGTTGGGCAACGCAGTTAAGTTTTTTTTTGTTTGTTTGTTTGTTGGAAAAATATTTGTACATGAGGGTTTTGCCTGCATTTATCTGTGTGTGCCATGAGCTATTTTGTGCCTGATGCCAGAAAGGAGCATCAGATCCCTTGTAACTGCTACAGATGATTGTGAGCTGCCAGACGGGTGCTGGGACATGGACCTGGGTGGTCCAGAAGAACCAGTGGTCCTGAGGGCCGAGCCAGCCATCTCTTCAGCCCTTGTTTTGTTTTTGAGGTTAGGGTCCAGCTACACAGCCTAGGTTGGCACTGTCCTTGTGATCCTCTTGCCTCATTCTCCAGAGTACTGGAATTACACGTGTCTATATCACGGTGCCCAGCCACTTATATATATTTCCCATTTCATTTTGTCAAGGGACTTACAGCTCTAAGAAGGTATCCATCTGCCGAAGATAAATGATGAAAACCAACAACAGTAATAATATGACTCATCGGGGCTGGAGAGATGGCTCAGAGGTTAAGAGCACTGACTGCTCTTCAAGAGGTCCCGAGTTCAATTCCCAGCAACCACATAGTGGCTCACAACCATCTATAATGAGATCTGGTGCTCTCTTCTGGTGTGCAGACATACATACAAACAGAACACTGTATACATAATAAATAAATCTTTAAAAATAATATGACTCATCTAGGACTAAAGCTTACTTAGTTGTTCTTAAGACACGGTCTCACTACACCGCCATGGCTGGCTGGGAAGCTCTAGCAATCATCTTGCTTACAGATGATCTCCACTCACCCAGAGCTAGGCAGTGCCTTACCTTAGTTCTCCCTGGGACTAACTGGAATGTGAACTTGAAACAGTACATATCATGAATCTTTACCTAGTAAAAGGCACTTGGTCCTACTACTCTGTCAGCTCTTTAGCCCAGATACAATTGCTCTGAACTCAGGATTTACCTGCCTCAGTCTCCTTCCTGAGTTACACCAGCTTCAGATGGGTCAGATCATTTGATATGCTGTGCACTGTACATGTGAACATTTTGCAACCTCCACAGGTAACACGCTGTGTTATTGGTTATAACCTCATGAGTTCTCATTAACTGCACTACTGTACCATAAGTATCTCCATTTTGCCCTATTTCTCATTCTTCTTATATTTCTATTACCTTAAAAATCTCAAAAGGTTTTAAGCAATAGAAGAGTTCAATCAAAATAACAGGACACAATATTGAAAAACACATCCACTCTTCACTTAATATCCACACCCCCCCTTTAATTGCTAAAAATAGAAATATCTAATATTATAGTTTTGTTAAACGACTTTAAAAAAAAAAGTGTGTGTGGGGGGTTGCATTTAGTGCAGTGCCAGTGAATACACCAAAAAACGGGCATGGGAGTCCCTCAGGGCTTGGAGTTACAGGTGTCTATGATCTGCTGAACCACTCAGGTCCTCTGGAAGAGCAGCACACGTTGTTGCCTGCTGGGCCATCTCTTCACCCTCCAGCCATTACCGTTTAAGTACCTTACTATATTCCCCATATAGGCAAAAGCTCTGTCCATAAGTTACTTCATGCTTCAAAAAAATCTTAGGTTCTGAATTTGAAATTATTTTGAAATGTATTTAGCATTGCTGGGATAGTGGCATTCACTTTTAATGCCAGCATTCACAAGCAGAGACATGCTGATTTGAGTTTATGGTCTACACAGCAAGCTGTAGGCCAGTAAGAGCTACATAGTGAGACTCTGTCAGAGACAAACAGACAAGTATAACGTTCTAGTCCTGTCCCTACTGACCTACTTCTGCCAGCAAGGACCCGTATCCCAAAGTACATATACTTTACTCAACATCATAACCACCTATTACAAGAACGGCAAAGAAAACAAATGATGAAATCAAACACGCTTTTCCCTGAGAATACATACCAATACACACCAAAATGTACCTTTCCTTTTCCATTTCTGTAACACTGGGGTTTGATCCCAGAGTCCCATGCCACTGAATTAATATTTCTACATTTTTCTAAACTTTGAGACATCATCTTGCTTAGTTACACAGGCATCCTCACACCTGTGATCATTCTGCTTCAGCATTCGGAGCTGAGATTATAGTCTCTACACTGTATCAAGTGGCTTAAAGAAAGAATGCACCCTTATTAGCCAGAGTCTGTCTGCAACAGGTCCTTACACACTCTTATCACTCATCTTCCAAAATCTTGTAATGTAGGCAACATTTTGTGCATGGGCTTTAAGAATAACTAGGGACGGGGCTGGAGAGATGGCTCAGCAGTTAAGAGCACTGGCTGCTCTTCTAAAAGTCCTGAGTTCAATTCCCAGCAACCACATGGTGGCTCACAACTATCTATAATGAGATCTGATGCCCTCTTCTGGCCTGCAGGCAAAATACTACATATATAAATTAAAAAAAAAAATAACTAGGGAATCCATAAGGAAATTAATGTGCAAAGCTGGGCATGATGAATGGCATTTGCATGCAATCCCACTACTGTAGGTGAAGGCAGAAGGATCATGAATTCAAGAGCAACTTAGAGTAATCTTCCAAGTTTGCCCTCTAAAAACAGACAACAATAAAAGGCTGGACACAGTGCTCAGTTGGTAGAATGCTTATCCAGCATTCAAGAAGCCCTGGGTTCAGTCCCAGACCTGTGTAAACCTGGTGTGGTGGCACATGACTGGAACCCTAGCACTAAGGAGGTGGAAGCACAAGAACCAGAAGTTCAAGGTCACTCTGAGCTACATTTGGAGTCGATTCTATGATCATCCTAGGGTACGAGATCCCATCTCAAGAAACAGCAACAAAGAGTTAAGTTGTGTGATAGATTATAATTTCGACACCTTATTTGTTACTGGAAATAAAGTCCTCTACTTAGGAAAAGCTAACCTATTGCTCTCATAAACAAAAATGCTCATGCCAGGTGCAGTGGCAGAGCATGTCTTTAATCCTAATATTCAGGAGGATCTGAGTTCAAGGCCAGCCGGGTCTACAAAGGGAGTTTCAGGACAGCCAGGCTGTGACAGAGAAACCCTGACTCAAAAAACAAAACAAAACAAAGGAAAAAAAAAAACCCAAAAATTATTAACATTTCTGTTACGTTAAATTATCATGTAATTCAGGCTGGCCTTGAACTCTGATATCCCTGCTTCTGTCTTTTCTTTTTATTCAAAACAGGGTTTCTCTGTTGCCTGGCCATCCTGGAACTTACTCTGTAGATCAGGTTAGCTTTAAACTCAAAATCTGTCTGTCTCTGCCTCCCATTCTGGGATTAAAGGCATGGGCTGCTGCCACCACCACCACACGCCGCCACCACCACACGGCTGCTTCTCCCCTTCCTCTATCTTTTTAAATCTCAGGACCTGGAAGAATGAGGCCAGACTGGGCTACATAAGAGGTCCAGGCCAGTTTAGCACCCACAGCAAAAGCTTGTCTCCAAACAGAAGAGGGAGCACTGGAGAGACGACTCAGCAGTCACAGGCACTTGCTGCTATTGCAGAGGGCCTGGGTTCTACTCCTAGCACCTACAAGGTGGCTAACAACCATCTGGAACCTCAGTTTTGGGGACACACATGGTGCACATACATGGACATAGGCAAAAACATTCATACATGTAAAGTAAGTAAGTTTCCAATCATCTCATGCTTTGTGCCCTCAGAGGTCAGAAGGAAGCATCAGATCCCCTAGAACTAGAGTTCAAGGTTGTTATGAACCACCACGTGAGTACTGGGCACCAAACTTAGGTCCTCTATAAGAGCAACAAGGACTCCTAACTGCTGAGCCAACTCCAGCCCTCCCTTAAGCTCTTTATATAGTGAAACCAGTATCAAAGAATTTCATAAATCAATGAAAATATCTGTGCATAAAGTTTATCTCTCACCGGGCGGTGGTGGCGCACGCCTTTAATCCCAGCACTCGGGAGGCAGAGCCAGGCGGATCTCTGTGAGTTCGAGGCCAGCCTGGGCTACCAAATGAGTCCCAGGAAAGGCGCAAAGCTACACAGAGAAACCCTGTCTCGAAAAACCAAAAAAAAAAAAAAAAAGTTTATCTCTCATTCATTTCTAATAATTTATAAACAATACTACCATACCCACCTTTCAGGTTTATAAAGTATATGATAGCACCCAAGGACAAACAAAACTATCTTAACAAAGCCAGACGTGCTGAATATTTTAGGAGGCTTTGGGAGGCAGAGGCAAGCACATCTGAGTTCCAGGACAGTCTGGTCTATACAGTGAGTCCCAGGACAGCAAGGGCTACACAGTGAGAACCTGTCTCAGCCTCCCCACTCTATAAAAACACACAAAACAAAATTAACTTTCAGTAGACAATTGCCCAACAATATTTGCACTCATCAAAACAGTACTTGAGACTAGCTCTGAACCCGGCACACAGAACACACTAGTCCTTAATTCCTGATCCTGTCTCCCTCCTAGTGCTGGGATTAAAAAAAGGAAGCATGTTTCACCATGCCGACTTTATTATTAAAAGGATTTTTTTGTCCCAATTTCAGAACATTTAAATTAGAAGACAACATCCTAAAGTCTCTCCTTCCATTAGGCAGGTCTCGGACTGACTCAGGTTGGTTATCCATCACCAGGCCACTTGCACACAACTTTACTCAAAACTTACTGTTCCACAAATGTTGCAGCTTCTATGGCTTTAACCATGACACATACTGTCTCCTATCTCTTCTTTTGACATTTCTCTTTATAGCTAAGGCTGGCTTGAAACTTGCTGTGTATCCCAGACTCACCTCAGACCCATGATCCTCCTGCCTCTGCCTCCCAAGTACTAGGGCCACAGACAGACAAACACCTATATTGTAATAGTGTTAAATCATCATCAAAATATAGCTTACTATAAGGTAATTATCTTCACTAACAGGACTTCTTTTTTTTTTTTGGTTTTTTCGAGACAGGGTTTCTCTGTGTAGCTTTGCGCCTTTCCTGGAACTCACTTGGTAGTCCAGGCTGGCCTTGAACTCACAGAGATCCGCCTGGCTCTGCCTCCCGAGTGCTGGGATTAAAGGCGTGCGCCACCACCGCCCAGCCTGGATTTTTAGATAGACATCTGAAAGACTTCTGCAATGTCAATGCTTAAAAATTGGGAATAGAGGTGATTCAGATGGCTTAGCGGCCAAACCTGTAAATTTGAGTCTCACAGCCAGAATCCACAGTAGAAGTACAGAACCAAGTAGTCCTGACTTCCACATAAACAACTGTGTGGTACAACAGCACCCACATGCACAAACATTCACAAACTTTAAACGTTATTAAAAATAGGACAGAAAGCTGGGCAGCAGTGGTACATGCCTTTAATCTCAGCACTCAGGAGGCAGAGGCAGACAGATCTCTGAGTTGGAGGCCAGCCTGGTCTACAGAGTAAGTTCCAGGATAGCCAGGACTGCACAGAGAAACCCTGTCTCAAAACAAAAAACAAAACAACAAAAAGAACATTAGGGGATAGGAGAGATGACTCAGCTGTTAAGAATGTTGGCTGCTTTTCCAGAGGTTCTGGGTTTGAGTCCTAGCACCACCCGGCTCAATGACTGTTAACTCCAGGGGAATTTGACACCACCTTCAGGCCTCCGTAAGTACCAGGCACAAAATGATACAGACACACAGGTCCAACACCCATAACCATTAAAATAAAAAAGACTTAACTCCAAATATATTAAGCACATATAGAGGTACAAATAAGCAAATTTTTTTTGTATTATGGTTACAGTACGTATTACTACACCAAGCGCAAATACACTTTAATAACTACCAAAGAACTTATAATGGGTTCTATTTCATTTCACTCATTTTTTTGTTGTTGTTGTTGTTGTTGTTTTGTTTTTCAAGATAGGGTTTCTCTGTGTAGCCCAGGCTGTCCTGGAACTCAGATCCACCTACCTCTGACTCCCAGTGCTGGAACTAGAGGAGTGCACCTCCACTCTATTTTATTTAGGATTAAGTGTTTGGAGTTAAGAACTGACAAGTAGCTGGAAAGATGTTTCAGCAGTTCCAGAGTTCAGTTTCTAGCATCTATAATTGGGTGGCTCACAACTGCCTTTACTTCCAGTTCCATGATATCTGGCCCCTAAGGGCACCCTCCCACTCCCACCAAAACACACACATCCACATACAAAAAAGCTGGGGTGGTGGCAAATGCCTTTAGCCCTCACACCCAGATATGAGCAGATCTCCATGAGTTGGGGGCCAGCCTGGTCTATAGTTGAGACTGTCTCAAAAGGGAAAATAAAATATAGAAAGAAAGAAAAGCCAGACAAGTATATTCCTAAGTTTTCCTCTTGATCAAGTCTAACACTGATACTTTCCCCAGACTAATTCACACCAGTAAATAATTCCAAATTCATATAAACTACAGGATATATTTTATAAAAAGGAGAAAAAATAAAGTTTTAGTCATCGACTTCATTTACCTGGGCTCCTTCTCCATGGTATAAGCAATTCACCACATTGTCTAAGAGATTGATATCCAGTTTCTGGCTGAAATCAAGCAGCTGACGAGCTGCATGGTCTGCTAACATTGTCATAATTGCTGGCATAGATTACTGAAAGAAAAAAAAGGCAAAGTTGGTTAAGAAGTTTGGACAGTAGCTAACATACCTTCTATTTGAGTAATTTTACTTCAACACTTCATACAAACACTTGGAATACAGAAATTTTTACCTAATTATTATGAACCAAGTAAAAGTAACAAAAATTACTAGTAAGTTATTCTATAACTGCATTAATAAGCTCATTCCTTTCCTAGTATATTACTTATCCCACTTACATTCATAAAATACATCAATCTAATTTTCAAGTGAATCCATTATAATTCCATAGCCTTAAAAGCTGTTCTTGCTGGGCGGCTCTGGTGCACCCCTTTAATCCCAGCACTCGGGAGGTCAGCCTGGTCTACAAAGCGAGATCCAAGACAGGCACCAAAACTATATAGAGAAACCATGTCTTAAAAAAAAAAAAAGTTGTTCTCTTTTTTGGGGTAAGGGTGAGTGTGGGAATCTACAGGAGTGTGTAACCGTGACCAGGCTACCTATAGGTTCTTGCTTGTCTGACTTTTTCAGTTTTGCATCATGGTCTCTAGCCCTGGCTCACCTGAAACTCAACGTGGCCAAGAACAACCTTGAACTTTGTGTTCAAGACAGGGTTTCTCTGTGTTAACAGCCTTGGTTGGCCTGGAACTCAAAGAGATCCTCCTGCTTCTGCCTCCTGAGTCCTGGGATTAAAGGGGTGCACCACCATGTCCAGCCGACCTTGATCTTCTAACCCTCCAGTCTACTTCTCTAGTTTCTGTGTACCATGTCCAGTTTACAGAGTGCCAGGGATGGCATGCTAGGCAAGCATTGTACCACCTGTATGCCCAGCCCCTTTAACAAGTTATTTCAAAATTTCAAGGATTTAACAAACAAACAAACAAACAAACCTATCCTAAGTGAATCTTTTGAGTAGCTTAGTATAAGCATCTGATAGGACAATGTTAAAACATTTCTTCTATATTGTACACAGTAGTGCTAAGAACCAGTCTAACATCTTAGAACCCAATACCCTTAACCCCTACAGTATTTATTTTCTACAGTCAAACCACTCAACTACATTACTTTCTATCCTCAACTGTGTTTAAGCATTAAAATACCATCCACACCAAAGATCATAGTATCATATGCATATAATCTCAGCACTTGAAAGGTTGAGACAAAAGTCTCTAATTTGAAACCAACCTGGGCTACATACATCTACTGACAAGTGTCATGCCAGACTGGGACACACAATAAGATCTTATCTGAAAGAAATCACAATCTTCAAACACACACATCCCTTGAATACATGCTCAAGAAGAAAAATACACTGTGAGAACCAAGCGTAATTCCCATGGATCCAAAATTAGCCTAGACTACAGAATAAGACCCTGTCTCCAAAAAAGAAAAAGAAAGAAAGAAAATAAAAGTTGGATGGGGAAATAAAGCCAAGGTCCTCCCTGGATTAAGGCATTCTGACTATCCTAAACATGGGTAGCACTACTAATTCAGTCAATGCTGAGTGGCATTAGCTCTGAAAAACTATCCAGGGGCGAAGAGCACTGTGGCTCATGCCTCTAATCCCAGCATTAGAAAGTTTAAATCAGAGGATCACACTTCCTGCACTGGAACCAGCCTGAGCTACACAGTAAGAGTTTGTCTAAAACAAATAAACAAAGAACAAAACCAAAGTCTGGTTTTGGTAGTGAAATGAAAGCTAGGGGGTGAGAGGTAGGTGAAGTTCTGTGAAGCCTGGTCTACACCGCTAATTCCAGGGCAGGCCCAAACAAAAATAAGGCAACAGAAAAAGTATTATAATTCTGAACAACAGGGGCTGCCAAGATGGCTCAGTGGCTAATGCACTTGCAGCCAATCCAAGGGATCCCCTTCCACAATAGACACATGACCCCCACAAACTGACCTCTTACCTTGAGTGCACAAGCACATAGATATTCTGCCAACTTCTCTTATTTTGTGGTACTGAGGGGCTAAACCTTGTGAATGTTAAGCACAGGGCACTATCACTGAGTATTGCTCCACCCCTTGGCTTTATTTTGAGATAGAGACTCATTGAGTTGTTAGCTGGCACTGAACTCTCTAGCACAGGAATCCCTTGAACTTGCCACCTGGAAATATAGGCCTGGGTCGTGCCAGTGCCTCAGCAGGAGAATGCTCTTATAAGTATAGAGCTGCCTGAGAACATCACTTAATGAGGCAATTCTCCTGCCTCAACTTCCAGGCACTGTGACTACAGATGTGAGTGAGCCACCACATCTAGCTTCTAGGTCAAACTTACACAAATTCTGCATATCATTTCAAGAAGACACCTTAATTATGTCCATGACACCTTTAGATAGAGCAATGTTAGAAACCTTCCAGGATCGGGAGATGAATAGCATATTAGATTACAGGTTTTGAACAACTAGGTAAGAAGAAGTTGTGTTTTTAAGATCTTATTTTTTAATTCTGTATGTGTTTGTGTGGTATGTGTGCCTGAGTGCAGGTGCCTGCAGAGGCCAGAGTGACGTTGGGAGTTACAGAATGGGTGCTGGGTCCTCACCAAGAGTAGTAGGAACTCTTAACTGCTGAGCCATTCAGTCCTATCCTTTTTTTAAAATAGCAGTTTGAATCTTGTACAAAGTGGGGCTTGGTGGTTTAGTCCTATATCCCAGCTCCCAGGAGGTGAAGGTGGAGATGTGAATTCCAGGACATCTTGGACTGCAGAGATCCTGAATAAAGAACAAGGCCAGGTGTGGTCACCCACAGCTTTCATCCCAGCCAAGGCTGCACAGTGAGACCTGGCTCAAAGCACATGTAGGGCCAGCAGTTTCTATATTTTATTTATTTGCATTATTTAATTGCATATTTATTTATCTATCTGTGGTGCTGATGATACAACTTCAATTTCAATGCAAAGATTTTATTAAAGATACTTATCAAAGATATAAATTAGTTACAGTAAGTCAAACATCAGGCTTGGCTCAGTTAATAGTGTTCTCCTATGCACGAAGCCCTGGGTGTGAGACGGGTGGTTATGTGCATCTGTAATCCCAGTACTCTTGAGAGTCAGAAGATCAAGACCATCCTCACCTAGACAGAGTTTGAGGCCAGCCTGAAGGGTTATAATCAGGCCAAGCCTACAACAAAGTCCAGCACACTACTGTAATAGACAAGGCAAGAGGAGGCAACAAGCTCAGGAACTGCCTGTTCCCATTCAAACTCCTTTTCAGGAGTTCAAACAGTCAGGCTGGAGAGATGGTTCAGTGCTGCTCTTTGAGATCTGATGCCCTCTTCTGTCACGCAGGTACTCACAAGAAAATAGAGTACTCATATTCATAAATAAAGAGTCCAAACATTCTGTCACATAGGTAAAGATATGCTTAAAAACACATTAATGTAAAAATGCCTGGCATGGCATCACATGATGCCAGTAATCAAGCTCTTGGAAGGTGAAAGGCAGATTAACACCAAAGTCAGCAGCCTCATCTACATGAGGGCTCAAACAAAACCAAACCCTTGTTAAGAGCTGAATGATCAAACACACCGGTAACCTCTGAAGAGGAGAAAGCACCAAGGCCAGAGTGGGGTACACAGTGAGACAGCACCTCAAAAAGAAGGAGGAGATCTAAATACTAACATACAAGAGAAAATAATCTTCATAAACAAATAGCTGTTTCCGCTACTTTCAAGGGCCATAACTTTTATAGCTTAAAACAATTTTTTTTGCAATCAACGTTTTTCTCGACCTACCACAATTTACATGTAATAATGATTAGTCAAACGCCCCCAAAGTTTCATTTTTAAGTCGGTCATCTTTAAGAGTTCAGATGCTGGACTCTCGTGGGGAAAAGGGGTCCAATCTAAATATACTTAAATACAATTGACCATCCTCAGAACTAGATTATCTTCCAAATGACCTACCTATTCTTCAACTATGGATAATCCAGAAATGGCTGCTTTGTGGTCAATGCCAAGTACATTCAGTAGCCCAAATCCAACAGCTTCCAAAACATTCTTTCCACTACCAGCCGAAGATCACGCACTAAGTAGACAGCTATGGAGGCAGTGTTCACCAGAAATGCCCTTTCGTGCTGGTGTTCCCCAATCCCAAATTCCACTCGCTGGACTGCGTACGTAGGGAACCATCCACCAATTAATTCTGTGACTCTACAAGTGATTACCGATATACCTTCAATGTCACTTCAGGCATCCAAACTACCTACCAGTTGCCACCCCAAACCCAGAAAACCCTAACCACTGCTTGGAGGTAATAACTTCACATTAGGTCAGAAAACAAGACGCTAGCTACAAAAGACTGCTACTTAGGCGTGTGGGCAATCGCCTGCTTCATTCACTAAGAAACACGCCTCACTAGGAAGGGCCCGCCCTCCCCTGGCTTCCCACCCGAACGGCTCTCAGCACTTCTAACTATAGCTCACAGGAGCACGCACTCACCCCGCCCATACTCGGAGGAGGCATTCAGACCCGGCGCCTTAAGTTCGCCGCCCCATTCTCCATGCAGCATGTCCTCTGAGTGATCCGAGGTCCCGCCTCGGCGAGTATCTGTGCAGCCTCTACTACCACCACTTCCTCTCCTCCGCCCCAAATTCAGGAGACTAGAAGGAGTATCTGGGAGGGCATCATTCACTGTCCACGGCCAGCAGTAAATGATTCCACCAACAAACAAGACACAGAAGCCCCGGGCGAAAAAACCCTATAACGCGGAACCCCACTTACAGATCCCCGAAAAAAAAATAATCAACTCATCTTTCCTACTTCTTGTTCCACTCCAAAACAACAACAAAAAACCACCCATAAGGCTTTCGAGTTTCCCCACCAGAAGAAGGGACTCGGTAGCCCCTCCCTCCCCCATCCCAAGCTCTCCACCGAGGGGGCCACGTGATGCAGGCGGACGTTTCAATGCTGCTGCACTAAATATTTCTGGAAACTTCCACTCCTAATAATTTACAGAGACGTTCCTGAGATCACCCCAACTCTCCCCAGCCCTTTGGACTGGGGAAGCCCTTCCACCCACGCGCAGGGGCTCTGCCTCACTACCACGCTCCTCGCCTTCCTCCACCGCCACCCGCACACGCCGATGACCCAGCAAGCGCTCCCCTCCCGCGGCCGCCTCCCCGCCTCCATCGCCGAGCGGCAGAAGCGCTTCCATTCAATCGCAGGCTCCGCCGAGGGCCCCGCGCCCGCCGCCCGCCCGCCCGCTGCCCGCCTCCTGCCGGCCGCGCCGCCGCCCGACCCTCGGCCCCGAGCACACGGCCGACTTACCCAGAAATTCAACCGACTGCTTCTTCCTTCCTTGTCCGGGCTTGGCGCGAGGGAAAGGTGGGGAGGGAGAGGGGAGGAAATCAAGGTGGGTTTCACAGTTTTCCCACCTTAAAAAAAAAGAGAAATGAAAAAAAAAAGGGGGCCAAAAAAAAAAAAAAAGAAAAAGCTCAATATTTACTATTCCAGGGACAACTCCACCCAACACACACTCACGCACACACACACACGCACGCGCGCACGCACACACACACACACACGCGCCCCACCAAAAAGGGGAATTAATCCGAGGAATAAATGCTCCCGCCCGGCTGGGGAGGGAAGGAAGGGGGAGGGGAGCGGGCCAGTCCGGGCGACGGAGCCCAGGACCCTCCAGCCACAGGCGGCGGCGGCGGCGGCGGCGGCGGGAGCAGCGGCGCGAGTCCGCACGGCCGGGGCCGCTCTGCCGCCAGTTGCAGTCCGGCTCCCCCTACCACACAGGGCTCCCCCGCTCACGCCGCTCCGGCGCCGGCCCCCCCACCCGGGCTCGCCTAAACTTTCCCCCCTTCGCGTGCTCCTCGGCGCCTGGCGGCTCCCCCCTCCCCCTCGGGATGGTTGCACGACTGCTGCAGCACAGGCTGGAACAGGCACGGCCGCCGGGGCTGTAGCTGCTGTTGCTCTGGCTGATGCTGAAGCTCCCGCTGCTCCTGCCGCGGCCGCTGCAGCCGCTTCTCCCCCTCCTCCTAGTGCCTCAAACTCGGAACCGGTTGAAACCGGTTCAGACTGGGAGATTCCATCTCGGTTGAGTTTTCAGCCCATGGCGCCGCGGAGCGTTTGGAACCTGGGCCTCCGCCCCCAGGCCGCGCGCCCATTGGTCGGCCCCGGCCGCCGCCGCGCCACCAGCCTACCTCTGATTGGCCCGGGCGCCCGTCAATTCGGCCCCAAGGCTCCACACGAGCCTGCCGCTTCGGCCCCCGCCTCTTTCCAGCAGTGATTTGCCCGCAGAGTGGGGGAGGGGAGGCGGGGCGGGACGCAGAGGAGTGAGTCGGAAGGGTGGGGGGTGGAGGAAGAGAAGGCGGGACGAAGAACCGAGCCCAGCAAAGACGAGAGCGGAGAAGCCGCACGGAGGATTGGCTGGAGGGCGCTGTCAGTCAAGTGCAGCCCGCCTCCCACTTCCCTTCCCCCTCGCGTGGCTCCCCCTCCCGGTCCCTAGCTTGCGAGCTCGGCCTTTCCGGCTCGCCCATTGGCTGGGCGCCTTCGGTGACGGGGAGGGTGGGGCTCGCTCGTGAGCTAGAGGCGGCGCGAGTTTGAGCGCCGCGCGCGCCGCTCTTTGCTCGGCTTCCCTCGTTCCCTGGTGGCCCGCCCCCTCGGGCTCCCGCCAACTTGAGGGGCCTCGGCCTGGGACCCCAGCGCCCGCCTCTCGGGCTGGGTCTGCGCCCTGAGAGCGGAGGGCACACCCTGTTGTTTCTACATCGCGTTAGGCGGAGGCGAGGGACCGGACCGAAAGGAGCACGTAGGTGCCGCGGGATCGTAGGCCCTGGGCCTGGGATCCATGGTAGAGGCCTGGGTTTGGGAATAACCCAGGCAGAGGTTGGCATGAACTGTAGGGCGTGCAGTTTTGGCGCCTTGGGATCTCAGAGCCCTGGAAACGGTGGCTAGTTAGTTATTGAGTAAGCTGCCTTAAAAATTTGGCTCCAGACTGCTTCAACAATAAGTCCATCCTAAAAATTAAAACACTAAAATTCCTGTTGCTAGTTTAACAACGCATATAGACAGTAGTCCGTGCCATCTTCTTTCAATGTGGTGCCTTCAATCTGCCACGCTCAGTTTTTCGTTTTGGCTGTTTCCCTTTGCACACTTCATCTTCAGATAGTACAGTCTATGAAAGTCTCGCACGTGGCTTCCAAGGGCCAGGTCAGCTTTGCTGGTTAGCCTTACTTAATTAAAACAGCCAGCAGCCTGGCGGTGGTGGTGCACACCTTTAATCCCAGCACTAGGGAGGCAGAGGCAGGCGGATCTCTGAGTTCCAGGACAGCCAGGGCTACACAACGAAACCCTGTCTCCAGGAAAAAAGCAGCCAGCAGCCCACCAGAGGTGAATAAATTACGTATTAAACCGACATAGTTGTCTAGGCACGACGGCACAGGCATGAAATCCCAGAATTTGGGAGGAGGCGGCAGGAAGATTAGGAATGCAAGGCCATCCTCAGCAACAGACTTAAGTTCAGTGTCAGCTAGAGACAGAAGATGCTGTCTCGATGTACAAAAACAAATAAATATTAAGAACACAGCTCTGATACTGTCTCCAAGTTTTAATTACCTTCAATAGTTAGAATCAATCCAACCCCAAAGATATGGATATGGAAATAAACTAAATTGAGTACCTGCTATCCAAAATAGGTATGGAAGAAATGTTCTATTGAATTCTTTATAGCCTCATAACTTATTTTTGCAGAAACCCCCACCCTGCCCCAATCTCATACTACCCTAGATTTTTTGTTTGTTTGGCTCAAGGGCCACTTGGCATAGCACAAGTGCGGAATTAGAGGACTTCGTTGAGTTGATTTGCCATTCCCTTTTTGTTTGTTTGAGACAGGGTATCCATGTATATCCCTGGCTGCCTAGAAGTACCACCATATGCTGCTAAATAGTTAACAGTGTCTTTCTTTTACACACAGAGTCTAGGTAAATTGCACAGGCTGACCTTGAACTCAAGATTGTACTGTCTATGTCTTTTGTTTGTTTGTTTTTCGAGACAGGGTTTCTCTGTGTAGCTTTGGAGGCTGTCCTGGAACTCACTCTGTAGTCCAGGCTGGCCTCGAACTCAGAGATCCGCCTGCCTCTGCCTCCCAAGTGCTGGGATTAAAGGCATGCGCCACCACCGCCCAGCTTCCTGTCTATTCTTAAGTGCTGGCTGGGATTACAGGTATATGCCCTTTGGAAAAATAGTCTTTTTTTGTGGGGTGTGGCACAAACCTTTAATGCCAGCACTAAGGAGGTAGAGGCAGGCAGATCCCTGAGTTCAAGGCCAGCCAGAGCTACATAGTGAGACCCTGTCTCAAAAACAAAAACAAAGCCGGGCGGTGGTGGCGCACGCCTTTAATCCCAGCACTCGGGAGGCAGAGCCAGGCGGATCTCTGTGAGTTCGAGGCCAGCCTGGGCTACCAAGAGAGTTCCAGGAAAAGGCGCAAAGCTACACAGAGAAACCCTGTCTCGAAAAAACCAAAAAAAAAAAAACCAAAAAAAAAAAAAACCAAAAAAAAACAAAAACAAAATAATAATATTTTCCAAGTAAAGTGGTATATGCCTTTAACCACAAGGCTCAGGAGGCTGAGGCAGGAAGATTGCTACACAAGTTTGAAGCTAGCCTGAAATAAAAAGTTAAATAAAACTGTATTTGGTTAACAGTTCTAACAACAGCAAAATGGTCTCATGGAACCAGACATGCCTTAAACTCACTATGGCACTGAGGCTGGCCTTGAAATTTTGGTCTTCCTATTCCTCCACCTTCTAGTGCTGGGATTATGGATATGGACCACTATACCCATCTTTCCAATGCCATAAATGATTCACCATTTCTCCACAGTGGATAATTAAGCTATTTCCTGTTTTCCCTGTGACAAACAAGGGAATCCCGTACACTTATCTTCTGGCATAAATATAGACCTATCTCTAGGTTAAAGTCCTAAATGTGGAATTACAGTGTCAAAGGCCATGCATATTTGTTTTGATAGGTACTGCCAAGTGTCCCCTCAAAGATTATATCAGTTTTGACACAAGGTCTTCCATTGCCTGGAAATGACCTTGCACTTTTTGTTGTTGTTTTTGTTGAAACAGGGTCTCAAACTCTGAGATGGACCTGCCTCTGCCGCGCTGGGATTAAAGGTGTGGGCCACCAAACTGAGATAGAATGAGCGTTTTTTTTTGTTTGTTTGCTTTTTGAGTCGCTGAGTATGTAGCCCTGGATTTTTTTTTTTTTTTTTTTTTTTTTTTTGAGCTGAGGATTGAACCCAGGATCTTGCACTCTACCACTGAGCTAAATCCCCAACCCCGTCCCTGGATAATCTTGAAACAAGGTTTCTATGTGTAGTTTTGGTGCAGGCTGGCCTTGAACTCACAGAGATCCTCCTGCCTTTGCCTGAGTGCTGGGATTAAAGGCGTGTGACGACACCACCGCCCAGCACAAGAAACCTTTATGAGTACACATCCATATTCCAAATTCCACTCCTACAGCTGCAATATGGCAAGAATGATCCAGGATAAAATGATCTTCCTATCTGCCCCATTCTTTGAAAAATTAAGTGTTCAGGTATGGTGACACACAGTTGTCATCCCATCATGGAGGCAGAGGATGGGGAAACAGGAATTCTAGGCCAGTTTCGGCTTTTCATGACAAACATAAAAACAAAGGCAATCCTAAGAACAAACAAAAAGCTTAAGTTACAGAATGAGACAGTGAAAAGGTTAGGGATCAGGGGAAGGGGTTTGAAGCCAGAACAATGCCTTGGTAGTTGAGTGCTTTGTGTTCTTGTAGAAAACCTGAGTTCAGTTCTCAGTATCTGTAACCAGCTCACAACTCCAGGTGCAGGGATTCAGATGCCTTCTGGCCTCTGATGGCACTTGCTTGCACACATGCATACACACACAGTCATATATAAAATTAAAACTTAAAAAAATTAGAACTGGGTGGTGGTAGTGCAGCCCTTTAATCCCAGCACTTGGGAGGCAGAGGCAGGTGGATTTCTATGAGTCTGAGACCAGTCTTGTCTACAGAGTGAGTTCCAGGACAGCCAGGGCTACATAGAGATATCCTGTCTCGAAAAACCAAACAAACTAACAAACAAATGAAAAATTATATTAGGGTTCTCTAGAGTCACAGAATTTATGAAATGAATCCCTGTTTGTCTGTCTTTCTCATATATATATATATGGAATTTATTGGAATGACTTACAGGCTGCAGTCCAACTAATCCAACAATGGCTGGCTGTGAATGGAAAGTCCAAGAATGCTCTGTCCCGTGAGGCTGGGTGTCTCAGCTGCTCTTCTGTATATGCTGGAGTCCCGGAGAAGAAGGCTCCAGTGAGGGAATGGATGTCCAGACAAGTCGAGGGCAAACAGGCAAACCTTCCTTCTTCCATCATCCTTATATAGGCTTCCAGCAGAAGGTGTGGCCCAGATTAAAGGTGTGCTTTCCAACTCAAGATCTGGATTAAAGGCACATTGTCTCTCTGTCTCAAGATCTGGATCACAGGTGTGCTCTCTATTTCTGGATTGTAGTTCATTCCAGATGTAGTCACGTTGACAACCAAGAACAGCCATCACACTAGCCAAAAGGACTGGGGAGATGGCACTGTGGTTAAGAACACTTTCTTAGCCGGGCGGTGGTGGCGCACGCCTTTAATCCCAGCACTCGGGAGGCAGAGCCAGGCGGATCTCTGTGAGTTCAAGGCCAGCCTGGGCTACCAAGTGAGTTCCAGGAAAAGGCGCAAAGCTACACAGAGAAACCCTGTCTCGAAAAAACCAAAAAAAATAAAAAATAAAAAACCCAAGAAAGAACACTTTCTTTTCTTGCAGAGGACCTGAGGTTGGTTCCCACCACCTGTCTGGTGGCTCATAACTGTCTGTAACTCTAGTTTCAGAGGATCTGATACCTTCTTCTGAATTATTCAGGCTCTAGACATGTGTGTGATGCAATGCATACATTCAGGCAAAACACTCATATATATATATACATATATATATATACATATACATATATACGTGTATATACATACATATATATACATATATGTGTGTATATATATATATGGCACACATATATATAATAAATCCAGAAACAGTCAAAGCCACAGCCATATTTACATCCGGTGTGTCTAGGCCATCTGGGTCCCAAACAGAACGTAACACATATACACATACCAGCACCAGCTCTGCAAGTCCCTGTGCATGTGTGAGGCCACTTCACTAGGCCTGGTGACTTCTCCAAAGAGGCCCCCAGTAACCCATTTAAACATAGTTCTGCTACACTTTACTTTGAGTAAACCATGCATTCTCATGACTCAAGTACTTAAAAACATTTTCTACTCTACTTGAGAAGTAGACTGGGAGTTGAAGGCTGGTCTTGCCCATATTCCAAGTTCAAAATTAGGCTGGTCTACAATAGAACACTGGCTCAAGGAAAGTAAAACTTGGTCATGGTGGTACACGCCTTTGATTTGAACACTTGGGAAGCAGAGGCAGATGGATCTCTGTTAGTTCAAGGTCAGTGTGGTATACATAGTGAGTTCCATGACAGCCAGGGCTACACAGTGAGACCTTGTCTCAACAAACAAAACAAACAAAAACTAAAACCAAAACAAAATCAAAATTCGTCCTACTCCAATCTGTTCGGATTACCAAAAGGAAGACCTGTTGCGATTGCCATGTATCGCATTATCATTCCAGAACTGCCTTGTGAATATACAAATGGTGTCATATGTTATTTTGGCCCATTTTTCCCTCAAAAAAGGTAATACTATATTAGACACTATTTTCTGAACCTTGCTTGTGTTTTTTTTTTTTTAAATATATTTATTTATTTATTGAGATGGGTCTATATAGTCCCAACTAGCTAGATACTTGGTATGTAGCCCAGGTTAGGCCCGAACTGATGGCATTCTTCCTTACTAAGCCTTTTGGGTAGGCATTATCAGTGTATGTTACCATTCCAGGTTTACTGAGGAATCCTGAAGATCTTTGTTTTAGTTTGGGGTTATTTATGTATTTATTTATTTGTTGTGGGATATTTGATCATACTGTGTAAAGATGTCTCTGTTTTACCTCACTTGCCTAAGACACCGTCTGATCAGTTTAATAAAGAGCTGAATAGCCAATAGCTAGGCAGGAGAAGATAGGCAGGACTTCTGGAGAGAGAGAGGAACTGGGGAAGAATCTGAAAGGCTGGGGGTGGGATTCATCAGTGAGACACAGAGGAAGTCAGATTCCTGTACTGAGGAGACTTAACGAGCCACGTGGCAGAATCTAGATTAATATAAGTGGGTTAATTTAAGTTATAAGAGCTAGTGGGACAAGCTTAAACTCAGGCTGAGCTTTCATACTTAATAAGTCTCTGTGTCATTATTTGGGAGCTATTCATCCAAAGGAAGTCTGACTACATTTATTTATTATTTCTAATTTGTGTGTGTATGTATGTGTGTGTGTATGTGTGATATATGTATGTGTGTGGAGTGTGTGGTGTGTGTATATGTGTGTGTGTGTGGTGTGTAGGTGTGTATGGTGTTTGTATGTGTGTGTGGAGTGTGGTATATATGTGTGTGTGGAGTATGTGGTGTGTGTATATGTGTGTGTGTGTAGTGTATAGGTGTGTATGGTGTTTGTGTGTGTGGAGTGTATGGTGTGTATGTGTATGTGTGTGGAGTGTGTGGTGTGTGTATATGTGTGTGTGTGGTGTGTAGGTGTGTATGATGTTTGTATGTGTGTGTGTATGTGTTTGTGTGTGGTGTGTGTGGTGTGTGTGTGTGTGTGTGATATATGTATGTGTGTGGAGTGTGTGGTGTGTGTATATGTGTGTGTGTGGTGTGTAGGTGTGTATGGTGTTTGTATGTGTGTGTATGTGTGTGGAATGTGTGGTATATGTGTGTGTGGAGTGTGTGGTATGTATGTGTATGTGTGTGGAGTGTGTGGTATATGTGTGTGTGGTGTGTGTGTATGTGCGTGTAGTGTGTGTGGTGTGTGTGGTATATGTGTGTGTGTATGTGTATGTGTGTGGAGTGTGTGGTATATGTATGTGTGTGTGTATGTGTGTGGAGTGTGGTGTGTGTGTGTGTGGTGTGTGTGTATGTGTGTGTGCGTATGTGTGTGGAGTGTGTGGTGTGTGTGTGTGTGTGTGTGTGTGGTGTGTAGGGGTGTGTGTGTGTGTGTGTGTGTGTGTGTGTGTGGTGTGTAGGGGTGTGTGTGGTGTGTGTGTGGTGTGGAGTGTGTGGAGTGTGTGGTGTGTGCGTATGTGTGTGTGTGTGTGGTGTGTAGGTGTGTGTGTGTGTGGTGTGTGTGTCTGTTCTCCTGTGAAGGTCGGAGGATGTCTTTGGGGAGTTGCTTTCCCCCCCCACCATGTGGGTCCAGGGATCGAGCTCAGGTTGCTAGTTAGTGGGTATCTTTCCCCATTGTGCTGTCTTTGATTTTTGAGAGAAGGTCTTGCTATCTATCACAGGCTGGCTTTGAACTGGGTTTCCCAGGCTATCCTGGACAGTGTCATCTTGACTTGAGCTTCCAAGTGCTAGGCTTACAAGAGAGTTGCATCGTGCCAGGCTCTTGGAGATCCCTCTTTATAGTTTATTGCTTTTTCTTGATGGTATAATATTCCATCAAACAGATATACTAGAATTTGTTCAGCTTCTACTGGGAAACCTTTGGATTAGTTCCAGGTTTTTGCTTTTTCAAACACTGCTGTGATGACTAACCTTGTTCATAGATCAGTTAGCATGTATGCAAATACATCTGAGGAATAAATTCCTAGGAGTGGTATTGTTGGGTCAAAGGGTATATGCTTTTGTAATTTTGACAGACATTGCCAAATTGTCCTCTGCAGGGATTAAATCAATTTACATTCCCATCAGCATTAGGTGAGAGCACCTGTTTTCCCACAGCTTCTCAGCAGTCTTAATAAACTGTTGGTAACTTGCCAAACTGAAGGATAAAAAATGGCACCACCACATTTTTCTCATTATAAAGAAGGTTGAGCATTTTGTCCTCAGTTTAAGAGGTTTTATTTTCTTCTTTCCGAACTCACAGCCTTAGTCTGGTTTTCTTTCATTACTCTTTTATCATCATCATCATCATCATCATCATCATTGAGATGGGGTCTCACCATGTAGCCCTGGCTGTCCTGGAACTCACTATGTACACCAGGCTGGCCTCGAACTCACAGAGATCTGTTTGCCTGTCTCTGCCTCCTGAGTGCTGTGTGCTTTGTTGTTGTTTGATTGACTTTGCAAATTCTGTATATGTGTGGGTCTTTGCATGGGTGTGCACACTTGAATTCTGCACCCAAGAGGCCAGAGGCTTCAAATGCTTATAGAGCTGGGGTCACAGAGTTGCGAGCCTCCCAGGGTTGGTACTTGGGACCAAATTTGTCCTCTACAAGAGAACTTAATAGGAAGACAAACGACCTTGGACTTGGGGTGACATGACTCTCCTGCTTCTGCCTCTGAAGTCCTGAGATTACAGGTCCGTGTCACCATGCCTGCCTGTTTTGTTTGTTTGATGCGGGATCTGCTGTAACATAGGTTGGACTTGAACTTGCTGTGAAACCAAGGTGACTTTGAACTTCTGTTTGTTTTCGGTTTAGTGTGTGTTTGCAGGCAACCCTGGAGGACAGAGGTTGACATCAGGTACGTTCCTCTATTGCTATCCGTGTGTGTGTGTGTGTGTGTGTGTGTGTGTGTGTGTGTGTGTGTGTGTGTGTGTCTATCTGTCTGTCTGTCTTTATGGTTCTCCATATTATTGCCTTGAGACAGGATCAGGTACGTTCCTCTATTGCTATCCGTGTGTGTGTGTGTGTGTGTGTGTGTGTGTGTGTGTGTGTGTGTGTGTGTGTGTGTGTGTCTATCTGTCTGTCTGTCTTTATGGTTCTCCATATTATTGCCTTGAGACAGGATCTTTCACTGACCCTGAAACTTAACTTTTTGGCTAAGCTTGATGACTAACAAACTCTGGAGAGCTGGCTGTCTCTTCTTCCAGTATTGGCCATATATGTGTGTGTGTGTGTGTGTGTGTGTGTGTGTGTGTGTGTGTGTGTGTGTGTTTATATATTTATATAAATGTACATATTTATATAAATATATCTTTATATACTTATATAAATACACACATAATATATATTGCCAATACTTCCAGCTTTTGGAGACAGGTCTCAATATGTCACACTGGCTGTCTTGGAACTTGCTCTGTAGACCAGGCTGGCCTGGAACTCCCAGAGATTGCCTGCCCCTACCTCCTGAGTGCTGGGACTAAAGGCGTATATCACCATGCACAAGTGACTCTCTCCAACTTGGATAACCTGGCTGCAGAACCTATGGTGTTAACTAGTTATAATTAAGCAGCTCAGTTGGTAGAGTGCTTGCCTGGAACACATGAGCCTGTATATATTGGGATGTCCCATTGGTACATCCCAGTTCTGAAACTTTTTTCTAACTCACAGTCACTTCCTTGATGATCCCCCGGAGTCCCTTGGGGCAAATGCCAGGTTCTCCATGGTGTCTCTCCCAAATAGCTCTCTGATTTGGTCTCGGCTGGACTGCTCTCCATCTCTGCCTCGTTTCTAGACCCACAGCCAACCTCAGGCTTTTGCACTTGCTCTAACTCCTTCTGAGGTTCCTCCTGTCCTTACTCGACTCTCTCCTCAGATGCCACATCCTTGGGGAGTTCCTCCCCTGAACAAGCTGCCCTGCGTCCTCTCCCACTCTTCTCATGCAGTACTTCTTCCCCAGGAGGGCTTCGGCTTTTCTGTCTCGTTTACTGTTACGGTCCTAGATCCTACAATGCTGACTGAGACTGGAAGAGTGGAAAGGAGGAATTCTGGCTACACCCCTTAGAATGCCATCCCAGCAGCCTTATTCCCGCTTATCATTGTCTCCTCCCAGGGGGACACTGAGGATTGAATCAAGGGTCTCAAGTGGGCGAGCATTCTGCCACTGAGGGACTTGCTAGCCTTGTCTTATCCATAAAGAGCCACATAAATATCACTGCCCATTGGTAGCCTTTCCTGACTGCCAGGCTGGCTTAGCTTGGCCTCACCGTGTGTTCATTTATTCTACTCCCGACGTACATTAAATCCACCAGAGTATCTCTTTTTTCTTTTTGGTTTTTCAAGACAGGGTTTCTCTCTGTAGCCCTGGCTGTCCTGGAACTTGCTCTGTAGACCAGGCTGGCCCTGAACCCTCAGAGATCTGCCTACCTCTGCCTCCCAAGTGCTGGGATTAAAGGTGTGCGCCACCACGCTGGACTCACCAGAGTGTCCTAATTGCTTGTTTTCTTTCTGGTTCTTTCTACTCTACAGCATTGTCTTTTATGGTTCTAATTAAAGGTCCAGCCAATGTTCTCTTGGGATGAAGAAATTGTGCTCAATAGTGTTTGGGGAAGGAATGAATGAACAAGCAGAATTCCACACACGACTTTATAGTTACTGCTTTAGACTGTACCACCGGCAGGTGCTTGTTGCCTTGGCTGGCCTTGGAACTTTGTATGTAGACTAGACTGGCCTTGAACTCACAGGATCTGCCTGCCTCTTCCTCCTGGGATTACAGACATGTTCATCACACCTAACGAGCCATCTGCCTTAATGATTTGTTAACTATATGAAATTGGATTCAAAGCTGGGTGGTTGTGTTTTGTGCTTTTAATCCCAGCACTTGGGAGGCAGAGGGAGGTGGATCTCTGTGAGTTCCAGCCTAGCTTGGTCTACATAGTGAATTCCAGGATAGCCAGAGCTGTTACACAAAGAAACCCTGTCTGGGGGGGGGACGGGACCAGAAGTCTTGTGTGTTTCAGAGATTGGTCTCAGGGCTTTACAAATGTATTTTTTTTTGTTGTTGTTTCTTGTTTTGTTTTGTTTTTTGTTTTCTCCCCAAGACAGGGTCTCACTAGCCATTTGGCTTGCCTTGAACTTCAGAGATCCACCTCCCTCTGTCTCTGAGTGCTAGGATTAAAGGTGTGTGCCACCACCTCAAGCTGGGGCCTCATAAGGCAAATGCTCTACCACAGACTTACATCTCAACCTCCTGTCACCTTTTTTTTTTTCAATATTTATTTATGTGGGGCCTAGAGAGATGGCTCAGTGGTTAAGAGCACTGCCTACTTCTCCAAAGGACCCAGGTTCAATTCCTAGCACCCACATGGCAGCTCACAACTGTCTGTAACTCTAGTTCCAGAGGATCCGACAGTCCCACAGACAAACGAGCAGGCAAACACCAATGCAAATGGAATTAACACTGTGGCCTGCCCAGAGCATGCCTCCCTACCTACTGGTTTTACATTCTTTCCATTGCTCTGAAAAGTTCCCTGAGTTGTTGTTACTGTTGTGGTTTGCTTTGTTTTTAGAGACTAGGTCTCACAGAGTTCTGGCCAGCTTGCCCAAGGGTGACCTTGAACTCTCGATCCTAAGCGTTGGGGTTATATGTCCCAGCACACTTGGTAAGAAATATCTTTATTTAAATGTTTTCTTGATTTGTTTATGTAAAAGGTATACGTATAATGTAAATACATATAGACCAAGACACATAAGTATTTTATAAATATACGTATGTGTACCCATTGAGAAAGGATGTAAATGTTACACAAATGTTAACAACAGAATCCTGGGACAGAGTTCACAGTTTACTCTTGCCCCTTCCTCCAAGACCACGTTCCTTCTGCCTTCATTTCATTTCTTTTTTTTTTTTTTTTGGTTTTTCAAGAAAGGGTTTCTCTGTGTAGCCCTGGCTGTCCTGGATCTCACTCTCTAGACCAGCCTGGCCTCAAACTCACAGAGACCCGCCTGCCTCTGCCTCCCGAGTGCTGCGATTAAAGCCGTGCGCCACCACCGCCTGGCTCTGCCTTCATTTCTTTCTCTAGCCTGTGCTCTTGGCTCATGGATATGACCAACACTGGTGCCTTTGCCCTTTGCCCTCTGTAATGCCCTCTGCTAGAGGCCCAGGGCTGTGGGACCATGTGTTTCCCATGGTCCATGCTAGCTCTTCCAGAACTCCACAAACCTCTGACTCTCCTGCTTCTGCCCCCAGGAATGACCTCACTTCAACTTCAGAGAAAACAGCAGACTTTGAAAGAAACTTCGCCAGCTTCCTGCCTCTAAAATAACACCCTTCCTTCCACCCATTAGAGCCCTGTTCCCCACCTATGCTGAGTATCACACTCGTTAACCTCTTTCTCTGAGGCTTTTCAATGTCAATCATCCTCTCTCCCCAAATCCCAGCTCTCTCGGCTCACTAGTCTTTTTTTTTTAAACATCTGAGGTGGATTTGTCCCACAGCACACGAATGGTGGAGTCAGAGGATAACTTTTTAGAGCTGGTTCCTTCCCCTCCACCGTGTGGACTCTGAGATCAGACTCCCCAGTCTTCGGTGCTTTGAGAGGCTTTTCCCGACGGGTCATCTTGTTTGCCTCCTGTCATTGGTTTTTTTGTTTGTTTGTTTGTTTGTTTTTGTTTTTCCGAGACAGGGTTTCTTTCTGTGTAGTTTTGCGCCTTTCCTGGATCTCGCTCTGTAGACCAGACTGGCCTCGAACTCACAGAGATCAGCCTGGCTCTGCCTCCCAAGTGCTGGGATTAAAGGCGTGTGCCACCACCGCCTGGCCCTGTCATTGTTTTGAGACAGGGCCTCAATGTAGCCCAAGGCTGGCCTGAAACTCACCACAGAAACCTTATGTAGATCAGGCTGGTTTTGAACTCAGAGATATTTGGCATCTGCCTCTGAATTGTTGGGATTCAAGAAAGATGTGAGCCGGGCGGTGGTGGCACATGCCTTTAATCCCAGCACTCAGGGAGGCAGAGCCAGGCGGATCTCTGTGAGTTCGAGGCCAGCCTGGTCTCCAGAGCGAGTTCCAAGAAAGGTGCAAAGCTACACAGAGAAACCCTGTCTCTAAAAACCAAAAAAAAAAAACCAAAAAAAAAAAAGGAAAGAAAGATATGAGCCGCCATGACTGGTCCCCATTTTGTTTTTTTTGAGGCACAGTATGTTTGAATATGTATATATGTATGTGGGTGATGTATTTATATATGTATGTCTATATTTAAATATTTGATATTGGGGATGAATTGAACCCAGGGTTTTACGCATACTAGAGAAATGCTCTACCGCTGAAATACATTTCCAGACCCCTGTTTATTTATTTAAAGGGAAAAATAAATGCACTTGTGTGGTGATTAGTTTTATAGTCAGCTTGACACAACCTGGAGTCATCTGGCAGGAGGGAACCTCAGCCGCAGAACTGCCTGGGTTGGATTGGCCCCTGGCCTTGTCTGTGAGAAATCAACTGGACTGATGGTTGAAGTGGGAGGGGCCCCCAGGCAGCGCCATCCCGGGCAGGCGGCGAGCCTGTGACACAGAAAACAGCTGAGCATGGCCAGTAAACGGTGTTCCTCCCTAGTTTCTGCTCCAGGTTCCTGCCCTGACGCCCTCCGTGTGGGGTGGTGATCTGGAAGATGTATATGAAATTAAACCTTTTCCTCCCCAGGCTGCTTTTAGTCACAGTGTTTATCACAGCAACCACGACGACAAAAGCTAAGTAGAACAACTTTTTATTTTTATTCTATTTTATTATAGTTTTTGGGTTTTGGAGATAGGGTTTCTTTGTGTAGCCTTGGATGTGCTGGAGCTCTGTAGACCACACTGGCCTCGAACTCACAGACATCCGCCTACCTCTGCCTTGGTGGGTAAAGTGCTGGAATTAAAGGTGTGTACCACCACCCGGCTACTTTTCTTTTCTTTCTTTCTTTCTTTTTTTTTTTTTTTTTTTGAGATACAGTTAACTGAGTAAAGTTGGCTGACCTGGCATTCAATATATAGACCACAAGCTAGCCTCAAATTCATAGACATCTGTCTGCCTCTGCTTCCTGAGTGCTGGGATTAAAGGCGTGCACCACCACACCTGGCTGAGTTTTTTTGTTTTTTAAAGAAAGGAAGCAGGTTTCTTAGCGCACTGTGACGATTGCAGTGGGTATGGCCGTAGGAAAGAACCACTGGCCTAAAAAGAAGTTTCCTTCCATGCTTCCCAGAGCCGTCCGCAAAGCACTGTGCATTCACACCCAACATATTTGCTTTAGGAATGACCTTCATTCTGGCTGTATTTCACAAATAATATCTGAAAGCAGCATTGGTTTATTAGTTAAACCATTACTTATTTTTCATAAAAAAGCATGCATTTCAAAAAGGGAGTTATAAATGATGGTGAACGATATAACAGCTTACCTCCTTGTTAGTTTAGATATAGGGCACGAAGGAGCAGCAACTGAGAGCTTGTTAAAATGCAAAGTTTTAGCCAGGCTTGGTGGTCCATGTCCTTAAATCTAACATTCAGGAGAGAGAGGCAGGTGGATCTCAGTGAGTTTGAGGCCAGCTTGGTTCAAGGCCAAGGTTCAAGGTTCAAGATCTCACCCTCCTCCCCGAAAAATGCAGAATTTTAATATGCTTATCCAGGCTTTGGTGGCACGTGTCTACTACCCCTGTATTGGGAAGCAGAGGCAGGAGGATTGTTGCAAATTTCAGTCATCTAGAGGCTGCATAGTGAGACCATATCTCAGAAAGAAACAACAAAGGAAGGAAGGAAGGAAGGAAAAAAGGGAAGAGGGAAGAAAGAAAGAGCATTCCGTATGCCATTACGACTTAATTGTTCAGTATTATTTTTTAAGTTGTGCCTGTGTGCCTGTGTGTGTGTTGGTATGTGAACATGAGTGCAGGTGCCTTCAGAGGCCGGAGGTGTTGGATTCCCATGGGGCTGGAGGGAGTTGGGACCTATCTGACGTGGGTGATGGAATCTAGACTCAGGTCCTCTGCAAGAGCACTATGTGCTCCTTACTGCCCAGCCTCCTCTCCAACATGCATTCCACATTTTAAATGATCCACAGATGACTCATGGGCACTGGAAATTTGAGAAGTACTGGTTAGCTCAACAATGGTAGACCTACGTGTGTGAGGACTGGACTCTGAAGGGGCCCACCAAGGTCAAACAGAGCTCAGAACAAGCGAGTTCCCTCCATCCACCAGAAGGATCCCGTTCTAATAGCTTCAGGAAAACCAACTGGAATCAATAATTCAGTGTGAGATATATCTAAGTGTGATCCAATTTATTTTAGTTAATTAACCTTTTTTTCCAGAGTGATTCATACAGTTGGATCCAACCTGTGACTTTCTTCTGAGCATGTGACACTTTGACAGTCATATACTAACTAGATGGGATCAACTAATAGATTGTTGGGTACTGGGGACCAGAGGAATTGTTTAACACCTCCCTTTTGCAGACCAGACAAACATGATGAGATTGAGAGATCATGTATGGTCATTGGCAGAATGGTGGCCGAAGTTGGGGCGTTTCCTATTAAATGAGGCACTCAGATGAGAACTCTTGACTTCTGAACCAGGCAAGGTAAAGCACAGTACTGCTTTTTCATATGATGAGATAGACAACAATCCAAAATTAATACACAGAGCACTGTCTGTTTCTTTTTCTTGGGTACGTGTGTGTGGTGTGCATACCTATGTGTACTTGTATTTGCCTGTGTGTGTGCACGTGTGTGAGTCACATGGATGCAGATGCCTGTGGAGGCCCAAGATTGGTATCAGGAACCCTCCTCAATCATTCTCCACCTCATTAATTGAGTCAGGGTCTCTCAGGTGAACCCAGAGTTCAGTAGCTAGCTTTTGTGGGGGCAGTCCCTATTTCTGCCTTCAAAATGCAGGAATTACAGACATACTTCTGTGCTCACCAGACATGTATATGTGTTCTAGTCCCCCTGTGTGTGTGAGGAGCACTTTAATGACAGAGTCATTCCCCAGTCAGCTGTAATTGTTTTGTTTTTTGAGACTGGGTCTCATTATGGAGTCCACTCTGGCTACCCTGGAACTTGCTTTGTAGATCAGGCTGACCTGGAACTCACCGTCTCTGCCTCCCAAATGCCAGGATACTAAGCCGAGCAAAAGCAACTTTCTAGCTGGTGACATGCACCTGTAACCCTGGTACTTGAGAAGCAGAAACAGGCAGATGAGGAATTCAAGGTCATCCTTAACTATATGGAAAGTTTAAGGCTAGCCTGGGTGTAGTCAGAAGTTTTCCTGTGTCCTGTTTGGTCCTGTGTGATCCAGACAAATCTCTTTCACCCTCAGTCCTGCAGCCATTTATAAAATAATCATTCATAGGCTTAATATTAATTGTAAATTATATGGCCTATGGCTCAGGTTTCTTACTAGCTAGCTCTTATAACAAATTAACCCATTTCTATTAATCTATGTTTTGCCACATGTTTCATGGTGTTACCTGTGTGCCATTACATGCTGCTCCCTGGATGGCAGAATGGCATCTACCCTGCCTCTCCTTTTTCCTCCTGTCTATCTCTCTTGGATTTTACCACCTGGCTCCATCCTGCCCTGCCATAGGCCAATACAGCTTTTTTTAGCAACCAATCAGAGCAACACATATTCACAGCCATACAGAAAGACATCTCACAGCACTTTCCCTTTTCTGTCTAATAAAAAAGGAAGGTTTTAACTTTAACCTAGTGAAATTACATGTAACAAAACAGTTACCAAGTAAGAATTACAATATCTAGTCTATTTGTACTTGGCAAAATTAAAGAAAATATTCTATCTATCCTATATTTGTGAGTCTGAAGTTTCATATCTAATTTATCTTTTATTATAACCAAGGAAAATTATAATTATAACTATCTAGTCTTCAGCTACATCAAAGGCCCCAGAAGGATATAATATTACCTAAGTAAACAGGAAGAGCATTGTAAGCAACTTCCAAAAATCTGGAAATGACAGAGACAGCTACCTGTCTGGACAGTCATCCAAAGTTCCTCTGCAACGTTGGGGCATCCATCTTCAGCCTATAGGTCTAGAGTCTCAGTCACTTTTTCCTGTGTCTTGTAGAATGTCTGGCAGTCTCCTCTGAGAAGCAGGAACCTGAAGGACCATTTTGCTTTGTTTTGGCAAATTTAGTGGTCATTTTCCTATGGGTCCTGTATGTCCAGTTTATACAACATATTACCAGCAGTCCAGGCAAGAGCAGTTTCTTGCCCAAATGGCCAGTTTTGCCAAGAAGAAGATAAACTCCATATGGAGTGTCTTTGATGCCCTTCTTTCTCTTTGAAGTAATTGGTGCTGCCAGGAGCAGACATGTCTCACTGTCCAGAAAGTCTAAGTTTTTAAAACATTTTAAATGCCATATTCTGTAGGTCTTTGAAGTGTTTGAAGATTACCTACCTAATTGAAATATATCTATGTATGCCTAGAAAACTAAACTAACATGACTATAAGTTTGATTATCATACATGACTATTAATCTGTATGTCTTAATTTCAAATGAGCTGCACAAACATAATACCTTAAACACCTGGGCTATATGAAACCCTGTCTTAAAAAACAAAAAACAAAAAACAACCCCACACTTCAACACCAGCAACAAAAAGAACAACCTTTTCTTTTTCTTTCTTTTCTCTCTCTTTTTTTGAGCAGCCTTTCCTTCCTCCCTCCCTCCATACCTTCCTTCTTTCCTTCCTTCCTACCTTTTTTTTTTTTCTTTTTGAGATGGGGTCTTGCTCTGTAGCTCTAGCCACGCTGAATGCTGCAGAAGCCTCCCTCTCTCTGCCTGCTGAGTGCTGGAGTTCAGGTTTAAGAGCATCTTTCCCAATGAAAAGATTTTATGGCGTCACTGGTAAATTCCCTATAGAAATTGCAGAGCTACAATGGAGTGTGGCTGCACACTGCCTGGAGCGTCAGTGCTTGGGAGGTAGAAGCAAAGGATCAGGAAAGTCAGGGCCATCTTCAGCTATATAACAAGTTTCAGCCCAGCCTGAGCTATGTGAGATTATAACTCCAAAAAGATAAAATAATAACAATTTTTTTAAAAAGAAAGAAACAAAAAGAGAAAGAGACTAATTGAAGAGCCCCTGTCCTTGTCGACCCCACCTTGTGGCACCCCAGTTAGAAAGTGGGGCCTAGAGAAGCACCTGGTCCTGGTGATGCTCTTTTCTTGCCCTGAGGGTTTCTCCTACGTGACTTCTAATCCCACCCTGGCTGCAGCAGCCCTCCCAGAGCAGAGGTGGAGGCCCCATTGTTCTGGGCTTCCTTTCTTTGTGCGCTCCAGCCACTGTCCTCTGCTCCCTGCAATCTAAAAAGAGCCTGGGGTTTTCCCTGCCCAGCCAGTGAGTTCACGGCACATGCTGTTGCACCCCTATTTTTAAAACTTCCTTTTCCCCCAAAAGGGCATTTCTATCGTCCCCAGGGACTTTTCCAACTAAGAATAAACACTGGGATTCAAGCAGAGTAAAGGGATCTCCATACAGTGGCTTGTTTGTTTGAGATGGGGTCCTCACCCTGTAGCTGAGGCTGACCTGGAACGGGAGAGCTCCTGCCTTCACCTACCTAGAATACTGGTGTGTGCCACCAAGCCAACCAGAACACAAGCTATCTGAATTGTTGGGATACTTTGTAAAATAAAGCAAGTAGTCATACTAATTTATTACTTCAACATTTAAAATCAAACCCAGAATTATCAGATGTGCATATGAATGAACCCTGTTGTTTGCTTGCTTTGGCTTATTTATTTGTTGCTGTTTCTTTGTTTTAGATAGGTTTTATGTAGCCCAGGCTGACTTGGGACGCTCTGCAGTCTAGACTCTCCTTTAATTTGGAATCTTCCCATGAGCTTCCTGAATGCTAGGAGTACTGGTGTATGACACCGGTGTACTCTGCTCCATTCTGAGGATTTTGATCAATGCATAATTGTAACCACAGTACATTCCCCCTCAGTAGATGCAAAGTCAATGAGCACAATCAAAAGCTAAAATTGTTTTATTACTTATATAAAGAGAGCATCAAAGAAGTGTCTCTCTGAAGGAAGCAAGCAGCTTTCATTGGGGAAATGAATACAAATTTGTATAGAAAAGAGGCCTCAAGCCGGGCGGTGGTGGCGCACGCCTTTAATCCCAGCACTCGGGAGGCAGAGCCAGGCGGATCTCTGTGAGTTCGAGGCCAGCCTGGGCTACCAAGTGAGTCCCAGGAAAGGCGCAAAGCTACACAGAGAAACCCTGTCTCGAAAAACCAAAAAAAAAAAAAAAAAAAAAAAAAAAGAAAAGAGGCCTCACATGTAGAAGTAGACAACTTTCTGAACATGCTCAGTTAGAGATCATGCTTCTTCACATAACACATTGTTTAAAAAAAGGCTGTGTGTGTGTGTGTGTGTGTGTGTGGTGGGGGTGGACTGGGTGTGGTGGTACACACTTTTAGCCCCAGCATTTGGGAGGCCAAAGGAGGTGGGTATCTGAGTCTGAGGCCAGTCTGGTCTACACAGTCAGCCGGAGTTACTTGGTGAGATCCTGTCTCAAAAAACAAACAAACAAACAAACAAACAAACAAATAAAATAAAAAAGAACAAACAAACAAAAAACTAACCAAACAAAAAAGAGTGCCTGCTACTCTTATAGAGGACCAGAGTTTCACCCCCAATGCTCACATCAGGTGGCTCACAATTGCCTATAACTGCACCTCCAGGAGATATGACATCTTCTTTTGGCCTCCATGGGCACACACAGGTGTGGACACACACTTATACATAGGCCAAGTGTTATAAGCAGTCCTGATCAGTAAATTACATGATACTGAGGAAGATTGCTGCCAAGTAAACTTCAAAGTGAAGGTTAAAAAGGAAAAAATCAAGTTGGGGTTGAGGGTAGAGAGATGATGAGTCAGCAGTTAAGAGTGCTTGTTGCACACTCATGAGGATTGGGCTTCAGACCTCAACATCCATATAAAAAGCTGTGTATCCAGCACATGCCTGTAAACTCAGCGCTGAGTGGAGCAGAAGCTGGAAAATCTCCAGGGGTTGCTGGCTTCTGACCTAGCCCAGAAAATGTGAGCTCTGGGTTCAGGTAGAAACTCATAGGCCAAAAGGCTGGAGGAACGGCCCTGTGGTTAAGAACACTGGCTGTTCTTCAGAAGGTCCTAGGTTTGCATCTCAACACCCACATGGTGGTTCACACCATCTGTAACTCCAGTTCTAG
The DNA here is from genome assembly GCF_007827085.1 of Peromyscus californicus insignis. Classification (NCBI taxonomy): domain Eukaryota; kingdom Metazoa; phylum Chordata; class Mammalia; order Rodentia; family Cricetidae; genus Peromyscus; species Peromyscus californicus. The sequence goes on from NW_026294424.1 coordinate 23,735,830, forward strand.
GGTTCTGAAGCTCTCCTCTGGCCTCTGCAAGTGCCAGGCACAGACATGATGAACAGATACACACAAAGAAAAAACATTCCATATACATTAAAATAAAATAATAATAAAAAAAGGAATAAGCTGAGAGTGAGAGCAGCTAATGCCTTCTTCTGGTGTCTGCACCTGTACACACATGTGCACATACACTCGTACATACATATACACACACAAATAAATAAATAAATAAATACTAATCTAAAAAAGGAAAATAAGGTTGCCTGGTCTTGAGGCACATGCTTATGACCCCAGCACTCGGGACACAGAGGTACGATATGGTATAGCAGATTCCTGTGAACTGAGATACTCTCTCCAGGAGCGAGAGAGAGGCTTGTGTCCAGGAGTGTGGAAGCTTGTGAGACTCTCCAAGGCCCTCCACCAGCTCTACAGAAGGACTAAATGGCCACGGCAATCTGGGGAGGAGCCTCTGGCCAGTGGAGCAGCAGCGACCTGAGAGCCCCCATCAAGGCCTATAGAGTGCTCCAGGCTCTGGGCCGATGCATCTTCATCTGTTTTGAGGTTGGTTTTTGCTGATGTACCTGCCTTTTTTTTTTTTAAGGTTTATTTTATCTCTCCTCTCTCTGTCTCTGTCTCTCTCTCTGTGTGTGTATACCCTATGTGTGGGGTGCCCGAGAAGAACATTAGATCCCCTGAAACTGGAGTTTCAGGTGGCCCGATGTAGGAGCTGGGAACTGAACTCAGGCAGGTCCTCTACAAAATCATCATCAGCTCTTAATGGTTCAACCTTCTCTCTAGTTGCTTTTTTTTTTTTAGTCATCCTCCTTCCCATTAAGTAACCTCTCTTCCATACTCCTGTTAGTAACCCCAGTAAAAATTCACTGGTTCAGCCAGGCAGCGGTGTCACACACCTTTAATCCCAGCACTGAGGAGGCAGAGCCAGGCGGATCTCTGTGAGTTTGAGGCCAGCCTCGTCTACAGAGCAAGTTCCGGAGAAGCCAGGGCTACACAGAGAAACCCTGTCTCAAAAACAAAACAACAACAACAAATTCAAAAAACCAAAAAAACTCATTGGTTCACCAAGTTGAACTTGGTTGCAGTCATCACTTTGGTCTGTCCTGGGCTTCCTTCCGGGGGTGAGTAGATGTGTGTTGTGTCTCCTCAGGAAAATTCTCCCACACATTAAAGAGGATCAGTAGGCCAACCTAGTCAGTAAGAGTTCACAGGACTACACAGTGAGACCCTGTCTCAAACTAACAAACAAGAAGTCAAGTCACCTAGAAGAACAGTTGAGCTACTTGTCTGGTTCCTCCTCCGTTTCTCAGATGCTCTGATTCTTTTACTGATGAATGAGACCCCGTTGTCTGATGTACAATTTGTCTGGTCTCCTACCTAAGAAAATCATGGTTTATAGACAAATAGGTATTTACTTTTGCTTTGTTTTAAGTATTTATTTTTATGGAAATGAATTTTCAATTCATTTTGGCAAATACAGGGAACATGATTACTGGATTTTGTTATTAAGATATATTTCATTTTATAAGAAATTATCAGAACTGGGCCTGGTAGCACTAGCCTGTAATTCCAACTACTCAGGAGAGTTAGGTAGAGGGGTCATGAGTTCAAAGTCAGCCTGGCTAGCAAGTTTGAGGCAAACCTAGCTCTACTGAGATACCCTATCTCAAATAGACACACAAAAGAAACAAAGAGAGAAAGAGGAGAGGGAGGGAGGAGAGAGGGAGGGAGGGACAGAGGGGACTAGAGGTCCCTGCTCTGCACATCCTCATGTGCATTTGACATTGTCAGGGTCCTGGATTTTTTGGCCACCCTGACAGGTGTACAGTAGTATGGCATTGTTAGTTTTGTCGTTCCATTTTTTTCTTTCTTTTTTAAAGATTTGTTTATTTTATTTTATGTGTATGAGTGTTTTGCCTGCATGTATGTCCCTGTACCATGTGCTCCTGGTGCCCACAGAAGTCGGAACAGGTGTCAGGTCCCCTGGAACTGTATTTATGGAGGCTGTGAGCCACCATGTAGATGCTGAGAATTGAACCCAGTTCCTCTGCAACGGCAGCAAGTGGTCTTGCTACTGAGCCATCTCTCCAGCCATGTGTTTTCCTGAAAAGTATTTTTGCATACATGCATGTATGCTTACTCACTGGTGCAGAGCTGGAAGTGGGCATCTGGTGCCCTCCTCCATCACTCTCCACCTATTCCCTTTGAGGCACGATGTCTTCTTGAGCCCAGGGCTTACGCTGTCTGTGCCAGGCTAGGAGCCAGCAAGGCCCAGTGATTCTCCTGTCTCTGCCCTCATTGGAGCTGGGGTTATAGGCATATGTAAGACACTTGGCTTGTTACATGAGTGGGTGCTGGGGTCCAAACTTTGTTCTTCATGGCTGTGCAGCAAGTGCTTCTAACCAGTGAGCTGAGCTGTCTTCCTGTGTGTGTGTGTGTGTGTGTGTGTGTGTGTGTGTGTGTGTGTGTGTGTGTGTGTAAGATCAGGGTCTCACTATGTAGTCAAGGGTGACCTGGAACTCACTATGGTCAGCCTAGGCTAACCTCAAATTTGCAGCAATCCTCCTGCCTCAGTCTTAGCCTCTCTAGTGCTGAGATTATAAATAGATGCCATGAAATTCAGCTCAAACTTCTTTTCCTTTTCCTCTTTTTTTTTTTTTTTTTTTTTTTTGGTTTTCCGAGACAGGGTTTCTCTGTGTAGCCCTGGCTATCCTACAACTCATTCTGTAGACCAGGCTGGTCTCAAAGTCATCACAGAGATCTGCCTGCCCCTGCCTCCTGGTGGGATTAAAGGCATGTGCCACCATGCCTGGCTTTAAAACTTCTTTTGGGTAGTGCATTCTGTTTTCACTTCTGTAATGGAAAATATGTAGGCAGGAGCACAAGAAAAATATCGTCCAGAGGGGAGAAAAGAGTAGAAAGAGACTTTTTGTTTGTTTGTTCTTTTTTTCTTCTCCGAGACAGGGTTTCTTTGTGTAGCCCTGACTGTCCTGGAACTCGATCTGTAGACCAGGTAGGCTTTAGACTCAGAGATCTGCCTGCCTCTGCCTCCTGAGTGCTGGGATTAAAGGTGGGCCACCCACTATTTATTCTTTTTTTCTTCTTGAGACAGGCCTCTGACGTCTGTCCTGGAACTCTCTATGTAGATCAGGTTGGCCTCAAACTCACAGAGATCCATTGTCTCTGCCTCCTGAATGCTGGGGTTGAAGGCGTGAACCACCATGCCCAGCTTATTCATTGTGTGTGTCTGTACACATGTGTGTGTGTGTTTCCACACGTGTGTGGATATCGGCTGCCTCTTGCATGGGTACTGGGGATAAACTTAAATCCTCTGCTGGAATGGCAAGTACTTTACCAACGGAGCCACCTCCCCAGCTCAGGAGGAAACTTCCATCTTTACACCTTTGATACTGCATTTCTGTTTTAGATCGCTAACACATTGTATTGGGGGGTGTTAATATTAAAGACTCAGGGGCTGGAGAGATGGCTCAGAGGTTCAGAGTTCTTGATATCCTTGTCAAGGATCCAAATTTGATCCCCAGCCACCGTGAGAGGTAGCACAGCTGCCTGTAACTGTAGCTCCAGAAGATCTGACTCCCTCTTCTGGACTCCAGGAGCACATGCACTCATTAATACATATCCAGACACAGAGACAGACAGACGGACGGACGGACGGACACACACACACACACACACACACACACACTCTAAAAATATTAAAAACTCTGTTGGGAGCCAGGTGTGACACATGACTATAATCTTAGCGATGTGGAGTCTGAGGCAGGTCCGAGGTCAGCCTGGCCTACACAGAGAAGTCCCGTCTCAGAAAACTAGAACAACAAACTTCCCTTGCTCCTGGGGCATAGCTCATTGACAGAGCTCTTGTCTAGTTTGAGTGAGCCTATGGGTTTAATCCTTCACTAAAAATAAAATGAGATCAATGAACCCTTTGTGAGTGAAGGGTTGGGAAGTTGGTGTGGCGGCTCACGTCTGTAATCCCAGCACCTGGAGGGTCACTGAGAGTTTGAGGTGTGCCCACACAGTAAAATGCAGGCTAGCCTGGGCTATCTCAGACCCTGTCTCAACACTGCTACACACCTGCCAAAAGAGAAGTGCCGCATGTGACATACTCTTTTTTTTTTCTTTTTTTTTTAAATTTATTTTTCTATTATCAGCTTGATACAGTATAAATTCTTATCCTAATTGTGAAATGTTTCGTTGAGGCTTGCCCAATGATTGAGTAAAACCAAAACTTATTATAAGCCACAGTCATCCTAGGCGCCCCCCACTATATAGCTTC